>NC_135118.1:18902500-19527500 GCF_050908995.1 Andrena cerasifolii
GGTGGTTTATGGAAACAACCCTTTGAGTGACCACCTCCAAAAAAATGAAGAATAATGCTCTATTATCGAGTTATTATATATAGAAACCTGAAGATAGTCGAGATGGTGGAACATAGATAAATAATTTAAAGAAGATCAATATATTATAAATAGGTGGGGTTTTGTGACGAGAAAGAGTATTTGTCGCGAGCCTGAGTACGTTTCATTTAAATGCGAATGGCAGAAACGATTGCGGTGCGTTTGGGAGATCGAAGTGTAAATGAAGAGTGTTTGGGATTTATTGTTTATGTATAGTGTCGGGCAAAGAAGCGAGTCCTTCGCTCAAATACTAGAAAATATTATATAATAAGTAAATTCTTTTGAATTTTTTATTTTAGATGATCGAATTTCGAGCAGCAGTGGTCACCGCAGAAGCCTTTTTTTTAGAGAACCTTCGAGTGACAATAACTTAGTTATTGATAAATATTTTTAAATAAAAAAAATACGATGCACGGTACTAGATGCAATCCTTTAAAGGAAAAAAGATTTTTTGAGAAATGTGTTATAGCTTTGGAGAAAAAAATTTCCAAAGACCACCCTTTTTTCGGCCTCCTGACTGAGCATGACCCCTTAAACAAGAAAGTGTCTAAGCATCAGTTAATTAAACTCCTTAACGACGCACTGCATTTTAGAAAAACGTTAAAAAATTACAACATTTTGTTATATTTCTATCTTACTAGGTATATTAATTTGTATAATCTGGGATGAAACACTTTTTTTTTAAAAAAAAAAGAGCGTAAAGCGGTTACTATCCTATCGAACGTAATATTACCGAGGTGGAATTTTGAGAGTGTTCGCAAGAAACGTAATATTACAGAAGTGGATCTTAAGGGGTTAATGCAAATTGCTCTAAATTAAATGCTTCCGTTTTTGAAAAGGCTGAACCAGAGGGGACAAGAAGAGTCACGTTTAACTTGGCTCTGTGGGCGGTTGCTATCTGATATCATGAGTATGGAAGCACTTCTGTAGTCCAACGTGACTACATTTTTGTCTGATGTATGGAAACTAATTTTTTAAGAGGTTGCCAGTTTTATGTAGACACGATTTTAACATGAATAAAAAATGATGCAACAAGTAAAATCTCCTCTTTCCCTTTCTTACATCTTATTCTGTAAACAGTATTCAGAACGATGCAAGATAAAGCAAATAATAAATTCAGCGCACGTTATTTGTTGGTTTTCAGTACATTCTCTTTTTTCCATTCTCTTCCTCTGAATTTGATACGTAGATAATATACCTGTGTACCTAGTTAAGGTGTAATCATTAACTGCAATTTTTAAAATTGTTTAACATCGACTATAATATTCTGTAAGAATGTAACATAAATAAATAAATTATAAATATTATAAATAATACCTTAATCTTATTAATGAACATCAAATCATAGTTCACAACAAGATCGTTCTATCGCGTTGTTATTTAGTCTGATTGTAATGTGAAAACGTGTCTAGTAATAATTAATATTTAGTGTTTTTCTATCATAAAATTTGTCGCACGTTGATGATAGATATGAGTTCTGAGAGGACTTACCAAATTGTTCTCAATTCATTTTCAAATGCTTCGGGTTTCTCCGAGAGCTGTGAAGTTTTGGTTGCACAACTTATCCAAGGATCTCTGCTAATCCATTTACATGTATAAAACCTGACATAGGAGAAGGTCGTCGGCTTTATGTAGACACGGTAGACACCCAACAAATGAAAAAATCCCGGCCCTCTAAAGGTTAATAAGACAGATAGCATTCAAACTCACCTTTCACCCTCTGCTGCTAATAATATTCAATAATGTATACCGTTTTAAACGCGCTAAATATTAATTTTCTTGAAAGCTACTTGATCAAAGCGGCAAGAAAATTTCAACTGCATTACTGGTCATCGAATAGAATAGTACGACCATTCTAAGCCACTCATTTCATAGCACAGAACACATTCGAATTAGCCCATTTCTCCACAGTCGTCTCGTCTCAAATGCTATGCGCGGAATGTATAAACGCTTCTAACGCGAAAAGCTCGCGACACGGGCAGATGCTTCGTCTACGATATCAGGGTCGTTCGTTTTATTGGTGTAGGTACTGGCGCAACCTTGGGTGTATCATGCTGGCATACGGGTCCTGGAATATTATTAATTTTAATACCCGTCCTGAACACGCATGGCTCACGCGTAATTTGTTGCTTCTTCTACGAATCCGTGTAATCGAACGCGAACGCACGCGAAAATTAAAGGATGGTAATGCGTAAGATTCCGAAGGTACAATGGAAAATGCTAGATACTGATGGAATAACATTGAACGTAGATTGCCGCCCCGCAAATTCAATTAGATTCATGACCATCGTAAATTACAGTAACGTGATGTGCGGACAATTAGTCTGTACGCTGCAACTGACTCGCAGCGAGTGGAGAATAATTGCGAACACGTGAATATTCTGGTATACCGTATTGTTTAAGGGGTTACCTGCCGTCAGCAGGTAGAAAAAGAATCGATTCTTTGGGAATTTATTTGGGGAAGTACATGCATATTTTTATACACTGGTTTTTGTAGTCAGATGAGGGACACTTTAAAGGGTTTTTATATTATGGTTTGGTGTAAAAATATTTAGTTATTGTAAAATTACGACTGATTTCCCGGAAGCTGTTTTTAGACCGGTGGCCACGGTTTTTTCAAAATCGCGTCACCAATCTTTCTGAAACTTTGTAGGTTTCTTATAGACAGTCAAATCTAGACTTTAGTCGAAGTATTTATTTTTCTAATGCATAGTTTTTATTTTATGCAGGAAAATAAGTGTTTCTTTCTATGAAAGTCGATCATTTCACTTTAAACATCTGCCATTTTGTCCCAGATTAATATTTTATGAAACGGAACGATTAAAGACTAGATAAACTATTGTACTAACTAAATCTTCCTGGTTTTTTTAATTCAGATAACCCAGTTCCGAATAATGTTGGTCACCGCAAAACGTGTTTCTAAAAACAGCTACCGGGAAATCAGTTGTAATTGTGCAATAATTAAATATTTTTATACCGAAACATAATATAATAACCTGTTAAAGTGTCCCTCATCTGAATAAAAAAACCATTACAGAAAAACATGCATCTACTTTCTGAAATAAATTCCCAAAGAATCGATTCTTTTTCTAACCCCTGACGGTAGGTAACCCCTTAAGGGAACTAGGCTTTCTCTTCTATATTAATCCTGCTTTCTCTTCTATATTAATCCTGCTTCCAGTTCCTTAAATAATACTGATTAAAAAAATATTCCTAACTTCGATATTTTTACCCTTAAATATTTCTTCAAAGATCTGCTCCAGAACTTTTAGTAATCAAACATAAAATAACTGTTAAAACTGAATTCTTACAACACAGTTAAAGCGCTCATGTAAAAAGTTAACTTAACCCTTCGTTGACACATCTCCTTTATCGATCAATTTTGACAAACCTGGGTGGCTCATACCCGAAGCAATTTTTGAACGACTGCCATTCCCATCTAAAGTATCCAATTATCATGGAAAAAATAATGGACCAGTTTCAAGGTCTCTAGAATGTATTCCAATAGTTTTTTCATTGAAATTTTATCGCAGCTTTTATAAAAAAAATCTAGATTACCACATGTCGAAAAAAGGCGTAGGCAATCTTTAAAAAATTGTAACTTTTACAACTTTCAATATTAGAATCTAAAAATCTGCAGAGTTATTGTTGGGATACAATACTTTGGGAGAAAAAATAGTTTGTGCGTCGGCTTTGGAAAAAAACTATTTATTTTGCATATAGGCTGGTAGAGAGCGTCAAAATCAGCTTATGGGTGGCTCACACCCAGAGTGTCAACAAAGCGTTAAAACAGAAACGAAATGATTTAAAAGTTCGATAAACAACTTTTATTTCTAAAAGTTAACAGTTTCATCCGACCCCTGTTTCTCACTGATGCATTTGGACGTAAAAAACAATGCAAATCCAACTATTGTCGAGTTTTAATGGTGGAGCTATCGTGCCACACGATCGGTAGCAAAGCGAGGTACGAGTACAGTTCGATGAATCGTTGTGTTTTAATACGACGTTGATCACGTAGTCGTAGAACATGTACTATTACGTTGCATCACCAATGCCACAGGTACTTTACGACTGATGTGACAGTCCCATTTTTCAACTTCAACGTTTCAAACATCGTAGCATATTATTTTCTATACAGGAATAGGGGGAATTTAGGTAAAACATTCCTAACATGTACATAATTTTCAGTGTAAATTAAATGAAACTTTTAAATACACATAATACAACAAGCGTTTCAATTTTTCAACCATTCACCGTTGAATTCAGCATAATTTCCATTGAACTTAACGATAACTTTCTGGAAGGACTTGTACATACAGTGGCGGACGAAAGAAGGTTTACAACTTTTAAAATCGCATAACTTTTTGCAGGTTTTTTTTTTGAGAAGCTAGAAGAATTAGTTTGCTAAGTGGCGTGTTTTGTTGTTTTGAAAATAAAATTCAATTGGTCGGAATATCAAAAAAAAAAAATATAGTAAATTTCGTCGTTTTTTAAACTTTTTCCGCCCCACTTTGCCGCGGTCTCCCCTATGTAGTTCATGAGCATTATGAGAAATGAATGTACATGCCTCATGACCAGCCGTAAGCTAAATAAATTGGTTTAGGAAATTCGGAGTCAGGCAGTACCTATACTACCTTGACCTTGGCCTTTCAGATTATTACCTGCTGGGGTCCCGACAGACATCCCTGTAAATTTATACAAAACGATGTGCCAAGGGTACGCGACGAGTATTTCTGCCCGCCAAACAAAGGAAATTGTACCTAAATGCGGGAGATTACCAAAATGAGGAAGTGTACTCATAGGAAATAGTGACAGCTACTATGTGGGTATTTTAGAAATTAAAGTAGAAGCGTAGAAAGCTGAAATTACAGACGGAATGCAAACGTAATATTCGCTATTTATTTTTAAAACATTAGTTTATTTAACTTTATTTGCTCCTAAGTTCGCAGGGCATTTACATAAACTAACACTGTTTCGTGTAAATCTTTTAAAACATTGGGCATTAAAATTCTATTTCATTGTAATTATGTAATTATGGAATTCTAAGTTACTACTCGCAGATATACATAAACATTTATTTTCATGGTACTAAAAAGAAAGGACAATATTCTTTGCACGGTCAGTGTTCAAGTATTTAATCACAGATTAAATACAGGACAAATAATTTTTTATTTATTAAAGAGAAAACGTCTTAATTTGTACACAAATTTTAATAGAATTCTTAAACAATCTGTTGATTTTAGTAACAAATTTCAATCAATTTACTTATTCTGTATAATTACAACGTTCCCGTGAAGTCTGTTGATTAGATATCCAAGTGCATTTGTAAATATCAAATGTGATAATATTCTTATTTTTTACCACGCTGTAGTCTAGTAAATCCATTAATTACAAATTATATCAGACACAGGCGAAAATTATTTGAAATACAAAGTAAGAGATAATATTTGAAATAATAAATTGACTTATCTATTTAAAAAAAAAAATTTAAAAGCACCCTATTTTGTGCCAAAACAAAAATAAATAAAGTATTTCAAAATGATTGTTTTTTAGGTAACTGTTTCAAATAAAATAATATTCACTGCAACGATTCCTTACAATTAGCCTCGGAAAGTATTTACGAGATTATTTCAGACAGTGATTCAAATATAAAATAAATTAGAAACTCATGAAAATTCAAATGAATTAACTTAAGAGTATTTGAAAATAACTTTTAGTCAAATAAGATACCTAATGCAGTATTCGAATAATCATTTCTAAACTATTTTACCCCATCAACGTCCAAGCCTGAATAATAAAAATTTCTTCCTGACGAGTTCAATATTGCCAAATAAATGCCCGTGAATATTTTCCATTCATTTTACAGAAATATTATTGCTTTCAACTCTGCCATCAATTCGCAGCCGACGAAGCAAAAAAACTTTCCGATAATGAGACAACAAAAAAGCAGACTTTCAATTACTACAGTCGAAAAACTCCCTGGAAGACCGTCAACGCTAATGAACAGAATCCTCCTGAGAGAGTTAATCCAACGTACACGGTAGATCTAATCTCGAGACTTTCTCTCTGCCGAACCTGTGCTATATTCTTCGAAATAATGTCGAATAGATTGCCTGGACCTGTCTGCTCTTGGAAAGTCGCTCGTTTTGTTTCGTTTCCCTCGTGCAACATCAGCAGAACTGGCGGCCACTTTGATGCTCCATCCAAGTTTCCGACTACGTCCCTCTACAATCACAATCACTTTTATCCTCCCCATTTCCCTCTGCTGCCTCTGTTTAAAAGAGCCTTTAATTGGGAAAGCTCCGCTGGGGATCTCGAAAGAGAAATTTCGGAAATATACGCGGTGTTCAAAGAAAAATGACTCAAACTTTTTAGGCTCATAATTCGCCTCCAAACGGATCAGAAAAATCTTAATAAATACGTATGCATACAGTAACACTTACCGAGATGTGAAAGCTGTCGCGTCATTAGCTTTTTACGACAGTAGTTTCATACCGATTTCTTCCGAATTCAAGGTAAATTTCAACTCTTCACTGCGAAGAAGTGCGAATGCAAATATAGATGCGCAGGCTGTTCGGTAACAGGTCTCAGAAACTTGAAGGGGCGATTCTATATGAAAATGTAAGTCGAAAGTATAGAAGAAATTTTTTTGATATCGCGCTTCGTTTTCGAGAAAATTGACTCTGAATATCAGCACAGTGCGCGTGCGCCGATGTACAATCTAGGCGCACGGGGTGGGGGTCGCGCTGAGGGAAGGGGAATCGTCTGCGGTCGGTGCCTGAGGGGCACAAACTGTGGTAAGGAGAATCGCCAAGCTACGGAGAACGCGGAGCGTTCCCCTTACCTCGGCATGCTCATCAGGCGCTAAACTGTACTTCGATGCACGCGTACTCGGCTAAAATTCAAAGTCAATTTTCTCGAAAACGAAGTGTGATACTGGAAACTTTTATGGTATATTTTCGACTTATTTTTTCATGCAGGATCAGCCGTAAAAGTTTCTGACACCTGTTGCCGAATACCCTGCAGATACTTTAATCTTAAGATAAATTCTTAAGATTAAAACCTAACTGTAAGAAGGCATATCTTTTGTAAATGTGCTGGGGAGCAATGTGTCCTATCTCCAATACTGCGCATATGTCGATAAGAATTATTTCCAGGGCGTCTGTTTGTTGGGATTTTTTTTACTTATTTCAATGAGAACCATGAGCTCTGAATGTTTGCAACGGTTGTTCTTGAAACACCTTGTATGATATAGATCGGAGTGGACGAACGTGATTATATTTATTTATCGATCTGACATTTTGATTCGACGTTGAATGAACGAGATCTGATACATGTGAGTGATCAAATCGATCACTGCGATATTTCTGTTTTGCTGAAGATTTGGTTTTTCCACTTTGCTGAAGATTTGGTTTTTCCACTTTGCTGAAACGTTTTCAGTTAGGACGTAACCGCGACTCGTTATATATGTGCATTAGGGTGGCTCTTATTTTCGACTTTTGAATTTTCTTCGGGACACCCTCCGGAATAGTTCCAAATAATTAAAGAAAAATCCGTGTAAAGTTTGACCGCGATCGGATAAAGGGAAAGGGTGCCCCTGGGTCGTTAAATATTTAAACCGTTATTTAACAGCTCGCGAAGTCGATTTTATATAATATCCTCCGAGTTATTGATTATATAAAAAAATATGTCAAACAAAAGTTGTAGATCCGGACAAGGAGCATATTTTATGTTGTATTACTTTTTCTCGTGCGACAAACGGTTTTCGAAAGTAGTCCGAGAAACTAAAAAAATTAATTTTTTCCTCAAATTTTGAAAGTTTAAATGTTTCTAGAACACTTTTTATTTATGAAGGCGAACAAAAAATAGATTTTTTTATTTTCCAGGACTCTTTATAAACTCTATATAGGCTCTATATCTTCGATATTTTGCGGATTTCGGTCCCAAAATTTTAGGAAACATAAAAAAAGCATAACATTGATATTTCTTTATGTTTTTCACTTCTCAAAATGGGGCCAATCACTGTCAGGTGGCCAACCACTGTACTCTTTACCCCTATGCCAATGTTCCCACAGTTTACGATACAACTTGTTGCGGATTAGTTATTTTATTATTTGATTGTTTTCGGTGTCATCGATCGTTAACAATAAGATAGATTGGTTAACATTTTCATTTGCAGTTAATAGTGAATCCGTGTATCTTCTTATTTTGTTTATATTAAAAATTTATATAAATATTGTATTAAATTTTTTTATATTATTTTCTTAGTTTAAAAAATTCGTTATGCAGGTATGACGAGTTCATGATGATATTTTATTAAACTACGAGGTGTTTCCGAAATTGTGGTACAACCAGAAAGGAAGTGATTCCTCGTGCAAAATTGAGTTGAAAATATAGAATGAAATTTTTCATTGCGAGAAAATTGATTTTGCAAAATCAGCAGAATTGATCAGTAAATATTCCACGACTGCAAATGAAATGAATCTTCGTGCAAAAATAGATTGAAACTGTGGAGTAACTTCTTTTCATCAGGACTTTGCCTTCGAAAACATTGGTTTCCAAAATCCGTTGAATCTGCTAATGGATTACGAATTGGTTCCAGAATCAAATCAGTTTTCTAAAAAATTCAACCACATTCAAAGAAAAGTGTGTAGAACGTTACGCCCCATCCCTCCTCCGAATTCGCCAAAAATGTTTCCCCCGAACCACTGCGTCAAAGCTGCAGTACTACTGGACGCGATTTCCTTAAATTGCTTTTATAACAAATTGTCAGCAAATGCAGGCATGCCGATTCAGTGTTACTCGCTCGTGTACATGTGAATCGGAAATTCGAGTAGGTATTCGTGACACGGAAACAAACTGTCGCTAAAATAATTATTCTCTCACTGCTTTACCAGTCTGTTCGATTCCTGATGTACCAATATCGGATAGAAACCAAACTGAAATGGCTGTTTCATTCTGTTTAATTGTTCCGTGATATGTTTCCCGAATATCGAGAATCAAGCGACTGTCCACAAACTCGTAATTCGCATTTTAAACTGGTGCCTCGCATTTTAATTGCTGCATTTTTAGGAATTAATTAAAGGAAAACTACTATATATAATTTAATGGGATTTTTTCCATTGTATTAAGGATGTTTTAGATTATAGAAATATATTTTTTATTTTATAATTAATCATTGCAGACGGCACTGGGGAGTCGTTAAAGTCAAGGCGTCAAAAAATTTATTCAAATCGGTGGGACCTGTATCCCCAAAAGTTATTATCCGATTCGACTAAAACTTTTCTTATATTGAAGAATGTACTTCCAGCTAGGGGGTGGGGGGCAGAACAAATTACAAAATAATATTATTTTAGAAAAGAACGGAGTTATTTAAATAAGTTCGCACCATTTTTCGTTCGTCAAGGTAGGAGACCCCTTAGGGGGTAGGTTACCCTCAAAATTTTCGAAAATTTGTTTTAGGATGCTTGCATATTCCGCTAGCTACATCTCTTCTACGTATTTTAAGCGCAACCGTGCCCCGAAATTCTAAAAATTGCACATCAGATCGGATAACGATGTCCAACTTTAAACGCGGTTTCCCAGAAACTACGTTTTCCAAAACGGTGAACATAAAATCTCGAAAACCACCCCAGCGATTTGAATGAAAATTTACAGGGAGTTGCAGGAAACTATTCCCCTCCATGTACTGAAATAATTATTCTTTTTTACTGTTTATAGTATTAACAAACATTACCCAAAAGTACTAGTCACAATTTGTATTCATCTGCTTGTAATTAATTCGCAAAACATACTTGATTTTCGAGCGATCTGACTGCCTAGTCCCCTTAAGGGGGTTACGTCCACATAGAGGTCCGGAGAAATCATGGAAGTTCAGGATTTTTTTTGAGAAAAGTACAAGTGAAAATCATACACAATGTTTTTCTACTAAAAGATACATCTTTTAACTGTATCATTCTAAATTATCATGAGATATTATTATTAACTAAAGGAGATATCGGCTTGGATATGAGTCCTGTTTTTTTAAGCAGTAAGCTGGTGGACATTCCCTAGGCCAAACGATGCATCTGATATCAAAGGTTCAAATAAAAATATATAACTTCCAGAAGTACCTGACGATCTCACATTTTTAAACTTTCCTTTAAATTTTGCAGTAATAAAAATACTTGCAAAACCTTCTTGAAAAATGAGAAGAATATTCCCACCGAAATACCATATTTCAACTTCAAACGGTCGCCCCCTTTTATCAAAACACACAATATTAAAATTCGGAGAACGTCAGGTACTTCTGAAAGTTATTATTTTTTAAAATCTATTTAAACTTTGCTATCCGATGCATCGTTTGGCCTAGGGAAAGTCCACCAGCTGCTGCTAGAAGAAAGTATCAATGAAGAAGGGTTTCGCGGGGGTTGATGTAATTTTCATTGCCGCTGCAATAGTAAGCAGGTTTCTTCTACATTTTAGAAGAGCATTGTGGTAGCCCGTTGGAAGCAGCACTTGTTTCGGCCGAAATATATAGTAGTTTATCCGATAAGCCATTTCCTCCGCGAGGAACACGCGCGCCTCCTCTCTGCCTGCTGAGGGAATTTCAGAGGTGGAAAATGATCCCTCGCAAATACCGTTCTAGCTCGGCTAACCGTAGACGGAAAATCAATTTCTGCTCTTGCAAAATTTCCTGGAACGTGTCCAATTAAGAGAAGGCCACCGGGAGGCGGCCGCAAGGTTTTTCTTTAAGCGGAAGCGCGAGCAAAACGAAAGAGTCGCCGTTGGGGAGACATCCGCGAGGACGAGGTCCTGTTATCAGGATAGATAACGGTGATAATAAGCGGCTCTTGCTTCAGCGGATCGCCTCGGAACTCGTTCCGCTGTCCATTAAATCGCCATGCTGTTAAAATAGTACGAAGTAACGATGAACGATCGTTAGGAAATACGATTTCACGCGACGAAGCAGCTTTTTAGACGCTCCTCTACTCCAATCGTTCGTCTTTACTGATACCTCTCCCACTTTCAGTTACTAAGGCATCCAACTGCAAAATATAAATTGCCACATTTCTGCTGACCTCGCGAACTTATCGTTTCGTAGCTGAATTGTAAGATACCATCGATAAATTATTCACGAAATTATTAAATTTCCTGATATTTTATTAAGGGGGATGCAATATTTCGGACGCTGGGAATAAGGTGATTCTTGGGAATTTTTTTCTAAGAAACTGTTGTGCGGATCTGCTCCAAACTTTCAGGGTATTTTATTTCACATTCAAACAACAAAGATTAATTTTTTCGTTAGAAAGTGTTCGGTAGAAATGGAGATATAGGAACACGTTCGTTAGGACTCGCGCGCCGGAGTTGCAAATTTGCGATTGTAATGGTGGCCCCAATTCTCCCTCAAATAAAAAAAACCAAGGATTTTCTTATTTCTAGTACAATTACATTGTGGATGAACCTAACAAACGGGAAATTCTTCGTAATTAATACCCCCAGAAATTCGAAAACGTTAAGTGTTTATTTCATTATAAAAACCATCACCGAAAAGTGGCTCGATTTTTCGGCCGAAAGAGTAGCACGTCCCCTTAAACTGTTATTTAACGAATTACTAATCTCCTCTCGAACGTGGCATGTACATGTCATTATTAATTATGGCCGCGTAATCGAGAATACACGAGCAAAATGCAAACTGACGTGATCAATACTCGATGAATGATAATTGAATCTTTGTTAAAGTAAACTAGGTTAAACAATATTCGATGAACATCTAATAAATATTATCGACTTTTTAATTAGAAGGTATTGAGAATGCTGAAATTTCTCTTTGACGTCATGTAATACGAAACTGGAACTACTTGAGGTAATGAAAATTGTGGAAACTTATACCTAATAAAGTGTAGAGAATTTTATTATTTAAAACCCCAAACCGGTCTGGGAAAAAGTGTCGAAATATTAAAAACTGATAAAGTACATTCATCAGACCCGTCTCTTTTTCAAGTTTCAACAGCCTTATTTAGCCATTATTATTATTAGTGTGACTAAAACAGACGGTGCTGATATCGTCAAGCAGCTCTCGGATGCTGTGGGTTACCAGATTTGTGGTTCAAAAGATTTTACTTATGTTACAATTTACCCCGTGTTACAATCTGCCCCGGTCTCCCCTACTATCTCGTGCCAAGTACATGCGTATTTCAAAACTGAATACAGAAGAGATATTTACATATTATTATACCTTTCCGAAGGAATATGTTTTATTGCAAAACCATCGAATTATTACTTTCTCGTAGCTTATTATTGGTTTATTCAATTTTTTAAAGTATATTGTTACATCAAACACTATTTCTACAGAAATAAATGTAATACCAAATGTCAAGTCTATATTTTACAAAATATTATTTGTTGTGTGTACACAATAATATTTCCTGAATAAGCAGCTGATAACTTTTAACGGAAAATTATACAGTGCGCTTCATAGCAGGTGAGCATAATTTCGGAGGCGAATTGGGTACACAGAAATAATTAAAAAAGTGCATAGTGTTTATCTATTTTTACCTTGCTCACGAGTTATAGGATTTTTTTGTATTTCCATAAATCCAGTTACAAACTGAATTGTAGAAATATCTAAGCAAGAGTGACGCTTATATGTAAACTTAAGGGGACCTTCCGGTCTAAAAGTCGATTTTTTTATTTCATTTTTCGAATGTTCAACCTTTTTGGAATAAGTGTTTAAAAGGATTTGTTGAAGTTCGTAAAATTTCCGAAGTTATAGGCATTTGAGTAGTGGCAAATGCATGGGCAACAACCGGCCACTCGGCGTCCACGTAAAAGTTTAAACGCGTTTTCGTCGAAACAGTGTTCTCAAAACGGTGGGACCTGTATTTTCAAAAGTTATTATCCGATTCAACTGAAACTTTTTTTATTTTGAAGAATATACATCTGGCTAGGGGAGATACGAGAAAAAAATACAAGAAATTGAAAATTTATAATTTTCAAAGACGTTGAAAGGGTGAACAATATAGGGAAAAGTGACTTCAAACTGTCGTTATTTTCTAAAAAAAATGTTATTTTTGTAATTTATTCTGGTACCCCCTAGCTGGAAGTATATTCTTCAAAATAAGAAAAGTTTGAGTCGAATCGGATAATAACTTTTGAAGATACAGGTCACACCGATTTGGATCAAGTTTTTTACCCCTTGACTTTAACGACTCCCCAGTGCCGTCTGCAATGATTAATTATAAAACAAAAAATATATTTCTATAATCTAAAACATCCTTAATACAATGCAAAAAATCCCATTAAATTATATACAGTAGTTTTCCTTTAATTAATTCCTGAAGATCACCTATTTTGGGGGCTCTAGACCAGAAGGTCCCCTTAAAGTGAGACTTGGCTACGCTGGCATTTTCAAATTGTCTCTCGGCATGCGCATTGGAGACTTCATTTAGCACATCATACTTGTAGCATAGTGCCCTCGCAGAAGTCTGCCCTGAAACGCAGAGATCAAAGTGACCTCCTTCGGCTTTAAATGCACACCGAATCAGTTACTAGTTAGCCAGTTATTAGTTTTTAGTTGTGGAACCAGTTAGCCTAGGCCAGTTTGTCACAAGAAGTATTAAAACACAAAAACGACTGTAACTTGGGGACCAGATCAGATAAGACAAAGGTCTATATCAACTTTTTGGTCGAATTTATCCCTCAACCTGGAAACGAATAATGTGAACTATATAATTATCTAAGAAATCCTGAAAGTTGATCCTACTACGGAACATACCTAATTGGTTCAATGCTCCAGAACAGTCTAGGAAATATAATGACGAGGACACACTTCCAGGGTAAGTCGAAATGCTGTCTATGTAATTTTTTGAATACATTTTCAATAACAGAAAATCAATTTCTCAAAATATACCAGTCAAATTAAATAGTATCGGTTATCTAAATTTTATAAACATCAACAAGTGAACACAGTGATTTTATAGAAATTATGTAATAAATATCATTCCACAGTACAAACGATTAAGAGCAAACATAAATTTATTTGATGACAAGCCTGCAGTTGGCCATTTAAGTGTTTTTAAGATTACACGATGAGGGCACAGGCTTTGAACGTTAGATCACATCAGGGTACCACGTATGCATGTACTACATGTCACTATTATTGCTTCAACCTTGGCTTGAATTCGTTTCAAGCGAACTTCGAAGCTACAAAGATGTCACGTTCCCCATTTGCTTGTTTCAGAAACATTCGTCAACTATCAGTTGCGAAAGTGATAATAAATGCGAACTTTCTTTTATCCGTCGAAAATTCATGTACCTTTCCTCCTGAGCCTTTTATTCCTCGAACTAAGAAAGATAATAATAAATATTTCTGTATGAAACAGTCGAGAACATTTTCTAAATGAACCTATTGCTCCATGAATGTACGTAGACGACAAAGCTGCGATGCAATTTCAACCGAATTTTAATGCACCATTATTTTCGTTCGTGCTGTTGCAAGTCGGTATTTCAAATAAATAAACTCTGATTAAATAATCGCATTCACTGGCAATAAAAATAACGCACTCTGAAATGTTTTTTAAAAAAAAACACGAATAAATTGTTTTCTCGGACGAACCAAGATAAAATGTCACTGCAAAAAATGTGCGGGATAAATCGTATAAATTTAGTTCCTGAATGGTGGAAATGGTTTTCTTCGTTCTAACCGATTCATTATTTTAGAAATATGCTTCGCTGCCTTCAATTTCCATGGTAAAATTCAGTTCGAAAATTTTCGCGTTGAAAAAAACGGTGTTTTTTTTATGTAGAGATTTAACCAGAAATTCTATTACCTACGTTAAAACCAAAGTGAAAAATAGGGCATGACGCAGCAGCGAATCATCTGCTGTAAATAAAAGAGACTGAGGAGAAAATTTCGATGCCGATATAAAGGAAGGAGAGACGTAAGAGCAAGAACAAGAACGCTAAAAAGACCCACGACTAAATGGTTTAAAATGTTCAATGCTGATGGCTTGAACGTTTCAAGAATTTGCTTAAAGAATCGTTCGGTGAATGTTTCGACGATTCGATCGTGCAAGCCTTGAAGATTGGTTGCAACGAGCCGTCGTTCGAAGCAATCAATTTTTATTATTAATAATTCGCCATTCACACCCCACGTGAGCCCATGACCTATTACGAACCCTACTCGTCTTTCATTTGCGTCACGTGTCTATTTTATGCGACCTGTGCTCCTGCAAAATCAATCTCGAGCCAATTTATTTTTAAACAAATATTTAAGCGACATCCTCCCTGAACAGAAGAAGTTCAACGTTACATTTTCTTCGACGACATCAACGAATACTTTACAAAATCAATACAAAATAAATAAATACCTAAATAATAAAAAAAGCGCAGAAAATTTGTTCAGTACCAAGCATCGATGTGAAATAAATCCTGACACCAAAACAATTCTTACTCGTCCGGTAATTCTCAGTTGATTCACGAATATTCAATCTCAAAAGATCCGCCAAAAATGTGTATTTACAAGGAACGTCACCCATTCATGCACGTCGATTATAAAGAATATTGGCAGGCAGATAAAGCGCCCGAAAGTATTAGACACATATTTTTTTTATCGGCGGACATTCATGCTTAGGGTGTGAACCCTCCAAGGTTGGGGGTAGACAGTTGGGCCGTGCAATAACTCGAAAAGCAATAGAGGTAAAAAAATATGTTAAATACACAAGTTGCATGGTTTTTTAGGGGGAGTAATATGACGTAAGCGAAATCTTCGCGAACTCATACGTGGCGCCACTGTAGCTGACAAATTACATTTTTTTGTCAATGTCTGTAGTACAACGTATTTATTTTTGCTGCAAATTCATGAGTATGAATAACAAACCGGAACTCACAAAGTTTAATTTTTCCAATTTCCAAAAAGTGATAGTACCTAAATCGAACTAAGTAATTCGGGTAATTACGTAGAATGCAGGTGTTTCATTGCAGATTGCAATGAATCTTGGATATATTGTAAAACTCAAGATTCTGAACAAGTTTTTCCTATACACGTTACCGCCGCACGACCTTCGTTTTCGAGATATTTGCGAAAAACTTCGGTTGACTTGTTCTGAGGCAACGCATTGTCGCATTTCCCTTCCCAACTTGTTCCGGGTGTTAGTATTGGTTGGGGATAGATCAGGAGTGTCGAACCTCCCCACCCCGAGAGCCGCACGAGTCGGGCCCCGGGTCAGCCGGTTCCCCCACTTATTTTTCTCCAGGCGTTGCACGAGGCCCGGCAGGGAGGGAGTGGGGCACCCGGAGGAGAAATTCATCAGAGTGAAGTAGGTGCGGAGGGGGCCGCACAGTGGTCCGAAATCCCCATATCAAGGAAAAAATATGATAGCATCAATGTGAAACCTTCAATTTATACAGAACTTGGTATCCCGGGGTTTATGAGGTCGCCGATTACAAATCTGAAGTCAAAATTAATAAAAACAAAAAATCTCCTTAGTATAGGAGATATTTGTATGTCAATATAAACGATTAAATTAAAATATCTCCTAAACTAATAGTCTTTCGACATAAGTAGGTTAATACTTTGTCGTAGGAAATGATGAACTGAATCCAGTAATGTATTAAAAAATACATGGTTCCGTTTAACAAAACATCGGTGACCTTCATACATATGCCTTTATGCGTCTACATATAAAAACTATTTATATTAAATTATGCCCTCCTAGAAACCATTCAACTTTTATCTAAAACATTTTTCGATATTATGAAAAACGAAAGCAAGATACTCCAAATACTTATTGATAAAAGTTATAGAAAAAATGCTCCCTACACCAAAGCCGCAGGTTTACGCAGCTGAAACCTGGTTGGTTATGTACTCAAAGGTATAACACACCACTAGTATTAAGTCTCACCTTAACGCTAGCTGTCGCGAAAAAGTTGCGTAATTAAACTTCGATTCTATTGTTAAAAATACCTATTTGTTCAACTTATGTCCTACTGAAATCAACGAGGGAGTCACTGAATTAATTCATGTAATATATATGTTCAGTACGAACACAATCAAACTACAAAATTGCGTTTTCCTTTTTAATTTGCAGATAGTTGAAATTCTATTTGAAAGATAGTGCGTTTGTAACTCAAAATTGCAGGTGTTCTGTTCCCCGAATTTCATATTATAATTTCCTTACAAATTAAGGGTATTTACAGAAAATTCCTGTTGGTTCTGGTGCTTCAACTATCCTACTATGGAATTGTGTTGAAAAAATTCTGTGTATTCAACATTCAAAAAATGACTTTTTTCCTCTATTCAAACCACTGTGGGCCGTTCTCCTACGGCTCTACGGAGCAGGCGAAGAGGAGAAGGAGCCACTGCGGCTCGAGAGCCGCTAGTTCGACACCCCTGGGAGGGATGAATGCAGGCGGAAGGGGGGCGCCCGCCTGCGGGCGCGTAAAGGAAGATAGCGAACCGATGTGACTTTGGGGATGTTCAAAATAAGACTGCGATTACAAGTATCGCAGGATGGGGTCTCAATATCGCTATTGTTGTCAAGGTCATCGTTCTAAACACTTCTCATTAAACCTTTTGGTGGTCGGCTTTGGTTTACGAGATATTCGCAAACAACACAACTTAACATTAGAATTACCTAGTTTAACACATACCCACATCGGTGCTGTGCACTATTCTGATGTGTGCTAAGTTGCACTTGTAATATTGCACTGTGTAGTTTTGATATGGAACCTACCCCCTCAAGTATTGGCATGCACTGATGAATCACCCTGCATCTATAACATGCCTACTTTCTTCCACCTGATATATGTACATACCCAATCGTAACATACCGCACAATGTTTATATTTTCCTTGTAAACGTGAAATAATTATATGCAAACCGTGATGGTTGTCTGCTTCTTCACGCGAGACTCATATTGCCGATCAGACCCAAGAAAAGTTTCCGTCAAAATTGCTTATTCCCTACGTAACGCATAAGCATTTATCACGGTAGATTGAAACCACCAAAGATTTTTATACTCGATTTTCTCCAATCCGAAACACCCGTATAAACAAAGTATAACTCCACATTTCTGACTGACTTTAAAAAGTAAAGTAAACGAAGTTGTACGATCCGTTGCGTGACACCCTGCAGGTACATACACTACTGCACAATTCTTCAAACTGTCAAAAGATACTCCACGAACCTTTTTCCTCGCTGTTGAACGAATGTGCTTGGTTAAGTTATACAAAGGGCAAAAACAGACGATGAAAGTTTAACGTCCACAAACGAAAGTGCCGCGAAGCTTAAGCCACAAAAACCCGATTCCGCTTTAATTCAAGTACACGTACAGCGGCTATGGGTCTCATTGGCACTTGGACCTATAGTCCCGTGCTTCTCACGCTCTTGTTCCTTGGCACAGCTCTGATATAACGATCGACGAAGGAGGTCGAAGTAATTTCCACGAGGGAAAAGCCGGGGCTGCGCGTTCACGATACGGTCGATTGTTGGAAACGCAACTGGCAACAATAAGCGGGTTGGCTGAAATTATTTAACGATATCGACCGTTCGGTCGAGCCCAACGGTGTGCCATAATTGCCGCGAAAATGTTCGCGGGAAAGGCCGCGACAAAGGCAATCAATCAGGGCGTGACGCCGGTATGAAATTCGGATCCTCTGTTTCGGTCAATTCATTTCGACAGTGCTATGGAATTTAGCAACAACCGCCACCTCGAATATGTTTTCACTACGACGCGAATGTAAAAGGTCGATATTAACTAGCGCTACAATTGGAAGAGAGGACATATTAGGTGGCAGAATAAACTGATAGTGTAATGTAAAATTGTACCAGTAAATTGTGTTGGTATCGCAGCAGGGGAGACCGGGGCAAAGTGAACCTCGGGGTAAAATGAGCTCTCTTAATTTATTCTTTAACAATAGAATATATTTACAAATTTTGGTGACGTAATAAATGTGTGTAATACCACAATGATAATTATGCACATTCAGGTATCGAAAAATGGAAATTCATTTAAAAAATTAAAAATGAAGTTTTAGAGACTTCCAATTTGTTTTCTTTTCGATTTAGCTTTTTGGATAAATGAATCTTAAATGTGATATTTTAACTCCAATTTTTTTCTGCGTGTTTATAGCAAGCTTGTAAACATACATGTACACGCGTTTGGGAAAACATTAATCCTAACATTATTAAATAATTAATTTTCCGCTGAGTACACATTCGGGGCAAAGTGACCGGGGTAAACTGAGCTGCAGAGAAAAGATGCGCGAGTGATGTGCGCAATAATCTAACCTGTCAGCTAGCTGGGAAACCACGCGGCGTGATGTAACAGAATCTCACCCCAAAAAAATGAAGAATCTGCCACAGTTTTTAACAACCAGGGTTAAAAAAAAAAACAGCAACTGACGTGCTACACACGCCATCCCAGCGCAAGGGGTTAATAATTACCTATATCCTTAATTAAAACTCGTATTTTATTTCAGCTCACTTTACCCCAGATAGTAGCTCACTTTATATGGGGTGAAGTGGTCGGTTTGGCATTTTCTTTTCAAGTTGAATTTTAATATACTTTCAGTTGATTTTAAGTATTGCTATTCGTCATTTATCAACAGCAATGTTCAAATTATATTATAAATCTATTTTCACACATTTTTATGGAACGGGAGAAATTTTATTCGACTTCAAACTTTTTTCGCGCCACTGTGCCCCGGTCTCCCCTACATTTGTTACTATTGCAAAGCTGTACAAGGGATGAGAAATATATTTTCACTTCATCTGATATACCTTGGGGAAACTGGAAGCCCTTATCTAATTTTCATTTCAGGTGTAATATGTACATTTTTATATTTATATTTGCGATGTAACATAAACTTGCTTTCGTGGAGTGTAAGAAAAGTATTTCGAGTAAGATTCCCACTACAGTATGTAGTACTTACCTACTGCAGAAGACGTTAGCGAGATCGTAAAACGTATTAAAAATACTGCAGCTACAGAGAATATGACACTATCAGGAAAACCACGTAACGTAAGACGACTACAATACGACAGGTTCGTCTTAGTCGGAGAAGACCTGTTATAAATCCTTTCATTACTGTGAGGCAACTAAAAGCAGAATTATATTTACCTATTCAAGAAACTCAAATTCGAATGCGAATACAAGACGCTGGTTTTTAATTAGGGGGGGGGAGGGGTAGCAAGAAAGCGACCGTACATTTCCAAAGTGAACGCTCGTAAACGTTACTTATTTGCTAAGCAATGTGTCAATCGGTTCTTGGACTTTTGGAAAACAGTAGTACTTATTCAGTGACGGGTCTGTGAGCTTCGATCGCACCCGAGACAGAAATACATATGTCTGGAGAAAACGCGGTGAAGCACCTATTGTACCCACCATTAAACACGGTGGTGGATCCATACCTGTGTGGGGTTGTTTCCCGGGTTCTAGGGTAGGTGATTTAAATTTTATTGACGGTCCTTTGACAGGGCAAGGGTATGCCAATCGTTTCATTCTGCAGCAGGGTAATGATCCAAAGTTTGAAGAGTTGCAAATAATTTTTTTGAGGAAATGGAAAATTTAAGGGGTGAAAAAATTGAAAAGAGCATGAAGTTTGAAATAGATAATCATACCATTGATAATCTTATTAAAAGTTTGCCAAAATACTTGAAGCAGTTATTCGTAGTAGAGGTTATCAAACGGCGTATTAAAAAATATATTTTTTAAATTTTATGTATATTATTCGTGCTGCCAAGCTACTTTCCGCGGTAAGTTAAAAATAAATGTTTATTTCTTCAATGGTTGTAAGAATATTCTCAACATTTTTTCCACTCACACGTTTCGCAACATACAGCTGTTTTGTTTATGGCAAGACCTACCATTTGTTTAATATTTTATGCTACTTTTACGTAATAAAAATCGTATTTCTGAGCGTGTGAACTCACTTTCCGTGGCTACTGTATCCGCATGTTTATTATAATACGTATAACATTCAGAATAACCTTCCAAATAATCTGTCAAAGTTTTTTACACTTTCATAGTTACTGCTTTAATTTTAGAGTACTGAATTTCTTGGACATGTTTGAATAGTATTGCACGATAATATGTATCACAGTATGATGTTAACTGCACAGAGGTTCTAGTCCAGCGTATTTTCGGAGCGGCCTTAAATTGTGCACGAATTAATTCAAGAAAGTGGACGTTTAGTATTACGTAGCTGTAATATTTTACTCAAAATTAGAATATATATTTAATACACTAATAATGTTGTTTAGTATGGTATTCGTTAAAATATTGCCCCTTATGAGGGGATACCAATTTTAGTACCTGCATAATAAATATGCTATAGATGTAGGCGTTTCACCCCTTCTTTTGTTCGCTGCGCAAATTCGACATTTCCTACAAGAACGTATTTTATTTCCTCTAAGAACGACCTTTTCTAACATATGTTTCCACATATTTCCTGATAGCCGTCCTGGAGGATCCAAATAGGGGACACTGGCGGTGTGGGTGTATATTATTTCTTTATATTTTCGTGCGCCCAATATTTCGCCAGATCTACTAGGAAGTGTACATACGTAATTCAGTGTAATTTTTAATTTAGTTTGGAAGAACCCTGGAATAACTGGAACAAAGCATAACCGACCATCCAGCAAACTATTTTCTTCGACCAATTCAATATTTTCTGTAGCATGAAATAGTAAGAGAAATACATACTCATCGGCTTTGTCAACACCCTTTATAAAGTTGTCATATTTGTCAATGCAAACTACTTGTTGCAGTATACTACTATTTAGAAGTCTCTTATCAGTTCTAGGATATCATTCCGAAAGGGACCGATCGAGATGAGGTTTAGTGGGAGGAGTGGGGAGGGGGGGCTGGCGAGTTTGTAGAAATATCGAAAATGCGAAGATACATTTTCCACGTTAAATGATTTGCAGTAACATTGATGCATCGCGTAGTATTGCAACGCAGGTTATTCCGATTTCAACTCTGTTCAGTTAAAAGCTGCATATTTCACAATAAATCGAAAGACAATAAAATAAATATTGACTGAAGTGCAAATATAACTTTTCCACTCGATAGAAAGCACGCGGAACACCACTGCTTTCCTTATTTTCCTGACACTTTCACCGACACAAGGGCAATTACATAGACTCCTGATTTCTCAGTTCAGTAATTAAATTGACAATATATCTTTCCACATAAGTATCATACTCTATGTATGTATATATTCCATACTAAATACAGTTTCGTTAGATATCTGATCTATAAGCTGGCTACGTGTCAGGCGGGCGTAGTTTACTAATTACGCCAATAAACTGTTGCTCTTTGTTTTTCAGCTGTAAACTGTGGTCTAACTCATTCGACGGCCGTAAGTTATTGCGCGAGGTAACGTATACGATACGTGCTCGCTGGAAAATACAGATCAGATCGTAATCGTGCAGATATAGTGGGGCAACCTTAAATTGCCCGCGCTACTTTCTCCCATTCGAGCCGCCAGTTCGCCACCGTGTGAAAACGGCGCATTGATAATAGCTCGATAAAAGAAAATTTAAACGGCCGTTAAAACTAAGGATTACGACTTCGCCGGTAAATATACACCGACCAACGCTATTTCTGACCCACAGATGCGATAAAAATATTCGCCACCGCTGTAAATATAGCACGCCTTTGAGCACCCGGATTCTCGTGACAGAAAGTTCGTAGAACTTACCGTGGGGAATTGTACATTGCGAGAATTATCCAGGATTCAACGTGTCCGCGTTCCCTTATGTGACGCGCTGTTTTTGCTACAAACTAACGGGAGCTTCGACCGAAATAACAAATCGCGTTTCTAAGAAAGTAACTTCCTCGGACGCTAGCTTGGTCGGTTAATAACAGCAGGGAGAGTTGCTTGCACGAGGGCGCAGGGAAATAAACTTACAAGGAAACATCCCCAACCCGGAAATTCCAGAAATTATGAAACTTTGGGGATGTGTAGGGGAGAGTGGGGATGGTTGAACCATGGGGATAGTAGAGCCACTAGGGATATTTGGTTTCTTCTAGTAATTTTCGGCTGCCATGTTAAATATAGTTAGGTCTATGCTAAAGCGACCAGACGCCCCGCATCGTGCGGGACTGTCCCGCATTTCAGCCCTTTGTCCCGCATTGAAAAGTGTCCCGCAAAGTGTCTCGGACTGGACATGTAACCTTTTACATTTTCGCAGTGGCATAAAGTTACTGTTTCCTCTACTGTTTTCGTGGGTGAAAAAAGAAATATTTTTAATTTCGTTTGAATGTATCAGTTTATAATCACAAGTATGCATTTGTTACGTACGCAGACCTATCTTTGAATGCAGTGACCCAGCGGGGTCACCGTTTCCTGCAGTGGTGTGACACAATCGAGTTTTCCCCGAAAACCTAATATTCAATTGTGATCGGAGGCTTGTTTCCGATCTGTTGTTTCTTTATAAGTTAACACACGGCCAAATTGACTGCCCGGAGCTCTTGGCAACTGTACGCTTTCACGCCCCACAACGGCATCTGCGCTCCAGACCCCTGTTTGTAACTAAGGAACCTGGGTACTTTAACTACACAGCTGATCCCGTCAATAGAGCTATGTATGCGGCGAACCAATATCTCACTGATTTTGATGTGTTCTCTATGTCGTGTGATTCATTCCGGCACAAATTGCTCAGCCGACTCTCCGAATAAATGTCCCCGATGCGTAAGCACATATGCTTAGGTTTTTAGAATAAGTTACCAGACTCATTTCTCTTTGTACTAGTTAACATGTTTTGTATACTAAAGGGTATTCCTGTTGATAATAATAATAATAATAATAATAATAATAATAATAATAATAATAGTAATAATAATAATAATAATAATAATAATAATAATAATAATAATAATAATAATAATAATAGTAATAATAGTAATAATAGTAATAATAATAATAATAATAATAATAATAATAATAATAATAATAATAATAGTAGTAGTAATAATAGTAATAATAATAATAATAATAATAATAATAATAATAGTAATAATAGTAATAATAGTAATAATAATAATAATAATAATAATAATAATAATAATAATAATAATAATAGTAATAATAATAGTAATAATAATAATAATAATAATAATAATAATAATAATAATAATAGTAATAGTAATAGTAATAGTAATAGTAATAGTAATAATAATAATAATAATAATAATAATAATAATAATAATTTTCCTACATTTAAGTTTCTCGAGGAAAATAGTATTTCTCGAGAAATAAGAAATAAGCGATTATAAAATTTCTGGAGAAATGAAAGAATTCTCGAGAAGGAACACTAGGTTATAAAGGGACGCAGAATCTTCAAGGCACAGAGTTCGGTTGTCGCTGCGCCGAATTGGAGTTCACGACCAACCGCCTTGTTGAAACCACGTTCGTTTAGTCGTTTTGAAATATATATATATAAGTATTGCAGCAGCTCATATATTTTTTGCTCACCCGTCCCGCTTCCTGTATCCTACCCCACAATTTCATACCAAAGTAGTGCGAACAGCATTCATTTTGATCGTTATACAAGGATGGAAGTACTACGTCCGTATCTGTGACGATATTAAATTGCATATCTACATGTTATATCTAATCACAGAAGGAAATATACTGTTCGGATTATACGTCGCTCTAATGACAGAACATTTGAATAACAGGTTTTCGGATGCTGGATGATCTACCGTGATTTTGCTAAGAAAATTTAATCTACGCCTCCTTGGAAAATTTATTTCACTCTTATCCGAATGTCAGACCTTCTTAAGTACACGTAAAAGATTCTTATTTCCGCAGGTAGAGTTGTAGCGACAAAAAAATTTCAATTCTGCTTCCTTGCCGCGCAAATCAGAGACCGGTGCGCTAAGAAATGCTTGCACAACTGAAATAGATTCCTATCGCTGATAAACCGAGGTGATAAAAAAAGTTAGCAATTGTGAAGCGATAAATCGCCGTCGACGGAGGCGTAAGAAGAAACGAGTTTGCACAGTCTTCGGCAGGCGAGCTCGGGGACTCGGGGAACCTTATTCGCCCGGCGATAATAACTCCTGCATATCGCTCCTGGAGAAACCCGACGAAGTCATATCTCGGTCATCAAGGATACACCTCGATTTAGTCGGAAACTTTTATGGTTTTTATACACGCTAGTTACTTGATAGCGACGAAGGATAATCACGCGCGTCATTGAGATACGAGGTACGCTGCTTTTGATTAATTCGAAGCAAGTTTTCTTTCAGTGAGATAACTCCTGCGGGAGAGTACGTATTTTTACGTATCCCTCGTCGGGGCTGCAGAATCTTGTTTGTAGAACAAGATCTTTGCGAAATATGACCCTGCTATGAGAATGCGTTGAGTGTTTCACTTTGATTCCTCATCCGGAATGTCAGGGCGGTTAAAAGAAGGAAGACATTACGTAAGTAGGTACGTTCGTCGATGGGAAGCCATTCAAATCATTCTCATTTAAATGCTTCTCTGGCCAGAGTGTATCTCACTTCAGACATCATCTGCCATTGCGGAGCAGAATCCCAAGATCTGGAATCTAGAATCTAGAGTACGAGGGCCAATGTATAACTGTGTTGGAACGGCCCCTCATTGCCAGGCGCAAGCATCGTCCACCATGTGATATTAATTTCATTTGTAAATGGACCGAATAGGAATTGCGACGTTAAGATTATTTATAACTTTCCCTGAAACTCCAAAATTCGAATCTGAGAAATACTTATTTAATATTCATTTTTTACCTAGTAACTGCGTTCGAACGCCGATTATTGTGCTGTACGCTGTAATTTACTATAATTGTTGTATACTATATACACTGCTTCTGGTTTGTAGCACTAAATGCGCAGATAAATAAATAACAATCAGGGGTGAAGTTGCATAATGCATGGACAGGATTATCTTTCGCAATTTACATCAGTTTATGTGGAAATTGCGTTGATTTGGTTTTCAAAGCTCATTTTAAAGCGTTGATACCTTCGTGTGTAATAGTGGAAATAACATTGGTATTATAGAAATTCCTTCGCGAGTAAAATTAAAAGCTCCGTAAAAGAAATTCGAGCTGAAGGCAAATGCTTCGAGAGGCTTTAAGTTCTAACGATAACGATCTGTTTTCTCGATATAGCGATAAATGTTTAAAAACACGATACCACGTCAGATACAGATATAACGTAAACTCGATGGACTGGAGGAAAGGGGGGGTGGGTGTACCAAATATTGCGCACAGTGAATTCGGATGAAACCAGTTTGTAATAGTTGTCTACTTTTACAAAGTTTATTGAATTGTACACAAGTCGTTCATTTAAAAGGATTGAATGAAAAATGTATAAAAAAAAATTATGTTAAACGATTTATTAAAAATGTAGTAGAAACTAAATTAAAATGCACTAAAAACTAAAAAATAATTATTTTCTTGTAGCTTAATTTCGATGGTTTTAAAATGGGGTTTGATCGCTTTAAATAAAATCGTGGGGCCCGATATTTCAAAACAGGATATGAATCACTTTAATACTTCACCTTCTGGTTGCACATGGTGCCCCACGATTTTATTTAAAGTGATCAAACACCATTTTAACACCATCAAAATTGAAGTACAAGAAAATAATTATTTTTTAGTTTTTAGTGCATTTTAATTTAGTTTTTACTACATTTTTAATAAAATCGTTTAACATATTTTTTTTATATATATATTGTTTAATTTCTAGTTTTTAGATTTTGTGGATTTACATTTCACAGCTCAGACTTCTTTACAAATATCTTTTATTGCTGTATACAGTTTAACAGTTTTTTTAAACGTTGTAGTGCTACAGTCACTAAAAAATAATTCTTTTCTTGGACTACAATTTCGACGGTGATATACGCACGCCTGCAAAGTTTTACGACAATTGGATAGTTGGAAGTGGGTTAAATTTGAGTTGCCACATTTGAACCATACATACAAACATACAAACATGCAAACAAACAGAGGATCGAATCTGAATAAAATCGTTTAAAAATAAGAAGTATTCTGCTGAGTGAACAAAGACATACTGCGTTTATTTTATCATTTATTTTAGAGATACAGGGTGTCCCAGAAAAAGTGGGAAATACTTTAGGAGTGACTTCAGCACATCTGAATAATAAAAAAAAATCATATAAACATATGTCCTATTTGATTTTCAACAAACTGTATCTGCTTACATTCATAAGATATGATCAAAATGACTTCCTCGTATCTGAGTGCAAGCCTTACTCTCTCCATACGTCTAGCTGTTGCTCGAAAGTGCTGGAAACCTTGTTCAATTCTTCCACGAAGAGTTTCAACACCGTCAGTGAGCGATACAAAATTCATTATAACTCGAAAACAAAGTCAAATAGGACATATGTTTATATGACTATTTTTTATTGTTTATATGTGCTGAAGTCATCCCTAAAATTTTCCCCACTTATTCTGCATATAACAGTAGTTAACAGGGTAGACACCCTGCACAGAACACGTAAAAAAAACTAATTTAATGTTTCAATAACTCACAAGGGAAGATGCCGAACCCGAAAATTCAAAAAATTTGGAAACTTTGTGAACATGTAGGGCATTTCCTCCTGATTACAGTACAATTTTTGTTTGCTGCCCAAATTCACTCGAAGAGGGTGAAATTAACCCCCGAAAATTCGGCTGTTTTCCGATTTTGCGTTATAACTCGCGAACTGTAAGAGATAAGAAAAATGTTTCAAGACAAAAGTCACTTCTTTTAATTAGCTCTAGCATTCGGTAAGAAATTATTTTACAATTCACGAGTTGTAACACAAAATCGGAAAATAACCGAATTTTCGGGGGTTAATTTCACCCCCTTAAAGTGACTTTGGGCAGCAAACAAAAACTGCGTTTTAATCAGGGGGAGATTCCCTTCATATTCACGAAGTTTCAGAATTTTTTTAATTTCTAATAAATCATGTGTAATAAGTATTGTTTTATTTTTTTTTAAATAAAACCACTAAAAAAAATTCCTAAAATTATTCATCTCCGCCGCGGCGAAACGCATGTAACCCCTTCAAGGTGGGTTTAGACGAAACGAACGATTGCTCGTTCGCCGCCCACTTCGACAGAATTCGTGCTCATTTAATACAAACAGCAATCTTAATTTGCAACTCTTCATCACTTGGATTTTGTCGAAGTGGGAGGCGAACGGGCGTTCGTTCGTTTGTTCTAAACGCACCTTAAGATGTGGTGCTACGACAAGACTATTGTATTCATCCTATCAAGATCTGCAATCGAAAAGAAGAAGGAAACCGATTCTGCGACATTAAAATTCCATTGTTTAAAGCCATGTTTTACAAAAATGGCTGAGCGTTAGCAGAAATTGCTGGTCCCGATCGTAGCCTCCGCTCGTTAGTGTACAAACGGCTCTGAGGTTAGGATGGGTTCATATTTGTAACAGACCAGTGAACAGAATGTTCATAACATCCCGGTTGCGTGCACACTTGTACCATCTGCGTGTAATCGGAGTCTAGCGAGCCGACACCCTACAACGACGCGGGCAAAACTTGCGACCCATCCGCTTCAAACGGTAGCCCCCTGATCGCCGCTACTGAACTCCGTGCGGCGATCGTGGGCCGAAAGGAAAGAATCGGAGCGTACTGTCGCCCATGCACCGCCACGCTTTTTCAAACTACAGTATGCACTATACAGGGTGGTAAACAGAAGGGTTAGGGACGTACAGACATTAGAGTAGACGCACAGTGGGGTAGGAGACCCCAAAAGTTGGCGAGAAATCGAAATACAAAAGAATGTTTACATACGTGATTTTTTATTCCTGGTATATAGTTCAAATATGTGCGCACAATAAAATGTATATCCACAGCCTGCTGCAACTCTTTCTTGCTTACCCGAGTCGGTCAAAAACAGTTAGCTGTAGGAACTCTTTTATTCGAAGCGACTTATCAAACGATTTTGCGTAGCTATTTTCTTGTTTTCTGTGTTATAAATTTTTGTTTCGCGACGAAGACGTCAATTTCAGGTGTTTATTTAACTACTTTTTGTTAAATAATAATACCTTCATAAAGTTTAATTCAGAATTGCCTCGTATAACCTTAAGGGGGTAGGTTACCCTCAAAAGTCCTAAATCAAGCCCTTCTTCAAACGCACATTATGAAGTAATGAATGAGTATAGGGATAATTTTTTCTTTTACTTTTCAAGCGTCATTTCGTTGACTTTAATGCGCAAAAAGAAAATTTTAAATATATTTATAGGAAAAAAAGTTATGAATATAAATGTGAGAGCGTGTACGCGATGCACCGTTTGATGGTGAACACGATTCCGGACACGTGAATTACCTAAAATAGAAAGTAAAGGCATTTTTATAATCTGTAAGACAGTCTCCATCTTGTGCAAGAAGCAAAATTTTGTTAAACAAATTAATACAATTTTTATATCGATGTTTCTGATGTTTTCCCTTTTTTGTTGGAAAAACAAGAATCGCGAAAAGAATCGCGAAAAATTTCCGAAATCAGCGATTTTCGAATCGCGAAAATTCCCGAAATCAGCGATTTTCGACCTTATTCGGCGATCTTTAAACGTTTGTAGCTCGGAGCAACGTTAACCGATTTTCATGAAATTTTAGGCACGTATACAACTTACCGCAATCTACAAACGGTTTTTTTTTTAATTTTCATTACAAGCTCACAAAAAAAGTTTAAAAATCGACCTTTACTATTCTTTTCGCTATTCCAACCAAATACATTTTTTTTCAAAACGACGAAACGCGTCAGTTAGCAAACTAATCCTTCCAGCTTCTAAAAAAAACTCAAGTTGTTTGGACCAATTCTAAAAAAGTTATGCGATTTTAAAAAGTGTCCGAATATTAATTCGAGTCACTGTATCAATATTTAATCCCGATCCGCTCGAGTCTAACCAATATTCCATCTATGCCGCATTTTCTTTGCATCTTACCCGAGAAACTGGACGCCAGTTATAAAATAACCTAAAAATTAGGGTCTCCATTTTTAATCATCAGTATTACATAGCTCCGAATTAAATTTGTGAAAACTCGAAAAGGGGAAAAGTAAAATTTAGAAAATCTGACCGAAGTATGTATCAACTAAAATCCATACGTTACATAGTACAACCACTTTCTACACTGTATCTTCGAATATTTCTCTAATAAAAAGCGTGGAACATCGGAGACACGTTACATACGCTTCGCAATGAGAGTAATAAAATGGCAGCAATAGATACCGACTGTTAAGGGGGTATACCCGTTTGAACCCTCGGAAAATGTATACATTTTGTGGATTTTTTTACAAGTCAACGGTTTGATGCAGATTTCCCGTTTTTTAACTATGTTTACATAGTATTATGAACTACTTATAAAAAAAGTTTCAGTTAAAAAACTATTGTTTTTCGGAAGTTACGGATACACGTCCGAAAGTCTCTCGATTTTAGACGGCTAAACGGTGGCCCTAAAAACTCGCGCTACGTTCAACCAATTTACTTCAAATTTTGCATGCAGAATCATAATAAGATTCCGCATCGTCCAACGAAGGCGATTTTGAAAATTTTGAAAAATAAAGAAATGGTGAGAGATCAAAGGTAAAGTTAAATTTTTCTAAGAGAAAAAACCTTTTTCCTTTATAAATAATAAACGGGGAATCGAAATAAAAAAAGCCTTCGTTGGACGATGCGGAATCTTATTATGATTCTGCATGCAAAATTGGAAGTGAATTGGTTGAACGTAGCGCGAGTTTTTAGGGCCACCGTTTAGCCGTCTAAAATCGAGAGACTTTCGGACATGTATCCGTAACTTCCGAAAAACAATAGTTTTTTAACTGAAACTTTTTTTATAAGTAGTTCATAATACTATGTAAACATAGTTAAAAAACGGGAAATCTGCATCAAACCGTTGACTTGTAAAAAAATCCACAAAATGTATACATTTTCCGAGGGTTCAAACGGGTATACCCCCTTAAGGAGCAGCTAGCAGTGAACGAAATATTCTATTTCACCGAGGCAATGATGTAGAGTGAAAACGAGTGTGAGCTCTGCGAGCGTATAAGCGCATATTAAACGGCGATAAGGATAAAATGAAAAGGTGACGGTACGTCGAATGATCGCAAGAACAGGAATCGTGTTTTTGTTTCTCTAGAAACGCGGAGTACGTGACCGTTCACACGGACGGTGCACGAGGCGCCCGCGAGGAAACGTTTCCTCTGGGGATCATTTGTCACGTATGACGCAGCCAACTGTTTTTCAATTTGGCACTACGTCGTATCTTTAACTCGTGAGTTTGGTCGCGTCCGTTTATCAGCGAGGCGACGCCGCAGCAGCTCGTTACAGCGCGCTTAGGAGAAAAGCCCAGGGCGTGAGCGCGCCGATCTGGCTGCGTCGGCGTGCGTCGTCCGAGAACACTCGCAGGCAAACGGGGTCACAGCATCTTTTAGTTGAGAGACGCGCGGAAGGATGAAAAGGGGGAGCAAGAATACGATTCTGCTGTGACGGGTTCCTTTCGCTGAGTGGGAATGCATAATTCTTTTAAAAAATAATACAAAGAAATTGACCCGACCTGAAGCACGTTTTTAAGTAAAGCAACAGGCATTTAGCAGGGGGAATGTGTCTAAAACGACCCCCCCAAGGCGTAATTCATATCAAAATACAAATGCACATTATTTAAATAAGAGTAAAGTAGTTTTTGTTAGTTAGTTTATCTACCTGATTATTGGCTTACATTAAACTTAGCTAACTGATCTAACTAAAGACACATAGGTGCACAAAATGATCCCTAAGTGGGATCCTTAGAAAAATAACCCCCAGGATCACTTTATATCTACTGATAATTAATAAGACGAACATTAAAAAGCACTGATTTATTTAAATAGAAACAGAAATTCAACCGAGTCACAAAATATGCGCCCATAATAAATTATAACAGTTTTTAAAAAAAAAATCAAATGTTAGATAATTTTTGGCTCATAATCAATGAGTAGGAATACTTAAAATCAACTAGCAAACATAAGAGAATGAGGTCAGCTTCACAGACTCAAATTTGTTCGCACCCCCTAGGATTCCTGGGATCATTTGACCCTACTAGAGAGGGATCATATGACCCCAAACATCCAACTCACATTCAGTGGTTGAATTTAACGTCAAATTATTACATTCGCTAAGGAAACATACGTTGAATTATTGTCGAATGAATTGTCATTAAACCCGCGAAAAAAACAGCTGTCGTACTAAACCGCTCATGACAAAAGTTACGCAACATTGAAAAAGACCTTACCTTAGATAAAAGGCAGTAATTTTGATTTTTTTCACGACGTACAGGCTGAAAAGGTATCATTTTACCCTGAGGGGTCGTTTTAGACACATTTCCCTTAATTGGGATTCATTAACGAAATACCTTGTACCTACAAAAATGCATAACGAAACGTTTAAGGACTATTTTAAATCAAATATACAATTAGCGCTTTGAGTGACGCAGGGTTTGGAAAAATGGCTCCTGAACTCGCTCGGAGCGATCGTTTCTGCTGGAAAATTTGTTGTCCAGCTGGCTTCGTACTTTGAACACATGCCGACGCTAATGCGAATTTAAATCTCTATATTTGCTATTAGATGTTCATAATAACACTACCAATGGATAGGTGAGGTATTCCGATGAAAACAAGTTCAAATATCACCTGATTCAGGCTATTTTCAATCACGCGATTCGAGTCGCTTCTAAATTCCGTAGGCACACGTATCGTCCATAACGTAAGACCAGAAATAATCTGAGCAACATGGAGTTCCCATTCTCTCTCGCCTCAAACATACTGTACTCTCTCAACAGGTGCTCAAACGAACCCTCCCCCTCTCTGAATAACCCGCATACTCTTTGCATCTCCTCACTCCAAAACACCTGCTAATTTCCTCCAAAATGCCACATATCGCCTTCGGTAATCAGTCTTTGACATCCATCTTTCTCTGTATCGACTAGGCATCTTGGTATCCCGTCTATTTCCATGAAGATATTATTATGCGATGTCAACAAAGTGGTGGTACAATTTAAAAGGGAGTGACTCCAGGTGAAAAACGCTTCGAAAATTTACAGTAAAAGTTTTTCGCTTCAAGCTTCGTTTTTGAAAGAAACAATTTGGAATATCCATTAAGTACGTGTGCGCTTAACAACGACCTTGCTTACGGTTGATTTAATGGGCGTAATAAACGTGCATTAACAACGTATCGTAAACAGAAAATTGTTTACAATGTACTGCGAACAAAATATTCTACAGCGATGCTCGTTGGCCCGAGGCATAGGCGAGGCCACGTACAAGCGCAGACGTATTTAACGGCTGTTTAAAATTATTTAAGGCAAACGAAATCCAAAATCAAAACATTATTATTCTACATTTTCGACTTGTTTTTGTCCGTCGTACAATACCACCACGTTCTTTCGAGCTGCGCAGCCAGTTCCAAATATTTCACTCATTGCATTCCATCATTGCAAATTTTGCACATGGCACGTAGCTCTGGAATTCCTCCAAAATTAAATTCTGCTGGATTTCCTATTACTCGAAAAATAGTGAATTTTAATTTTACCGCGGATAAGCACTGTATCTTCTGCTTCGCAACGTTTTTATAAAGAAATAAGTACCTCTTGTAGTATTCCTTTGTTACCGCGATGTAAAAGTAAACAACGGTGTTTGGAAAAATTTATCTAGGATTATTCCACTAGGCCGTATCCATTGATCGTTACAATTACATACCCATTGCGTACTCATTCAAATGTGTAGCCACATGTTGTTTACTTGAATGCACGTTTATCTGAAGCCTCTCGTGTGATACTACGTGTAATTGTTATAAGTGTGAAGATTAGATTGCTTCAGGGTCGCTTAACGTTGCCGCTTTTTAACTGTTTTCCTGGCAGCGACACGTTTCCGCAGCAAAAATCTCCGACTGTTCCCTGGCATTCCCGTATTTTCACGCCAGTGCGACAGGAAAAGTACGAATCTAATCGTACATTTCATGTAAATTCTAAACACTCCGGGGACCATTGTTAATTACAACGAGAAATCCAGCAAACTTTATGAAGACGAATTTGTGGAAATGGATTAAATAAAAGAAATGAATTATAGGAAATGAGCACTGTGCTAGGGCAGCGTCTGGGGATCGTTAGGGTTAGGGTTTGTGCCTAAACTAACCGATATTTTCTCACAAATGGCGAATGTGTGATAAAGTCAGCCAATCTCGAGGCCTACTTCCCTTTTCTCGCTGTCAAAGAGTCAAGGGCACGTTAAGAACAAAGAAGGTAACGCTAGTTGCTTTCTTACAGAGAAAGTGTATCATAATATGTGGGACCCACTTTGGGGATGAACAGGGGACACAAAAAGAATGAAAAGAGTTCATGTTCTATTTGACCTTGTTCCAGAGTTACGGCCATTTTTATATCTCGGTAATGCGCAGATTTGTTACCTTAAGGGGGTATACCCGTTTGAACCCTCGGAAAATGTATACATTTTGTGGATTTTTTTACAAGTCAACGGTTTGATGCAGATTTCCCGTTTTTTAACTATGTTTACATAGTATTATGAACTACTTATAAAAAAAGTTTCAGTTAAAAAACTATTGTTTTTCGGAAGTTACGGATACATGTCCGAAAGTCTCTCGATTTTAGACGGCTAAACGGTGGCCCTAAAAACTCGCGCTACGTTCAACCAATTTACTTCAAATTTTGCATGCAGAATCATAATAAGATTCCGCATCGTCCAACGAAGGCTTTTTTTATTTCGATTCCCCGTTTATTATTTATAAAGGAAAAAGGTGGATTTTTCTCTTAGAAAAATTTAACTTTACCTTTGATCTCTCACCATTTCTTTATTTTTCAAAATTTTCAAAATCGCCTTCGTTGGACGATGTGGAATCTTATTATGATTCTGCATGCAAAATTTGAAGTAAATTGGTTGAACGTAGCGCGAGTTTTTAGGGCCACCGTTTAGCCGTCTAAAATCGAGAGACTTTCGGACATGTATCCGTAACTTCCGAAAAACAATAGTTTTTTAACTGAAACTTTTTTTATAAGTAGTTCATAATACTATGTAAACATAGTTAAAAAACGGGAAATCTGCATCAAACCGTTGACTTGTAAAAAAATCCACAAAATGTATACATTTTCCGAGGGTTCAAACGGGTATACCCCCTTAAGGGGGAACAACACCTTGAAGCCGGAAAAAAGTACAATTTTTTGGAATTTTTTGTTAGATATCCATACTTCGTAGGAAAGTCACTGATATGGGGTTTAAATGTGCATGTAGTGGGCAGTATTTTAGAATTTTTATGTGACAAAATATACAGTTTTAATCAAGTTATAGAGGTCGCCGTAGAGCGCGCCGCGTCGAACACGATCTGATGGTTTCCCACTTAATTCGCGTCGCGTTCATCTGAGAAAAAAAAGGAGACCATGTTTTCAATCTATATTAATATAGTTACAGTTAAGCGCACGGAAATTTAATTACAATAACTTTTGGAGAAATGGCGGAGGTTAAAGGGGAAAGTTCTAAAATTTCGAGTCACTTTAAGGAAACAATCAATATATTTCGGGGTGGAAAAAATAGTAAAAATAATTTATTTTTAATTCCCGTACGCTTAACTGTAACTGTATTAATATAGATTGAAAAAATGCTCTCCTTTTTTTTCTCAGATGAACGCGACGCGAATAAGGTGGGAAACCATCAAATCGTGTCCGACGCGTCGCAATTTAACGGCGACCTCTATAACTTGATTAAAACTGTATATTTTGTGGCTAGCGCGCAAGCCACGTATCGCGCTTTTCATCGACGTCTGCCAAGGTCTTATCCTCCACTTGGAGGTCTGCCATGTTGCGTATCGTTCATTAAATGCGTAAACAATAAGTATATGAAATTTCGGAACTGCAAGAACGACGTTATTGCGCTAGAAATTTTACCTCTTTGACAGTCCACACCCCCGCGTTAGTTTCCCCGGACTGACGCGGCAGACCAGCGACTTCGTATTCGGCAACACTGATCCAACATTTTTAAGGTGACATTCTACTCTCTCGGTCGAAAAATCCGCCAATTCTCGGCGATGGCTTTTATAATGAAATTTACACGTAACGTTTTCGAATTTCGGGGGGTACATTGTACCACTCTTGAAATACAAGAATAAATCATTGTTCTGTGTTTATTTTACTTGTTCACTTAAATATTTCCCAGTGAAGTTGGCGTTTTCAGAAATAAAAAGAACCAAGCATATTTTTAATTTGCAGGAGTATGGCTATCCCGCTAACCACAAATATCTTAAGATTCCTTTAATATTTTCCAACATTTTGTAAATAATAACTGTGACTGCACTGACAAGGAGAGTATTTTAGCTGTCCGCCTCCGATCATTTTGATTTTTGGATATGTTATAGAGGACCGAAAAATAAGAAATACGTGTTTTTTTATTTTTCCCCGTTTTCATATTTAGGGGGGTGAAAACTGCGTTCAAAGTTAGGGTTGGAAAATCATTTTTGTGGAATATCTCGAGAACTATTAGAGATAGGGGAATAGTGTCAATGGACGAACTTTGTGTCTTTGAATGCGAAATATGACTGTCTCACCAGATTTTCAAAAATCCATAAAAATGATCTTTCAACCCTAACTTTGAACGCAGTTTTCACCCCCCAAATATAAAAACGGGGGAAAATAAAAAAACACGTATTTCTTATTTTTCGGTCCTCTATAACATATCCAAAAATCAAAATGATCGGAGGCGGACACCTAAAATACTCTCCTTGTGAGTCACGTTGACCCGTATGTAGCCAGTTCTCGGTCTATAAGGACCCAGCTGAAAGTAATATCATAAAAGTGTAGATAAAAAGCGTGCTTACAATATTTGCGAAAGGTAAGACTGTACGTCGTCAGGAGCAGCTAAAGTTTTCGTGAAGTCGGGCAGATAGATCGCATCCGTTTCGTTGACGTTTAAGGCATGTCGCGTTTCGAATCTGATTTCGTCGAAACGTCATGGCACGTCGGGGGAATTTACGTTACTAGACGCAGCGGGTATCGCGTTCAACGAACATAATATCCTCGGCTCGGTGGCAAAGCGGGGCGCAGATAGCAAAAATATTCGCCTCGAAAAATGCGCTCGCCGAGAGCTCTGGAGTACAGAAATAATCCCCGTTCGCGCAACCATTTTTCTCCATTAAATTCCAGCGAAGAAAGAAGCGAAGCGAATAGGAAATGGCGTTCTTCTTCCTCGAAGACGTGCATTGTTCTACCAGGGTACATAACGTAGTTCGTGAATCATGGATTATAGATCGTGAACGGAGATTCATCGAGGCCCCCCGCACTTTTGCGGGCTTCGTCCACAAGTAAGGGAACCTCGCACTCCTTTCTGTTTCTTTTTTTTTCACGCGTTTCAAGTAGAAAATGAATTCTATACAGGGTCATCATTTGATCTTGCAATCCGCGCTCGCGCGAACAAGTGAAATGGCAACAGCGCCTCACGGACGCATTCCACTACAACCATGCACCGGCCCGGCGTTCGGAGAGCTGTTAGCGCATAATATATAAATATATATATATATATATATTTACAATATATATATATATAATTTGAGATTTGACATCCTGTTTTATTGTATCTTCAGCTATTGTTCTGAACCTTTTTGGGACAGGGAAAAAAAAAATATATATATATATAATATTTTATAAATATATAAATATATAAATATATATATATATATATTTTTTTTTTATTGTATCTTCAGCTATTGTTCTGAACTTTTTCCCTGTCCCAAAAAAATTCAGAACAATAGCTGAAGATACAATAAAACAGGATGTCAAATCTCAAATTATATATATACATATATTGTAAATATAAAGCGATAGGATTAAATAGAATTAAATACCTAATTTATATATGTAGGTAATTCACCCCACAAATAAAATAAAAAAATTAATTTTCTGGCAAACGTGATCGCTTGCAAAGGCCTGACCGACACGAAGGGGCATTTTTCAAATCCTTGCGCCAGTCAAAGGTGTTAACATCGTAGCATCTTACTAGGTTATCGCAACAGTTCCATCCATCCGTCGATGTCTCGTTGGACACAGTAAGTCTTATCATTTCTAAGAAATTTCTGCTACACGCGCTGTCTGCAGAGGATAAACAGGACAGGTGAAGATATTTTCGTTAGCCTAGGGTTTATCAGGCATTCGGAGTATGCATGTACGTCGCGTGAGTATCAATGTGGTGCTTAAAATAGCTTAAACCGCTGCTTCCTTTACGGTGCCATTTTTATTGGAAAATTAAACAATTTTGATAAACAGAATAGCACGCGGATTGTAAGAAAATGAAAAAGTACCATAAACTCTCTTTGAAAAATACAATATTTATTTTTTAAAGGAAAGTACGGTAGGTGTAAAATTATCACGAGTGTCGTTGATGAGTGGAGAATTTCATTTTTAATAAAAGGCACTTTTAAAAATGAAATTTTTGTCTTCCTGTAACTAACCAGATATATGCAAGAACTTATACAATCGTTATTGGAAACATTTTCATATTAAGGGGGAATCCTATTCTTTGTGCTAAGAACATAGCAAAAGTGGGGATTTTTTTTTTAAGAAACTAGCGATTTGATTTGTCTGAAATTTATACCATATTTTGATGCACCTTTGTGGAAGCAATAGTTTATTTTTCATTAATTTTCCATAGCAAATATAGGAGTTATAAATGATCGACCAACATGCTACGCAGAATTCGTCGTCCCCTAGTGTGCAGGATATATCTTCCTGGTAATCTAAACCAGACAAGTGAAACGGCGTTTCACTGTATACGTATGTAGCCATAATTTGATGAGCCAGAAAAAAACACAAAAATTTGTTGAGGAATGTGGAGAGCTTTCAAATTGAAAGGTCTAAAACTTTAACCTTTGCTATACAATTCTGCGCTATTTTCTTATGTAATCAAAGAAGTATATAACTTATCGGTTCCCTGGTTCATGAAAGTATAAAATAATGTTTCTTGGACATACAGGCCAAATTTGAAGGTAATCGGTTCAATGGTTACAGAAAAATCGTGCACGCCAGCTTACCAACGGCGGCGTGGTAATCGCTCATGCATAACTCCTATATTTATTATTAAAAATTAATAAAAAAAAAACTACAACTTCTTCAGAGATGCATGAAAACATGGTCCAAATTTCAGATTATTCGAATCGCTAGTTTCCTAAAAAAAAAAAATTAAATTTCGCTATGTTTTTAGCCCAAAGAATAGGATTCCTCCTTTAATACTTTCTCATCATTTTGTCACGATGAATTTGAAATCTGAATTCGCATCCTTCTCGAAGAAAGCGCCATGTAAGGTACAACGCATGCGACGTTAAAATACTTAAAAAGTGTTAGGTAATTTTTATTTTTGTTTTTGAAGTGTGAATATATGTAAAGATGAACTTACTATTCCCTTTATTATTTTTGTAACGAAATCGAAGTACCACGTTTGAACTTCAGGAATGAAAATTAACATTCAACGGCCAGCAAATAGACTGAAAAGATATGAAAAGTACGGTAGCTTCTATTTTCAGTCAGGTGGAAGTGTCCCCTCTACTGTGTCTTACAAACACATTCGCGAACAGGTAGAATGGATTCGAACATTAGACAGAAGCGGCAGTCAGGAATCAGCAATCAGAAAAACATCGTAAATTGTCGACGCGCGTGCATAATCGAAATACTATCGCCGCGCTACGACGCACATCGCTATCACAGCGTTAACCCATAAACATCGCACATCGTCAGAGGAGCAATGTGTTTACTTGTCGTTGATAAAAAAAGTTTTGATGTTCGTCTTGTACTGGGGGGCAGGAAAACGAGTATCGACGCGAATATTCTTTCTATTAAATTTCCTTATGAAAATTCTACGAGCGCAATTTAGTTTAGTAAAAACGAAAATTCATATCAATATGTATAGTGTTGTCGACTAAACGTGAACAATGCGTAACAGATTCTAAAACATACATCCTCACTTTAGAAAAAAAAAATGGAGAAAACGATTACTCGAAATATTTGGAATATTCAGAAAATTCAAAAGTTCAGTAATCTCGCATAATTGGGTCACTATCTATCATTGTAGATTTTGAATAATGTAATTTTATTAAATTGTAATAAGACCTTCTAAGCCAGTTGTAGGAGCACATACTGTGCTTAAAGGCTCTGCACAATTATCTTACGCACATGTTGTAGTGGCAAATGTTTCCTTTGCAGAAATTATAAATTGGAGAGGCGCCGTGTTTCTCGCGAAATGAACGGATTTCTTTAAACGGAAAGTTTAATTTTAACGTCGAAATTTTAACATTCTCAACGAATTCGCTGCATTTTTCAGAAGTACACCGTACACTGAAACATAACGTCGGGAATAAATGCACGCGAGTATCTTGCGAGCACTTTGTTGTTCCTGATTATTAATTCCTCTTACATTATGGATGAAAACGGTAAAGATTTGCAGCATGGGTACCGGGAAATAAATGAAAATCTGTTTACCATAAACGTACATGCAAATACAAAAGCAGCATAAAAACATAATAGAGTTAATACAATAAAGTAAATTATCATATTAACATCAATTATTTTTAACGAAATCCTGGTCATTAACAATGCGCGCCTTCGGTATGTGTTATGCAAATTTGCATTTAACAAATGAAATTGTTATTTATCATTGTTGTTCTACTCTGGGGATCTCACTTTCCTTCGTGAAGCAATCAGAAACAGTTATCAGATGGTATGGCGCACAAAAAGATAGTAATACCGCGAAACTACTAACTTTAAAGAAAATATGCAATCTGGAATACGAACAGAATGATCGAAATATACAGAGTGACACAAAATAATGGGACGATAAGAAACATGCAAATTGTTCATGCAAAAAGAAATCGAAAAGTCCTTTGCCGTTTTGAGATCAGAGGCTTCGTTCTCGAGATATTAACGCAGTGGAGCTTCCAGGCCGCGCAGTTTAAAGCTGAAACAGCTGAGCGCGGAGCAGGGACCGCTCGCACGCACCGGCAGCAGGCACGCGTAGATACAGGCCCACGCACACAGTAGAACCGACCGCGCTGGTTCAAACTGTGAAAATGGGTTAGCGCGGTCGACTTTGTTGGCAGTGAGTAATTATAAATGAAAATTTTAACAGCTAGTTTTGCACGTGGCTTTTACTTTACAAGCGATATAGCGATCTGTACAAAGTCGAACAGGCAGGTGAACACCCTATTATGTCGCCACAGTACCCCGTCACGATCGTGGCTTCTCCAACAGGCTCTACTGTGTGTGTGAACCTGTATCTGTGCGTACAGCTGACTCGGTTTTAAAATACTTTGGAAAAAAAGTGAAAGAGAGACTCACCAGTAGTGATGCCTCTTAGAATCCGAAGTCGCGTCCTTTCTGAAATAAATAAAAAATAGCAATTTCTTATACAGTTATCGATGAAGCACACAAACGAAATAAGAATAATAATTTTTCACACCGTATTCGTGGACAATTTATTAATACCGGAAATCGGGGTTCATTTACTGCAACATTTACGAGAAGATTTATAACTGTTTGTTCAAAAATTCGGCGGGACTAATACAATTTTTTTATTATAAAAATAAAAGAAAGCCCTTCGACCTCGCAGTACTGCTTAAGTCTAACTAAATAATTATACAAACAGATATTTACTGCGTTAAAGACGAATAATTATATCACGGCCACGTTGGCAAAGGAATTTCAGAAACGTGCAATAAATTCAAAAACATGCAGCCTCGCTTGAAAAACGACAAGAATGTTCTCTAATCTCACGCGCTTTAGTGGATAAAATATCGTCGTCTTGTATTATCTTGCGAGAGAAGGTGTTTATGAATATTCTGCGCAGTTAATATAAAAACAAGGAACTGATTAACGGGAAGTTATATCAATTATGATTACAGTAGGTACACGTAGACACCCACGCAAGACAGATCAATTAAAAGCGATTAGCCACTGTGCTGGTTCAAAATGTTAGACCAGATCCACAATTTATTTTCCAGGTAAGCAATGCTTTTTTCATTGAACGTTATTAGTATAGTAAAACTACACTCTTCAAAGAGTACAATAAAATATAATCATTACAAAATATTAATTCTACGTAAAGTTACGTGTCATCGAAGTGGATCTGTACGAAAAAATAGTTGTTTTGTGGTTCTCAACATTTTTCGGTGTCTAATGAACAAATCGACGTCAAATGTTGATTTTCAAGTTAACAATGATAAGCCAGTATTTATTATCCAACTGGCAATAAATTAAATTTTTTGGCAAATTATTATGGCATATATATATTATATTATTATTATAAATTAATTGGCAATAAAATAAATTAAATTAAGCGACTAATACATACACAACGTTGAATGGAACCTTCTGTAAAAAGATTGTTACTTTTTTTTTAAGAATTTCAAATCTACAGCGAAATAGGGTAGATGTCCCATTTACTGTCAGTGTCCCTATTACTGCTACTTTATTTGTTTCGCTTTAAAAAAAACGTAACGTATAAAGAATAGACATATAAAGAATGTACTATAATAATAAGAAGAACAGTCCCAATTTCATGATAAATTCTTTTTTACACTATTCTTTATACATTGCGTGTTTATTAAGTAAAATAAATGAAGTGGCAGTAATAGGGACACTGGCAGTAATTGGGATATTTACCCTATGTACTATATTTAGGTTTCAGAAATTATTGCTTTAAATATAGTAGGTACATCATGACCACAACTTTCATTATAATATCTACTGATTTCACTATTCTGTACCTACGCGTTAATTTATTCTTGTCCTTTTACATAAAATTAACTTAACTATTTCTACAAATTTTAGATAGAAGGTTCTGACCTAATCACGTGACGGAACCGTAGAATAATCACTCCCGCCAAATAAGTGATTTTATAAAAGAATAATTCCGCAAGGTAAGTTTTATAAAAACACAGTGAGAAACATTTTTTGTAGCAATGACTACCAGTGCTCGCATCATTTGTTTCTTATTGTTTAGAATCCACCGGTTTATGGTGTCGCAATATTTTTACAATTTATCAGCACATTACACAACAGTAGTATCGTCGTGGAAAACAATATGGGGCCGTTTAATATAACTCATAATCATTATCATATGCTGCGATAATTTTAATCTTCGGATAAATTCGAAGATACGGGCAATGACGAGTTAAATTACACCACTTATGCACGTTTGTGCGTTTTCGGTGTACGCGTCCGAAATGGTAATTTTTCTTCGATCCACGCTTTCCTTTTATCGACGTTCGCCTTTGAGCGATAGATAAAAGTGGAATTCAGGGAATAGCAAGGCCTCTTTAAAGAACTTTGTATCATCAACGCTACATCAACGCTAATACGACATATTAGCATTAAGTTAATAACATTCTTAGAAGTAATTACATCGTGCGAGGGAATAGATACATACATACATAAGTACAAAACGAGAAAAGTCTGAAATACTAAAAAAGTTTACGACAACACCGAAATATTATATTATAAAAGATGGCATTGAAAAGGAACAGATAAAATTGAAGTAGTAATTTCAGTGATCATATTTAGGGTGTCCCGCAATCCCCTCTACCTACAGATAGTGTCGGTTTATTCAAGATCCAACTGACGCGCTGCGCTTCAGAGTTTCCTCTATTTTTGGAAAAAAAAGTTTTATGACGATTCTTTTCATCTCGATTCTTCCAGAATCGATTCTTTGGTTCAGATTTTTTAGAAGGATCGATTCTTATATTTCGATTTTGAATCGATTCAAAAATCGTTCTTTGAGGTGAATCGAACACCCCTAACACTGTACACTCTTTACCCCTATAGTACTCAGCATGCTACAACTGCAAGTGAAATGGGTATTTGTACAAAAATATACTAAAACTAGCATATCCCCCATCTCGGCTTCGCTCGAAATAGTAGCGTGACTAATTCATAATCTGTAAACTGCAATCCGTAAACTCGAGAGCCCTCGGCTACTTATTCCCGCCGCGGTGCTGTTTCGCAAGCGAGAAGCGCTCGCCCGGTCGCCGCCTGGCGGTCGCGTCCCGAACTACTATTATTTAAGTGTCAGTATTTAGAAAAAATAAAAACCTTAGAACCTTCCTCTCGCCAGGACGAACAAAATGATGTAACACAATTGTGCGTACAGTTCATATTTACTGCGAAACCGCATTTCAAAGTATGCAACTTCAATTTAATATAATAGTATAGATTATACCACAACTATGTATATTTCTTTCAAACGCGACCCTGTTTCTCGGTGAAAATCAGTTTCGAAAATGGAAACGATTGTAAGTCGAGTGCAAGTGTATTCGACAGATTTTCAAAATTGTTAATCAATTTACATTTTTTGTTTTCTCGAAAACAAAGCGCGGTCCAGTAAAAAAAAAGTTATTCCACTATTTCGACTTAATAATGTACGAAATTTTATTTTATCTGCAATTGTACCGTATTCGTTGCTACATCCTGCCAATTTTTAATCAAGCGTGATCGAAACATGAAGGACTTTCATTTTAATTTCGTCGACAACCAAGGCCCCTACAAGTGAATTTCTATTTTACTTTTTCGAGTTTTACTTACGTGTAAAATTATTATACCTCGTGATTACACTAGTTACTGCAAGTCGCCCCATATAAGTGAACCTTGACAACAGATCATCATTTGTTTTGGAGTGTGATATTGAATAAAAATTCTCAGCCGACTTTAATCGCCCAATTGTTATCGAGTGATTTTTAACCTCTGAGGTCGTACTTAGATTTAGATACACACTCTCGTCTCACTGAACCGTGATTTTGAAAGATGGTCGTATCATCTTAACAGACCATCTTCCAGCTCAGGGTGCGTATAGATTTCACGACGTAGATGCCAGCTTCCACGCAAACGCCTGTTCCGGCCTCACAAAGCACGCCTCTGCCTCGTCTGTATGAAATTACACTCTTGGTTAAGGGTCTTGAATTTTCTTCTAAACGAAGTATATGTACATGGTATATTCAGAAGCGCATGTATATAAAACTGGTCGTGACGTGCACCCACGTTTCCTCAGCCACAGTCGAGAAACTTGCGTAAGAACGTTTTTGGAGTCTATTCGCCTCTTAATTGAAGCCACGAAACAAAGGAATGGAAAGTAGAAAGTCTCTAAATTCTACAATCTAGATCAACGTTAGAAGTCAGAAATACTTTTTGGGACCTTCCTCTACCTACTTGCTAGTAGTGATGGGAGCTTAATCCGCCTTTTTACAAGTTCAGTCAAACTCAGTAATAACATCGTTAGGTGTCACTTCGAATAATTCCCGCAGACATTTCAATCAAAGATTCTATGTACAATAACAAATGCAACGTTGTATATTTCAAATCAAACATTACACAACGATCAGTGTGTACCTGTGGTCCAAATCACACGCAACGAAATACAGACACCGAAACTTAAACCACCAAAATCATGTAGTCAATGACTTGTCGATCCAGCATATCGAAAGGAAACTCAAGAAGACTTGGCCAGAAGACCTCACTAGATAAGCTCGATTAAACCGTCGATGGACGATTTCCGACTCAGGCCACTTAATATTCAACACGTTTACTCATTACTCTTATTTATAAATAATGCAGAGTAGATTGTAAATTTGCAAATAAATAATAAAAAAAACTTCGAATACTATTTTAATGTATGAATTTTTAAATCTTATTAAATCTTGAAAACTGTAACTTGTTTTTCGCCTATCATTTGACCAGGAGTGGATTTATGTATAGGCCGAGTCGGTTTGCCAGAGACGGTACACTTGGAGCAGAGATGGGCAAAGAATTATTTGAAATAAAAATTTCGTACACAAATTTTTATTTCAAATAATTTTTTGCCCATCTTTGATTTGGAGGGATACAAATTTTGGGGAGCGACAAATTTCGAGACAACTTTAAAAACATTCACTTCTTTATTATACAGCGAATTAGCAATAACTCATATGTGAGTTGTGATATTGAAGTAATTATGAAATTGCCTCGACTCGTTTGAATTAAAATATTTTATGATATTTCGCAGAAAGGGTGGCAGACACTTGTTAGCCTAGGGCTAACAACGCGATGTCTCCAAACTCGGCCCTTTCCACACGTACTTTCACAATTCTAATTTTAATTCCACACGTCTATCTCTACTATTAAAGCAACGAAAAATTTATTAAGATTTCGAAGATTTCAGACTCCTCACATTTTTTCAATTAGCTAGTCTAATTTTGACATATGAAAAAAAAGCAAAAATATGACCCAATTGTACCGTGTTAGCACATTCTTAAACAGCGTGGAGTCCAGTTCGCGTACTGCACAGTACATCCTGCACAACATCAAAGACAGGGCCACTTACGAGAGACTCAAAGAGTTTATGTCCCGAGATCTCAGCATGGACGTTGTAACCGATCCCACGCAGAGCACCACGTTGAGTAATTCCTGTATCGATCTGCATTTGATACACGAATACATTTCATGTCATAGGCCTGCGTTGGTTATAACAAATTAAATAAACGCTCATCTATACTCCCTGTCATTTAAGAAGGAACCTGCCGACCGACGAGTTTTAGACCGGTTCTGCGCAGGTTGACGCTCATTGGTGCCGGGACCCCCACCAACGCTTTCTCGGAGCCAATCAGCTCATTCTACATGCGCGAAACGGGTTCCTTCTTAAATGACTGGGAGTATAAAAGCAAAGTCGCTGTACACGAGTCTGTATATCCTTTAACTCAAAATCTACAAGGTGGAAGTCGGTCGAAAAAATTTCGAAAAAATTCAAGGAATTATACAACGGATATCAACTTTGAAGTCACGAAGAATACCTCCAACAATTACGTAATTACATGAAACTGAAAAAATGGATAACCTAGAAATTGGACAAAGGAGCGGGAAATATGAAAACTTTGCAAAGCATAGTAAAGGTACAAGTAACGACAAGAATTTCCACTCGTTCTGTTGGTTTCATTGTCAAAAAATGAAACAGTAAAAGGCAGAAAACGTAGTGAGTATTTGATAATGATATCAGAATAAGATTCTAAGGTGAAAAACAATCGAAACCCATGATAAGTATTCCTGGAATTTTCGCGAGCAAACAACATTATGTCACAGCGCCGACGAGAACGTTCATGTATTTTAACGAACAGCTTGAAATTGTAATTTCCACCAGCTCCATCGCTGGAAGAATAGATCTCTCGATATAGATTTGTATAATTACACGGCTCACATGCCCAAACACGTGTCTCCGCAGAGATGTATTTCACGAACCTACAGTTCTATCTCCCTTCCAACGATGCAATTACCATGGAAAGCAGTCTGGGGAACTTGAAGCACTTTTCTGAGTGTTTTCGGAGTCTGAATGAGATTGAAGAATGTACGTCGATGGAATCAGACATTGCCTTCGATCTATAGATACGGCAACTCCGCACAGTACACGCCTGGAATCAGGGCTGGCGCGAGGATGGTTGGCGCCCTCGTGCAAGAAAATTTTTGGCGCCCCCAAACTTTTGCACCTATTTTCTATTTAATATGTTTTGTCTTTACGAGGTACAATATATATAAAAAAAGAATTACATTTATATTTTGTTTATGTGGGAGTTGGTTTCCTTTATTATTAAGTGCGCGATATAGTTTTTATCGCCCCCTTCGGCTGGCGCCCTTATGCGGCGCATAACTTGCATAATATTACCTTTAATTCAAATAACATTCACTTTATTATTCCTGGCACGATTTACAATATTAATGCGAAATGTTTAAACAAATCGGGAATCTGCAAGACATTACCTGTATGATAATTAATTTTGTACCAGTAACGTATTACAAGGAAATGAATACAAATTATGACTATTTAGTAGTTTTGGGTAAGTGGGCGTTTTTCTGTGGTTTTGCAGGGATTGCAAAAACGGAGGTTCTAATAGAATTGAGAATTTTTACAGCATGTTCAAAATATATTTTTTTTCTGCCCCGAACCTCAACATTACAGTGTAAAAACTCTAGTTTCCGAGATAAAAAAAGAAACAGGTATCTGTGCACCCCGAAAATCGACATTTATCGAAAAAATCGCCTTCACCTATAGTCTGATTTTCGAGAGTTGAGACCTGAGGCGGGTCCCTCGGACGAGGCGTGGTTAAGGAGGAACCAATCCAAACCATTCATCTTTCAAGATGATTTTTAATATACTCCAAATTTATTTTGATTATTGCTATTCGTCATTCATCAATAGTACTGTTTAAATTACATTATAAATCTTTTTCCACACATTTTTATTTAAAGGGAAAAATTTTATTCCACTTCAAACTTTTGTAGGCTCACTTTAGCTCGGTCTCCCCTAACCTAAGTTTAACTGAAGTTCCTTGCGAATATCTCGAAAACTAAAGCCGAACGGCGGTAACATGTATAGGAAGAAGTTATTCAGGATCATGCTCCCCACAACATATTTCAAGGTCATCGAAATCGGCGATGAAAACCTGAAGTAAATAATTAACCATAAATGCAAGTTTCTGCAACGAAACGGTTAAGTAATGAAAAGTTATAGAATAGAATTGTAAATACATTCACCCTTGCTAAAAGGTTCCAAGCGAAATTACTATGTATTTGACATAATGTAAATATTAAGCAGGTCCTACAGGTCCAAATAATTTGGGGAAATGAATTTAATGAAAGAATATTCAAAGAAAGTGAAATATAAATATTGACACTTAACGTCTTCGTGATTGTTTTATGATGAGACTTGTATAACAAGAAGAATCATAATATGTTCCTCGAGTTTTCGATTCTGAAAAGCGACGACGTATCGGAGCTATTGTGCAATCACGGCCCAAGATTTATTGCCCTTTTTTGACAATACGTAGTCATACGGTACTGTAGAACATGTTGGCTAAACAATAGGTACCACCGATTCTTTTCACAGCTATTGTGCTCTTATAGTCGCGTAATTAATGTGGAATGCACGAGGCATGCCAGCACTGCCGCACCGTTATTCCAATTTAATTGGAACTGGATGGTTTCTTGCCACTTAACGCTGGCTTAATGACTTAAGTACAACTAAACATAAAGTTGCTCGTGAAAAAAGGTAAATGGAAGTTCTCTCGACGTGTTCAAATAACGAATCACTTTCGTGCAAATTACTTTCCCTAGTCTTTGGCAACAAGATGAGATCGATGTCGAATGTAGATTGACGTTGATGAGCAATGACAAATTTACCCACCCATTTGCTGCAGCGCTCAGCGTCAAAATAAGTATTCGCGCCCAAATAGCTTCCCCATATTTGACAATATTTATTCGTGGAAAATATACTATTTCCCTTAAAATTCTATCGAAAATATTCAACTATTAGGACTTTAACGTCGCGGCATCCTTTACTAGCTACTAGGTTAGCAGAGGATGCTGCATGCTTAAGCATTTGCTTAAGAATAAGTAGCGACTGCGCATACCGCCTTATGTCTTTGATATGTTGACAGATGGTTTTAATATAAGTGATTTTAAAACACAAAAATATGCCATTTTCTTTTATATTCGGCAAGTGGTCAACAACTGTACCTGGACCGGTCAACAACTGTACTTGGACCGGTCAACAACTGTTGTTGGACCGGTCAGCAACTGTTGTTGGACCGGTCAACAACTGTACTTGGACCGGTCAACAACTGTTGTTGGACCGGTCAACAACTGTTGTTGGACCGGTCAACAACTGTACCTGGACCGGTCAACAACTGTACCTGGACCGGTCAACAACTATGCCACAACCGGTCAATAACTACAATTTTAAGTTACGTTTCTTTATAATAGGTGACAAGGGCCCACCGCCCTAATATCATAACATCGAAACTACTGATTTCTCAATGTTTCTCTGGTGTTATAATCATCTTCGATACTGCTCTTTCCGCCTGGTTTGGGTTAGGTCTGGGATAGGTCCCCAGGGAACCCCAGGGAAGTCCCCGAGTCCTCGGGGAATCGGTGCGGAGTATGCATCAACATCATGCGCGTGAGGGGGGGGGGGGGCAAGCGGAGGAATCGCTAGCTTGCTCCCGCATCAAGTCCTCCTCCTCAGGCGCGCTACTCCGCACCCGAGGACGACCACCGTGGAGTTTTAGTGGGTGCAAGCCCCACATAACCCCTGACCCTCCCCCGAGGGTTAGGGGTATCCGTTAGGGATTTCTCCACGAAAAAAAAAAAAAAAGGTCTGGGATAGGTTCATACAAAACTTCATTTATAAAATTCAAGTTACTTATTCCATAGCGTTTACCTAAACTGAAGCTCTAAGGTGGCCAACTACCGTATCGTTAACCCTACCAATCGCGAGCCGCAAAAGTGTCTAGTGTGAAAATCCCCCTATTGTCGTCGACTGTATTCCTTGGTTTCTCCTGAAAACTTTGCGGCGACTTTACTAGACACACTCATCCCTCGTAAATAATAAGAGAAACGCAGGGAGTGCGGTTTAGCTCGCATCAAAATAACGAGGGGTGTAAACACAGTGTTCCCCTATGAGGCACGAAGACGACCGGCATGCTGCCAGTGCGTAGACACCGTGTAAACGTGACAATGAGAATGCGGAACGAGTGCCTATACGGGGTGATCCTTTCCTCCATATCGCGGCAAACCGACCGGAAATCGACCAAAGAAATCGTATCACTGATGTCCCCGACTGAAGACAAATAGACTGGAAGAGCGGTTGTTTTTATCGAAGCAATCATCTTTTACAACCTGACGAGAGGAAAGAGAACGCTTTGCAAACTGTGAGCTTATCGTTCGGCCCCCGCTTTGGCCCGCCGCGCCGCGCGACGAAAAACTACGTAGGTATACGTGTACATATACACAGTGCATCACGCGACGGGAATCGATAACTCTTGCGCGACGGGTCAAAACACAGTTCGAATTAATCGACAAGTGCTAGTCTACAAGTATGTGCATCAAGCTAGTTATATTACTTATTAGTTACTAGCAGCATTCTCGTAAGAGAAATTGAATTTAAGATGAAAGAAAAATCGAAATCTAATATAAAAGCTTATTCTAGAATGTGTACCAACGAAACTACCTTATGACTTAAAATGGACCATGCATCCGCCATGTAGGTGATTGACAATACATTCGTTGTCCGGGGGTTAATTAACGGTTTGGCGCAGGTAAGGTGGCAGAAATTAAAAAAAAAAAACGAATTACATACGTACACATTTCGGGTATGCATTTATGCGATATAAAATTATTGGCAAAAACGAACTGGGGAAGTGGTACGATAGAATCAATATTATTAAAACTTTATTGGAATCTGTATGGAGGATTAAAAATTATGAAAATGCAGGTCTGGGTTATATATATATATAACTTATATATATATATATATATATATATATATATATATATATATAACTGGGATATATATATATATAACCCAGACCTGCATTTTCATAATTTTTGATATATATATATAGGTTATCGAAAAATGCTGTAATTTTTAACAGAATCGGTGAAACTAATATATATATATATATATATATATATATATATATATATATATATACATATATTTAAAAATAACTCCAACATGAGCTATTCCACGTCAAAACGAATAGATGAAAAATTTAGTTTCACCAATTCTCTTTAAAATTACAGCATTTTTCGATAAACTTGCAAAAACAGAGTATACTGAATTATTATTATATATAGTATATATACTGTATATATACTGTACTATATATAATATTTAATAATAATTATATATGTATAATTTTATTTATTTATATAATATACAGTGAGTCCAGTCTACTAGGTTCTTCAAATATTTATATTATAAACATCTGAGTCGCGGTGCCATTACAAACAAATATGCTGGGTCACACGGCAAAAAGGTTAAAAAACGCTGCTCTGGTAAATAAATCGATAATTTCAAGGAAAAACCATATAAACTCAGGTACACCGAAAAGTTCAAGAAGTCTTAAACATAAAGTTCCGCAATGATTTCTCTCCATTATCCCCAATTAACCCAAAGCCGAAACCTCAAAAAGTTAGCAATTGTTCTATGTATATTTACGCGAAACTACGAGTACCTACGAAGATACTTTTTTTTTATCATATTAGTGCGGAACCTATAAACTTGGCCGTCGCGAGTAAACTGAGCAAGACCATACGGCTCAGCCACCGCAAAGGAAAAAGGGAACAAGTTTTCGACTGGTCTGTCCCTAGTGGAACGAATGTTGCATACTATGATTAGAACATTCTGGTCTGGTGGAGCCTACCAGTGGGTGTAATTAAATTAGTCATGCCAATAACCGGAGCCATTTTGGGCCTGCTGGCGAGAGGAAGTGGCAAAGAAAATCTCACTTCCGGCAGCGTCGCCAGGGCAGATCGGCGTCGCTTTAGATCCTCCATGGGGGACGACGGCGAAGAGCGAAAGAGAAAAAAAGAAGAAGCGCGAACAGCTAGGTACGGCGAATGGAAGAATATCAATTTCCCTGCACGTGTTGTTGGTTCCTCGCAACGTTTGCATTTCCAATTTCCTGTACGCTTTCCTTCTTCCTTCCCTCCTCCTCACTTGCCTAGTTACACCACACGGATTTACCTAGCAAACGTAGCACGTGGAAACAGATTCTATGACCTATCGAGCATCAGCAACGAGTCGAGCATAAGCTCGCACAGATTTGTATTTCTCAATTCTCACTGTGCACAGCGTAGACAGATTTTAGACAATTGTCGTATAATATAATTTTTTGTTGCTTCGTAATTAATTTAAATTTTCAACAGTTTCATTAGACCCCAGTTTCTAAGTAATTCAGACAAATTCATACAACTAGAACGAGATTTTCTATCATACAAGTTCGCTGCTTCAAACAGCTTCAGCACCAAAATCTAAAAAATAATTCCCCCTTGTTGATTTCACGTGGCTTCGCTTCACACAGGTGTAATTTTCGAAAGGTATCGAAAGATTTCGAAAGAAATGAAACTAAGTAAACATCAGTAATAAACAAACCACGATTAACGAAAATTTTGATTACCAGAACGTTGATTAACACCAATTAACCGAATGTTCGAAGAGATCAGATCACTCCTTGATATAATATACTATATGCTGTGGTTAATAAAAGAAAACCCTGTCGTTTTATCCCTCAACTTACTCAAAACTACAGTGAACACAAAAAGAGTAGAAAAGTAGGAAAAGTTGAAATTGAGGAGTTTAGGTAAAATTTTAATAATATCCCTAAACATTCTCTGGCACTTAGTGATTTGGAAGCAGCTGTGGGATAGCACGAAGTCCACTCAGAAACTACAGTCACCGAAATACTAACAGACAGAAAAATAATATCAATTCGCAGCTCACAAATCAGCAAGATTGGGAATTAGTGTAGAAGATTGAAAGAAATTGTTCAAAAAAAAAGTTTAAGGCTTTCTATAATCGAAGGGTCGGCTGCAATAAGGGAACCAGCGCTCGAAAATCGAAAAAATTATTGTCCAAATGCTAAGAAAGATTGGGGAACTAAATGTTGTTAAACTGAATTTTAAAAAAATATAGTGTTGTAAAGCTCGTCAGGACACACATTTTTTTTCTATTTACAGTTTCTTTATCCAATCGTTACTATTCGAGGTGAAAATTATAAACAAAATCTTTTTCATCGCCCAAAATCATTATTATTTAGGTGACACCGAAAGTCGAAGCGTCGCTGGACTTACGCCACTTAAAACTACTTAGTATGCCGAGTCAGAACAAAAACCGCAATAATGATTACGCGTCGAAAGGAAAGGGAAGACGGGAACAGTTTAACGAGCTTCGTTTCCGAAGGATCGGCCGCGCCTTTTCGGCCGAGTCACGAACAAAGGAAAGGGCCTGAGATCTGGCAACAAGGGAAACCTTTCGGAAAGGATACACCATGGTGGCGATGGTGGTGGCCAACCACGGTGCCTCCACCCCCCCAAAAAACATCTGTCGGTAGACGGGCCTGCCATATCCGCACGTCCGTTCTCTTTCTTCGGAAGCAGCGACCGTGCAGCAGTCGTGCACCATGAAAAGTACCCAGTGCGTCATTCGTCGATGCTATTCAACAAAACAGCCCTCCCCCTTTCCCTTAATGCAGGCAAGTATAACTTTGAAGTGACGGTGAAATGACGCTTTAACAAGTCTTACTCTTGAAATTATCATACAATAAGGCATCAGTGTTATTTTTGCTTATGAAAAGTGACTAAATTCTTATTTTTCGCGTGCCTGAGACTGCGTTTCTGATTGCGCTGTTTGAGAAATTTTGATGGTCAATAGCAGAAACAATGTTACCTTACGTCTCAGACATCTAACGATCATGAAACGATTGATTATACACAAAATAACAATAATATGAAATAATATGAAATAGTGTGAAATAGTGTGAAATACTATGAAATACTATGAAATAGTATGAAATAGTATGAAATAGAATGAAATAGTATGAAATAGTATGAAATAGTATGAAATAGTATGAAATAGTATGAAATAGTATGAAATAGTATGAAATAGTATGAAATAGTATGAAATACTATGAAATAGTATGAAATACTATGAAATACTATGAAATACTATGAAATAGTATGAAATAGTATGAAATAGTATGAAATAGTATGAAATAGTATGACATAGTGTGAAATAGTGTGAAATAATGTGAAATAATGTGAAATAGTGTGAAATAATCTGAAATAATCTGAAATAATCTGAAATAATCTGAAATAATATGCAATAGTATGAAATAGTATGAAATAGTATGAAATAATATGAAATAGTATGAAATAGTATGAAATAGTATGAAATAATATGAAATAGTATGAAATAGTATGAAATAGTATGAAATAGTATGAAATAGTATGAAATAATGTGAAATAATGTGAAATAATATGAAATAATATAGAATAATGTGAAATAACGTAAAATAATGTAAAGTAATGTAAAATAATATATAATAATATAAACAAATAGCTGGTGAACATATATAGGGCCAGCGAGGACTATCACGGAGTTACCAGAGCTATCACAGAGTAACCAGAGTATGCGTGAAAATTTAATTTTGCATATTTTCAATTAAATATACTTAGTAAATTTCTGCTAACCTATTATATGTTTGTATGAAATTCTAAAACTATGACGGACTTACCCGAGTTTACCCTACTTGCTTCTGGTCGTTGTTGCATCCACTTTCCAACTCTGTACGCCTTTCGCATTTTGTGTAAATGGGTACGGACTATTTTTTCGTTAATATGAAATCTTATTGCTGGTGTTTTGCACGTCGCCTTTCGACCTGTGTCAATGGTGTCCCGCAAGTCAACATCATTGACGGTACTGAGACGCCCTTACTGCGGTTCATCATCAAGAGTTTCATCTCCCGTTCTGAATCTTTTGGAAACACTTTCGCGACGTACATTTACTTATATAATCATTCTCGAATGTTATACAAACCTTCCTGGCTGCCGGAGTAACTTCTACTCCAACTTTGAACTCACGGAGCAAACACCCGTAAATAACAGCGTTCGTAATGGAGATTTTGAAGCGAGTTTCTGCACGAAAGACGATACGCTAAAGACGAATTCTTTCTATTAAACTGATGCACCTTAAGGGGGTTATTCTGGTCTGACGAGGCGTTTTCGTCGCGTTATATCGGAATTTTTTCACAAAGAACCCATCAATTTTATTATTATTTAGTTTATTGCTGCATGTTTACTGATGTTTGAACTATCTTTACAAATTTTATCAATAGAAAAAAAATTAAAATCAAACACAGTTGACTGCTTTAAAGTAATGATGAAAAAAGAAACATGGTGTCACGGTGCCCACGATTGGGCTCGTTCTAGTGATCTATAACAAACAATGAAAACAGATTCTTTATCTGTATGCCTGTGGCTATCGTTCCTACCAGAATGATAAAAAAATATTGAAAATGAAGCAAATGGCGGCGGTTTGAAAATTAACTTTCGATTTTCGCACAATTTTTCAACTTTAAGGGTCTCTGAAAGTTTAAAAACAAAATATTTTATCACAATTCTGGTAGGGACGATAGCCACATGTGTGCTGATAATATATGCAAAACTTGGACAGAGTTGGTCCAGCCGATCTTGAAATATCATGGTCACCGGTTCGAAAAACATGGTTTCGAGAAAAACGCGTTTAAAGTTTTGCGTACAATTTAAACAAATATGAGACCTAGGAGAGTAACGGTCTCTTTGTAACCAAATGGTCGATTTTTGTGTTTTAAAAGCCACAGAAATGCACCCCCCCCCCCCCCCACCACCACCACCACCACCCCCCGAAAGAACAGCCCACCGAAACTTTGCCGAAATACATTTGCAGGAACAAAACTGTTATGCGAGCTGTTATGAGCGCGCCATATACCTACCTATTCTGCACCCTGTAGCTCTGCAAATAATACGAATTGGAAAAAATCCCTTTGCACACGTATTACCCATATAATGTACCTGTAGAAAATGCAAACAAAAATCGATTTTTTTTTGCCCGTCAGACCAGAATACCCCCTTAAGTATTTCTGCCACTAAAATGCGTAGGTGCAATAAGAAAGTCGTAAAACATTTGTGCAGCAAGTGTCGAAGTGACCGCGCGAGAAAAACCGCACGAACTTTCTTGGGCACCTAATAAACTAACGATTTTAAATAACTATCAAATCACTAGAACAGAATCAACCTTCGAAGAAATCTAAAACATTTGAAACACCGCGAGCAGCGAAATAGCGGTTTCTTAATTTAGCTCCTTACATGCTCGAAATTGGTTTAATAATTGCTTTGAGGCAGCGCGAATTCCGGTTGCGAAGAGAATGTTCGCTTCGTTGCGTATAATTAGAAGATATCTTGAGAAATTTAAAACATCTGCATGAATTCCGTCTTTCCTTTGAAAACACGAGGCGGCTGGAATTGAGTTTTAAGTTCAGCACAAGCCAGGTTCTTATCATAAAAGAAACATAAGAGAAACACCATTCGCATACAAAGTATAGAATAATCCCGAAGCTATTCTCATATATTTATGGGAGAAAGATTTTAATGCCTCAGAGATGTATGAAAAATCTCTGTCAACAACCCGAATGTTATTCCTTTTTCACGTTCAAGTTGATGTTATCAATTCCTGGCCATTCTTCCCGGGAATATTTTTGCGCAGTAGGTCCACTTTACTGATACTTATTTTTCAATTTTACTAAGAGAAATCGCGGAAGAAGGCTCGCACAGGTAGCCGGACCTCTCTTCGAGTTCCAAAAGTCTTGGAGGACGCGAATGCACGCGAGTAAAGAATGCAAAGTCCCGTGACACTAACAAGGCCAGGTGTCGACAGTGCCTATACAATGGTCAGCGTTAGAAAAGAGTCTGGTGCATTTAAACTTGTAAGCCGTGACCTGGAGCACCGCGCACAGGCAAAGCATAGATCAAGCCTAGTCCCACTAAGCTTCGCACGAATTTATCTTGGGACTGTGCATTCATTGGCCGGTGGACATTTATGGCTAGGCCAAAGCGAAGAACGGAACTTCACTGTAGAAAATCCACGTCTTGATAGAAGCGATAGACAAGAGGCTGTGCGTCTAAAGGTATAAAAGGTACCGGGATAGTGGAACCAGCCACCACAGCCATTACTTTCAAACATCATTCATTTATCACGTTCAATAGGATTCGTGGGCGCCCGCTCGCCCCCGTACTTATTCTTTGCAGCCACTTCTGAATTTTAAATACCTTCCCTGCTGTCACTCCAGACGCCTCCTTAACAAACTTTATCTGTTACATGCCAAATAATTCGTGTATCTATTCCGCACAATTGAGGGGCCCGGTGGATAATAGGCATACCGTAAACTGGGGCGGCTTTGCCCGCGCTGGGGTGACATGGCCCAGTTTTCGGAAAAACTTTATTTTATTTTATTGTGAAGTGATTAGAGCATACGGTGTTTTGTAATCGATAGCAATAACTTCTCCAAGGTCAAACGAAAAAAAAAATAGTGAATTCAATCATATGGTGATTATTCAATCAGAGCAAAAAATTACACGAATAAAATTTTTTGTTCCAAGTGAATTTTGTGATCTCCGAATTTTGTGCTGTTGGGAGAAAATAAACCTTAGAATCTCGTAGAAAATTGTTAGACAATGCTAAATATTTTATATGGTCCACATATTTTATATTTGTTTTCTTTTTTGTTGTTGTAGGAGATGCCGAGAGTTTATAAAGTTAAGCTTGGAAGTCGGTCATTCAAAGCCGCCGAAGTTTATAAGATTCCCCGGAAAACCCTCGACAATAAGTTCAGGGGTTTATTCGTCAAAAAATGGAGGGCAGAGACATGTATTTCGGCGTCGGAGGAGAAGTCAATAGTAAGAAGAAACAAACATACATTCAGCGACGACGTTTCGGCTTTTTTAAATAATTTTTTTTTATAAACATATGTTTTGGTAATACTAGTCTTATGTATCCATTAGAATAAGAACGGTTGCTCAATCATAACTCAATAATGAGTTTTAGGCATGTTTTCAATGAAAAATTTCACGTGGGCAAAGACACCCCAATTGAGCGGGTAACTTAGCCCACCATGTTTTTTTGGCATTTCAAAAGCGCACGTTTAAGTAAAGAATTTTTGTTTAAAAGCCTATTTAAATCTATACACCATCTACCGTATAATAATATTTTTGAACAAAAAAATTGAATGCACTAGGAGCGCTAAAAAAGTTATTTGAAGTTCAAAAGTGGGCAAAGTCACCCCAGTTTACGGTACGCCACCGTTTTGTGATTTTAGAGAATAGCAAGTTGAAGAAAAACTTGTTCTCATGGGAAATGCGATACGAAATTGTAATTATTTGAAACGGTACTTGAATTAGATGGTGAATGACAACTGTTATCAAAATTTAGCTGGAAAATTTATTTTAAGGGCCTCCTTCTACTTCGCATTTTTTTTCTCAGGGCGAAGAAAATTTTATATGATTCTGCTTGGTGACACGTAGGGGAGACCGGGGCCAGTTGATACGTTCGCATAATCAAAATTGTAAAAACACCGTTTTTTTTGGACAACGCTTGAAAACTTGAAAGGTACAAACAGTTGATTTGAAGAAGCTCCTAATTCGATAGAAATAATTTATGCACTTGCAGCTCATTTTGATTTCACATCTTTTTTTATTTTATAATTATTATTATCTTCTATTTCTTGTGATTTATTTGATTTCATGCACTTGGCGTAATTTTTTTTATTGTTTTGAAGTTTTCTGTGGGGTTAGAAATAACAATCCCCTGAAAGTTACCAGATTTCCTTGGAATAGAACATATGTTTTTCTAAAGGTGGATGGAAAACAATGAAATGAATTCGACCACGCCATGTGTGGTGCGAGTGTACCGAAACATTTGGAAATGAAACGCGCTCTGAAAGTTGCGATTGAGAGGCAGATACATATAACAAACCTGTTTTCTTTCTCAAGCAGGGCTGCATGCAGGCCCGAGTTGCAACACAGAAAAAAGTCGAAAGGTGAATCGCCTAACGTTTTCTGTGTTGCAACGCTCGGTCTGCATGCGGCTCTGATCGAGAGGGGAAACAGGTTTCTGCCCTCTGTATCTCCGATAAAGCTTCGAACCTTCCTCGTGCCCATAGCTTGCGCAAATTTTTCCATAAATACCGAATAAAATTCGTGCCTCGGTGAAAATACTTTCTCCTGGATTTCAAGTGGTTTTCGTGAAATGGTTTCTTTACTCGAAAAAAAATAAGAATAAAACACTGCTCTTTCCGGCTCAAGCTGGCACTGTCAGATTAACGCTTGACAATGCTTTATTATTTATCGTTTTATTGTTAGACCACGTTTAAAAGTCAGACGTGTACACGAAATGTAAGACAGAACAAAAGACAAGCTCGGTTGCTGCTTAGTGTGTTCTTCTTTCCTTTACATCAATCGCCAGCCATCGAATGTATTTCTATCAGTGACAGGATATTTACCTGCAACAAGAAATTAAAAAGCGACTGTAAATAAATAAACAGATGGTAGAATATTCTAAAGGGTTTCCCGTCAATAATTATAGTAATAATATTTTATTAAAATATATGAACTGTTTTTAGGCCACTAGCATTATAGGTAACTCAATATTATATATACATAGTAGGGCAAACCAACCAGCGAATGACCGAATTGTTGAATCTATGGACCTTTGAGATTAATACTTGAATATATTTATGTATAACATCAAAACAGCTGTTGAAATTGCATTTAAATTTATTTCTCCTGAAATTTCTATAAAAATAATTATTTATTCTTGTTGTAATTAAAAAAAAAACAAATATAAAATGCAAAAAGTGTAGAAGCCCAGTAAATGACCGCGTACTTTTAATAAGAATTGTACTTGTTAATGTTTGCTTAATACGCGTAACTAACAATATAGGATATTAAAAGTGCAACTACACTCCATTTATAAATATATAATAATGTTTAAATTTATAATTGACATTTCTTTGCCTAATGGTCATTCACTGGTATACTATCAATTACTGGTTGGTTCTCTTTCTTTCGTTTGAATTTATATAATGCTAGCTGACGCTATGATAAACTAAATAATAATAATTATTTATTCATTTATTTATTTGTTATTTATAGACTATAATACAATCTAAGACGCGTGAAATGTATATTCAAAATTTCAATGAAATCCGTTCAGCCGTTTAGGCGTGAAAGAAAGACAAATAAACAGGCAAATCTGAAAATCATTTTAATGGACCGAGTCGCTAATAACCCAACTTAGAAGTTCATGCGACTTAAAATAAGTAAATTAAAAAAAAAAGAAACAGACAAAGTTTCACTTTTATATACTTATTAGTAGGGATTAATTCTGTATTTTGAATAGTGAGAACTTCCTTGCATTATCAGAAATCATATCTATTAAGCTGATTGTGGATACTGAATTTGTTCATATTTTAAAGACGCATAAAGTGTTTATATAGTTTCTCTGTGAGATTAAGTTGAGAATCTCAGGTTTCAGGGAATTTCTTTTATTCGGGGTGGTAGGTGACTTTCACACCTCCGATTTCACGCTTCACTGAGTTTTATGGCTTTCGAAGCTCGAGAATGGGGAGCGGGATAAAGAAAGATAACGTTAGCCATTAAGAAGTGAAAATGTCAAGTTCCGCATTTCTCATCGGATCTTCGCGAAAGTGGCGCCAATTGATTCCTTGTATTTTCTTGATTAAAAGACGCTAAAGCCCGTGTAAATCGGAGCATAATTAACGTAATTGCGTAGGAACTTAATCTACAGAGTTTAAAGCCAACTTCGTTAAAAATAGGCCAATTTACATGAAATTTGGTGTAACGTCCGTATTAGGGCGGAGCGGAAAATTTAAATGCGAATTTTCAGTTGGCCTGGGTGCAGAATAGTTGTCTTTTGATTAACCAAACACAACTGTGAAAAAATTTGGATAAATAGCAGGTTTCTTTTTCTTCTAAAAATGATTATATGATTATATGATTACAACACCATTTTTAGGAGAAGAAGGAACCCACAGACATGAATATTTTTTCAAAAATTGTTTACAGTTGTGTTTGGTTAATCAAAAGACAACTATCCCGCACCCAGGCCAACTGAAAATTCGAATTTAAATTTTCGTCTATATAGTATCGCTCCGCCCTATTGCTTAGCCATGCAATGAAAGAACTTGACTTTCTGTAAAATTGATGAAACATCGCGCTCGAGCGACCCCAGGCATGCGTGCGACTCGACGTCTCGTTCGGCGACGACCGATGCTGCGGCGCATTAAGTGTCGCTCGGGCATTTAAATCACAAAATCAAATTCTATATTTTTCATCGTGTCGATATGAAAGTGACAGCAATGGATTCCCGACAATGTCCCGATTAGGTGACACCAAAATCCATGTAAATCGGACTATTTTTAACGAAAATAGCTTTAAATTGTGTCAATTATTTTTTTATCTAATTTCGTTAATTATAGTCCGATTTACAAAATATTTGGTGCCTTTTAATCGGAAAAACTCGAGGAATCGATTGGTGCCACTTTCGTGAACGTCCGATGACAAATGCGGGTCTCGACATTTTCATTTCTTAATGGTTAGCGTTATCTTTGTTTCTTCCCGTCCCCTATTCTCCAGCGCCGGGCGCTGTATCGGGAGGGTTCCCACGCAAAAGAATGGTAGTGGGGATGATTGTATCAGCTTAACCTGAGTAAAAATAATTTAACCGGAAACAACTGCGTCTTAAAACGTTGTGTACACGACGGAACAAATTATAAATACTTGAGCACTTTGTATTCAGTCAAAAGTAAAATTCATACGAATATTTAATGATATTTTATTCCGAGAAAGGAAAAAAACAATAGTGATATAATCGACGATCAGTGATTTCAGTTTGAAAGATATAGAGCGAACGGAGAAGGTGATCAAAGTCGATAACCATGATACACGTATTTGTTAACTGAAAATAATCCATGGCACATCCATACGAGATAGTGTCAAAATATTGCGTCTTTCTTTCCTCGCGAAAAAGTTTGAGACTACAGACAAGTAAGTTTGGCATGAGAGTGATGCTTTTTTTGAAGCAACTACCAGCGGGGAATGAAAATAGAATGTACCTAGCGTTTGAGATACTGCATTTCCAGAAAGTATTGCTACCTGCGCGATGGAAGTGGGCGTTCTTGGTTACGAATTCGTATCAGAAAATCGGACAATTAAATACAGAAAAATATTGCATATAATTAGATTAATTAGTGACGATGATAAAAATTAAACACGACCATAATTTGCAGCGAGAAAAGGAATCATTTTTCAGAGTTATAAAGCCAGAACGACGCGATTCCTCGACGACACCATATATATTAATTCACCCTATATTATTCAGCAAACGTTGAAGAACGCATCCACATAGGTGGCGCCAAAACGACAGACCTAACCTAATGAAACTTAAAACTAATGACTAAATCTTATAGAACAGACTTGTACGCACACTTTATTAATCCTCGGTTGTCACACTGGGTCAAACTGACCCTGCAATATTTACTTTTTGTCGGAACTCTTGTTGCTCCAAATTTTTTGTTCAATCACGATGACACTTTAAATGTCAACTTTCAACGATGGGTATATATTCTACAATGTTTAAACTTTATCTCAGAAATTTTGAGACTTAATTTGACAAATAGTTTTTAAGTAACAACTGATTGAAAATTGGCAGGGTGCAAATAGACCCAGTGTGACAACATTTTTCAAAAAAGTAGGTGTGACAACCGAGGGTTAATTCGTGATAAATTCATTTTCAGGAAACTTTTACCAGAACTTTAATTCAACAACAATTCTTAAAATATTTAAATTCTGAATTACACAATGGGGAAGATGACGCAAAGCTCGGCGCAGAATCACTGCAGGTTTGCATTAGGGGACATGTGTGAATGGTTTGCGCGCAAATTTTTCACTTGTAGAATGTATGAAGTTTTGTAGTTACATATTAACGTTTTATACTTAGAGCATATATACATGGAGGTCTCATTGAGAGCTGGGAACTGTCGCCAACATGGTGCGAGAGAGAAAGACATGTGCGAACTGGTGCGAGAGAGAGAAGTATAGAGGTTCCCATCGACCGTAATGCGCATGCGCCGATATCGTGTGAGAGACATGTACGAACTGGTGCGAGCGAGAGAAGTATTGAGAGTCTATACTTCTCTCACTCGCACGATATCGGCGCATGCGCATTACGGTCGATGGGAACCTCTATACTTCTCTCTCTCGCACCAGTTCGCACATGTCTTTCTCTCTCGCGTGAGGTTGGCGACAGTTTCGAGGCAGTCAACTTTAGGCAATGAGACCTCCATGTACACATGCTCTAAGGTCTAAGGTTTTATACCACACCGGTGACAAATGGCACGTGTGCTCCTGGCGTCACGGGTGGGAAAAAGTTGCAGTGCTCTTCCCCATTGACGCTCGCGGTGGAAGTCTTACATTGAATATTTTAAACAAACTCTTAGGCCGCTATTCATAGTCGCTACTTGTTCTTAAGCATTAGCTTCCGGGAAATCAGTTGTAATTTTGCAATAACTAAATATTCTTACACCAAAACATAACATAATAACCTGTTAACTCGGCGGGAGGCGCTACTGGGCAAAATTTACCACAGTAACGCTAGTCGCGAAAATATGTAGACTGTTTGAGTTCTTGTTACAATTTTTTAAAGAACTTTAACCCTTAACTGGTATCCTGGGGTCAGTCATGACCCCAAGCACGCAAGGTTCGCTGCAAAATATTTGGTTGTCTAAGTTTGTAAACTGAATTTCTAATTAATTTCATCATAATAGTTTAACTTTCTACGCGTCTATTATTTTATACATTACCTACGAACAAAATAGGTATTCATAGTGGTTGATCTAATGTCGACTTTACAAATTTCTGTGTCCTTTTTTATTTGGGGTCTGCCACGACCCCAGTATACCAGTCACGTTTGCCAAAAACAGTATACCAGTTAAGGGTTAATAAAGATTTTAAGATATTTCATAAATTTTGTTTGATTCTTAAAACACTGTACTTCAACATAAAAATTACTAAGTTAAAAAAATATATTCTAAAACCGTGATTTTTTACGTTTCAATTTTTTACGGTAGGTAAGCCCTTAATACCCAAGCACGGAAACGTCGAATGGGCAATATCGCATTCGGCCCCAGTACAAATACTTCTGTCCTGCTTTTTCAGTGGTCTTGAAGTAACAGTTATCTCGAGAGTAATTATATTCGAAAGTTCCGCGTATAAAAATTACGCCCCGCGCTCCGCAAGCCGGAGGAGGAAGAAGTAGGTACCGACCAGGGGATCGGCAGAAGCAGTTAAATCGGTGTACCACAGGAAGTGGTACCTCCATTCGATTTTCTTGTGGGTCAGGAGCGTGGGTAGAGGCGAGGAAATGGAGCGCCTCTCCTATGCGTTGCCCCTCCCGTCTCTACTTTCACCGTGCACCGATACTTCTGTTTATCCAGCTCTGTGGAGGTGCACGTTGCTGCACGGCATCTGCCGGGCGTGTAGGTGGTCCATGGCACAACCGACGCGACGCCTTGGCTCAGCGTTATTTATCGCCGACAATAAATTCGGAAATGCTGGAAGCGTGGCAACGCGCGCCTTTGTATAACAACTTCACGGGGTTATACATAGGAGTTTGATTAGATAACGACATCAGCTACCGTTTATACCCGTGAGAATATGCAGAAACGCAGCATACCTGATGCATATGGAAAATTGTAAGAGCCGAGAGACTGCTTTTGTACACTACCGTTCTTCTAGACTATCTCAGCTCAAGAAATCGATTTTTTTTTATTGATTCTGAAAGGCTTATCCATTACGAACATTTTAAACAAAGTTTTAGGCCCGCCCAGGGCCCTATCTAAAAAAAATTTCGATTTCATCCAGACACTATTTTTTTTTTTTTGGTACTATTTTTCCCGAAACGCCATCGCCTGGACCTTTCTCCTTAAACCCGCTACTGGCTAACGGGTTATCTGTCTGGCGGAGAGCTCACTGATTACGAACCACTGTATTTCCTGCTTTAACTAAACTCACATATAAGATTCAACTCCCACAAATACAAATAAAACTAAAACTAAAGAATAATAAAATCAAAACTTGTTTAATCTGTAGTTTTCTAAAACTTCGTTAAACGAGATTCGACTTTCGCTTAAACAAAATTTCACGAAGAAACCCAAATAACTGTAGAAGTTATAGCAGCGAACGTAATTGAGCGCACCGTCGAGCAACGGCCTCGCAGAGCGGTATTGGCATCGAGGATTTAACTTTGAAGCCGCTTTTCTCGAAACACCATGTACATCGTTACTCTTGAACCAATGAATATTTTCGCTTGAAATTTTTACCCGACGTGTAGAATTCCTTCCTCTACAGAGTGGAATTCCCGCATCAACGTTGGATGTTTGTAAAACATTTTATAACTGATTAAAGACGAATTTTTTGCGTGAAAATGTGGGGAAAAAATTGATCCGTGTGTGACATCCAGAATTTTTGTTCGCATTCATCGGCAGAGTTCCCTCTGTAGATTTTGGTGTATAGAATAATCACCCCAAAGCATTTTGCTTTCAGATGATTGGCTCACCTGAATCGATGTACACCACCTGCAGCGGCGCGCCGTACTTTCTTCAACGATTAATAACTTCGACAATTTTATACATTTCTACGATTTTTTTGTTGATGTATTTACTAGCAGGTCGCTGAATTTCGTTTCGTTTTTTTAAAATCGCTGCCAAAGTAAAAAAAAAACTTTTTTTAAAAGCCTCTTTCCATGATCTATCTGTAACGTCATCTCTAATCTGTAACATTATATTTTTGGAGAAACAAATTTGCTTTTTAAAGCTTATGATGTTAATAACCATTATGTCAAAGAACACGCCTAAGCTTCAATTTATTTCTTTGTAATTAATTGAAAAAGAAATGCTGCATTTTTCGACAAAAATGACTGCTTAGTACGCTTGAGCCTTAAAATGTGTGCAGTATACCATGTGCGGAAATCCTCCAGCCTCGTTTGTTTAATTACGGTCGTTGAACGCCTGTCGGCGTTCCTCGCACAGACTGCACTGACTAAACGCAGTCTATCATTCTGTCCTATATAGGCGAAAATTTAAATTTGAATTTTCAGTTGGCCTGGGTGCGGGAGAGTTGTCTTTTGATTAATCCAACATAACTGTAAACAAATTTTGAAAAAATATTCATGTCTGCAGGTTCCTTTTTCTCTTAAAAATGTAAAAATTCGTAATGTGAATCTTATTTAAAAATATTTAAATATTTAATATTCATTTAATATTCATTTAATATTCATATTTAAATATTCATGTCTGCAGCTTCCCTTTTCTCTCAAAAAAGTAAAAATACAAAATGTCAATCTTATTTTCTACATTTTTAAGAAAAAAAGGAACCTGCGGACAGCAAATATTTTTCCAAAATTCTTTTACAGGCCAGCTGAAAATTCAAATTTAAATTTTTGCCTACATAGTAACGCTCCGCCCTATTGTACGATGTACATGCGTTCATGCAGTGTTAAGAAGAGCTACCGCTACGACCTTTATGCAGCGTTCTTAGCCTACATTCGACCAGATTAAATAGAATTTATTGCCGCAGCATTCTAAAAATCGATTAATTTTTATTGAATTCTAATTAGTTACAGTGCGAATGAAAATACTACACGCGGTAAGTAGTGTGGCTTTATTGACGTAAAAGGCCTAACGATTGCATAAAATTTATGTTATCGTTGCGTTATCAGATCCGACGGCGCTCACTTGTCGAAAACGCCACACCTTGGGAGACACTCCTACGAGAAATATCCCGAGTCGGAACGAAAGAACAGCTGATAACAAGTATTTGTGCCTGATACGGTATCTGTCAAGAGTTCGTGCAAATATTTGCAATTGTACCCGTGGGAGACGAATTTGTGATATTAGTAAACAAAATGACGTTATTTTGGCAAGGACAGAATTATGATAAGCTTCATAACCCGCATTTTCTACGATACGACGTTGTCCATGCCTATTAGACTCGAGAAATATATACTAAAATTTAGATACAAAGAAGTAGATACTATAATGCAAGTTTTATAACAAAAAGAAATTTTCAAATGTAAGCCAGTGATTTGTATTTCAGTAAAGTCTAATTTTATTCTTATACGAGCTCGTTGTTTAATAAAAGAATTTCAGTTGCAACGGAATTTTGCCAAATGAAGACGTCATATGCCTGCTGTGTAAATTAAATGATCAGACAAATTTGAGAACAGGAGAAACAATGTTTCTAACATGCTACTGTAATAAAATTGTATTTGCACATACTTCAAAACGTGAGTACTTATTTTTTTTTTAATTTTGAAGAAATAAAGACGTTCTATGGGTGTAGGTTGAAAAATAATTGCTTTAGAAATTTTAAGAAGTTCTTTTGAAAAGCTGATTCCCCATATGTTACAAGATAGGGGGACAGAAATCGAGGATGGTGTGTAGCACACTACACATCTGTCGAGGCTGTTGAGATTGTAGGCGGATCGTGCTAGCATTGAATAACAGAACGGAGAGCCGTGCTCGAACGTTCCAACTCCAGTCGCGCACCAGCTTGCATCCAGTTTTCAGAGGCCTGACTTCCACTCTGAAGCCATTCAAAAAATGGGATTTCCAAAAGACTTATTTCACCAAAACAACCCACATTATGAAATTTCAATAAAATTGTTCTTTCTTGTTTTATAAAATTCGTCCTCCACTACGGTTCTTTGCTTCTCACGTGTATACACTTACTGTACTTTCAATATAAAAACAATTATTCGTGATCAATCGTTCATTGCTCCTGAGTGAGAAATTATAAAAAAAAGGCTTCACTCGTTCTGGCCGAATGTTTTATTAATTGACGAGAAAATGGGTCTCATTTTTAAGTGAATCTAAACAATAATCATTTGGAAAGTATATAACAAAGTGGAGGCTTGGATTATTCTAAAGAAAAGTAACGGTGGCGTATTTGAAACTAAGTAAATACCAATTTACCTTCTAAAGATAGTAAAATACGTTGTATGAAATTTTCAGTTTGAAAATTTAACTTATAAAGTATTCAGTTTTTCGAAATTTGTCTTCAAAATTATCTTTGCAAACGAAGTATCGTAGGAAGATGTTCATGTATTAAAAGAGCAAAGATATGGAAAAATGTGTTGGAAATTCTGTGAAAAGATTCTGAATTAATGTAACAAAAGCGTGGAAGACTTTCAGGTTTGAGAACCACTGCCTAAATCCGGTGAATTTATGTGGAATATTAAAGCGTGCGTCACCGGCTCGAGGTTTAATTTGTCTTCGTTATTTGTTGCTGTATGGCAATGAAATCTCAAGGTGAGAACAGTTTGACTATCTTCAAGTTCGTCAATTATCTGACAAATGGCAGGCATAAAAGGAATATGAAGGGCACTTGCAAGAATGCGTATAAACGAGCACGTGTAGACATTCAGTCGTGCAATCGTAGAATGTATAAAAGGATTCCTTTCGTTTCTGATAAAGACTGAATCCGTCCGAAGATACTTGGAATGGATATGACACGATTTTCATTTATGCTCAATAGGTAAAGGACCCAGTTACTGTCACCCTAAGCTGTTTTACGTAAAATAACGAATAAATCTTGTGAAATGATGCATAGAAAAAAATCAGCACACAACTGAAACTGTTATTTATACGATACAAAAAACAGTACTTAATTTTTTCTCCAATAATTTGAATAAAACGATCAAAAACTTTACAGCGGATATTAGGAGAGTGAAACCGATGACTCTCTTACTAGCGAAAGAGAAAACAAGGCGTTAAAGAAAATGCTGTAATTTTTAATATTTAAGCTATTAACATAAAAGAAATATAATGTTCTAAATAATATAAGCATCGTAGAAAGTAATAAAAAGTCAAATTCAACGATTCATTAAGTCTTTTTACTTATTAATTGGGTGACAGTGATTGGTACATGCGTTTCAAGCATTTTGGTATTACTGCCATGGCAATAACTACTCGTGTAAAGACAACATGTCGTCATTACTGACACCCAAAGCCATGATTTTTGGAAAAAATGACAGTAAGTGCGACAGCAGTATCAGGTTGGCTGGCAGTAATTGAGGTTCAGTAATTGAGTTAAACACATTTTAAAGGTGTAATTTTTTTTCATCAAGTAAACATATTAAACAATAATAAATAACAAGGACAACACTATACATTTAATCTATAAATACAAAACTACAAGACAGTGTCAGGGTCAACGCTTAAAGTGTCAGTAATTGGGTCCTCTACCCTATGCGACACTCGGATCTTTTCCATCCTTTATTCTAATTTATAGTAACATTAGGACTCTCACTACAAACCCACTTATTATATTCTTCTGTATTCGACTACATGGCCAGTCCGAATATCCGAATTCATCAAAATCAACTGGAATATTATATAGGAATATTTATAATATATTATTCAAATATTATTACACGTTATACAAAGAATCTACTTTATACAATTTATTAGCTTCTAAAATAATGTAAATTCGATAGAATGGACATGCAAAATTTTTTAACAACGATATATCTTTTTCAAGTACAAAGTTTTATTTTGCAGTTAGTATGTTCTCAACTGTGTAAAACACCTTGAACGGAGGGAGGTGCGGCTGGAATACTTAAAATGTACTTAGCTGCACAGTTCCGCTACGACAGGAAACTTATTTGCATTTAATCTCCACCAATTTAAGAACCGCTCACCCGACGTGTGAGGCGAACATCTGTTACTAATGAAAAATAATACTTAAATACACCTAAATGTAGTATTACATATAATCTATTTCGTGTTCAAATATAACATTCGAAGAATCTTTGTTGCACTCAGGTATGTGTAAAGTGTTACATGTATATATAAACAATCTCAGTCCTAATTAACCATTTACACTCCCAACTGATTCGCCGGTCGATCGACCAGAGGCACTTACAATCAATGTTGGGGCTTATTAAATAGAAAAGTTTGAAACAGGAAATAATATAAGAGAGGTATTTCAAAAGCAGTAATTAATTTAACTCCACCAATTACCAATTCTTCCATTTCCAGAAGGTATAATGAACTCAGAATGTAACGTTAATTTAAACTTCGGTGTGCCTGGGGGGCATACTTCCGATGCAGAGTATAAATCTAAAATCTACAACCAGCATAGTCTCTGAATTTAATACAAATCTGCTTGCACAATGGAAACAAAACTATTAACAATAACCAAAATTCGCTAAAAAAAAAAACACGAAAACGATTAAATCGTGAGATTCTTTTTTACATTAGAGTAAGAATCGGTAAATAAATGCAACGCGAGATTCGTGCTTCCAGAAATCTTAAAAAGAAAAAAGTTGGATTAAAAAATACTGCAACCATTTCGATGCTGCACATTTATTAATTTTCTGCTATCAACTATTAGTATTATCAGTGACATCTTTCACTTATGAAGAATTTTCTCCGAGACTTTTACTTACTATATGAGAAGTACATTGTCTCAAAACATTCTATGGCTTATAGATTCGTTTTTCAAAAGACTGATAGAAGACAGCGACAAAAAAAAATGATAAAACAGACGTCTAAATGCTGATACTTTTCCGTCATAAAAATAGAGACACTAATGAAGGGGGCTTTATTAATGGGATTATGGATAAAACAAAGCACTTTCATGAATAAAACAAAGTTCTTTAAAGTTGTTTTCATAGACACGTAACACGCTGTACGTTTAAATTGTATAATGGTAAATCAGTTGTAGGAAAGAGAAATACTTATGAGCGGCAGCTTGTAGGTATGTGGGAAAGACGATGTGTGTAACTGTTAATTTATGCGCTGCCACTCCAAGTCATCCAAACGAGGGACTAATATTGGTACATTTAAATTAATTCTAACGCTTCCCGCGTAACAACCAGCGGAAGTGAAAATGTTTTCAAGAGCGCAGTTGCGTTTAAGGATACCGCCGCCTAATGAATCTATTTGAACCAAGAATGCTGACGGCAGTGGCGGATTTGCCGCCTGGGCCCCTACTTAGAAGGCCCGCCCAGGGCCCTATCTAAAAAAAATTTCGATTTCATCCAGACACTATTTTTTTTTTTTTTTTGGTACTATTTTTCCCGAAACGCCATCGCCTGGACCTTTCTCCTTAAACCCGCTGCTGGCTAACGGGGTACCTGTGTTCTTATTGTCAGGCGGAGAGCTCACTGATTACGAACCACTGCGTTTCCTGCTTTAACTAAACTCACATATAATATTCAACTCCCACAAATACAAATAAAACTAAAACTAAATAATAATAAAATCAAAACTTGTTTAATCTGTAGTTTTCTAAAACTTCGTTAAACGAGATTCGACTTTCGCTTAAACAGACTAATATAAATAGTGTATCAGCGTAGCGACTGTATCGTGACTATAAACAGTTAAAAATACCACCACACCTTACCGAATTTAATTTCCGCGTAAGGAGGAACACCACTGTGGTGGCCGGAAAAGTAAGCCGATTTTTGAGAATTTTTTTCAGGAATAATTTACAGCTTTCATAGAAAATTTTTATTACCTACCTTTAGTACAATGTCGTAAGAGACTATAAAAAATAAAATAGAAAAACATCCATAAATTTTAATGTATTAATCGTCTAAATGGACATTTGCCGACATCGCAGTTAATTCGAATAAAACAAACGAAGAAAAGAGATTAAAGGTTTGATTTGAAGGCAGCGCTGATTCATTCGATGGAACGGCGCGAAGAGAAATTGAATCTCACTGTAGAGGGAAAATGAGAGTTTGTACTTGATGATGAAATTCGAAGAGCCGTGATGGGCAAGATAATTCGACTGAAACACAATTATCTGTGTCGAACGGAGGAGGCGCCCCTGGTTTATATTTTCAGATATTGTGTCTATTGTCCCGCGTTTCTTTGACAGGTATCGATCGGGCATTGTGTAACGAGTGGCGTGAGCGGTCGCCTGTTTCGCCGTCATCTAAGTACACTCCACTCGACAGGATTTGAATCGAATCTCCTAAACAACAGACTTCCCTTTCGCAACTGGTGCATACCATGTGGCGAACGGCCACGCATCGCCGTTCGCTTCTACAATTTTTAGGCTTTAGGCCATCATTCTCATGCGTGCCACGTTCCAAACTTTATCCCAGTTCAGAAATTGTTACCTCATCTATCACTATAGAATAAACCATGGATATGCTGGTAGAACACATTAATCATGAGTAAAAAAAAAATGGTCATTTTTACCTTACGGTGAAAAAAAAAACATAAAAATTGCCCCTTTAAGTGCTGTTAATGCAAATAAAGTTGTAACAGGAAATAAAGGATTTTTTTAACTAAATCAAGCCATTTATTCTAGACTTATGTAATGTATAATATAATATATTAAAAGGGACCTGAGTTGAATTTTTAACCCTTAACTGGTAACGTGGCGTCTAGGAGACTCTGCAGAATTATTTTTTTGTGTAACACTTGTGTAACGTGTGGACTATCGACCACGTGGATTCAAGTATCTTCCTAAAGGTGGTGAAAGTTAATTTGCTTCTTCTGAGTGATAATGTTCTAGCAATTGTTCTTCTGTTTATTAACGGGGCCGAGACTCCACGTCACCGATAACGTACTTTTCACATATCGTTTATATTGACTTTTACTGAATTCCTTTATACGTTGTGCAGTATAGTGCAGTGACATTTATTAGTATTTATTACTTTTTACTCCCGCAAACGAACGACTTGAAAATTCTAAATATTCTTTCACATGTCCAGGAAAACTACATAGGAAAATATCTTCTATGTATTTTAAATGTAGAAAACCAATTTGTTTTCAATGTGTACTGCTCAAAAAGTTTGTAAAAATTGTTCCATAGAAAACGAATAACGTTCTCTGTCTTTTTGTTCTTGTAGTACTTTATGTATTGCAGTTTTCCTTATATTTAATTTATATACTTCGTTTTTATTTTGAGGAAGTTGTTTATTTGATACTGTAACCGAAACTAATCACACATTTTCGATATCTTTTTGTATACCCCATAAATAAAATAAAACGTAACTTCTATATTTGCCTTCTTTTCATTCGACGTTCAGTGGTTTTGAACAAAACATGCAAAAGTATCTCTTCAAATATGCAATAAAGTCATGAATAACTTCAGTAAGGTGAATGCCCCAATTTCTGCTCCTGTCCCCATTTCTGCTCATTTCGTATTTTTCTTATATTTATATGCGTTAAGTTTGTAATATAGTTGCAACAAAATAATTATAGTAAAATACTAATAGTTAGACATCTTGAAATATATTTCTTAAATAGATTTTTCAATTGGTTGATTTACTATTAAAGAATTAATCAATTACTCTGCAAATTTTGATCGCAAACAAATTTTTTACACCTTCTTTATGACGAGTTACCTCTTAAATGAGCAGAAATTGGGACATTCACCTGATATGTTAAAAATAAATTTAGACTCGACAATGTCAAATTATTAAACAGGAGTTTGTGAGACTCCGCGTCACCGTTTATATCACAATGGGAATAGGACGTCACCAGTTAAGGGTTGATATAGAATTTACTTAAGTATTTATCTGCATCTATTCAGTATTTACAGAATAATAAGATACAAATTATGATTTAATAGGACACAGAGAGGTGATAAGCGATAGGTCTCTCCGTCTCCATTTCTTAATACCCGGCTCTCTAGTCGATCGCGTCCAATTTCTGCGAACCGAGCCGAAATCGTACTGCCCGCTCATGCTTACAGCCCGAAACGAGTCTCGGATTACCGAAACTTTCGGAATCCCGAAATTTTATAGTATAAAGATAATATATCGACTTGCTGTGTTTCACCAATAAACCGAGGAAATATATATCTTGCAGCTTTTGGTGGACATGTTTATTTAGCTTTTTATAGCAATAACTCGTTAAAAGTTAAGAGTGAATTTTGAGAAATAATGTACCTTTAGCTGCAATTGTTCGTTAATATTCGTTTGAAAATAGTGGAAAATATTAGACGACGTTTCATTTGTTCATAGAATTTGTAAGCTGATACACCTGTGTGGAAAACAACTTATAATCTTTTTATTAAAAGAAAACATACTTCAAATCCAATTACATTTAGGGTTAAATTTAATATCAGCAAAATTTCTTTACATTGAACGTCATACATTACACACCTTTCATTTTGTTATTATAGTTTCTGCATCCTCCTTTTCGTCTTTTATATTTTGCTGGTACTAATGCCAGTGTAATAGACATTATTGCAATTGAACTTGCAACAACTGCATAGCTTTCTGGTATCTTGCTCATTTGCCAAGCTGCTTAAGTTCAATCGTTTTATTGGAGTATATGTTATTTTAAAAAAAACTACAACGACATTAAACAAAATTTATTTACACTCTGAGTCGTGGTAGTTCACATTTGCGTCGTAGTATGAGTTATTAAAATGAATGGTCACCATTTACTTCAGTGCGTAGCACTAAAAAATTATTGGATCAAAATGGATATTATTAAAAGAGATAGGCGGGCATTAGAACAAATAACACGGCACAGTTACAGTAGCATCATAGAACATTGTGCAGCGTGGATGAAGTATGGTTAATTAATAATGGTGTAGAGTTTTCACGATTTAATAGTTGGCTTTATTGCTTGCTCTGCTCCTGTTTCAATGCAATTGGAAGAGATTACTCGCGCGGCGGACATTTTCAGAGCAAAGTGCACGTACCGCGTATTCAACTAGGTGAACTCTTCCACTCTTTCATAAACACAAGAAGACACGCTCTAGATTTGTTTCCCCCTTGTGTCATAAGTGAACTCTGAAAAACTGGGACGTGGCATTTGCATCGAAAGAATTACCACTTACAACGGTCTGCAGGGCATTTGCAAGTACAAAGTGTGCACGCGTTTCGTACTAATTACATATTAGGTTGGCGCATAAGGTGTGCAATATTTATCGAAGGAGGTTCAGAGAGAAGTTATACAGTTCCGGAGTGACTTTAGCCAGTAGATATAATTCCCAGCAGCTTTGATACCATTTCTCTACCTTCAGAGGTAGAATTACTTCGGTCCCTTTTCGCGAACTGTGGAATATCATTTTCAGCGAACTCTCCGCTTAGGGACCTTTTGATATGTAAAGACTGATCGAAATGTTTAAACAAATGGAAATTGGAGGAATTTTTAGCGGATATCAAATCGATGGAGGATCTTGACATACTGTTTAAAACTAAAATGTAGCTTGCTGGGAATTATTCCCCAGACAAATCCTAATTTCACTGGACCAATTTCCCCACGTTTAAAAAAGACCAAAGAGAGAAACGATCCCTCGGCGTGAATAAACGCCAACGCCACTCGAAGTGCTACGGCGAGGAGTCGACCAGTGCATGCATACGCGTCAAATTTTCGAATTCGATTTTCTTGAAAACAATGCTTCATACGAAACAATATTCTTGTGCGTTGTCGATTTATTTTTACACGCAAAACCCCCTCCCCCCTCCCCTGCTCGTATGTACTACCCATACTGCCACATCCTGCACAGTTTGCTCTGTATATGACCGAGCATTGTCATGCAAAACTCATTTTCTATTGATCGGAGAGGGTTGTTTTGCAACCGATTTCTGCACGACTGCGTCGAATTACGAACAATACTGTCCTGTATTCATATTCTGTTTTATGCAATGAAACTCTATGCTGTTATTTAAATTAAGGCTTCGCCAACAAGCAACAAACGTTTTGCGCCAAGCTAATATAATAAACAGCAAAGTTTTCGACTTATATGTCCCCGCAAGACATTTCTTGGTACCAGTATATAAAATCCACAATTCATGCGCGATACTGTATTTGCTAATAAAACTAAATGTTTTAAAGGCGATATAAATAATTTTCATAATGTTCGCGTTTCGGTAATAGATAGTCTTTTTGGGCCTAGACAGCGACATAAGTCTTTCTGTCAGTGAATGGGTACGATTCATTGGCAATTGCTTTCTGTGGTCTTATTTGACCCTACCAGATTGACAACCGCAGCTCACAAGGGGAGGACACCATGTGGTAGACACCGATTTTGATGAGCCTTGGCAGGATGGATCCGTGTCGAAAATAAGTGAATGGGTGTCCGAGCGTTTCAGCCAATAGGCCTTAATAATAGAGATATTTATATGGAAATTATTAACAATTTTATAGTGGCCGTGGGGTTTTAATGGGTAAGAATCCCACACTACCCTGCCGCCACCAGGGGATTCCCCTCTGAAGGAGTCGGGGTGCCTTTAGAAGATTTCCCCAAGTTAAAAAAAAATTATAAAAAAATAATTTGTAAAAAAATTTGTAGTTTATTTCTAAAGTGGAGACATCTTCAAAAGGCACCCCGACGCCTCCAGAAGGGAATCTCTCGCGGACGCTAGGGTAGTGTGGGATTTCTACCCACTAAAACTCCACGAGCACTATGAAATTTTTAATAAATTCCATGTAAATATCTCTATTATTAAGGCTTATTGGCTGAAACGCTCGAACACCTATTTACTTATTTTCGACATAAATTCATCGTGCCAAGGCTCATAAAAATCGGTGTCTACCACGTGGTGTCCTCCCCTTGTCAGTTTTATTTTCTGGTGTATGTGTTATCATAACTTTTAGGACGTGGGCTCCTTTGGCGTCTGAAGCAAATTTGGTTCGTGCGCCAACAGATTTATAGCAAATTCTAGATTAAATGTTACAGAATACTTGAAGAACGGATTTAACGAAAAGTTGAATGGAAGGTTAGGAATCCATCGCCTGGTTCATTTCGTCACCAGATTTAAAGTTGAGTTATCGTTCCTCAAGATAAATAATGAGAAGTGCTGTATACTCGACAGTATTTAAAGCTTCAGATGATTTGGAATAACGAATACAAGACTGTCGTCAAGAAATAAAGGAAAAAATCTGGCGTCGTTGAAGCACGAAAACTTTATTCTTTAATGCAGCGATAAATTTGTCTTCAATCGCCTATTTACGAACACTCTTGCGAATTATGTATTCTGTATAATTCGTTTTTACTTAATACTAAAGATTGTCGTTTGTTAAGATAAGATGCTCGATTGGAAAATATACATCATGTTTGTACAAATGTCTCGTTTATATTTAGTAATGCATACACATATTTACACTGCGGTTTTGTGAATATCAAAATATGAATTCTATATTTTAATACATCAAACATTCGCAGGTCGCAGTGGCAGCGAAGGAAATAGTAATAAATGTAGAACATTCCCCTTTCTTTTTAATTTATCGTAGTTATAGTCAAGGCCTCGTTCCCACATTCTTTTTCTTTCTTTTTCAGAAATGCAGTGAACGCTCACGATTTACTCAATCTGTTAGGGAAAAAACATCCCCTTCCCTGTTTTTCCATTCTCCTTTATCTACCATCTTTTTCTCTTCATCTTCGCCCATACTGTATACATAATCAGTTCGCTAGCTGAACTAAATACTTACTAAATTATTCATTAAAGAGGAAGGAATATCTTGTTTTCATCGTTTCTTCCTAGAAATCTACAAAACTTCGTTGACCCTCCCTGCGTGCATATAACTAAATTTATAAAATACACATTTTTAATCCTTTTTTGTCAATGTAAAAACGTAGTATTTTGTTTAAAATAATCGTTTAATTGTGCACATGCTTCTCTAGTTTCGTCGTTGACAACAAGAACATTGTTAGTAATGTTACAAATGCAATTTGCAGTCCGTTACATTCTAGTTAACAGCAGCTGATACCATGCCGAAAGATCGCGTGTCCTGTTACATGCACCAGGCATTTCGTAAAGGTTGCTACATACCCCGAGGGTCAAAAGATGGACTACTACATCGATTCTACGTGGTTTTAGTTCTGTTATTAAATCCATTTATATTGTCACTATATAATTTATCACTTTATTACAAATCGTTGACAAAAGTTTCCGTAAATGTAACTGTTTTCGAAACGTACCGTCAGAATTATTACACTGACTCTCATTAAATTTTCTGGTTAATGTTAAATGTTTCCGAATTTAAATAATTATACAGTGTGCCTGACTTATCTGTAAAAGATGAAGTATTTCGTAGGTAATTCAAGATAAAAAAATTGTTATTACAAAAGTTTTACATTTAAAAAAGTCTCATACAAAGGTTTGTTGTAGGTGTAGACGTAGAGGAGATTTTATGGTCAACTTAATTTCTTTAAATGGAATACTATGCGTTTTTATACATAATAAAGCGTTTGTTCGGACATCGTTGAATTTGAATTAACAAACATTATCATGTTGTGATTAAAAAACCATAGGGATTCATTTAAAGAAATTAAGTTCGCCTCGAGATCTCCTCTGTACCTACACCTATAAAGGAAGCTACAATTTGTATGACATAATGTCCCCCTTTACATATAAAAGACACTTTCGTAGGAACAACTTCTTTACACCTTCAAATACATACGAAATGCTCTACCGTTCTCAAATAAATCAGACACTACATATTATATCCCCTTAAGGGGTTAGACCATCTTGGCCAGGTCAAGAAATATCGCATCTTGGGGAATTTATTTATAAGTAACAAAAACACTTTTATCGATACAAATTATTCAATGAAGATAGAGACATCTTTGAATAATATACACAATTTTTTGGTTCAAATATCAACGCATTCCGAAAATTTTAAATGCGTTTTTCTCGAAAGCACGTTTTCCGAAACTGTGCCTACACCGTACGCTGTCATTTGAGTAAAACTCTATGGATTTTTATACAATTTTGCACAGATGTTCTTAAACGTATTCTCTATCGTCCGATTGTCAATTTTTTTCGAGATTTTAATTTTTACCTGCCTTAAGCGGAAATAAAGTCCATTTTCTTGCACGCGAAAATGAGCTTTTTGCTTCAAAGTGTAGCGATTTTGTTATTTATCAACCATCGAAAAAATTGGCGTTCGGGCGATAGAGAATACATTTAAGAACATCTGTGCGAAATTGTATAAAAATCCATAGAGCTTTGCTACAGCGTACACCGTTTCGGAAACCTTGATTTCGAGAAAAACGCATTTAAAGTTTTCGGAATGTTTTGATATTTGAAGAAAAAAAATTCTACATATTATTCAAAGATGTCTCTATCTTCATTGAGAAATTTTTATCGATAAAAGTGTTTTTGTCACTTAGAAATAAATTCCCAAAGATGCGATATTTCTTGACCTGGCAAAGGTGGTCTAACCCCTTAAACAGTAAACACGTTGATTTATAATATTTTCCATCGCTATGCTCCAAGCGCGTGAGTTTTACAAGGATAAACGTTCAAGATTACGCAGAGAGCAGCGTTTTCGCCGGACCTCGTCTTTTCAGCATTCAAACGTATCATACTGTTCTTATATATCTTAAGATTATTTTTATTTATTTATTTATTATTATTATTAACGGGTAACCCTTTAGAATGCAAAAGATACAAAGCGTGAAGCAAAATATAAATGTAAGCTTTACAAAATAAATTAAAATAAAGTAGAGTAGAGTAGAGTAAAATAAAATAAAATAAAATAAAATAAAAAACATAATCAGTGTAAGTACTTAATATTAACGCAACAGGTCATGCGACCTATTCAATGACGAACGCTGAAACAAAAGTAATCTGAGGCCACTAAGAGAGACACCAAACAAATCAATGTCAGGGAAACATTGGTTAGCCCAACTCATAGCTGTACTTAAGGGGCAAGCCGTGTAATTACGGTAACCTGGTTCCCATTATATTTAAGCTTGGAACAATAAGGACCTTAGTGATATTAAAAATATCTAAATGTTTCCACAGATTTCTTTAAACCCTAACCCAGACCTAACCCAAACAGGGTATTTTCTAAAAAGAAAAGAAAACTGGATGTTACTCCTTAAATAAATTTTTATAATCACTTATTGAATTTGATTGAATTTGCAATAAAAATATGTTTATCCGCTCAACTCCCCCCTCCCAAAAAAATTAAATCCTGAGGGCGCCACGACTTGTTGAAACGCAAATATGATGCGAAACAAATGCGAAAGTAATGCGAGAGCTTCCAGTGGAAGCTGCTTCAAAGTTTCATTGCCCATGCAACTTCTATCAGGCACACGCGCAGGAACGCAGATTTCGCGGAAGTGTACAACGCGCGCAGCAATCTTTCGCTTATTTTCATTATCGACCCTAATACCCTAACACCTAATTCCGCCCGTGTTCCTGAAACCGAAGCCAGCGCACTCGTTAACATCGGGGCCCGCTCGGGACCGTCGATTTCAATGTTGAGCATTAAGCAGAGCTTTACAACTTCCCTGATCATAAGTCGCGTCCGGTGTTGGTCCTGTCCCGTACAAATAGACAAGGTATAATTAAACATCAAAGGCGTACTACTGGTGGTTAACAGTCGGCTGGTGCGCGACTGTACAATGCGCAAGCCTCTTCCTATTTTTAGCGATACCAGATAGGACGGTTTTTAAGCGAGCGCGCCCTTTGAACAAGTGGAAGAATTACGCGGTGGGTGGGAGCAGCGTCTGTACGCGCCAACGATCGCTGGATGCGGACCTCGTGGTCAAAAGGGTCGACGGGGAGCGGAACAGGGAGGGGGTTGGTACGGCGCGGCGGAGGGGCGAGGTTAAGGGAACAAATAAAACTAGACTGCGGGGACAGCTGGTCGCTGGGGCTGCGCCGCTCGAGAGCCGGCGAGGGCGAACAACAAGCCCATATGACGCACGCTCGGAGCGCAGCGCATGGATGCACGCGAGCGCGCTGCGTGCACGCCGCACGGTCGCGGGACACATGCATAATGCATATGCATGCGTCCCTCGCTATCGCGCCAACTCTCGTGGTCAACGTTCCAAGACAGACGACCGCCACTGATAAGTACCGACAAGAACGAAAACTGACCGACTTTTACTCCTTTTACTCTTTCGGCGATCGTTTTCTCCGAGCATCTGCGTCAATCTCGAAACCCAGGCTCTTCAGGGTACAACGTGAGCCAAGTGATTTGCCATTATAACAAATGCAAATAGAACAGAATTAGAATTTCAAATACCTATGTACGATTGCACAGAGCGAAAGAACATTCTGAAAAGTCAATAGTGTAGCTACTTATTTTTTATATTCGAATGGACTGTTAAGAATGTTATGGAAGAAGAATATCCTTTTTCTTGAGCACCTGCGACTCTAATATTATTACTATAATTTATGTAATTATTCTTATTATTTCCACAACTGTAACTTAATAAAGAATGTACAGTCATGCTTCAGAAACTGAACGAGGTCTATCCCTCAGAAAACGCAGGATCCCATAGCCTCATTTCGAGTTTTATCTCACTCGCTCTCAGCGTGTCTCGTTTAGGCCAGATCCACACTATCGAACCGGTCCCGATTAGGTCTCGATCAAAAGCACATCCCTGAGCGTCCACACTCGCCCGACTTGATACCGTGGACGCTCACGGATATGATTTTGATCCAGACCGGACCGTGACCGGACCGATAGTGTGGAACGGGCCTTACTGCCTCCTCGGCGGTGGGTCGGTAGGCTCGAACCCTAGATAAAAATCCTGACCATGCACCGTAAATCCCACAGGGGTAGCACTACAGACTGCATTACGAAGTGTTTCCCAATTTGTTAAAGATGAGTTTCCGTTGTACGTACCGATTTCTTAAACAAATTACTTTTGTATAAATGGTGCGCATTAGAAGAAAAGTTTCGAAAATCCGCGAATAAGATTGACAGTTTTTCGAGCGTGTGTCAAAAAATTTGTTTTCAATCAGAGAATCCGTAGGTACAACGGAAACTACACTAAGATAATTTATAAAATAAAAAAAATGAAATTTGATCTCGGACCTGCTGCTCCACAGTTACACATTCGACCAGCTAGCGCGGGAAAGGGGTCTAGAAGATTAATTAATACATTAAAATTTATGCATGTTTTTCTAATTTTTTTTGTATAGTCTCTTAAGACAGCGTACTAAAGGTAGGTAATAAAATTTTTCCATGAAAACTGTAAATTATTCCTGAAAAAAATTCTTGGAAATGGCTCCACTTTTCCGGCCGTCACAGTGCTGTTCCCCCTTAAGGTAGGCTATTACAACGCCTCGCCTCGCCTCGGCGCAACTTCTTTTCCCACTCGCATCTAGGATCGCGCCCCCTCGGTTTTTCCGTACCTGAAGTTATCCGAGTTTGCATCAGTTCATGTGTTTGGTCAGTTGCTCAGATAACCTCTTCCTGTGCAGTTGTCAATTCAGTAGGCTCACACTGCGCCTCGCCTCTCTTCCTCAACATCTTCTCGAGGAAGAATCCACGGCCCGGAGTCGCGCCGAGGCGAGGCAGTGTGAGTTAACCTGTCAGACTACATAAGAAAAGCATAGGAATAATAAAATGAGTCGAGGCGAGGCGAGGCGTGATGAGAGCCTGCCTTTATACCGTTGTAGTAATTTAGAACATGAAGACAGAAAAATTACATTTCCTATAAACATGGCTTCGATACGAAATTGTTTTTTAAGGGGTCAGGCTCAGTCAGGAGGCCGAAAAAGGGTGGTCTTTGGAAATTTTTTACTCAAAAGCTATAACACATTTCTCGAAAAATCTTTTTTCCCTTTAATAGACACTGAAGTTTTAAGAAAAAATTATTTCAGTTTAAAAAAAAATTTGAACAATTTTTGTGCAATTATTTTAAACAAATGCAGGTTTTTAACATCGGGCGCGATTTTAAAAATCTAGAAAAAAGGAGAATATAGTTCTGTCCTTTCCCTTGATGGACAAATTCTCAAAAATATGGACGTTTTAAAATTGGCCCTGTAAAAATTGTCGAAAGTTGACGCTGCGTCGCCCAGCAACGCGGTACTCGCAGCGGCCAAGCGGCTATACCTGATATTCTTATACAGGATTCTCGAAAATGGTAAGTATTTGAAGAAAACTGAAGGAGGAAAACTCTTACTGTTTTTTATATCCCACATAATACGGTATCTCAATTTTTGCTGTTCGCAATATTTTCCTTGAAACGGGGGTGACTTTCAGTTTTTTAAATGGAATGCTATATATTTGATTACCAAATATGAAAGCGACTGTCAAGACAAACTCAACCATATGGTACACTATGACCTTCAAGGCCACAAGGTTAGGAATGAACGGAAGAACCTCAATCTATTAGATAGATGGTTCAATATATTTACTTCATTCCTAATCTTGTGAGGCCTTGAAGGTGATAGTATACCATATGGTTGAATTTGTCTTGACAGTCGCTTTTATATTGGGTAATCAAATATATAGCATTCCACTGAAAAAAAAAGCTGAAAGTCACCCTCGTTTCAAGGAAAATATTGCGAACACCAAAAATTCAGATACCGTATTATGTATATGAAAAAACAGTAAAAGTTTTCCTCCTTCAGTGTTTTTCAAATACTTACCATTTTCGAGAATCCTGTATAAGAATATCAGGTATAGCCGCTTGGCCGTTGCGGGTACGCGGTGCTGGGCAACGCAGCGTCAACTTTCGACAATTTTTACAGGGCCAATTTTAAAATGTCCATATTTTTGAAAACTTGTCAATCAAGGTAAAGGACAGAACTATATTCCCCCCTTTTTTTAGATTTTTAAAGTCGCGCCCGATGTTAAAAACCTGCGTGTCTTTAAAATAATTGCACAAAAATGGTACAATTTTTTTTTAAACTGAAATAATTTTTTCTTAAAACTTCAATGTCTTCTCTATAAGCACCGTAAAGCTCATCTCCATCCGTTTACTACTTCCATAGCTATAATATATTGAAAAAAGGTAGCACTTAACTTCAAACAGCTGTAAAATCGTAAATTTTCAAAATTTCGAAAAATCCTTTGAGGTACGTTTAAATATCACTAAAGACTACATCATATTCAAATTTCAGCAATCCACGAAAACTTACTCCGACATTTGTCCGAGTTCGCATGGAATGTCTCGGAGGCTAACAAACTCCCCATCCATATATTTCAATATACATTACGTTAAAAAAAATGTATTTCAATATATCAACTACACTGCGAAAAGAAGAAGCGCCTTAGATTCTCTAGCTGAGAAACGTGTCTCGAGGACGATGAAATCCGTTCTGGATAGTTAAGCCGTATTTTATGCAAATAACGACGCGTCTCTAGTGTAAACTACACAGCCGTTCCACTTGCTTTGCTTTTAACAGGTCTCGCAACGCTTTGAAAAGAGGGAACATCGGCTGGCAGAGTTTTATGTCTTACTTCTTTTTTTGTTAAATAGGAAACGAGAAAAACACAGTAAACGAGGCCATACGATGCGAGATGAGAAACGGTATAGCAAAACGAGGCCAAACCGCAAGATTGAGGAAACTTTTTTTTCATCGTCCTTTCTTTAAAAACATTGCCCACTCCCATACGGATACCAAACGGTTCAAGGCTCGTCTTCAACGTTACTACACTCCTTTGGGGTAAGTCTTAAGAGTGACCCCACCCAGAAGCTAACAAAAAGTTTGGGATTTTTTTGTTCGTATAAATAAAAATATTGGGCTTGGATTTTTTTACATAGTGTTAAAGCAATCTTTATTTTGATAGAAAAAAAAATTTGTTATGGAAAATTGTACAAAATGGCGGCGAACAAATTGACTTCCCGGAGCACTGCAAAAAACTGGCCCACACTCCCGGGAATGACTGGATCATCTGAAAAGGAAATACAACAGAGATATATAAACAGGAATATATTCTCTACAACCTAGCGTAGGATTTTATTGATATTTCAATTATTCGATTTTTTACAAGCACTTCGGTACAAATTTTTATGTAAAAGATTCAGGTCAGTTCTTCAAACTGCTACAATTTCCAAAATAATTCGAATTTTGAGAAAATCCTACGCTAGGTTGTAGAGAATATATTCCTGTTTATATATCCTTGTTGTATTTCCTTCTCAGATGATGCAGTAATTCCCATTTTGTACAATTTTCCATAAAAAAAAATTCTGTCAAAATAAAGATTGCTTTAACACTATGTAAAAAATCCAAAGCCAATATTTTTATTTATACGAACAAAAAAATCCCAAACTTTTTGGTGGCTTCTGGGTGCGGTCCCCCCTTAACCCAGGCTCGAGGGCTGTACTAGGTTAAATATTTTAATTTCATCACTTTAACTTACGACCCAATTGCATTTTCATTTTCGTAAAAACTTTTCGTAGTTTCGGAATACTGTAAAGAGGTTTCTACCAATATGTGTCTTTCTCGTTTGTGTGACACTATGTTGAATATAAAATCGTACGGAAAACCGTAGCAGGGTTAAAGACATCAAGAATCAACGTCTGAAATTTCACAAAATTTGATGCGTTGGAAAAACATTTTTCCGAGTGGATTAAATCTATACTTTGAAAATGGTACGACTTCGAGAGACGGTAAAAATAAATTGGCAAACAAGTATAGCAAGGCTGATTCGAATCTTGCGTGGGTGCAACCAAACCGAGCATAAACAGTTACAGGGACGCAGATGCAATTAATCGTCAGATAAGCACACAATTGGAAGGTGATTAAACTTCAAAGTGAAAACAAGGGAGCGTACGCGCGATATCGAAAAGGCAAATAAGTATAAATACATTTTTGTCCAAGGCCTGCGAGAAAGTGCTTACACATTCCGCGCTGTACGCAGAGTATTGAGTTGCAATCTGTAAATGCATGTATTTCTGAAAAAAAACACCACGTCACAAAGCAGTTGAAAGAAATTCGAAATATGCTGGCGACTGATAGAGGTAATTCGAAAACAAATTAACACATGTATCGCAACAAATATGCAAGTGCCATAAACTAAATATAAAAAGGTATGGTTAAATAATATTTAATCTTCTTTAAGCGTCATCTTACACACGTGACTTATTTCTGTGGAATATTCCGTTCCTCTTTTTAATCTGTTCTGACTTTGATGCATATGATTCTTTTGTTTCATATACAATTCAGAAAGTACACAAAACTCGATATTATTGTATTTTATAGATTACAGTAATTGCAATGCAATCCCTTAATTTTTTATGAAATATTAATACGAATAATTTTTAATTAAGAAACCGTTTCTTGAGAGACGGTTACAAGGGTAACTTTATTTTCTCTTTCAAAAACAAAATTCGATATTATTATAATTTATAGATTACAGTATTTGAAATGCAATCCCTTAATTTTTGTGAAATATGAATGCGGATAATTTCCAATTAACCGTTTCTTGAGAGACAGTTACAAGGCTAATTTTATTTTCTTTCTCTTCATACCGACATACCACAGTAGATTAATTGCAAAAGAGAAAACTAGAATTACGTCAATTATCAAAATCACTCCGTTTCTTTTACAGTGCCAGAATCTATTCTATCGCTTTCACCGACACGAAATCTTGCGTGTTGCACCTAGTTGGGTCTAGTACACCTAAACTGATTGTTTTCTCTTTTCATTTGCATACAATGCTTCATTTATTTATCATTTTCGTCCGTGAAGATCTTGAGACTCGTCACTGACCACAGCTGAAATTAATTCGTCTTTCCTTTCTATTACTAAACACACTCTTAAAACCAATATAGATATTCTACACTATCGGTGTAGTTTTCTTATTGTTAAATGGAAGGGGAGGATTCTTCGATTTTGGAAAAAAATACATTTTTGTACTCGTACAAGTGATAATAATAAGGGAAAAATGATAAAAAAAAATAGTATTTTTTTTAATTTGCACTTATTCCGCCATTACGATTATGATTACTTAAAAACCGCGGAATTACAACGTTCAACGCGATCCATGTAAATGTTTAGACACTATGATGTGTCTCATTCATGATAAAGTAGTTACATCACGTGCTAGTTACAAAAAAAAAATAAAAAAGAATAAATATGTTGCATATTTGCAACAGTATGCAACGAAGGGTTAAAGTAATTAATTCTGACTGTACGTATGTAGGAAAAATGTTTTTTTAATTACCTCAAGTCAAAGTTATGTGATTGGTTTAACCTTCAACTTTTATTTTCTATTACACCTCATAAATTGTAAAGTAGGGCGGAGCGATACTAGATAGGCGAAAATTTAAATTTGAATTTTCAGTTGGCCTGGGTGCGGGATAGTTGTCGTTTCATTAACCAAACACAACTGTAAGAAGATTTTGGAAAAATATTCATGTCCGCAGGTTCCTTTTTCTCCTAAAAATGATCATCTAATCATATAATCATATAATCATATAATCATATAAGCATATAATCATATAATCATATAATCATAATCATTTTTAGGAGAAGAAGAAACCTGCAGACATGAATATTTTTCAAAAAAATTGTACAGTTGGGTGTGGTTAAACAAAATACAACTATCCCGCACCCAGACCAACTGAAAATTCAAATTTAAATTTTCCGTTTTTAGAAAATTTGAAAATATGCGGTTTCTAAGCATTCACATATAATCAAAATTACTGCGCATTTACTATCATTATCAGTAAACAAATAAACATACTAATTATTGCACCATGCCGCAGAAGGAGCAGGTGTTTTGCCTAGAATTCTACATTTTTAAATAAAAATTTGAACGACAGCATGAAAACAATTTTAATGGTAGGGGAGATTGTTAAAAATGCATAATTGGACTCGCTATCGCAGCACCTTTTTAAACGATTTTATTCAGCTTCGATCCTCTGTTTGTATGTTTTTGTGGTTCAGATCTGGCAACTCAAATTTAACCCACTTCCAACTATCCAATTGTCTTGAAACTTTGCAGGCGTGCGTAGTTTGGATGACAATACAATATTAAAAAAAAAAATTAACCCCGAGCGGGTGAAGAAATTACCCAGTCACCGATAAATATAACACAAATCTCGCGCGCCATCAACAGTCAGCAGCCACGTATAATGCGCTACTTAGCAGTCTTAGCACTCGCATTATTTTTCATTTTGTCCCGGGCTGCAGGTGGAAATACGACATTGTAAATAAGAAATAAAAAAAAATTAAGTTAAACGATTCTATTTAATTTGATCAAAAATGCACCAAAAGCTACAAAATAATTTAAATAAAATCGTGGTGCAGAATATTTTACCGCTTTTCAAAGCTCATTTCGACGCCTGATTCTGTATGAAATTGTTTCATATCCTGTTATGAAATATCCTGCCTCACGATTTTATTTAAATTATTTTTCAGTTTTTAGTGCATTTTTGATCAAATTAAATAATTCATTTTTTCAAAATATTTATATTATCATCAAAACTACGTAAGTACGCCTGCAATGTTTCAAGTCTATTGGATAGTTGGAAGAGGATTAAAACTGAGTTTCTAGATTTGAAACAAAGAAACAGATGATTGAAGCTGAATATAATCGTTTAATAAAAATAAATAACCTAACACCTGAGAACAAGTACGAATGGCTTTAAGGTATAAATTGTAGATTTAAATGCTAATGTGATACGTTGATACCGTGTTTTCTGTTTAAACGGATGGTTGATCGCAATATTATAATTCAAAGGCGTTGTAACAATATTCATATATTCTGAGGAATTAAAAAGTGAAATTTGTGATAATGGCCTGACAGTTGCCATTCGTGTGTCCGTAGCAGTTGAAAGGTGCACGGCATAGTATGTACTAGCCAGGTAATCAAGAATACATTCTTCTTAATGTGTTTATAACGTGCTGTTTACATGGAAGATAGTAGAACTGCGTGTTAACTACGAAGCAATGTGTAGGTACGCTTATTTCTTAGGAAGTGAACTCGCTAGGTTATGCTGCAATTATAATTTGTGATTTGAAACATGGTATTACCACATTTTGCTTCGAACAATTATAAAATATAATACGAAATGTTCTTTATGGGCATGAAATACGTTGCCGGTTGCAGATACGAATCGAAGTGGGGTGCACTGTTTCGCCAGCTAGATGCAGTACGTGTTATCGTTTTTAAACGATTTTAATCAGCTTCGATCCTCTGTTTGTATATTTATTGATGACTGGGGGTAATTTTTTTTTTAAATATTGCATTGTAAGAAAATTAGATAGTTGGAAGATTTTGTTAAGAAATTAGTGCCAAATTTTTCAAGTAAAATGTACACAAATTTTGTTTGGAGAGCTATTATTTGAAAAATAGATAGTATTAGAACACGATGGTTTGGTTGTTGTTCACCAATTTAGCGCATATTCCAAATCGTGTTCATACTTCGATCAGTAAAACTTCAAATTTCGTAAGCCAATGGGTATACCATACAAATATATCTTTTCTCCTCCCCACTTCAACTGATCAATTGTTTATTGTCATTTACTGAAGATCATACAATGCTTTCTCACGGTGTTTCACCATCAACAGCCAGTCCCTATTTGTAACGTTAGGTAATAAATCAGCCAAGGCAATATATATATTCCTGCCTTACTTGCTTCAATATGGTTTGATAATAATTATTGTTATTTTTATAACACGTGTTCTTATACACTTTTCCATTCCTGCCTCTATATGGTTTCATAATAAATAAATCAAATAAATATTATATATATATATATATATATATATATATATAACAATAATTATTATGAAACCATATTGAAGCAAGTAAGGCAGGAATATATATATATTGTATATATATGATTTATTTATTATGAAACCATATTGAGGCAGAAATGGAAAAGTGTATAAGAACACGTGTTATAAAAATAACAAACTACTTTTTTAAATACTTTGCACTGACAGGAAAGTCATACTTTGTTTTGCATCCTGCAGTTCTTATAAATCAATTGTACCTGCACGTGGTCGCTAGATTTTCAATAGCAATTTTCTCGAAAACGAAACTTCGGTCGAAGGAACGTTATTCCACAATTTCGAGTTACATATGTATTTGCACAAGAATTCATTTCATCTGTGTTATACTGCATGTACTATACTGCGTTCTCCCCATGCGAATCAGGCATAGATAAGTGGAACCGACGAGTTTCCAAAACCTACTTCTTCGAAATCGAATGTCCATATAAAAATATATTATTCTTTGTTTTCAATTTATTTTTTGAATCAAGATTCACCCCGTTGGAAATCGTATCAGTAGTCGAGGTGGCACCCTCTATAAATGTCTCACTATCTATAATCTCATCGTGAATTTTCATATTTTTTACCATGACACAAATCTAAAAAAAAAAGTCGCGCTTAATATCAAAGTTGGCCAAGTATAAAGAGACTTCATATTTTTGTACACGTACCCCATAGTGAGCACATAGTTTCCATGCTTTACGATTACTCTCAGCTTGAGACACTCAGGTGTGTATTATTAGACGCGTATTTTGAGCGAATCTTCCAGAAATAGGTAAATACCCGTGTGGCTTTCGTTTCTAAGAGGCCGCACAGTGGGGCGGATCGACACTTAAGTAGGGATTCACTTAATTTTTTTACATATTTCATCATTTAGTGATTACTAGCTTTAGATTGCAGAATTTAGATACTGATTTTATAAAAAGAAAAAGAAATTTATTTTTCTGTGAAAGTAGACACATTCGTCTGGATTTGCCAGGCATAATGAGCTGGGGTATATTTCGTGACCCCAGAGTTTATCACTGGAAAGTTTTTAGGCGATAGACAAACACACAAATGTATTAACTTTCTGCTTTATTACAGAGTATCTTACACTTAAGATAATCTAAGATTGCAGGTAATATATTGTACAATAAATACAAAAATCATTTAAATTTCTGATAAGAAACTTAAATAAAATACAGAACTTGATTATGTATCCGAATCATCTAGCAAAGATAATGTTTCTGGCCACGTTTGTTTTCTCCGCCCTGTTCTTATCAATGGGATTCTTGATGTTGAAATATATGGATAGTAATTGTTGAATTCAGGAGCGGATTGTCGTGGGTCGTTATGAGAAGCTGCTTGCTTCCTTTTTATTTGTTTCCCCAAAACTCGATTCCAATCACTCTCTGATTACACGCATGATTCATTCTTATTTATCTAGCGTTTCATTATTATTTATCTAGCGTTTCATTCATACTTTTGCACGTTTCACACTGTCTAAAATAATAAAAGAAAACTATGGATTATAAGCGTTGTTTGAAATAACCGATGCTGTTTTATTCATATACTAAATACACTTGGCACTTTAAATTTAAATATCTTAAGGAAACCGCAAATTTCCGCAAATATTCTCAATTGGATATCATACTGGACATGTTAGTTTATATCAAGAAACTTGTTACAGCATGACACTCGGTGACACTCATCTTTGTTTTCCTTCCATTTTATTAAAACATGACTTTATGACACATTGAGAAGGGAATTACAAGGGTAAATTTAAAGATATTTTACTTTCTTTCACATATTGATCTTTTCAGATAAACTCTGCGCATGAAATTTCGTCAACTTTGACCGCCTATATCTCAATAACCAATCGATATATTTAAGAAATTCAAGAGGTATTTGATGCACTGATATATATACAACAAATTTGCTATAATAGCAAAAAGCTGCTATATACTTCGAAAATTGAATTTTGGCCAGCTTTTGACAATTTGGGACCACTGTGCGCCGCTGAGCGCAATAACACAGAAATTATAATATGTAGATAAAACATCAGAAATCGGAAACATGAACTTCCCTAACAAAAGGTACGCCGTGTAAAATCCGCATTCTATGACAATTACTGTGGGTCCAAATGTACCCAGACACGTACAGCACTATTATAAAATACGAAATTAAAATTTTAATTAATTTTCATTTTCAATATATTTGACATTCTAATAGGCACATTACAAATTATATCAAAATATTTTGTTTAATTAGTAATAGCAATTATAAGTTGTTCGAAAAGATCCTGCATTTAGCAAGAATTATTTACTTCACAGTATCTATAAATCGGGAAATTTTTTAAAAATCATTGCTTTTGTCTTTGCAGGGCTGCCACGTTGTTCAATTCATTTCGTATGTTTTACTTTAAGATAACGGCTTAACTTCACAAATTATTTTAACTTATCCTTAACTTTTACTAATAACATTACAAACACATGGGATAATTACGTAAATAATTCTATGCTCTTTCCAAAAAATATGAACAAACGTATGACAACAAAAGATTTCAAACTTCTTGTTCTTATACTCATTCTTTATTTTAAATTTTAATGACAGTCACAGAAATCGACGCGCCAGTTGGTAATACCCCTTAAGCGAGTGTCGTTAATTATAAGTGACACCCGTTATATTACGTAAGTAGTTTCTAAAGTTAATGACAAAGGATCGTAACGTGTTGCAATGATGCCTCGCAGCGCAACCGACACAGTAGCGTTATTTCCACGAGTCAACATCGCAGCGTTACGCGTTAATAACGAGGAAAAGCCGGGCAGGACGTGGAGGATTCACAGATTTATCGCACACCTACGCCGCGATCAAACCGGTTCTTCGTACGCTTCGACTTCTTAACCTTTCAATGGCTCATTTCGATCGGATCGACCGCGAATCTTAACCTCGCACTCCAATCTCATTAAGAGAAACTAGCGTGTTTAAAAACACATAGAGAAGCAATTAAGAATTATACCTAGAAGAGAACGTTTCCAATTAATGTTAAATTTATGCATATTAAGGCATCGCGAGGTACTGCTAATTACCAAAAAAAAAATTATTATTAATAGTATGAAATAAAGGGGCATACTCCAGATAAGGTTTCGAAAAATCGTAATTTTTTAGAATCCGATTTATGTACTTACAATTTGGTTCACACGTGTAGAATGTCTCTGTCTATGGTGCGACGGACGACTTTTGAGAAATATTCTATAGTTTTCGCAAAATACACAATTAACTCATCGATTTCCTCCAAAAGAACCAATTTCTTTAGTCCGAGGACGCGTGAAATAGAAAATTTTCAATAGTTCGCAAAATGTCGTTGTAGAATGAAAATAATATGCGGGATAAAAATATGTATCTAAACAGAAACTTCAACTAACAAACAGAAGACAAAGAATTTTAGAAACCTTATTCATAAACTGGAGGTAAAAAGTTTCTTGAGCTAAGAAAATACCCATCGAAACAATTCACTTCGAATAAATTTATCTATGTATTATTCATCGAATAAAAACCGCTTTACTCAGCACTGTACAAATAAAGGATAAATATAAATTAATCATTATATCCTCGTACTATTTAGATATATTTTTCTGGCGCCAGGTAATGTCTGACTACAGGCATTTGCAACTAATCGTCTGCTTCACAAGGATCTCAGGAAGCAGAACATATACTGTTGTATGTCCACCGTGTACAGGAAAAAAAGTACGGCGATGAACGGTACGAAAGTTTGAAACTATCAAGAAAAACAATTGGCCAATGACGTACAGAAGCATGTTTCGTATGCAGTGCGCAACGCGCGTGCACACGGGCGCGGCGTGGGAAGGCATGGGAAAATTGTGTAGAAGGACCAGGGTTCACAGCTGGAGGGGAAACTAGAGACCGAAGGGAGCGCCGAGTCGTTGGACGCTCCGTTGGAGCGTAGAGAGCCAAGCGGAGTTGGGAATCGCGGCTCTTTCACGACGAGGGGGGCACGTGGAGGCACCAAGGGGCTCCCGAGGGGCGGGGGAGGGGGGATGATGCGGGCCGGGCTTGCGCAGCCTCCAGCGCTCGAGGGTTAAGGTCCGTTACGCAACGTAATAATCCTGCGTTCTTTTTCTTCGAAAAACATCGCTCAAACACAAACCAGTTGAGACCTCGGATTAAAGTCTGTTGTGCAAATCGTTCATGTTACTACGGAAAATTAAAACGGCTCTGTATTTGTATTTTGGTCTCGACGAATCTGTAGTACCGTTTATTTTATGTGGTGACAGATACTGTAATGGGGTTTATTCATTATTCACGAATCTCAGGATATTAAATTTTACTCCAAAACACTTTGGCAATTTTTGGTACTGGACGTGGGCTTATTTTAGAGATACGAAAATTGTGGTAGAAATTTATACTTCAAGCAATGTAAACTAAAGCTCCCGTAACTGTAGTTAAGGAAGATAAAATGGGCGAGTGGAGCGAAAGGGAAAAGTGTAGAGAAAATTATAAAATGGTGAGAAGTTTTAGTATCGTAAGAAACATTATGTAATAGATTACCAAAATAAAAGTGTCAGAGACACGTTTAATAGTGTAAAAAGTAGAAGAAAACCCCTAGAATAACTGTCTCCATTTAAATTAAATGCAATCCTGGTACATACATATATACAGAGGTGTATAATAGTCACATCGTAAGATGAAAACCATCAGCGAGTGTTAATACGAAACAACAATTAGGATTTGCCAAAATAATGCGCGTCAACTTATTGACTTTTGGTGCAATGTTACATTTTGCGATGGAAGCGAACGTAATATCTGAGGAGCAGATGGTTCTGCAAAAATATTAAGGAAACCAAACCAACTATCCAACTCACAAAATATCTGTCGGTGCTAATAATTTGATAATAATTCACCGCAGCCTTATGTGCAGAGGAGATACTTTCACAATGGATATCAGACTTTTTTTTTACGCGTATCAACATTTCTTTAACATTGCTCCGAATATCGATCGCCGTTTAACATCTGTCGACAGACATTACCGCAACTGCGAGTCGTAGGTAGCCACAAGAGATACTGTGTATTTTAATATACAGACAGCAGTAAGACGGCTTTTACTTATGGCGCTATATCGTCGTGTTCGCTCCATAAAACAGAGAAATTCTGGCGGCGACCAACTTTCGTCATTGATTCGCGCCGAGTTTTCGAGCCAACAAGATACTTCCATTCAGCGCGATGCTTGCCTACGACAAACGAAATTCGAGTATACGCCAAAGTGCCAATGTTTTTTTTTCTGTGACTTCACGTGTGCGCGCGGGGGCACGTATACACAGCGTTGCCGAATTTCAGTCGAGCGGAGAAAAATGGCCGTCGTGCACGGCCACGGGGAAGCGAGGGGTAAAGGGAGAACAACAGATGCGAGGAGGGAGAGTGGAGACAGAGGGAAAGAGAGACGAGAGTGGGAGAGTTGGAAGAGAGAAGAGACGAAAGCAGTTGTGAGAGAGACGCGTGAAAGCCACTGATACTGGGCGACAAGGAGGGGAAAGATTGAGGGGAGATATACTCGAATACTCGACCCAGTAGCGCGGCGCTGTCCAGCACAGGGGCCCCTCACGCGCCTACTTCCCCTTCCAGCCTTCCTTTCGAGCAGCGTGACTTGTCGTCAAGGAAACCTCGCGACGCTAAAAAGGAGACCGTGACAGTTCCATAGACAAGGAAGCTCAGACGCCATGCGCGACGCCGACGTTCATTGTTACTCTGACTCGGCCGCGTCTTTGCGCCATGGCAACGGCGGACGGTGGTGGAGACGGCTTTTGCCTCCCAGGAGCAGAGTTCGGAGGGATTCGGCTGCACTTATGAAGGGGGAAACACCTACAAGGGCGGTGGTAATGTGTGCGTGACCGACGCAGGCGCAGTTCATCCATACATTACCACCGCTCCTGTAGCTGTTTCCCCCTCCATCAGTGCAGCCGAATCCCTCCGAACTCTGCCCAGGTGGCAAGTCGGACGGCGCTGCAGTAGCGTAACCATGAAGCAAGTATAGAGGAGGAGACATAATGGAACCTGATTAATCTACACTTCGTGATAAAATGACAAAACAATGTTAGCGAGTTTAATATGGGTGCACAAATAGGAAGCACAAACGCCGTGTGAAAGTTGAAAAGAGAAAATCGTTCGTAGAGCTTAAGCAAACGCGCGGACGCTGTAAAATCAGAACTGTTTGTAAGTTTGAATCACGTCTAGCTTCATCGACTAAGAAACAGATAGATCGAATGTAAACTAAATATTACACTCGCACTGAAGTGGGTAAACGGCATTAGGAATGTACTAAAAATGCTCAGAGCATCTGAATGCAGATGAAAATGAAGCTATTATATGCGGTAACAATAAGTAGGAAACAATATTTACTAATCAACATGTTAAAATTATGAAAACTATACACTTACGAATTTATAAGGCCGAACACGGTTTAATCGTCAATAACATTCGAAACATGGTAGAACGCTGCAAATGATCTTTATTGGCGACGAACAGGTTAGACAAAACATTAAATTGATTGGAATAATTGTCAGAGTTAGTTCCTGGAGAATTTGCGTAGTAGCGAATACTTTTCAATAGAGCAAAAGCGTATAACTAAAAAGAGGTCCACATTCATCCCGCTGCGAGTGGTTTTTGTGAATGCTTGAGAAGGGAACCGAGCGACTGTGCGCTCCCCTCTCCCTATTACGCCATTGGCTCAACTTAGCGAGGCAGCACGGGCAACCGGCTGCGCTGTTGCCAAGCGGAAATCACAGACCTCTGCAGCATTTTCTTCTTCTACGAAGACACGTTACGTTTGCTTGCCGCGTTACCTCCTGCACCAGCCAATGCCAACATACAACCAACGCAATCACCGAATTGATCATATTTTATAACAATGCCATTAATAACAAGTAGGTACTTTCTTAGTCCACTCCTGCCCTTTAATATAGATAACATTTGATAGCATTTGAAGCAATCGCTGCTTTATATAGAGAACAAAAAAAAAACTATCAACAACCCGATATATCGGGTTTCGCGAAACGAAATGGTTCGTTGAAACTTTAATATGCGATGAGACACGATTTGAGATACATTGAAACGTGTATGAAGGGCAAGGTAGGTAGATTTACATGTATGAAAAACGAAATTCAGGAATAACAGGGAGTGAAGTATTCTTTTAACACTTTCACTATTGCTGTTGTAGTATTGACATTCGACGCGTCTCACGGAAGTCAAAGGAGCCATAAAAGTCCGATTGAGTAACGCGACTCTGTAGGTGTTTCTACGCTATGAATGAAAATGATATATTGGATGCGGAAAGGCATGTTGACAACAGTAAGATATAAATACAATGAAATAATTGAAATATAGATTCTGTAACATACCAGCCTTGTAGCCTTTCAAATAGATTTTGCTTACTGCCTCCCCGACCGAATTTCCAATTTTACACGTACAAATATATACTGTTCAAAATTATTGGAGGATTATGACTCGTGCTCATTACGAATTTCGAAATTCAATTAGGTAAAACTTCATTTATCAGAACCCGCCGGGGGGACAAAACAGTTTGGAGAACTAGATCGTTCGTATAATTTGAATTCACTGATTTTCTCCACTACCTGTAATTTTCTATCCAAACAATCAGAGTTCTGATACGGGTGAGTGGATTTGAACACACATTTTTTCGTTCTTCTGCTTACTAATGCTTCGAACCTCGTAACTTCAACTTATAATTAAATATGGAATACATAATTATGAAATATGAACTGTAAAGCATATAATTACTTTTAGTTTATTTAGTTGTTTTGTAAGGGCTTAGCAGAAGTTCAGCAAATTGTCAAGCATTGTCTAAAATTTTGTTCCAATAAATGGAATTTAGATAAGAGGAGTTCTAATGTAGTTAAATGTAACATCTAGATACTATCTATATAACAAAATACTAATCTAAGTGGTGCGAGGATTGTGTAAAAAAAATTAACGACGAAATTAAATACAAATGTTTTAATTGAAATGTAAATGCAAGGGTTTTAATTCCTAAATTGCAAATTCGCTCACCATTTCTGAAGACTTACATTAGTATTAGTTTCCGGACTGGATAGAAATGGATTTAATTTTCCCGATAAATTTTAATTGTCTATAAATATTGAACAGCAGAGATAACAAGCGTGGTTTTCTCAGTGTAATCAATCTACCTTTATTAATTAGTCCCCACCAATGGTCTGTTGCAACTGTTAATACACATGTTGCTCGTTTTCCCTTGTTGTTAAGAATGGTGCACGCGGAACGAAGTTTCGTAGGAAGCGATTCCACCGTATTCTGCGATCTTTAAGCGTTTGTAGCTCAGAGCAATGTTAACCGATTTTTATGAAATTTTAGGCATGCATGTAACTTACTTCAATCTACAAACAGGGTTTTACAAAGGGTTTTTTAATTTTCATTACAGGCTCCCCAAAAAAGTTTAAAAAACCACGTTTACTATTTCTTTTTATTTCCTATTCCGACCAAATGCGTTTTTTTTTTTCAAAACAGCGAAACATGTCACATAAACTAATCCTTCTAGCTTCTAAAAAAAACTCACGTCGTTTGGACCAGTTCTAAAAAAGTTATGCGCTTTTAAAAAGCGTCCAAATACTTTTTTTTACTAACTGTATATCCTTTCAAAGAAAAATCAAAGTTGCAAAATTACGCATTCAGACAGAAACATGAATTAAGATTCTGAATAACAAAACCTATTTTAGTAAAACACTCAGTCCACAGATTATTAATGGAACAACGTGACACCGTTTTATTCAGCTTCCTGTTTCATTCGTTAATTCGTATGTCGAAGCAGAAAGAACAAATCCTATTTATTCGAATTCAAGCTAAACAGCATCATATAATGAACAAAAGCTTTCAAATACGCGGGTAGAAAACCGATTTTCAATTCCAACATGAAATTAAATTATATAAATGTTAATGTAAGCGGAAATGAAGCTAAGTATAAATAAGCATACTACTAAGAATGGAAATTAATACGCGAATCTTCATCAATAACAGAACATGTAATATGTGTTATAAATTGAACGCCTTCTAGAATCCTCAAAGGGTTTTATTTGTGTATCTTTACACTGTTGGTTTTCATTAATAAACACAGATATTAATATAATAGCTATACATAGTATACACAGGGTGGCACTTGAAAGTACCTCTGTTGTTTTGGAACTTATGAAAAATGACAAAAAAGAAGGTGTTAGATTTAAAAGCAAAAATATGATAGAAACAATACCGATACATACATTACTGTTATAAAACCGATATACGACCGATATGGAATCGATATGACATCTACTCTATAAAACCGTAACCGAAATCCATGTAGTAAAAAATTTCGGTTCCTCGCAACTGTTTCAATCAGAACCGATATATAACAGTTTAAAACAGTTGCTTTACATGCAATTAAGTAGCAGAGAAATGTGCTGATTTTGTTTTGAATGTCACTTTTAAAGAAATATATAGTCTTGCTAAAAAAAATAGTGGTGACCCAGAGAACAAAAAAAACAAGATTTATTTTGTAGTGAAAAATTATGCTGCTACTACTCTAGTTCCCCTTTTAAATTGAGCAACTTTTATCTCGATCTCCTTTTCTTAAGTTCAGGAATACCAGAAACATTCAGATGTATACTTTTAAGTGCCCTACTCTAAATATATAATGGGCCATAATTTCTGACTAACTAGATTATGACAGCTTATATTTACATACTGCGGTTATATGTAAATTCTTTATTCGAACGAATTAGATCTCCCACCTCATCATATTCCACGAACTATCTTATTATTTAAACTGCCGGCGGTGGTATAATTCTGTAAAGGTCTATGTGGAAGAGCTACAACTGCGTCACTCGAGTATATTATCTTTTCGCGATTAATAAGAAGAAACATAAAATTAACGTTCAGCTATGGACACCTGGGTCCAACTGAGAGCTAATAACAGAAAAGATAAATGGAATAAGATGAGACAGAAATCTGTATAATCACACGTATTATTTCTGCTGTTTTGCCCAAAATTAGAATTTCTTCTAGGTACTCTCAAAAAATTATAAATGAGATCCATCACATAGAGCGAAGAGTTTAATGTTTATTTACACTACAATGTAATATTACTAATTTTATTTATACTTCATTCACTACGTACACATTAATAATAATTCGTATCGAAATTACTCGCATTAATATTCAGACATCGCACCACTCCTGAATTTATTGTTTTTCGTAATAAAGAAATACTGGAATACTCAGTTACTTATTCTATGATCAGTGACACTATGTATTCCAGTTTGCAAAGACGTAAACAATTTTTTTGTAACGTGGATACTGTATTGTATAACAGGTTTTAAATTTAGGCACCTTGTAAACGTGCCTAGGCATGTTACTATGTGTTATAAAAATATGTGCGCATTCCTTAAAGAAATTTAATGAGAAATACTAAGACTACGGAGGTTAAAAACGTTTTTAAATTTTATAAGAGTAAATAATGCAAAATCGTTTGTTTCAAAATTACCCTAATGTTCTAAAAAAATCGATCCATTCAAGAGTACCATTTCAAATGGTATGAAAGGAAGATATACCTATATTGATGCACCATATTCAATAAAAATCATTTGAAAACGTTTAAAGGAAAGACAAAAGGGCTGGCTCTGCAAAGTACTGAGACTGTATTTTGTTAGAAAGGTATCTAATTTTTTAAAAATTATTTTTATAACGTAATAATGTCATATTATGTTACATTAAAACCCATCGTACAGCGTACAATAATATTGCAACTACAAACAATAAAACTGTTTACCTCTTACCTTACTGCAACATAAGTAATTCAGTTTATAGTACACAGCAAATTCCGAATTCAGTAACGTCCAAATAGCACAACTAAGCAGTTGCACATCTTACAATGATCGTAAGATCGTAACTTTCGTTCCGTCTTACTAAGCTCGTAAGACGAAAACAATATCGAAGAACTAAGCTGCCAATTACTTTGCACCGATTACTCTATCGCACCGTCATAAACGTTAAAGATAAAGATTCGCTTAGAGAAGGAAACAGGTCATAATATCATCCAGATTATATCGAGAAGCCGTCGGGTTCGAGCCGTTCCAACTTTCATAGTTATAACGCGCTCCCTAGTTTTTCTTGGTCGTTAGGATTTTCGCCGTAAAGAGAAATCGAAGCGACGCGTCGCGTCGCCTCGGCTATCGATGCCATGGAAGAAGGCCGAACGCAAAGGCTCGGCTCGTTCCCCGTTAATTTCGGTGGCGTATCGATCGAGACAAGAATATCGATGGAGTAATACTACGGCGGTGGCCAGTTTCGACAAATCCATGTTGAAAAAAAAAGGCAAGAACCAATACGAAATGGAGGTCGATAGCGTGATGACCTCGAAGCGAATCGGCAATTTTACAATGCCGTGGCCTCTCGCACGAAAGATGTATGTGTGTATGTACGTGTGGCGTGGCGCTCTGTAGTATGGTGTACTCGGATGCCACGTTGCCACGTCTTCTTTCACTCACCGTGGACCGGCCGAAACGTTCTCGGCGAATACGATGCTTCCTCGGCTTTTTAAGCCGTACACCAGCAGATATCTTTTAAAAGCAGCGCTGTCCGCGGATGGAGGTCCTCACGCAGTTTTACCTCCCCCTGCCTCAGCCGCCGTCCGTATGTATTTCTGTTTTGTGCCGTGTTTATATCGAATGCGGCGCGCGCGAGCGCACGGCGGCGTCGCGTCGGCCACCGTCCGTGTGTATACCACGGTAGGGAGACGCGGTGGGGGAAGCTGGTTTACTCCGACGCGCAACTGTGGACAGCAACGCGTTTAAAGCCAACGACGGGCGATACGGGCATATCTCTTTAAGAAACCACTCGCTCAAGTCAGTGGTGTAGAGGAGACCGCGGCTAAAAGTTCCGATTTTGATAAAACATAAAAGAATGACTGGAAAATAATGTAGTTATTCTCTTCACTATTGACTAATTTTTTTTTATATTTATGTTTTATGATTTTAAGCTCGCGATTAATGTATTGTAATAGGTTTTTCATAGAAAGTAATTTATTTGTGGCTGGTCGAAGCGGAACTTCTTACCCCTTTATGGGGCAAGTTGTTATCGCATTGGGGTAAGTTGTTTCTAAGATATAAGAGTTGCCTTTTTAATAAATTATTTCATTTTCTAATGAAATAAAAGAGAATTTTATTAACAATGTTTATTTATGAAGGATCGGATCAACAAAAATCTTTAAAATGAAACCGAAACAGTATAATAACTACATTAGGGTCAGCTTTAGAGATGAAGCGTGACGTACATGGTATTAAGGGGGTAGTTTACCCTCAAAATTTTCGAAAATTTGTTTTTAGGATGCTTGCATATTCCGCTAGCTACAACTTTTCTACGTATTTTAAGCGCAACCGCGCCCCAAAATTCTAAAAAATGAAGGAATTACGGTAAAAAATGTACGAGCCTGCACACGAGATCGGATAACGATGTCCAATTTTAAACGCGATTTCCCAGAAATTACGTTTTTCGAAATGGTGGACATAAAATCTCGAAAACCGCTCGAACAGATTTGAATGAAAATTTACAGGGAGTTGCAGGAAACTATTCCCCTCCATGCATTGGCAGCACATTTTCAATATAAATTCTTTAAAAAAAAGATAAAAAATATTTTTCCTACAAAAAAGGAAAAAATCAGAAACATCGATATAAAAATTGTATTAATTTGTTTAACAAAATTTTGCTTCCTGCACAAGATGTATGCTGTCTTACAGATTATAAAAATGCCTTTACTTTGTGTTTTAGGTGAGTCACCTATCCGAAATCGTGTTAACCATCAAACGGTGCATCGCGTATACGCTCTCACATTTATATTCATAATTTTTTTTCCTATAAATATATTTATAATTTTCTTTTTGCGCATTAAAGTCAACGAAATGACGCTTAAAACGTAAAACCATAATTATCTCTATATTCATATATTACTTCAGAATGTGCGTTTGAAGAAGGGGGCCTGATTTGGGGCTGTTTAGGGTAAACTACCCCCTTAAGTACTTTTTAAGTTTACCCTCTATGACATATAAAGAAACGAATTTGTGCCCACTTACTCTCATTATTCATGCTACATATTGTATAATACTATGATAGTGGTTTCCATTTTGTTGTACGCAATACTTTTTCAAGAAGCGAGAGAGAAATTTGAAAAGTTACATGCGTGACATTAAATGAGAAATAGTTGTTACGTGCTGAACGAATAATAGCGGGTAAGGAGTTATCTAGAGATTTTTGGGAGATGGCCGTTGAGAACCACTGGTTTATGTAAGATTACTATTACCCACAATAATTTTGATATCTGACCCATTTTCCCACTGTTACGTATAACGTTCTTTTCACAATCAGTCCGTCATTATATTAAAGCTGTATAGTGTTCAATTTCTTTAACTACAAGTAGATAAAGTACTCTAAAATGAATTAAAGTAATTGATAATGTTAACATACCATTTTTTATCCTCAAATTGCGTACTATGTACTTGGGTACAAGTAAATTGTATTACTTTATTTAATAATAACAAGAATGTACTTACATTATATTTTGAAAGTTTAACACTGCAGTGGTAAACGTAATTTAATTTCAATTGGATATTGCATTTCTCCTTTAACACATTCTTTCTCCAATTAGGGCTGGGACTATTTGTCGAATTTTTCAGTATTCGAGTATTCGAATACTTCAGTAGCTCAATTATTTGGCGAATATAATTCGAATATCCAAGTATTCGAATACTATTCGAATATTGAAGTATTCGAATACTATTCGAATATTGAAGTATTCGAATACTGATGCATTCGAATAGTATAGTGTGAATTATAAATCAAGTTCTTTAGGTTCATTTGTCAGGGTGAAATCTTGTAAGCTAATTTTGACCCACTTCATACTATTCGAATAATAACATTCGAATGTATCAGTATTCGAATAATAACATTCGAATACATCAGAATTCGAATAGTATTCGAATACATCAGAATTCGAATAGTATTCGAATACATCAGAATTCGAATAGTATTCGAATAGTATTCGAATAATAACATTCGAATACATCAGAATTCGAATAGTATTCGAATAATAACATTCGAATACATCAGAATTCGAATAGTATTCGAATAATAACATTCGAATACATCAGAATTCGAATAGTATTCGAATAATAACATTCGAATACATCAGAATTCGAATAGTATTCGAATAATAACATTCGAATACATCGGAATTCGAATAATAACATTCGAATACATCGGAATTCGAATAATAACATCCGAATACATCAGAATTCGAATAGTATTCGAATAATAACATTCGAATACATCAGAATTCAAATAGTATTCGAATAATAACATTCGAATACATCGGAATTCGAATAATAACATCCGAATACATCAGAATTCGAATAGTATTCGAATAATAACATTCGAATACTCAAATATTCGAAGTTTATACGTAGCATTCGAATACTTGTAAAATATCGAATATTAAATTATTTGAATAGTCCCAGCCCTATCTCCAATACCTTGAGCAATAATTGTGAATACACACTTAAACCGTACACTTAATCGCTACCCCTTTTTCTTTTCTTTTATTGAACAAATAGACAAGTATTTAAAGCTGTTCAAGGAATAAAGTGTGAAAAACATTTATATCCTCCGTTTTCATAAAGATAACTACTCTTTAAAAAAAGATCATTTACATTGCCATGGTAATGAAACTTATCACGAAATGTCCATACGAAGGAGAAATGCTATTAATCATCCTGGCCCTCTAGATGAAAAAGGGAGATCTACGACAGATAATACGAAATCGTGGAGACCTTCGGCCTAGACCGAACGGAAAGAAAAGAAATTCTGGAGCTGCGTTGGCAGGTATACGCTTCAGAACCCGAAACCAGGTAGGTTTGCAGGTAAAACCTGTCCGCTTGGTTGGCTTTTTCTCTTTTGCGAGTAGGGCAGGTGGTTACAGCACTCAACTTTCAAATGCGGAAGGATGGAAAAAATACGTGACGAAACGCGATGGAAAATTGCGCGAGGAAACGATGGCGTCCTGCTTCCGAGGGGACGCCATTTTTCGCCGACTCGAGTCCCTTCCTCGTAAATCTTACCGCGCGGCGTTATTCTTCGAGGATGAAGAAGTTGCACGCTTCAACGATGATATCGTAAAGTTTCCAGCACGGGGAAACATTTACGATTTCTTTGTGCATTTTCGAAACACCCGCCCAGGAACCGTATTGTTACACCCGCCGCCGAACATGAGTCACAGTTTCGTCGATCTAAGATTCTCTTTGGAAAGTGTTCATTCCATATTCGACAGCCAGAGAGTTTCTTACCGCGTCGAATTTAGTTTGATTAACATAGAACATCACCCAACTGTTACGCGCCGATTTTTGCGAAACACGGCATACAAGCAGAGTACCCAAAAATATTAGAGATATTTTTTTAGTTCAGGGAGTGAAATTTATCTTTAAAGTTAGACCTGCAATAAAGGTGTTAGACAGGCACCATTTGAGGGGTAATTAAACATTGGTTAAACCCAGTATGTATAGTGTATTGTTTTATAAATTCATTCTTCAAACTCCAGTTTCGAGTTATTTGACTGAATAGTTTTCCAACCCCCAATTTTGAAAATTAATTTCATCTGCTAAACACGAATTTCCGCCGTTAAAAAAAAAGATGTATCTAATATTTTTATTTTTTTTCAATCTAATGTTTTCCATTCTAATGTTTTTATTCGAAGAATTATTAATATTTGTGTGCCAAGTCTCATCAAAACCGGCGTGCAACAGTTGGGTGATGTTCCTTGTAAGAACCTCCGTTCATTTCAAGTTAAATGTTCATTCTTTTTATCCTTATGAAGTATACTTTATGTTTATGTAATTTGTGTAATTTTAGGTGGTTGTTGAAGGCAGTCATTTGAGTTTGAATCTTCCTAATATTTTATGCGCCACATGTTTTGTAGCAAACTCATGCTCGTTGTATATTTTTCTTCAATTTCTCAACTGTTAATTTGCAACTTTTACAACATACACAACTGTATCTTGTAAGTGGAATAGAGATTTTTCAACGGTGCAGTTTTACCGGCGACGAATTTGGTATAATTCGAAATCGTGACATTAAATTTAATAAAATAAAATAAAATTTTTAGTGGTGTCCTAAAATTTAGAGGAATCGCATCTGGGATCAAGACATCGATTTTGCTCAGACTATTATATACGGTGTTTCGTAATAGATGATACAACCGAAGAAATAGTGATTCAGTATATAAAGAATAATGCAGAAAAAAAATTGGTCACAAGACTTGTGTAGCACGCGTGCATCTGATTAAATGTCAACAGAACTTTTAAGAAAATATGATACAAATGTGGATTTATTCATTTTCATTTGTGGAGCAACCAGGAATATTTTAGCTTTACAATAGTATAAATGTATTAAATGTGCGAAGTATATCAGAGCGATAATTATTTCTTCACATTTTTTAAATGTGCTTTTGAAAACCAGTATTAATATAATTTCGCGCATGATCACAGAATATATTTTACAGTAACCAACGCATACGATTCCATTTCAATGTGCCCTCGACTTTTCGTCAACAAAAAAGTAATTTCAATGTTTTAACTTTTTTTAGCAAATCATTGAAATTCGCCAAAAAAATTGTGACGTCCGCTGTGATGAACGTCCGGTGTATGCGTACGTGTGGAGTAAGACCTCGAGTACACTGAACTCTATTATACCTACTTATCATTCTAGACACAGCTGCAAAAGAAAGTGATGATTGGCGTTTCACGACAATGAAACAAGTATCCCTTTTGTTGAATCGGTTTGTACATTTACATTGTACATGTCGATTTCCAAGCGAAAAGTCCTCTATTTCTGACATGTAGTTAATGTAAATATTGCCTCTCGTGTTTTCTCTACGCAGCAACTGATTTCAATGCTTTGAAACGAGTAGCCTATGTATCGCCTGATATTTCACGTAGTTTCTGATATTTCGTTAGTAGTATTAAAAGCAAATATCTGTGTATCAATAAAACGGTGTAAAGAATATCTTACACGGAACTCCACTATTTTACAATTACACCACATCCAATTTTTAAATTCACTTAAAAATGATCGATTATTAAATCGAGACCTAACCTCCAAATTAGTGCAAGCGCCAAGAAGTAAATTTTACAGGAAAAGGTATTTTCGTCGTCATGCTGCAATACCAACAGCGTACGGCAAGTTTGTTCTCTCCGTTTCTCAGTAACAGTTCATTTTTGCGTGATAAAATTTTGCCAGCTGATGCGTGGTACAAAAAGGCGTCATTTTGCATGAAAACACACAAATCAGAAAAATGTCATGCCATTACACTAATTTAGTGGTTAGGGCTCGAAATGTTTGGACGAGCTTCTGCTGATTAAGCGAATTGTGTGCAGATATACTACGCGAATAATTTGGCGAACAGTTTGTCGAATGCCGAATGTGTGGTTCCGCCTTAATAAACAACTGCCGGTACGAATGTGCGTTTAGGAGTTTGTACAACAGCTTCAGATGTATTTGTCAGAGGGCAGCACAATGCAAAGAGTTAAAAGGCAAAAATGAACGAAAGCAGCGCTGTAAGCAAAACCGGTCGACGTGTTCTTGACACGAGACTTGCAGCAAAAAATATTCTTATTTTCAGAAATCCCCACTACAGAAATTATTTCGATGTTACATAATCTACCATGGATAAAAATTATGAGCTTACCAGTTCATGCTTACGCGTAGAACGCCTCGTCAGATTCAAACTGCAACTGTCGTATCCAACCTATAACCGACAGGGTGCAGGTTCAAGGTTTCAGTTTTCACAAGAACATCACTTGTCGCTTAGTAATAATTGCACACTCACTTTCACGATACTGTCACCTCGCAAGTTTCTCCTTCGTAAACAAGGACAATGACTTGTCAGACACTTTTCTGGCAACATATTCAGCAGGAAAATTGTCAGCCCCGAAACGGTCGCATGGCATGGCGACCGCGGTTACAACTCGACATATACGGTGGTTTAAACGATACGTCACATCCTTGAGCTTCGGTGCCATTGGCTGGTTACAAAAGAATCGACCAATCAATTTTATGATTTTCTTACTGCGCGGGAAAGTAAAGTAAGCTCTGCTATAAACATCGAAGATATATTTAAATAATTTATAGATTGCTTTTGGTAAAAAACTAAGAAAACATGACAAATTGGAATTTTCAAAGCTTAACATATGAAAAATGTACTTTAAATGTGTACTAAATTTAATAATGGCCACACATACGTGGCTGCATGCAGCGGCCATTGTATTATTCCCTCCATCGGATTCAAATGATATATTCTCACCTTAATTATAATAACAATGAAATGTGGTAAAACAAGCTCGGAATTTCAATTTTATGTCGATCAAGTAACATACAAATTTAATTTAATAATATTTCTCTATGCAGTGATTTATACAAATAAATTAATAATTGGTTTAATAATAAATTGAAACCTCTGTTTACAAAACTTATATTAAAATTTGCGTAGTATAATAATAATATTAACACTTGTCTTAATATAAATGATTTGCAAAAAGACAAAATTGCTGTCGTTATTTATGTATACCAAATATTCCAGAAATACATATTTTAGAATGTTAAAACTCAACAATATACTGCAGTTACAATATCTTTAGAAGTCTTGTAGGTGTTTAATATCGATACAGTGATTTATGAATCGCATTCTTCACAAAGTAGTTAAATATTGGCTTGCGTTATTAGGAAATGAATGTTTCAATTCCAGTATCATTCAGCTCTTCCTAATTTTTAACATTTTTACTGTAAGGTGGCGTACTTATAACATTTTTTTTTAATAGTAAACACGTATAACATTTCCAGTATATAACATAAAAAAATAAAATTTAATCACCGTTCTTCATACTCTTCATAGAACTGAGCGAAGCTATGAACCATATTGTCAACTGAATAGTAAAAGAAAAATGAATTTTACGAAAACTCGCAGAGGGAAGGGGGAATTAATATGAACGCTTGACGCTGCGGTGGCAGCACTTGAAACACGCGTGCATCAACTAAGCACGTAGTATACAGAATTTGAAAGTTTCGATGCAGATATTTTTTTTTCAATTTACGAAACATTGACAAATGAGACGAAAATCAAAACGCTATCCCCGTTATCTAAAGTACCGGGTAATTAAAGACTGACAGATGATCGTTAAACGTGCAAACGAACGATGAATTATTTAAACAATTCAATAGGTAGTGGAGTGACTGGTGATTCTGGCCTCCAATTGAACAATGTTGAAGTGTTGTATACTAAAGTGCAAAGAGTTTACATTAAGCCGCAAAGTAAAGAAGAACGTCAGCGCGAGCTTCGAGTCAACGTGGAAATTCATGCCGGTATTAGCCCTGTTTGTCGGAAGGTAACATCGTGTGCAATGATCGTATTAACCTATATTTTCTTCACGAGATTTACACATCACAATTATTCTTTGCCAACTATCATTTTTAGTGTACATGTACTATCTACTTATTACTGCTTTCCTTATCGCATATTTCGAAATGAATGTTCGGAAATGTTCAGAGAAATGTCTGAGCGGTTTAATAACACAGCGTATATTTATGTTACAGAGTTTGTGCGTCATGTTAGCAGACGATGCTGATCCTTGCTTTCTTTACTCGCTATTTATCACAGAAGACGATTTTAAAATTCTAAAGTCTCAGCAAGGGCTCTTGGTAGATTTTGACAATTTTGCGACGCAATTAATATGTCTGTTGGAGCAATGCCAAATGCCGACGGCAAACCTAACAAGAACACCCCCAAAATTTTTACTACTACTAGCAGAAGAGAGTGGCGAATGGATATTCAAACTGGTCGAAACAAATAACTTTAAACACTTGTGTCATTTAAGCCTGAATATATCGCCGGCGAGTGATTCCGATCTGAGGACCCACATGGCTTTGAAGATTAAGCAATTGAAGGAGAGTATTTTGCAACAGAATAGAGGCGGAGTTGCGCTTGAAACAAGACTGAACGATTTGTCGAACAAATTGGAAACGAAAACGAAAGAGCTGGAACACGTGGAGCAGAAATACATGACGGAGAAGAATCAAATGCAATTGTCTTCGTCGGAGCAAATAAGCCTTGAGAAAGACAGGTAAGGGCTGTACTCAGGGCTGTTCCTGGGTTTTGGCCGCCCAGGTGCGAAAACAATATTGCCGCCCTTATAAATTTAATATTTTTTAATTAAGAATTCGATATGCAGTGTTTACTTTTATATCTATACAGTGACGGATGAAAGCAAGTTTATAACTTTTAAAATCGCATAACTTTTTTAAAATTGGTCCAAACGACATGAGTGTTTTTTGAGAAGCTAGAAGGATTAGTTTGCTAAGTGACGTTTTCGTCGTTTTGAAAAGAAAACACAATTGGTTGGAATAGCAACAAAAACAGTAAAGGTTGTTTTTTAAACTTTTTTTTTTGAGCCTGTAATGAAAATTCAAAAAACCCGTTTCTGGATTGATGTAAGTTGTATACATGCCTAAAATTTCATTAAAATCGGTTAACGTTGCTGTTTCATTTCCAATCAAACCACTGGCTTGATCAGACCGGACCGCCGTAGCGAAAAGGGTACACTCGTGGCGCGGAGTCCCGTTCGCTAGCGGCGCTCCCGCAGACTGGGGTGCCGTTGCGAAAGGGTTACAAGAATTTCTACCTACTTTCAAACCTCTCAGGCTTGTGCGAACTTCGCACTACTCATGTTTTCCTCGTATCTAGTGTGCTTATATAAATTTTTGGAGGGTGTATTTTTGTGCAATGTTTAGTGCTTATGTATCCGGTTCTTCCGGGCGACCCGAAACGATTCGGACTACCCGGATTTTTCGGGCCGCCCGGATTTTACGGGTACCCGGCCCAGCCCGGTCGGTCGAGCCGAGTCAGGCTCCACTCGCTTTATTCGAGTACCCGACAGCTTTACGATGTATGCTTACTAAATATTTGCTACAGGTTTGCTAAAGCTCGCTTGGAATGGCAGTGCCAAAGCGAGAAAGAAAGAGTGGAAGTGGAACGTAGACATACGGATACTATAAAACAGCTACACACCGATCTTGCGGAATTGCGTACACAAAACTTAACGTACAAGGATAAAGTGTCCCTTCTCGAAGCAACGAACGTGGAACAAGTAAAGCAGCTGCAGAATCTTGAAAAAGACCTTAACGTAGCTCAGAGAGATTTGAATTCATTGAAGAAGCAAAATTCTAAACTGGATACAGATTACCATGACAAAGATAAATCAGTGAATAGTTTGAGGACAAAAGTTGCTGTACTCGAACAGGAATTAAAAGATAAAGGTATACTGATTACTAAACACACAGAAATGTTGAAAACAGTAAAAGAGCAGAAACAACAGCTGGAAGATCTATTGGCTGAAAAAGAAGGTCAATTACAGCGTAAACAGAATTCTTTACGAAACTTGAGCGATGAGTTGGTTAAAGCTAATGAAATATTGACAAAACTACAGAACGAACTTGCTTCGACTAAATCTAAATTAAAATTAAGAACTAGTATAGCACTCGAGCAAGAAAGGCTACTAGACACTAAACAAAAAGAAGTTGGTCAATTAGAAAATAAAATGGAATGTTTAATTAAAGAAGCCAAAGATGTGAAAACAGAGGTTGAAAATTTGAGAGAACAGCTGAAGATTCAACAAACACAATTGGAGGAAAAAGAGAAGACAATAAAAAATAATGACAACGGTAAATTTGTTTATATTTATCATTACGAACTTTCTTATTTATCAGTGACTGACAGAAAAGTAATGAATTTTTATTGCATAATATCAAATACCTTATTGCTCTGAAAGAATTATTAAAATTATTAAAAAAAATCTCCTCGCTTGTTTCGATTTCTATTTGTAACTTCCTCTTGCAAGAAAAGATGTTGGAAGTTCGTCTTATATAACTAAAATTAATTTATCTGCTTACAGTAATTAGTTGGTTAAATCGGCGGTTAGCGGACAATCAGTCTCCGTTACAAAGTGCTACTGTAGCAGCACCAATTACTGTGCCTTCCTCAATTCAATTGACATTGCCAAGAACAAATAAATTAATTACGAATAAATTTGAAACACGTACACCTGCGCCCAGTATGATGCAGACTAATCCATTGTCTGGAATGCCAATGAGGAATCCAATTGTGCAGAATCCAAATATCAATCAAACTACACGCATGACAGCACGGTCAATGGGCGTTGGTATCACAGATAGTACAATGGGCATATCAACGTTTAATAAAAGCGGTCAAATATCGAGTACTAGTACACCCATGGAACGTATTAATTCTTTAAATAAGTTACCTGGCAACGTGGCAGGTGCATCCTCGATGCCGACTGTCGCGGAAAATAACCCATCTCTACCATCAAATGGTATAAAAGCAAAAGGTACAAGCATTACGCTGCAGGGTGGATTGAGAAGGGCAGGCTTGTCCGATAAGCCAATTTTACCATCCGCATATTTTCCTAAAACTTTACATTAATGGAACGCGTGAGAGAGATTGCCAGGATAAATATATATACAGATGCTGCGCGCGTGGCATTGCCATAGAGAAGATATTACGAAGTGGCGCAGCATATTTGCGGTAAAAACTGGCAATATTTTGAGCCTGATGTTACAAGACAGTACAAAGTAGTTACTCAAATAAGTATTATCGAACGAAGTTCTAGATTTCAAGTTTAAAAATACTGTTCGAATAAGTTTACACGTATTGTGAGAAAGTAATACATACACTTATTTTCTTACGTTTTAATAAGAATGTTACGAAAGTGTCCGAAAGTATTTCTTTCGCTACATCTATATCCGAGTGTATTAATTGTAATATTATGGAGAAGCACATTATCGTTTTTTATAAATAATAACTATCGTTTTTAGTGATCAATTTGTAGTTAATTATCTATTTTCCACAGACAATAACAGTTTATAATAGTCTGTATTTCGGCATATAATATGTACCTGTGTCTATAGTATTGACCCATAAAAGAATTATTTAATTTATACATTAATTGCACGCACTTGACATTTTTTGACAGTATTGTACGAGTTTAAAAGTCACTTCTTGCGTTACACTTTAAACTTGTCAACATGCGTATATCTCATTACTGTACTACGTATTTTAAACTTTGAACCAGCAAAATGCCATAAAACGATCTAATTAGCAGTTCAATTTGCTCGCAATCCATCATGACATACAGTCGTTATTTTATTATTGGAAGTTACCTGGAAAGACTTTAATTATACAGATTTTGAGGATTATGTAACTATTATGTTTGTTATGAATCTATTAAAAATATCAAGCATCGAAGCAGGGCCGTTCCTGGCGGGGCTGCAGAATGTGCCCCCGCACCTGGGTGGCCAAACTATAGGGCGGCCGCAAGCCGTTTATTATATGTAAAGTTTCCACTAATAAGAATAATAATCGAAACTCTTTTGCATGATAACTGTTTAAAATTGTGTATATATAGATATAAAAGTAAACACTGCATATGAAATTCTTAATTAAAAAAATATTAAATTAATAAGGGCGGCAATATTGTTTTTGCACCTGGGCGGCCAAAACCCAGGAACGGCCCTGCATCGAAGTTTGGCTTAAGAAACGAAAGTATGAAATAATTAAAAGTAACAGAATCAATGTGCCTTATAATATGTGTTAGACTAGAAAAGTTCATATCATTTCACTACAAATCTATGTTTAGTAAAATTCGCATAATATTGTCTTAGTATTAATAAAAAATTTTGCAAATTGATAATACATATTGTGTACATATACATACATTCTAAATACAAGATATTTTTCAATTTCATTTGCCAGATATAACGTGATATTTTATACTCTCTATATTGGAATTTAGAATTATTTCTTAAGGGGTCATTCTGGTAATCACGCCGCAAAAATCGGCAACATTCAGGTTTGTTTTCTCAATGAATACAATGAATAACAATGTCAAACTTTTTTTCATTTATTAAGACGCGATTTTGAACTCCAGATAACAATGAAAAAACACAATTAAAAGTGTATGTAAAAAATTGTTGCGTATACATTACAAGTAGCTTAATAAATGAAAAAATGTTTGACATTGTTATTAACATTGTATTCACTGAGTAAAAAAGCCTGAATGTTATCGAATTTTGCGGCGTGATTACCAGAATGATCCCTTAATAAAATCAGAATGATAATACAAATGAACTTAATGACAAGCTTTCAAAATTATACGATTTGAAGAAATGTAAATATGTTAAGAGCATGTAAAATTGATGAATCGGAGCCATGCTGTGTTCAAGAATCGATTAATATTTTTTGTTATTTTATAATTTACTCGTATGAAATGTTTGTACAAATTTTTATTACACAACATATTTTTAGATGTATGATGAATTATTTCTAGTCTACAAGGTACTTGATGTGTCTCATTTGTCTCAGTAAGTCGACGACGCGATAATTTTATTAAAAACAAAATCTAAAGTTTGCATAGACTGGCTACAAATGCAGTGATAAATATGGCAGGAATATATCGTGTTAAATGATATGGTAAATATTTAACTGGTAAAACTACTCTTTCAACAAAATTTAATTAACAGGTGTTTCAGTATCTCGAAGCTTGAAACACAATGATAGCCAGTATATTCAAATTGGAAATTTTATTTACATTGTAATAAATTAAAGTCAACAGCTTAACAGCATGCACATGTATCTGTTGGTTACAAAACATGATTTCTCTTAATTGCGTACATATAACAACAGTATTAAGTATATAATAAATATAATAAGTATAAAATAATTTTATAAATTGGTATATTTTACAACCTTTTGTACATACAATTTTAATAAAATTTATATTACATAAATACCTTTAAGACTTATCCTTTAAAATATTTATCCCTCACACAATTAAAAGCTTTTTGGAAGCTAGAATGTAATAAAAAGTTGAATTCATTGTTTACCATAAATAAGCAGCAAAATAATTATGTGGAATAACAAATATTTCTAAATAGATGGCGAGAAAGGTACAGTAAATTCAAACTAGTGAAATGTTGAGATGTGGCTATATTTATAAGGAAATAGAACTGTAAGGCTGTAAGAGGCAAAACATAAGATAAAACAGTTTGGTAAAAATCTGCGAGTGACTAATTTAAATTGAGCGTGATCCATTACAGCTGTTACGTGCCGGCTACTTTTCACGCGATATTTTCTAAAAATATTGACAATTGTAAAATCGAATACAAACGCGATAATTGATTCGACCACTTAGTGGGTTACGGGATTTTCCCTCGATTAATTATTGCCGATCAATTATTGTCCTTCGTCTGTCGCCAACGTGTAATTGTAACCTCCGAAACAAAACCAACTATTGTTAAAGTTCTTTTATATTATTTATCGCTGTCAAACCCATGTAAATTCCCCATTTATGTTCCACCTTTAATTTCCCGTTCGCTTATTTTGTAATACATGGTAACATTCACTTTAAATCTGTCTCATTTGTTTCGAACCAGTCTCTCCAAAAATACCACATCCTGATTAAGTAATCTGTATTGGTTGTAGGCAAAAGCCGTACCCCAAAACAATCCTGATTTTTCGCGTAATACGTGCAAATTGCTAAAATCTTTAATTCGTTAAGCGTTGCGTGAGGAAAATTAGACTCAACCGCTGGGTCGCTTAAAATTAAACGCCCTCACGTAACACAGCTGAGGAGAAATAGTTTTGTGAAATGAACAGATCACTTGTGTGAGGCATATCTCTCCCGTCAACTATATATTTAAATGTTATCATTGAATGCTGTAATATCATAGACACGAAATACTTATTACTAAATTGTAGAAAAATAAATTTTTATTAAAAAAGCGTTAGTTAAAATATTTAACTTAAAAGAAAAGCAGAATACTGTAAATGGTTTGAAAAAATAAAAATATATAATTTATCGGAAATTGCATTTATTGGTTTGCGTTATCTGAAAGTGTTGCTGCATCATCCACTGATAATTCTGTGTATCCCATATCTAATAGTGGAAGGTCCATTCGTTTGCGTCTGCGTTCACATTTCGGACATGGTTTATTAGCATTCAAACATTTAGCATGAAACACTGCGTTACATGCCCCGCACTAAAATCATTTAACACTAAGTAATTGCGCTAGATTTTTATATAAACATTATAATAAGCAACATCAACTTACTCTATATGTAGATTCCATATCAAAGGGATAGATAACTTTCGGATTATTGCAAATTTCACATATGAAACCCTTCTGACTACAAAGCCAACAATTTATTACATGATTTCTTGCGAACTCTACTACTTTCTGTAGTTGTTGCGCAAGCGTTCCATTAGGTATGTCAAGAAGGTCAGAGACAGAATATTGATGAACGTGTTCATATAAATAGTCTCTAGGGGTAACCTTCTTTTGTAAAGATTCAATTATAGGCTCGCGACAGGTAAATAAATAAGCTCTTAGTAAATTTAACTGAATTCTTAATGATTGTAATTGAGCCATAGTATCTACAGCCATATAAATCCGTGGGTTCAAGGTTTTAAGATCCAATAGTATTGGACAGTCTTGCAAATACACTGCAGCTTTTTTGCAAACAGGATAACATTTTAAATCCCAATTATGAATCACTCGTGATGGGATAATATACTCATTTGGCGACATACACTTTGAACAGTAATAATTGCCCGAGTAAAAGCAAACGTGTGCTTTTGAAAAACTCATACCAATTGCGTGACCGCATTCAAAGCAGCTATAATTCTGTACATCTAGACCTTTCTCTCTCTGAATCCTCCCCAGTTGTTCATCAAAGTTTATTACAACCTACAAATAAATTATAACATTTCACGTAACATCGCTATTAAAATTATTACTTTCTTACAAGGGAACACCGGGAACCCGGACTCACCGATTGAAACGCAACTTTGTAGGTTTTTAGAGTGATTCAAAACAAGAACAAAGGTGTGTTTCATTTGGGCCCTATCGCTCTTTAAGGGGGTGAAACCTAACCTCAAAGTCAAATTGCCACTTCCACTTTTTCGCGTATAACTCTCAAAGTACAGCAGACAGAAAAAAATGTTTCAAACAAAAGTTTAATGGTGCAATAAGCGCTGCAAACTTCCGTTAGCAAAATTTTGAAAAGAGTTAAAAAAAACATATAACTGACGAAAAAAACGCTTTTCAAAATTTTGTTAACGGAAGTTTATAGCGTTTATTGCACCATTAAACTATTGTTTGAAACATTTTTTTCTTTCTGTTGTACTTTGAGAGTTATACGAGAAAAAGTGGAAATGCCAATTTGACTTTGAGGTTAGATCACCCCCTTAAAGGGCGATAGGGCCAGGGTTGCCAGATCTTCGGCATTCAGCCAGAGTCTCAGGTTTTGAACCGTTGTCTCCGGCCTCAGGCAGGCACAATAAAAAACCTTCGGCAGAATAGAGAATATTAGCGAATTCAACAGGCACGCACTTGCACTGGTGTAGCATGCCATAAAAAATAAAAAATAAAAATGATTAAACTCTGTAACAAATTCTAATGAATATTCATAATACTTGTATTATTATTATTATTATTCTTTATAAGAAGGCGTTACTATAATGAATTTTAGATATCTGTTTTCTTATTGGTCCCTTTTTTCTCTCACTCCTACCCCCCACCATCCCCACCCTCGCCCGAGTGCAATCCTCAACGAAATTGAAATCTCCAGCAAAATATCAGGCCTGATCTGGCAACCCTGGATAGGGCCCAAATGAAACACACCGTTGTTCTTGTTTTGAGTCACTCTAAGAACCCATAAAGTTGCGTTCCAATCGGTGAGTCCGGGTTCGCGGTGTTCCCTAGTTAGATGAAATTACATATTTCAGATTTAATTAAAATAACGTGACCAGACGTCCCGCATTTGAGCCCTTTCTCCCGCAAAGTGTGCCGGATTGGACATGTAAGCTTTTACATTTTCACAGTGGCATAAAGTTACTGTTTCCTCTACTTTTTTTCTTGTGAAAAATAAATATTTTTAATTTCGTTTCAATGTACCACATTATAATCACAAGCATGTATTTCTAAATATATTGTAAATGCTTTAATAAACTGCCGAAAAGATCTCCTCACGTATCTGTTGACCCTTTCTTATTTTGCTTGCTTGTCCCGCATTGGAACAGAAAATATCTGGTCACTGTAAATTAAAACAATCATTTGAGCACAATAAAAATTATACCTTGTTCTCTGGTTGAACTTTGCTTTCATTGCTTGTCGTTTCCTTTTTGGGGTACTTTTTCAGAAACTCCTGGAGGTCCGATGCTGATGCACTTCCAGCAGTATGATAGCTTTGAATAATCGAATCGTACGTAGGTCCCTCGCCTGGTGTACGAGGTGCGTCTGTCGCAGAATCAGGAGATATTACAGACGAAGTTAAAGAAGACTCACAATCCTCAAAGGAAGTGGACCATCCCAATCTTCTGATTAATGAATTCCCTACCGCAGTTGCAGCATTGTCGTGCGAAGCGTCATGATTTTGTACGATATTTTCAATTATCGAATCTTCTATATCTGATATTGCATTAATTGCCACGTTCTGCTTCGGATTACCAGTGCTTGAGATCTGGTTTCCTGCTCTCTCTCCCTCTTGCAAATCATGTTCCTCCTCCTCTATCGAAGACTGAGTATTTCTAGAATCGTTGATCAATTCCGCATCGATATTGCTTGGTCTAGTATTAGCTAATATAATTTTCAAAGCTTCGTCTTCCTTAATGCCAGCCACGTTATTAAGGGCGGTCTGCGACGAGTTGAACGAACCTAAACTACCAATAGAGCTAGCCGTTTCAACTTCATCGAAATTCTCACCGTCGGTCAATTCCGTGGTTATTGTTTTCGCGATATCTACCGCGCTAAATACAGGGCACGATTTCATTGGTGGCGACCATATACCTGCTAACAATAGAGGGGTGTTCGACCAGAAATTTAACAAGCTACTATTACACGCGAGTTCGAAGTGAACGTAATCTAAGTTCTCGATCAACCTCTGTGCAACTTCCACCAGATCGGTGTCCCTAATGAACGCAGAAGGACTGTAGTACGGCTTTAAAGCTGAATTGTCTCTTCTTATAGAACAAAAGTAGTTAGCTAGAAGACCTTCGTTTAACGCTAATCTTATCCAAGCTCTGGAATATCCAACTTCCGTAGTTAATTGGCTGAAGGCCTGTATTTGGTCTATAATTTGCCGATGAGAGAATATTAGCAACGGGCCCCAGAAGCTTGGTTGTGGCATAGCATCAAAATCCGGACCACTTAGAACCTCCGTTACTCGATTCAAAAGACTGTCCTTTAAGCCGTGTAAGAAAATGGCTTCCAAAACGGAGCAAAGGGTCATGCTTTCGTCGCAAATGCCGACTGTTCCGTCTTCGCCCACACCTGGCGCCCCTTGCATCTCCATTACGCAGGTATTTAGCTGCTTCTGCAACGACTCTTTGATTAATACATTCCTCTTCCTCGTCATGGAGTTGACCGTCTTCAGAAACGAATTCATTTTCACAGATTTGGTGTACCACAGCGGACGTAGTTATATCGTTACAGCCACTTCTTTCGAGCATCTTTGAAATCCTAATGGGGATGAATTACCTAAACTTCGCAAGGTAACTCGGTGAAATCGTTTTAAATCGGACCAATTCGACGTAGCTGATGTTACGTAAATTACGTTCGCACGATTCGAACATTAGGCTGATACTGACAACGAAACAAGGAAGTGCTGCGAGAAGGAATACAAATCACAATGCGATAAGAAAGGCACGCGAACTTCGAACCAGTTGTAATGCATGTCAGCGTTATCTCTGTTCCTTGGTGAATGTACGGGAAATAGGTTACATCACATAAAAAGACAACACTAAAATCACTCGATTGTTTATCTTAATCTTTCACATTCTCGGTGCCTGTTACCAACTAATTTCGGGAATGTCAGCTCCGTTATCCATCCCACGAAAACGATGATTACGTGCTTTTCAACATTCAAAACATTCGTTCGCTATCTACGTCGTTACAATAATCAACACCATCTCTGTCACTTCGTTGACTTTTCTTCAACCTTTTAGTACACATACTAAGAGATAGATCGCGTTGCGATATACGTATCGATGTAATATTCATCGGCAGCTGGTGCATTTGACCTTCTTAATGATGCTCGCCACTTGAAACACTGTTATAACTTCTCGTCACATCAATTACTTCCAATGATGTTAGAACCATCGATCGTTGCAGTACTGTAGTAATTATATTCTTTGATAAATATGTTGCATTGCTGTATACAAAGTGTTGGTTAGTTTCCCATACAAACTTTCTTCGTGCGTTTTGCGATAAAAAATAAGACGAAAATGTCATGTAAACGTAGGCCCGAAAATGTTTTATTAAACAGTTATACCAAAATCTGTATCTATCTATGTTTTGCAGTTTCAAGTGTCGCCCGTCTCTATTGATACGAACCTGACATCGATGTAATGTTGAATCCATTGCACAGAGCAAATGTCATCGTGATTTTGTGCAATTTCAACAATTAGGCTTGTATCAATAAAGGCTGACACTTCGAAATGTCAACATACGTATATATTCTGCTCATCCGATTCTCGCCTCTAATCAAGGTTGCCTGATCAGGCCTGATCTTTTGCCGGAGATTTTAATTTCATTGAGGATTGCAAGCGGCCGGGGGGGGGGAGGACCAATAAGAAAGCAGGCATCTAAAATTCATTATAATGGGCAAATTCCACTTATGCCCAAATCGCCTGTGCTTTTCATTAAGCTAGATTTCCCTGAAGGCAACGTCAAGAATTTCAAAGTCGGTTTTCTCGAAAATGAAGCGCGATATGAAAAGAAGTTACTCTTTCTTTTCGACTTATAACAAGTAAATAAGTCGGGAAAAAGGTATAACATTTTTTGATATTGCGCGCTTCATTTTCGAGAAAATTGACTTTGAAATTCTTGACGATGTGTCCAGTCGCGTATAAGGAAATCTACCCTAATGAAAATCTCGGGCGATTTGGGCGTACGTGGAATTCGCCCAATGACTTCTTATAAGGGAGTAATAATAATAATAAAAGTATTATGAACATTTATTAGAATTTGTTATAGATTTTAATATTTTTTTTATTTTTGTATGGCATGCTACACCAGTGCAGTGCCAGTGCGTACCTGCCGAATTCACTAATATTCTCTATTCTGCCGGAGATTTTTATTGTGCCTGCCTGAGGCCGAAGACAACGGTTCAAAACCTGAGACTCCGGCTGAATGTCGAAGATCTGGCAATCCTGCCCCTAATGCATATACACGGCGGCCAATATCGTGCTTCAGATTAGCATTCGTTTGACCAACATTTCTACAATATCCTACTAATCCTACTAATATAATAAATGCGAAAGTGTGTTTAGGTGTTTGTTACTCAATCACGTCGCAACTACGCAACGGATCTTTCTGAAATTTTGTATATACGTAGTCTTGGACCAGGAATAACATACTTTTGTATAGGATACTTTTTATTCCGATTTTTTTAACCGATCTGGACCAAATTTTGCATAATTACTCTCAAGAACCGTGCGGAAAATATAGGCTAATATGAAATCTGGGCATCCCACCCCTTCCCCCTTATTTCACCCCCTTGACACTCCGTGATAATCGGAGTTTTACCCGGACAACGCCGGGTACTTTAAGGTTGTGTGAATACAGTTTAGAGCAGGGTTACCAGGTGTACTGAATAAATGGCGGTACGACCCTCATATTTTTTAAGTCGGCGCCAGATTTACAAGTGCAAATGATGAGACGTCGACTTGAAAAATATGAGAGTCGTAGATTAAATAAGGGATTCAATTATTTTCTACTTTTTAGTGCATTTTTATTTTTTTTAAGTCGGTTTTAATTATTTTTTAAAATAAGGTTAAAAAAAACTTTTTTCATATTTCTCCATGTTATGTAAGAAGAGGCCGAGAGGGCTATAATTAAAATTAATTTCACTGATTAACTTATTACCTACATAATTCCGATTGTAATAATGCAACTACACAGGAGAATTTCAAATTCAGATTTTTAAATATAGACAGTTTTACGGCAACTTTAATGTGTATAAAATAATATCTAACTTCGTAATGCTTACAGATACTTTTGTCGAAACTAACTGTTGGCATTGAGGCCCTGCTTGCACCCAGCAGTACAATTAAAACCTTATTTATGATCAAAGTATTTTTTGTTTTTGTAACGTATTTATACAAGTTTGCCTATAAAACTTGCAGTGGCCTTAAATATTTTACTTAAGAATATATAGGTATACCTATGTACGTGTTTAATGGTTCAGGTGTCAGGTATTAGTTAATAACAGTGCCGTTAGATCACTTGCTAACTGTTTCCAACGAACAAGCACCTTCGTTTATAAACTTTGTACATTGCATTAGTATGTATGTGTTACACCTTAACATGGCATGTTACACTTTCTATTACGATGATGTAAGCGCGTATTATTACGACTGCTGTGACACTGAAAGTAGACAGTTTAAACAATACCAGTTCCATTGCATGCCCTAAGTAGTGTGAAACAGAATACCAAATGGCGCCCAATTTCTTTCGATTCGTTACAAATTGCTTCGGTATATCAATAATAATGGAAGACATATTTTTCCAATAAATCGTCGTCTCTAAACAAATATCTAGCAATTAAATAGCCCCGCTTTGGTCTTTCCCAAGTATTTATAGTAAAGAATGAAAGGTGCGAGTTAAGTCGCGTGTAATTAGATTTTGTGTCAATGCCAGCCAAGATTGTCAATGATTGCGTTAATATCGTGTCGTGTATCGGAAATTGCTTTTTAAAATTGATAGGTATACACTTCATAAATCCCTGATTAGATATAGCGCATTCGATTTATCAATTTAATCGATGCACATTCTGCAATTGTTTATAAATTAAGAATTATTCTCTGTACGTGTTTACAACTCATGTCATATTTTATAAATTCACATGCATGAAAACGGGCGAATTTCTTGGACGACGACGCAGAATGTTTATTTTCTTCGTGCCTCTATTCTAAGGACTAGGTTGGTGAACAGTGAGTTCAATGCATCAAGTGCTACAGATAGGCCCATGAATATTGTGGGGCTATTGATGCTACCATTACCTATATGTCCAAATTGTCTTAAAAGGGCAAAAAAAAGTGACTTTTTAGTTTTAAATGAAAACTTTAACTTTTAACTTCCAACTTCAAACAGGGTCTCATATTACGAGCAGTTTTTTAAAACCATTAATTTCGTATTTATTTTCTCTATTTTCATAATAAATAAAATAACAGTATCTGTGAAACTAATATTCGTCTTAAGTACCTGTGTATGAATGCCAAATATAGCGGCGCAAAAACTTTTACTTTCTTCCCTTTCTATTCCCCGATATTTAATCAAACATAAATGGGGTCTCGTATTCGGTGCCGTTACTCTATAGTTCATTATTTAAATTAGTAAACCTAAATTATACAATATCTCGCATTCTTCAATTTCTTCCAAACTGAAATATAAGTTCAAATATAAAACAAAATTATCATCCGGCAAATATTAAATTTATAGCCGTAATAAAGTGTAGGTATACAGGTACAAAAATCTCACAAAAAAAAAAACGAATAAAAGTCAAAATAAATTTAATCATTTCCCCGTGTCGAATCTCAACATGTATATATTACTTACGGTTGTTTATGTGTACAGAGCAGAATAACGAGATTGACTACTCTACTTATTATTATGCATGGCTCTGTTCCGCAAAATTTATTAGGAGTGTCCATGTGTTCTGTCATTCCCGTTAGTGTCCCTTGGTATTAAAGCGGGCACCTGAAATTCTGGTGAAACGTCAAACACTTAGGAAGGCAGGCTTATGAAATACATAGCCGTTGCTTTAGATTCTATAACCAGGTTCTTTCTTGCTATACCGTTCCTATATTTAGATGTGCACTTAGCGCATCTTAAATGTTGGAACAGGTATATGTACCTTGTGTGAATGACCGAATACGCATGATGGGACGATGCGTGTTCCCCGCTTGACGGCGGTAAAGTCCTGGCACGGGAGAAGAAGAAAGAAAGAGAAAGTACAACAGAAGCGAATAAGCGGAAAGAAGCAGGCAGATTGAACACGAGGACAACGAAGCAAATAGTAGAATCAGGGCCGTACGACTGTGCCTCCAATTACTGCCTCCTTAACCGGGGAATCGTTTGAGGAATTCTGCCGACTAGATTTTCACAATCAACCATAACATTATTTCTTACCAAGTACTTATCGAAGCATCCCTTTAATAATATTCGGTTCAGTAAATAACACCAGCGATTTGTTCGATATTCACCAACTTTGTTGCGATTAGTAATCTACTAATTTATCTAAAAAGTACAAAAAGAAGCGTGAGGAAAAGTATGTGCTCGATAGCTTGGGCATCCATGAAAACACAGATAAATTTTAAATGAAATAACGTCCTTTCCGGAAGTGAAAGAACAATGCGTACCGACACTTGATGTTTCCGCTTTACAATACTTTAAAAACAATGCACTCTCTCACGATTGCGGTGCGTATAAAATTCAACGTACTATTTTGTATTCATCAAGATAGGCAATGAAGACAAAGGAAGCAGGCACTTCGTTCCACCGATGTCACATTTATTAAAAGTGTCCCCTTACTTCACATCTTCCCAATTAATTTCCTAGAACCCATTCTATGAAAATCAGCTGCTTCAGAATCATTTCGCAGGCTTCAGTTTCCTCTAGCACGTTGCCAGACGCCGGAGACGCTTCCTTGCTCGGTCGGTAACTAGTGACGTTTCTCGTTACCGAGAAACTGGCTAATCGTGACTACCGAGCGAAATATCTTGCGGGCTTGAGACGCATTGTCATGTGCGTGCGACTGTGCGCGTGGACGACGAAAGATCCGCGCGATTCGTGGTTGCCCGACGCGAGGAAATATCAAAGTGAATAGGTTTTATCGACGGCACTGAGGGCTCGAGTGGCGAGGGTGGTGGAAAAGAGTCGTTGGTGGGGAGAATAGAGACCGAGGGTGTCGGTGGGTCGGTCGTTGGTGCGGTCGGTGCGCGTGGAACAGTGGCGTTTCGTCTGGTGGAGCGATTGGGGTGTGAGCGTCGCTGGCAGATCGGTGATAAGAGAGCGCGTGCGTCTCGTCCCAGCGGCAACGTCGCCGCGCACGTCCACGCGTTTCCGGACGCTTCGTTCTTTTCTTTTCTTCCGCGATCTCGGCCAGCTCCGACAGTCGTTCCGGCGGTCCTGCCGACGGACAAGTCGATCGTCCTTTCGCCGGCCGCGTTTAATGCCGCGACGTCGTTATCGAACGATCTCGGAGTGCACGTGTGCGTGATGGACGTGAGGGGGGCGGGGGGGAAGGCGTCGTCGTCCGTGTTAAATGCCGAAATCGCCTGTAACGAGGGGATGCGGAATCCCGTAGAGCGTGGATCGTCCGCCGATGGGGAAACGAGACACGAGCGGCCGCGGAGGGAAGCAGAGCCTTGCCTTCTACAGGGGGTGCGCTGAATAATTGATTTCCTACGCACGTAGAAGTACGAGTATCTTGCTCTAGAAGCGAGATCGTCGGGCGATTTAAATGAGACTAGAGATGCTACCGTCGTGCGCGTTCGAGGTGCAAGTGGGGAGTTCGTCGCCTCCGCGCGAGTACGACGCGACGAGCAAGAGCTTCCTCCTGGAGACGATGCCCGGTGACTCGCATACCGAGACGGCGGCCCGCCGTTTCTTAGAGCCGGGGGTCGTCGCTCGATGCCAGGAGGAGAGCAACGAGGCCAGCAAGACCAGCCCCGAGTCCGAGTGCTCGAAAAAGAAGATCGAATCAGCTGGTAGCAGCAGGCCCGTCGGCAATCGGCCGCGGCAGAGTTTCTCCAAGAGCTCCGCGTCTCTGCAGAGCTTGATCCGCAAGAGGAGCCGAAAGCACGGCGCGTCCTCGTTGCCCTTGGACGTAGAACTGTCCTCGTACTCCTCCCATCCCGGCTGCCCCGTCGACACGCCAAACGAGAACGGTGGCGCGACTTATCGAAACGACGAGGAGACGTGCACCACCACGCGCACCTCCACCCTCATTTACGCGCCCCCCGGGCAACCTTCGCCTAGATGCGAGAATAACGTTCAGGATGTATCAGCGACGACCAACGTTGGGAATCCCGCGAACATTGCGACCGCCGCGACCAGCACCAGCGCGAGTAACGTTACTTCGTCGGCCAGCGGGAGCCACTTCGGTAACACAGCGTCTTCTCTGATAAGGACGACCAGCGTGATCACGGCAGGACCGTCCACGTCTTCCTGGAACAATTCCGCCGAGCAGGAGTCGGATTACGTCGTCGATCCTGCTCAGGGGAATGCTTACTACAAAGGACAGTTCCTCGGCAAAGTAAGAAGCGCTCGTAAATAAACAGACACCTGTCATATATCCCTTGCTTCCTCTCGCGTTAAGGCGCGTTCACACGTATCAGCTCCGCGACGGTTCGGTGCCGTCGGCGTCAGTTTGTGTCAATGTCAACGCCGATAACTGACGGGGAGAAGCGCGGACTGCTCCCTTTCGAAACAGGGAGAGGATATTCTTCACCACTGACACTGGCAACGCCGCGGAACCGTAACGGAACTAATATGTGTGAATCCGCCTTTACCTTGCGCGACGAAATCTGGTCGCTCTTCGAAATCACGGTCACGGTCGTGACTCGCTTGCTCGGATCGACGAGGTTCTGCAACTACGAAACTTTATCGTTAGAAGCGTAGATAGTGCAGTCTTTATTTTCTATATTTATTTCGCAACATCATTCACAGTTAGTAAACAATTCGGATATTATTCCGAAGGGGACCGGTGGCCGATCGAGATGAGGTTTCGGAGGAGGGATGGGGAGGGGGTGTGGACTATAAATCTAAAATTGTTGCTTCGGGTATTTGTTAGTTTGCGAAATATTAATAAAAAGTTATTGTTAATTCTTTTTTATATTTTTTTGGCTGTACTTCCGAATGGCCCCAGTGGCTGATCGACACGAGATTTGTGGGGAGGGTGTTTGGACCCTAAATCTAAAATTGTTGCTTCGGGAATTTATTAGCTTACGCGATATTAATAAAGAAACTTTTAATATTTCTGTTGACTTATTCCGACATTACGCATTCCACTTTCCAACTTGTTTTGGATATTAGTATTGGTTGGGGCTAAATTAGTGCGGGGGGCGCGTAAAGCGATGTAAGTTTGGAGGTTTCAACCAGAAACTTGGAGATGCGATCCATCCTATTATACAGGGTGGATACCTATTACTGTATTAATAGGCAATACTCTAGGGGGTGATTCTACAAGCCAAAATAAGACGAAAATATAGAATACAATTTTTTAATATCGCGCTTCGTTTTCGAAAAAATTGGCATTGAATTTTAGCTAAACATGCGTGCCATTTAGGCGCCTGAGGGGCACGCGGAGGTTAGGAGAACGCGTCCAGCTGTCCGTAGGACAAATTGGGGGGAGGGCACGATGAAACCCCGTCAGGGTTACGTATATACAGTTGAAAAAAATAATTTGTAAAAAAAATAACAATACTATTTTATTAATATTTCGAAAACTAATAAATTCCCGAAGCTACAATTTTAGATTTAGGGTCCACACCCCCTCCCCACCCATCCCCTCAAGCCTCGTGTCGATCGGCCACTGGGGCCATTCGGAAGTATATCCAATTTTTTTTGGATATTGGTGCAGGCCCCCTACCTGGGAACTCTCCGGTCCTGTTTTTTTTTTATTTTTGAAATTTTGTAACCACAGTCCCATTTTTAGCATCGCCAAACTCACATCGGTTCGCTGCCATGCTTTATGCGCCCGCGCGCCCCCCGCATTAATCTAGCCCAAACCAGTACTACACTGCGTTCCATATAAGAGTGTACCAACGCTCCTACCGATTTGCGACCGATCTGCGCAGCTCCCATGGATCTGACACACGCCATTGGTCGTAGCACTTTCGCGATTGGTCGCAGTACTTTCCCTGCCGGTTTACTACCAATCAACAGTGTATCCCTGCGCGAAACGAGTATGCTCTAATGTGGAACGCAGTGTCATACTCGGGACAAGTTGGAAAGTGGAATGCGTTGTGTCGGTATAAGTCAACAGAAATATTATTAACCCGGCGGGAGGCGCACCCCATATTGTAACACAGGTTATCGCTACCGGGTCAAAAATACCCAAAATTGAAACGTAAAACACCACGGCTTCGGAATATATTTTTCTAACTTTGTAATTTTTATGTTAAAGTACAGTGTTTTAAGAATCAAACAAAATTTATGAAATATCTTTATTAAAGTTCTTTAAAAAGTTGTAACAAAAATTCAAACAGTCTTCATATTTTCGCAACCAGCGCCTCTGTGGTAAATTTTACCCAATAGCTCCTCCCGCCGAGTTAAGAAGGGGGACCGTGGTAAAGTGATTAAAAAGACTCGGTAACGTGTACCTTTTTATGCACAATTACCCCTGTATCTTTTGAAAGCATTAATTGCCGAAGCTAAAATTTTATATTTGTGGTCTTTCCACACCTATCATAATACCCACCAAGTTTCATCTCGATCGGCCATCGGTCCCTTTCGGAAGTGCAGCCAACAATTCTTGTACTGCGATGTTGATAAGCGTTAGCCGTTGATATTTATGCACGCCAAGAACACGGAGGAGTGGATAGAAGCAGCATTACTCTATTTATATTTCATTAATATTGCTGTTTAACAAATTTTGCGTGTAGGTATCATGGTTGTTTCGAAAAATTAGTAATTGAATGTTTCGACGAAGAGGGAGCCACCATCGCGCGTCGAGTGATTCAGCAAGTGAAATATGTTTACCTAGAGCACTAAAGAGGTGAGTATGCGCATCCGCCATGTTGGGTCCTCCGAAGAGAGAAAATTATTGAGTACCCGCCTTTTTGCGAATTGTCAGATTCACTTTATAAAAAAAAAATATGCGTTGCTGATATTGATACATGGTAGCACGACACATTATTAGAGTATTTTCTCACATTTAAGTTTATATTTGGTTTATAAAGCGAATTTGACGATTTTACTCAAAAAGGCGGGTACTCACTAATTTTCTCTCTCCAGAGGACCCAATATGGCGGATGCGCATACTCACCTCTTTAGTGCTCTAGTTTACCTACTCTTACTTCTATAAATATCTACTGTTTATGGGTTAGTTTATTTTTATTAATTTGCAACTGTGTTTAGGACATCATTTTTCCCTCTCATTCGTGATAATTCGCAGACAGGAACGTTGAAACGAGTGACGTACTCGTCATACAACTGTCAGCCATCTGTGTGTACATATTTCTGCGAAAGTATAGCAGCCCCGTATCCTCTTTCACTCAATACGCTTCCTGTTTTATCGGAAGCTGCATTCAGTGTACAGAACCGACAGTTGTTATATTTCACGAGAAACCATGCAGGATAAAAAGATTTGTCAATTATGACGTCAGCACTTGATGGCATACAGAAGTTACCCAATACTGCATAAATCGGTGGTCGAACATCATCCAGTAATAATTAACTGCAAAGGAAAGAGAAACGGAGAAGGTAACTTTGTATGACTTGTGTAATTTAATAATTTAATTCCCCATTTGTCGTACCGAATCTGTTCTTATTCTAAACCTAACATGGGGACAAATACGACTTCAAAGTTGGTAAAAAAAAATCGAATTAAGCTAAGCATAGTCCCAGTAACTTGATTACATACATTTATTTATTTCTTACGGACAACTGCATGTAGAAAAAAATGAAACACGCTACTTTTCGTAACGCGTGTCTTATGCATGTAATCAAATACTGGGACTATGCTTAGCTTATTTTTTTTTAACAACCTTGAAGTCGTATTTGTCTCCATGTTAGGTTTGGAATAAAAACAGATTCGGTACGACAAATGGGGAATTAAATTATTAGCTCTTTAAATTATTAGCTGCTTTAGCAAAATGATTAGGTCACCATGAAATGAACCGTTGCCAGAACGTTTGAAAAAGTAAAAACAATGCCACTAAAATTCCTTCGATTCTGATGTAAAGTCTTTCTAAACTGTGTACGAACTTGTTGTTTTACAAAAAATTTAACAATAAACCGCAAACATTTGCAGCTTTGGTTCAAATTGATCGGTGTACGAATATATCCTACACTCGCTGTAGGGTAAAGGACCCAATTACTGTCACCTTAGGCTATTTTACTTAAGGGCTCATGCTCAGTCAGGAGGCCGAAAAGGGGTGGTCTTTGGAAATTTTTTACTCAAAAGCTATAACACATATCTCAGAAAATCTTTTTTCCTTTTAAGGATTGCATCTAGTACCGTGCATCGTAATTTTTTTATTTAAAAATACTTATCAATAACTAAGTTATTGTCCATCACTCGAAGGTTCTCTAAAAAGGCTTCTGCGGTGACCACTGCTGCTCGAAAGTCGATCATCTGAAATAAAAAATTTAAAAGAATTTACTTATTATATTATATTATATTATCTAGTATTTGAACGAAGGATTTTTTTTATCAGACGCTTAGTTTTTTTTTAATTGACGAAAATCAGGCAGGATTTATGATAAAAATTGAAACTTTTACTTTAAACATCAGCCATTTTTTTCCAAATCAATATTTCGAAAAATCCTTCGTTCAAGTACTAGATAATATAATATAATAAGTAAATTCTTTTGAATCTTTTATTTCAGGTGATCGACTTTCGAGCAGCAAGTGGTCACCGCAGAAGCCTTTTTTTTTAGAGAACCTTCGAGCGATGAACAATAACTTAGTTATTGATAAATATTTTTAAATAAATAAATTACGATGCACGGTACTAGATGCAATCCTTAAAAGGAAAAAAGATTTTCTGAGATATGTGTTATAGCTTTTGAGTAAAAAATTTCCAAAGACTACCCTTTTTCGGCCTCCTGACTGAGCATGACCCCTTAAAATAACGAATAAATAAACGTTGTAAAGTCATACACAGAAAGAATTATGTAATTCAACTTATAATCTATACTACAGATTATATAGTATAATTTATTTATTCGTTATTTTAAGTAAAATAGCTTAAGGCGATAGTAAATTGGGTCATTTACCCTATATTGCGACTGTAAGGAGAAGCACAATCTCAGAGACGTAACCATTTCTCAGTCGTATTTTGTCGAATGGAAATTAGAACTGGGAATTAGACTGTGTCACAGATATAACTTTGCAAACAAGATGACACAGACTCTGTAATATGTATTATAAAACAGCGAGAAAATTATAGTAATGATTTCACACACAGAAATATGCCTTGTGTCATAACAGTTTTCGTTTAAGTAACACAGAACATATACATACAGTACATAGAGTGTGTAACATTCGTATGTCGGTTACCATTTAAACTTATTTACTTTGATATTAAGGTCAGTAGTGTCTGTGTTTACATCTTACCTGCTCTAATTAGTTCGAAAGTTATATTGGACGTACGGTGTCCATTTCTTCTCACAGTATATGTGAGCACTAGATTAATTCTTGCTAACATTCTTCCAAGATTCTTATCCCGATTGATATTCGGACAGTACCTACGTCCTCCTGCATTTGATATTTTATATACATATCAACTTTTCCTTCTTTTATATTACATTAAGTTATTTTCTAGTCTATACAACCACGTACATGCAACTGTTTCTTAATTGCAGTATCTATATTAAACCAGCTTTCGAAAAAAAAACTGGTACATAATTTTATTGCCACTTATACCTCTTAATGGGGGTACTGCCACTGCTTAATTACCACTTTTAAACGTTTTTCTGTAATATGAGCATTGTTTCTCATTTAGCTTGAAGCGTATTGCAAGAAAGATATTTCATTTGAAGAAAGCTGCGTAGGGTTTTATAAACTGGGATAAGTAACTCTGTGTTAAAGTAGTTAATATATTGTTTTAGTAATTGCTTCATACATACACGGAAATGGAAACGTGGAAGTACCGTAATATCCAAATATTTGGAAGAATAACCGTGTGTAATACAAATAACTGATCTAATTAGGAGAGATGATTTCGGCGCACTGGTTCGTTCTATTAAATAATTAATCCCAGCAATGAACGTGATAATTGTTTAAAAGAAAAATCTTCTTGTATAAAAGCATACGCAGTATTTTTTCCTTCTATCTAACTTTCCTTGAGAATGGTCATAATCACTGACCGAAACGTTGGGATTTGGTAAAAATTCTAAAAATTTCAAAATAGCTTTTATTTAATTATTTAATAGACCGAACCAGTGCGCCGAAATCATCTCTTCTAATTAGAACAATTTTTAAGGGTCGAAATTCAAATTATATTATTTACAAATAGCTAATGCTATTTTCGGTTCCGGAGAAGTGTATCTACTAAAATCATTAAGGGGCTGTTCCGGTCTAGAGCCTATATAAATAGGTGAACTTTAGGAATTAATTAAAGGAAAACTACTATATATAATTTAATGGAACTTTTTGCATTGCATTAAGGATGTCTTAAATTATAGAAATATATTTTTTGTTTTATATTTAATCATTGCAGACGGTACTGGGGAGTCGTTAAAGTCGAGGCGTGAAAAAAATCATCCAAATCGGTAGGACCTGTATCTCCAAAAGTTATTATCCGATTCGACTGAAACTTTTTTTATTTTGAAGAATATACTTCTGGCTAGGAGGGGGCAGAATAATTTACAAAAATTACATTTTTTTAAAAAATAACAACACTTGAAGTTTGAAATCACTTTTTCCCTATACTTTTCATCCTTTCAACGCCTTTGTAAATTATAAATGTTCAATTTTTGTATTTTCTTCTGGTTCCCCCCTAGCCAGAAGTATGTTCTTCAAAATAAAAAAAGTTTCAGTCGAATCGGATAATAACTTTTGGAGATACAGGTCCCACCGATTTTGAGAACACTGTTTGGAGAAAAACGCGTTTAAAGTTTTACGCGAGCGCCTCAAATGCCTATAACTTCAGGAATTTTACGAATTTCAACAAATCCTTTTAAACACGTATTCCTAAAAGGTAGAACATTCGAAGAATGAAATACAAAAAATCGATTTTTAGACCGCAAGGTCCCCTTAAGAAGGGAAAACTATCAAGTTCCGCATTTCTCATCGGATCTTCACGACAGTGACACCAATGGGTTTCTTGGGTTTTCCCGATGAAAATGATATCAAACCCGACATACTTCGAACTGTAATTAACGAAATTACCTACAAAATTAATTCGCAGAATTTAAAGCCAACCAACTTCATTAAAATTGGGCCCACTTGCGCAGAAAGCTAGCAACCCTCGAACCGACAAGAAATTAGTTAAACGCAGGATGGATTCCATAATTTTGTAATGTTTATTTCGCAAAAAATGACCAACCCATAGAACAACCCTTTCATTATACAATTATTAAAACTACCAGGCTACGTTTCGAGCGCTTCGAAGACAGTTACCTGTGTAGCTTTGATTTACGATTTGTATTATGGGGTATTAACCGCCCCCGCTTTCCTTCCCTGGTAGTCGTCGTAAATAGACTCGCTATGCTTCAGAACAAACGCATATTCTGTACGGGTAGTGACTCAATCTCACCCTTGTACATTTATTTCTCTTTTGCGTCACCCGCTAATCTCTCGTGCTCCTAAACATACACTTCGCTCTCTACTGTATCTTTCATTGAGCTTTCCGTGACTCAGAACCGTGAATTATCATTGCTCATAAACTGTCAGGAATAGTTTATCAACGCTGACGTAGCGGTTAAATTTGATATTAGGTACAGAGGACGCCCCTTGGTGCCAATTTATCTGTGTACTTTAATTTTCTAAATTCGACACGATGGATGCCATCGCAATTCGATCTACTTCATGGTTAGGCTACTTATATTCCATTATTCTACGACATGATTCTATTAACTCCAGTTTGTGTAATGACACCTGACGTTTAATACTCTCCAGAGTAATTATTCACAATCATTTGTGTTTGCACGATGTTGCCGCTTCTAGCTTTGACGAGTACAAATTCTCTGCTCGGTGGTAGATTCATTCTCTGGCTTTTAGTCAGCGATGAAATTGTAGACATCAGTTTGCCAAGGTGTAGGGCCGCAATCTTAATGCTCGTAGGAACAAAGTGTAGGAAGTGATTCACTTGCTACTACTCGTTTTCGCATACCAGGAATTCTAATGCGAAACGTTCAGAGAAGTTCTGTCACCATAGCGGAACCCATTTCCGAGAGAAGTTATGGCCAACAAAGGACCGTGAGAAAGAAAGAATTCTGCAACGATTAAATTAGCAACGCATTTCGCGATGACTGTTGCTGAGAAGGTTTAATTTATACAATTAAGAAGCCCTGTAAGCGAACAAACGACACCTGATTTCTAACCGAAGAAAAGGGAATACGGTGAATCAAGCATTTGTAATGAGCAATGATGGTGGATGATACACTTACTGACAGAAGTTAAGAAACAAAATAATCGTTTGGGAATTACTGTATATTCTTCATCTTGTGAGATACATACGTTGTAACTAAAATTAGCATAAAGAGATAACATTTAATACATCCACGTACTGTAAATGTTTTTTTGAATGTACGTGTCTGAAGACTACAATTAATATTGATCGAAAGGAACGAAACGAAAGCTCTGTGACAAAAGTTCAGAAAACTAAGTGACAAAAGTTAAGATACATAATTTATAATCACTTTTAACAACAAATAACGGTGTGTAATGTCTGTAATTTTCGTGGTAATCTAATAAGATGTTGGACAACCCTTGGAACTGATGACTGCATGGCATCTGCGTGGCATTGATTCGATTAATCGAGGACAAAACTCAGCCGGTATTTGAGACTATATTGTTGCGATTTTTCCCAATTGACGTTCAACGTAATCCCAGAAATGTTCAATTGGGTTCAAGTCTGGAGATTGACTTGGCCACTTGATTACATTACGTATGGGTATATTACATACACCTCTTACACTATTTACAGATTCAATACTTGAATCTAATTAAACACTAATGTCTATTTTAACTTTCTTAGTTGTCTACTAATATTCTGTGACGTATATGTTACTATATTTGTAATATTCATAAAATTGTTTGTTCTTTATGAAATTTATTTCTTATTTCTGTACCTCAAATTTTTCTGAGCATTTTGGTTTCTTTTACATAAGTTATTATTTTGAATGCATATTTCTGGTCATACTAGGTTCTGGTTCTTTGATGATTGTTGGAAGTTCTGCTTTTTCTCTTATGTTCTTGCTTACTGGACATTCTTCCATTACCTGTTTTACTGATGACTCTGTATTGCACATATTACAGGTATGTAATTTTAGTACCAATGCCACATTCTTATTCTAGTTATGCTTTGTTCTCTTCTAGACAGAGTAAGTGCTGAGTTTGTTGAGTAGATATTTCCTCTTTTCCCATGAACTCTAGTTCCTTTGCTTTGCAACCACTCCTGATTCTATTTTTTTTTTAAATCTTATGTACTTTAGTGCATCTTCAACTGGGTTTGCCAAATTCTTGAGATTTTTATCTATTAACCTTTCAATACCTACCAATGTCGAATTCTCCAAATCGAAACTGCACAATGGAAAAAGAATCCCTCCGTCATTCAGTAGATTTTTATATAAAAAATAAGCCCACAAAATTTCAGAAAGATTGGTGCAGTAGTTCTTGAGATATCTTGCTCACCGTTTTTAAAAAGGCTTCTCGGATGTCGTTGTATTTTTTATTATAAACGTAAATATTTTTCTACGAAAAAATTACCAAATGTTCTTTAAACGTTGCTGTTTTAAGTGCAAAAAGTTCTGCGAAGATATATGCTTCCACTTTTTCAATAAAAATTCATAAACATTCGCCTCTATTCGGCCTCCTGACTAGGTACAACCCCTTAAGGCGCTTTCGATTAAAATCAAAGTAACGCCCTTATTTAGATCCTACTTCAACATCGAAATTTGATAGCCTGTAAAAAGGCGAACCCTTGAATGCCTGCATTCTGGTTACATAAAATGTCACACGCATCGAGTCGCCGCGGAATTATTAATATAAAGTGCGGCGATCGCGTTATCCTTGTTGCGTGAAGAGGGAAGTGCTAAAAAAAGGTTGGCGCATGAAAAAGCGGGATCAATTTTCAAGCTCTGGGAGTGCGTCGCGTACGGGTCGGCTTGTTACGCGATGGAATCCGGCTTATGATCCCGGTAGAGTGATTTCGCGACATTTGGCAAGCGACATTTGGAGGATATTCGAAAAATAGCCGCGAGGCATCGGTGAGCATCGATCGGTATCGGTTCAGGTCTCATAGGAAGTATCCTCTGGCTCCGGTCGGCTCGATCGATCGGTAGCAAGATGCGATTTTGCAAGGTTTCGCGTCAGCGAGAAAGAGGGAAAGAGAGGCGGATAATTTCAGAGGACGCACGCTCAAACTGTATCCTCTGCTCGAGAAAACCGGTCGTCGTTTCGTCATCCCGATTATCCGCACCAGGTTGCTCTGGTGTTACTTGGTCTGGTTCGCAACCTGTGTTAGAAATATCAAACTTTCCGTTATGCTCGCCTCTTCGATACCACTTCCAGACAAAACTCACCTCTGATATTTCCGTGTTCTGTTGCTCGTGCACCTGTAATATAACCCGCGTCCTTATCTCGATTAGTCGCAACTGGCTACGTATCAGGAACTTCCTCTCCGCGGCACTGCCGCGAAAGCTGCGAGCTTAAGGATTCCGTTGCGGCAATTAGACGGGTTTGTCTTAATTGATCGCAGTGTTGAGACTCGGATGACTTCTCTTATTTGCATGCGAGTAGACGCTGTAGTCGTAGCCTGCTTTCTTGGAAATTAAACATACGAAAAGGTGGCCCCAGATAAGAGTTCAATGGATTTAGGGTTCTAGTAATCGTTCCGTTGTCTACATTTTTCTGCGTGACATTGTTATTATTATTATTATTATTATTATTGACGGGAAACCCTTTAGTGTACAGAGATAAAAAAATATTACCATTATACACACCTTCGTCTTCAATACTTACAATGGACACGTATTTTAATATTTGCTGTAAAATCTAAGGTAACCAGCTAAATTAACAATGCAATATACAGGGTATTTCAGAAATCGCGGTGTAAACGGGAAGATGAGTCGAAAATATATGTAGAATGAAAAATTTTCATGTAGGGCCCCATTTTCCAGAAAATTGAATTTGGAAACTCGTTTCACTTGACTACAAATTGGACAGAGTGCGGAAGTAAATATGGAACAATTGCGCGCGGAGTGGATCCTTGTTTCAAAAACGAGTCGAAATTGTAGAACAATTTTTCTTCGAACGTGATTGTGTTTTTAAGAAAATATTTGAGTATTCGAATGCTACGAATAAACATCGAATGTTTGAGTATTCGAATGTTACGCATAAACTTCGAATATTCCAGTATTCGAATGCTACGAATAAACTTCGAATATTTCAGTATTTGAATGCTGCGAATAAACTTCGAATATTTCAGTATTCGAATGGTACGAATAAAATTCGAATATTTGAATACCTATTCGAATTCTACGAATAAAGTTCGAATATTTGAGTATTCGAATGTTACGAATAAACTTCGAATATTTGAGTATTCGAATGTTACGAATAAACTTCGAACATTTCAGTATTCGAATGCTACGAATAAACTTCGAATATTCCAGTATTTGAATGCTACGAATAAACTTCGAATATTTCAGTATTCGAATGCTACGAATAAACTTCGAACATTTCAGTATTCGAATGCTACGAATAAACTTCGAATATTTGAATACCTATTTGAATTCTACGAATAAAGTTCGAATATTTGAGTATTCGAATGCTACGAATAAACATCGAATATTTGAGTATTCGAATGCTACGAATAAACTTCGAACATTTCAGTACTCGAATGCTACGAATAAACTTCGAATATTCGAATACCGAAAAATTCGACAAATAGTCCCAGCCCTACATTACACTAGACTGAGTTCATCTTATAAAATGTTTATAAAACTTCAATTCTGCGCCGAGAAGACCACGGGACTCTATTCTAATTGCAAGAGAAAGTCTCTAAAGAAATAATGCTCGCATCTCATTTATTCTATGAAACCGTTCGATGTTTGCATAGAAGAATATATTACCTTCGCCGGTAATTAACGAAATAATTACACGTTGTCCTGTATCTGCAGCGTACGTACGTATCTATAAGTCGTACCACGTATACGTACGCACACATCGTATTTTGGTAATTAGCAAAAGGTTCTACCGCGATGATAACGGTGTGGTACACGTGGACTGCGTTTTCTTGCAATGTTGACGGTACCTATCTTCACGACCATACCACGCTCGCGTTACACAGATCACTTGCGCGGATAGAATGCTCTTCTATCTCGGCTATTTATGCGTCGCTTGAAAGTTAGATGCATATAGTAGAAATTGTTCGTAACTATGCAAGCCGGCCTTTGTCCGTTTCTACTTGCATAGGTACACGTGTCAGTGACATGTGCGCCTTTCACTGATTGGTTGGTACTCGTGTGTCAGTGCAACCACGAGAATAAGTTCAACGGATGGGCCTCTTCCTCTCCTTTCTCTGTTTCTCCTCAGTTTTTCCCTTTCCCCTCCTCCTTCACTTCCTTTTTCTTTTCTTCCACAGGCGGTTCACATGCATAAAATATATGCGAGTTCTCATCATTTCTATGCGGGACGGAATTCCTCGCGTCTATTAAATTAATTTCATAGATCGCGCTTCCATGAGAATTCATTCTCCGCTTTAAATTGTATAAAGAGAATATGTATCTTAACGAATGTACATTATCCAATTAAACCTGCTATAATTATCTTCCGCTGCTTCTACATAAGTTTTGAGTTACCATTCCTTCTGCACGGTATAACATTTTTTTTTTATTTGGAACGTGTAATCGAGGGATGTGTAGTTTTTTTTTAAATGTAGCTCAGCTTTCCCTTGAACATTTTTATGCGGATTATATGTTCTCGATTATTATTACCTATTTAAACATAGCTGGTAAATTTTTATGTGATTCTTGTAATCATGTGTAATGATATTGCTTTGACGAGCGAATGTTTGAAGCTTGATTAAAATATTTTATATTAAAAGCAGAAATTTGTGGGTAACTTAGTTTTCAGATCGTTCAACTTTCACGGTTGTACTTTCGAATACAATGAACAAAAACTTTATAAAAAAAGTAAAAAACCGACTTCAAAGGCGCGCTAAGAAGAATAAAATAATTTTTCTATAAGTCGGTGCCAAAATGTAAAAGAAATTAAATCGACTGGACGCGTGACGGCCCACTAAATTTTTGCGCGCTGTAATTCCGGGGCGTTAGTGAGCTAATGGACTATAATTGATAAAGGTTTAGAAAGGTTCACTTTGGCACCGACTTAAAAAAAAATTTTTCCTTTTAGCGCACCTTTGAAGTCGTTTTTTAAACTTTTTTTAAAAAAAGTTTATTATTTTTTAATTTTTAGTTACCTTCGTTCGAAGTCGTTTGCAAAACATTTATTATGGTATGTACCAATTGGGGAACATACTCCATATAAGAACGAAAGAATCATTCAAATCGGTTCACGCGTTACAAAGTTATGCGCGAACATACATTAAAACTGGAATTCTAGATAATTCTAGAGTATCTAGATAATAATAAAAAAAATATCATGGTACCATCGGCTCTTCATACGCTTTCAAATAAAAAACGAATCATCGAAATCGATGCTCCTATGCGGAAGTTATGCGTGAACATACATACATAATGAAATATACGTGGCGAATTGAGTAACCTCCTCCTTTTGAAGTGGGTTAATAAAATTATAGCTACTATTTATTTCGGTGTATCTACCTATAAATAGTGGTTATCCATTTGCAGTAATGTAATGCTTCCGTTATGTCATGCTACTTTGAAATTTCTCAACTCTGTATTTTATAGCATACAGTTATAAATTTAGGAAAAAGAAAATATACAAGTAGAAAGTAACACTACTAAACTGCTATAAAATTTGAATTGCTCATGAATTGCTATGAAAAATAAGAATAAGGCAGATGTACAGTGCATTAGGTAATATGCATATAATAACCGTATAAAAAAGGGAAACATACTGCATAAAAATTCTCTGCAATAAAAATTAGAGACCTCGATGAACTTTTTACAAAGCTCCACAAAAAATTAATAAATTTTCACGACACAATCCATTTACTAAGGTACCCACTAAGGGATTGCTTCAAATGTATCATAATTCGATTATATTTCTCTGCGATAAACATGTATTAATATTATATTTACAATTTTGTATAATTATCATTATTAACACTGCAATTACTATTAATTAACAGCTTATGCTCAAACCGTAAGTAGCAACTTACAATAATTGTTAAATGAAGATTCAGATATTCGTAGTGTCTGCAGGATTCTGATATAATTATTATATTACCCAGTGTTACATGATTATTAACTTGATACGGTGGCGTGATCCGATCTTAAACAAAATTGTGTTCACGTTTGTATCTCTCCTATATCTCCGTTGAGGCGTGATTTGATGTCAGTAATAGCTCACTGTTACAATTTGCACAATAAGTTTAGCATCTTAAACGGAGCATGACATTTGTTAGTAATTATCCGGAAAAGTAATCGACCTGAAGAAATATTGTGAAATGGCATATAGGTAAGCGATATTAATGGCTCGTGAAGAAATCGATGCACTCTGTATACTTGGCCAGCAGATCGCGATACAGGCTGGCTGCTGTTAACGTAACTGAAGAACTGGTATACTTTTTCCTTGCACGAGCATTTACTCTGTCCTTAACTAAATGCAAAATGAAGAAACACTGTTTCTTTAATAGTATCTTATTCCTTAAGCTGTTTGAAGTCCTGGTTGAACGATACGATTCAAAAGACTAATATCTTTCCTTTGTTTTTATTTTTAATTTTTAAGCTGAGCCACTTTAACTTTATAGTTTCCGTATTAAAAGAATTTCAACAAAACTTCAATATTTACTTTTTGTATGAATTAATACTTATGTGTGTAGGTATTAATATCTCCATTTTTGCTTTTTGAATTTGTTAGTTATTTTATTCGTAAACTTTACGGCACTACAGCATCCACAATTTAATAAAATCCTCTGAAATTACTAATTTTACAAATAACCGTCGAACGAAGGTAGAAGATAGACTTCAGATTTTTATTGCAATATAATTTTGTTACAATAATAAATGTGGTTTAGCCTTCCGAAATTGGACAAACTACGAAGTAGCTGAAAATGATGAAAATATTTAATAACATGTTACACAGGATAATATATTATTATACGAAGTATCTGAATTATTTCGATTCTCATAAATCTGTGAAGATCAAATTTTCACTATCTTCCCTAGCCATTCACTACGCTCTTATAGTATCCTTTGCCTATAAATGTCTCGCTTCTCATAATCCTTTACTATACTTCTTCGAAAGGTGATGCGAAACGGCATTCCGTGCTGTCTGATTCACTGTACATACTTCGATCTTGTCGGAGCTGCAGCAAGAAGTTGCAATCGAAATTATAATGCAAAAAATTCCATTATATTCGAAACTTTTGCGGGCCTTTTTTCTTGTCTTCATAGCCCATGCCTTTCGCATTGCGTAGATACACATCGAGTAATAAGTGTGTGTATATACAGTCTGTCCCACAAGAGCGTGTTCCTCGCGTCTCCGGAAGGAATCATTAGATTTAAAAAAAATCTATATTGTAAATAAAAGTACGTTTTACGAACTAATACGCAATTACCTATTATATGGTCCCGTCTCCGTTGTTGTCGACAATCGCTTGACACCATTTAGGCATGCTTTCAACTAACTTCTTCGCATACTCCGAAGATAAAGACCATACTTCTCGAATTTCCCGAGGCACTTACTTGACCGTGAATATTTTAGTTGATTTTAGCATATTTTTGGGTGCTGAATTCGAAAAATGCAATAAAAACATCATAGCACATATCTCTTTTCACTAACAATTTCATTCAATCCTATATTGCAACATGAAAACATGAGAGCAAGTTGTAGGAAAACTGTAAGTGATGGAGCAAATGTGGGGTTACTTTTGCATTTGCAAGTCCAAGTTCCTGTAGAACCAGCATAGATTTTTTTTAAAAAAATTGACGACCTTCAAATGTGCAGCTGAGTTATTATTAAAAAAGAATACGACGCTAGTGCCCACTGCCCCAGCAATGAGAGAAACGAGGTATCGATTAGTCTGCTGAAGCACACTCCGAAGTCAGCTGACGCAAAAGATAAAGTGAGTAAATTAATGAAAGGTCAGGCTGACGGCTAAGGGAACGTCGATAGAGGACAGAAATAGGATGTCGAAAATAATAGGCTGAGCTTCTACACTATTAACGAAGCTGTTCGCGGTTGGCTACAGTATAAATATTCTGCTCCAATTAGACCAAAAGTCCCTGTTTATTGATCACCAGGATCGATAGTTGAAGAGCGCTTTTAATACGCTCACCGCGTATGCGGCCAGCCACTCGAAGTTGCAGCATAGCTTAGCTTATAGCTCCCGGGTGGATCCCCGGCTTATGGGTACTAGGCAGTCGTCGTTCCTGTGTAAAATCAAGCATTTCTGTTTCAATTAATTACAAAGAAACCAATTGAGACTGAGACTTGTTCTTTGGCATGAAGTTTATTAGCATCATAAGTTTTAAAAAGCATTTTTGTTTAGTAAAAAATATGCATTATATACGACGCTACAGACGGATCATTAAATAGGCTTTTTGAGAAAAAGTTTCTTTTGTTTTGTAGTGATAACTCAAAGATGGAGGTTCCAATCGATTCAAAACAAATTCGAGCATCTTCATAAAATGTGTAGTTTCGGACCAGACCTAAAATAAAGTTAATGAAAACTCTTATTGTTTATGAAAATGAACTAAGACCTCAGCTTTTGGGACTTTGGGGATGGTAAAACCTCATCAATGGGGTCTCAATGGGGTTTCAGTTTATTTTCATAAAGAATAAGAGTTTTCATTAACTTTAATTTAGGTCTGGTCCGAAACTACACATTCACAACTCCGTTTCTGAGTTATCACTGCAAAACAAAAGAAACTTTTTTTAAAAAGCCTTTTTAGTGATCCATCTGTAGCGTAATATATAATGCATATTTTTGACTACACAAAATTTTTTTTTAAAGCTTATGATGTTAATAAACTTCATGCCAAAGAACAAGTCTCAGTGTCAATTGGTTTCTTTGCAATTAATTGAAACAGAAATGGTTCATTTTACACAGGAACGACTGCCTAGTACCCTTACGGGGTAAAACCACTCTAGAGGTAGAAAAAAGACCTAAATTTGATAATTTATTTTGAGAGTATGACAAACGAAATAGAATCCCTTTTCAGAGGGTTTATTTAATACATATTGAAGTACGAAAAACAATTTTTTTATTGTCATTTTTATACAAAATGGTGGCGATAGAGCCCGTCGTCGAAAACAGTTTTTTAAAAAAAAAAAAACACCGCCACTGGACGACGGATTTCTCAGCACGATGAGTCCTGAAACAAACAACAAAAAAAATTATAATCTATATAGAATTGGCTTTGGAAGTACGTAGGGTTTTTTTTAAATTAATTTTTGTGAAAGTGGTGCCCTTTTTAAAAATGAATCGATTTTTTGCCCTAAAAATGAGCATTAAATTGTTTATGAAAGAAAAAGTTTACATTCAATCAAAAAACGGCTACGTACTTCCAAAGAGAATATTGTTGTGAAGCTACTGTAAAAATTTCAAATCGATCCATGCAATAGTCTCCGAGAAATCCGCCCTCCCAGTTTCAAAAAAGTGGTTTCGTGAAAAACGCGTTTAAAGTTTTATGAACACTTTAATCCTTGAAATATTTGTTTACCTCTAATCTGCGATGCCTGCACCATACATTTGGCCATCCAAGTCGAGGTTCGTCTCCTCCTCTTCCTTCCTAGATGCTTTTAAGGATATTCGGGCCTTTTTTTGCGGCATCGCTAAGCGATCTCTCGGAAAAGTCGATGCGGCGCTCGTCAGTTTCCACGCAGAAGTTATAACACTTCGGCCCAATTGTTATACCCAAATTCTGCATGAGCCTCATGACAGTTGATAGCCCGTCATTATATATGCCTGCACTAATATAAACTGCCGTGTCGAGAACATGTTTGCCGCTGGAAGTCGATTTCGGAGCCATTGACCAGACTGTGGCGTTAAGGGGTTATGCCTAGTCAGGCGGTCGAAAAGAGGCGAATATTTGTGAATTTTTTTTGAAGAAGCGGAAGCGTATATTTTTACAGAACTTTTTGCGCTTAAAAGAGCAACATTTAAAGAACATTTGGTAATTTTTTCGTAGAAAAATATTTACGTTTATAATAAAATAACAAGCGACATCCAAGAAGCATTTTTAAAAATTTGGTTTTGCGGTGAGCATTGCCATTCGGAACCAGATTATCTAAAATAAAAAAACAAAAAAGATTTCGTTAGTATATTAATGTATCCTCAGGTTGACGGAGAGAATTTTCCGAAATATTAAGTTAAAACAACATGGCAGCTATTTAAAGTTGAAATCCTGATTTTTTCGTGTAATTTTTGCATAAATTCGAGTACCTACTCGGTTCTCTTCGAGCCGCTCGAATAATTCGAGTACTCGGCTCGGCTCGCTCCGAATTTCAAGCCACTCGAATATTCGAGTACTCGCACGCTAGATATTATACAGGCGAAAATATGTCAGTTCGCAATTCAGAAGGTTTTGGAAATAAGAATGCGAAGTTAAGACAGCTATTACGTAAATAATTATTTAAGGCTTTATCTTCTTGTTTGGTATCTTTCCTTACGTAAAACCGCAGTTATTCGATTATCTAGGAAATACGATTATACGAACACCTTGTAACATGATTGGTTCGGATAATCGTGGTTCAACTGTACCTATTACTAATTTCTCGAAATTCTCGGCTGCGAAGCATAATTGTAAACCATTTAGCATGCACGAATTTATAGGCATTACGTATGATGGCTAGTCCGTGTTACGCAAAGAAAGACCATCACGATTCATTAATCTTATTCGATTTCTGGGGCGACAAGTTGTCATATGAAGCCATTTTTTCACTTCACGTGTCCGCTTAGGAAATCCTGTAACCTATCGGCCGTGCAGAAATTTTCGACGCTGATCGACGTCTGTATTCTGGTGCAGCCTCGCGAAGGAAATCTCCGCGACCGGTTTCTATGGTATGCGTGTATATACCTCATTGATTCGATTGTAAAGAAATCATTCGATCTACGGTTCATTCACTTTTTTTTTTGTCGATTGGCATTGCCATATCTCTTATACAGTTCCTGTTGTTCGGTCAAGCCTGGTTTTTCACTTATGGCGAAACGGTGTGCCGACTATCATTAGGCATTCGAAAAGGTCTGAACTGATAGTTTGTTGTTGATGCATGAATAAATATAAATGAAATTACTGGCCCGTATGTGTAGAAGCAAGTATAATCTTTTACTAGTGATTTTGCAAGCAAATGCTCAGCTCCGTATGCAATAAAGCATGAAGTATTTATTAGAAATAGTTTTTTTATTTATTTTCCAGTAAATACGTAAAATACGTATGCGTAACACATAGTAAGGGAGATTGGAGCAGATTGTAAGAAAAAATTTTCACAGTTTTTTCTAGAAAGTGTTTTCCTCAATCAGGAAATAATTTGCGTGATCTACTACTTACATATGTGGTGAATTAATTGCGCGAAAGTACGTGGCAAAACCTTGGACACTTAGACATCTAGCTTCGTCTTAAACAAATCTAAAGCTTTGTTACAATGTGCCGGGGTGAATTGTAACACATCTATTTTACTTATTTAAATACAAATATGAACACAAATAAACATTTCTAAAAAATATAAATGAAGACACGTATCATTATTAAACATATGATATACATGAGTTAAACAATAATTTTACTTAATCATCTGATTCTATCAAAATCTTCTTTTTCGCTTTCTTTACTCTTGTGTTTGTACGTTTTAATACTTTTTGGATTCTAGACTGTTCTCTTGTGCGTCTAGAGCATCTTCTTTCTGGTGTGTCAGCAATTAGCTTGCTTAATGAATTATTTAATAATTTGAAAGCAGTACAAGTGTAAATAAATATTTTTGCAACACCATTTCTAAAAAGTTCACTCACGAATAAGCAAGTGCCGTCGTAAACAATTTCCATATGAAACTACTTGCACAGGAGCACATGACAAAAAAAGAAAAAGATTTACTTTGCTAAATGCTGTCGTTATTTATAAATTTTTTAGGTGCTCCCAAAGGAACATCGCACGTAGGTACTTGAAAGTGTTTAAAGTAGTATTCGCGCTATTTAAACAAATAACGTAGAGAATTAAATAATCTAGCAGCAGCTAATTATTAATTATTTTCCGCTTGGGTTTTCTTAAGTACGCGTAATTACAAGGTTAGAAAATGGTAAGGTGTTATGGAAAGTAACTGAGAAGTTTATGAAATACCTTGTAAATGAAAGGAGATAAAACCCTGTAATAGACCTGTTAATTATGCGCGCTGTGGGCACGGAAAGAAAAAGGGCAACTTTAAAATGAAAGAAGAGGTGGAAATGAGAACAAGGTAAAAAGCAAATGAACCAGGATCAAAATTAGGTCGCTTCCAGTATCCTGAGTTAAACAGGATACGATTGAGGTTTTGCAGTCTCTACTCTGCTTAATCAGCGATAAATAGAAACATTGTTGGTGGTTTGTCAAATTTTTTTATTTTTTTTTTATTAAATACTTTGAACCTGGACAGGTCCTTAAGCAAACTTTTCAATACAGAGACGATATGTTACTACCTATGAACTAGATATTTACAATGTTTGAACAAATATGAAGGTAATAATGTCAGTTCTTGGTTTTAAAAATGTTAGTTGCTTAAGATTATTATAGTAAAAAATATACGTATAATGTGTTGTTGTTTCTTCAGAGTTTGGCGATTAACAATAACAAAACTGAGTTTCTGTGTAATCAAGTAATTATATTTCGTCGTTTAAGTTTATTTACAATACTATGTACAAAGTTCCTACCTGTAATCAGGAAACGACATTTAATGTCACTGATCACCCTGTTAATCTCTATTTCCAAGTTCTATTGATACCTTTAATTTATAATTACTCTGCGTGAATTGCCACGTGCACAACTGTTTTCTGTTTACCCTCTCCGTCCTTCACACGCTCTACTTTATTAGCGCTCGAGACAGCGCGGTTAAATGTTAACATAAGCAGAAATCATCGTACTGTATATTAATATGCAACGCTCATAAGCTAATGTGTTTGGAACTACATTTTTTTGTAAGTCCGTGATAATTTTTAAAATTAAATTTTACCCCGAAAATTAAGCCTCTCATAGTCGGGTAGTTTATTTATAAGTATTCAGGCCCGTGATCTATTAATGGCATTAGCAGTTTCATTCACCAAGTCAGATAATAAATATAGAACAGGCCGCTTAGAAGCAGCTGAGCACAATTTTTTGCGAGGCGTGTCGGTTTAATGCCTCCAGTAAATGGATCTGTCCTATTAAGTTTTCGGAATATCGAAGTAGTATTACTTGAGAAGCAGTAGAAAGCAGTAATATTTCACTGTTACTCGCTACACTGTTCCTGTTCCATTAAGGGGACTGGGCAGCCGAAAAATCGACTTTTGTTACTGCATTTTCCGAAAGTGCTATCTTTTCTGAATAAAATGCCGCTTGGTTTTTAGTAAAATTCGCAAAATTGTAGATTTGGCAGCTAAAAACGTGAAGCGGCAACCTATAGCGTCGCCTTTGCCCAGAAACTTTAAATGCATTTTTCTCGAATATTTTTTCCTCTTCATTTTTTTTCCTGATTGCGAACGAATTGAGGTTCAGATCGATTTGGAAAAAATTACAGGATGTGTAAAACATGTGCCATTTCGGGGCAAACTGCTTATTTTTTAATTGCCCTAATTAGCACCACGCAATAAAGATCCTCGTTTTGTTGTTGCTTATTACTGTGAGTAGTATAGCCTCTAGATCCGATAATTACCATTACATAATAGAAAAGTGTAAAATGTAAATGGGCTAGGTCTGATAGAAATGTATTTATTAACTGAAATATATTTTCATTAAGTCTGACACGAGAAATTGCAGTGAAAAATGCTTGGATACGTTTGGTTCAGATAAATCGATGTATATCCATTCTGACGTAAACATAGCATCCGTTTTCTTGCAGCTGTAGCATGTGGTATCAATGTCGTGCAGCAATTTGTTTTAAAATCCATGGTGATCCCATCTGCCAAACGGAAACAGGGACAATGATTCTTCTTTATTCGTTCCCCCATTTACCGTGGTTGTGTGAATTAATAACATACGTAAAGAATGTATTTAGGAGACTGTCGGGAATATTTCAACGTGGAAAGAAAAGTAATCTGAGGACAAAAAAAATCAAGACGAGTATCTGATATTATCAAATGTTTATTTATTATTTAAAAGCATTAAGTGGTAAATGTAAAGTTGTTTTTTTTTACAAATTTATAGTCAATCTCATGGATCGCTTAGAAAAATATTTGGTCGACTGCCATAAAAAATATCTAGTACCTAAATTCATTCGATATAAAAAAACACAACATTTTTATAATTTCCGTTAGTATCACTACTATTGAACGTAGAACTTCCTTTCTTTTTGAAATCTTTTCCGCGTTATGGCGGGAGAAATGACAGAAATACGGATTAAAAATCTCATGTTCATAATTGGGCCGCTACCAAAAATCGAAAATTGAACGGAAAAAAAATTCGAACGCTTAATAATAGCGCTACTACTGCAGATTACAAAACTTTCTTGTTATCTTATGTCAGCTGATTTACTGACCAGATATATTTTTCGTTAGTTGACCAGACTTTTTCTAGGTGATCTACAGGGCTGTCCATCACTCTTCCGAAAAATCAAAATGTTATAATAAAACATGGTAGATTTATAGTTTAACTTGTATGATTTTAGGTAATAATTAATATTCGATCACTTTGCATAGTGTCTGGAAAAAAATTTAAAAATTACCATACTTTTCAGTTCGCCACCCTTCGTAACTCCTTAACCCTTAAACCGTACGTCCGGTCTACTATTTATAGTGAATCACTCTTGAAACATTCTCTGCCTTCAGCGTAAATACATGAGGGTAAAGGGAGACTTTGTGTTAGGATTTGAACGAAGGGGACGTAACTCCAAGGAGGTTTCCTTAATCCACAGACTCTCGAGTCAGATCCGCAACAAGAGTTTATTGTAAGGTATGCCTTTTCAAGATGCTACCAGACAGAGGTCTCGGTGCGATATTTCCTTGACGTTTTACTGGCTCACTTGGATATGGCTGCAAGCGTTTTAATACGGTACTAGCAAAATACCCCGCGCTTCGCTTCGGGTCTAAGAGATATTAAGGACTCCCCGTGAAAACACAGTTTACCCCTTTTCACCCCCCTAGGGGTTGAGTAGTGGAAAATCCTGAAATTGATTTTTGGGGATTTCTGTGGAAAACCTTTGCATGCAAAAACCGAGTTGATATCTAATCGGGCCTAAGACATATTGAGAAATCCGTGAAAACACAGTTTACCCCTTTTCACCCACTTGGGGTTGGAATTTCCAAAAATCCTTTCTTAGTGGGTGCCTACGACATGAAGACAATGTACCTTCCAGATTTCACGTTCCTAGGTTAAACGGTTTGAGCTGGGCGTTGATAAGTCAGTAGTCAGTCAGGACTTCTTCTTATATATATATTATTTATTTTTTTACTTTTATATTTTATATATATATATTATTTATTATTTTCTTTACGTTATTTTACGTTATTACCTTATTTTTCACGCTTTTCTGAAAAGTTGTCAACTACTGATACCTTAATATATATATATATATTATTTATTATTTTCTATATATATATATTAAGGTACCAGTAGTTGACCATGTATCAGTAGTTGACAACTTTTCAGAAAAGCGTGAAAAATAAGGTTTTTAGAAGTGGCGAACTGTGGGTATTAGGAGCCGCGGCGCGCTGTTGAAAAGAGATAGTTGCACTTCTAAAAACCTTATTTTTCACTTTTTTTCTGAAAAGTTGTCAACTACTGATACATGGTCAACTGGTACCTTTACCCAATATATATATATAATGGTAAATAATGGTCAAATGGTGCGTTGATGGGGGAAGAATGAAGGAAGTCGCGTGGGCCTCCAAGCGTTGGAGTCTATGGTCGTTTTAGGTATTTAGGTGAGAAGATATCGTCAGATATCACTTGACTGGCGGAGGTCCTGCATGCCTCTGAGTCCTGCTGTTTTGGGGTTGCAGGCGTGTTAAATATCACGGCATATGGCGGTCATGTAGGATGTAAATAGGTCTTCGAGTTCCAGAGTTTAGGGTTGCATCGGTGATAAGGTAGTTATTCTGGAGCGTTCCTAACACCGCTACCCTAACGAACTCCGGTTACGAAATTCTTTCACCTCACTTCACAAAGGTTTATTAATTACTTGTCCTGGCTGTACGTCTGTCGTCTGTGAACCTATGGCACATGGATCACTACATGATAGTACCAGCTATACGTTTCCCTCGAACGAGTGTCGATAAATTTTTAAATTACATTTTTATACGAGACGCGCTCGTGGGTTGGCGTCCAAACAATTTTTACGTAACGTTTCTGAATACTCTAAATGTTCTTCTTCGAGCTCTTGAATTCTCTTCGTAATTCTCTTTCTTGTATAGTGTAGACTGATGATAGTTGCGGAACTACAATTTTGAAAAAGATGTACCGCTCAGAAAGTAGTCCTGTTCGCTTAAAATAGAATACTAGACCGTGTATTTCGGGTAGCTCATTTACAGACGCTTTTGCTGGTAACTTAAGATCGAACCGTGTCTAAAAAAAGGCACACGCGTACGACCCATTTTTCTTTTTAATTTGTTTCCATTGCTTTCGCGACTAACATTGTTTTAAAAAAAAATTCTACGATCACGTCGACTGTTTCGTGTGACGGTGTACCTACTATTATATAGCTGTATGCTTTTGGAAAACTTATTTCTGGCAGACTTTATTTTGACATTAGGCTAGGGGAGGTTCCGGTCTAGAGCTTCAAAAAATAAGTGATCTTTAGGAATTAATTAAAGGAAAACTACTATATATAATTTAATGGGACTTTTTGCATTGTATTAAGGATGTTTTACATTATAGAAATATATTTTTTGTTTTATAATTAAGCATTACAGACACTGTTTCGAGAAAAACGCGTTTAAAGTTTTACGTGGGCGCCGAGTGGCCGGGTGTTACCCATGCCATTTGCCGCTACTCAAATGCCTATAACTTCGGGAATATTACGAATTTCAACAAATCCTTTTAAACAAGTATTCCTAAAAGGTTGAACATTCGAAAAATGAAATATAAAAAAAAAGAATTATAAAAATCGGTTAAGTAGTTTTGAAGTTACACCACAAAGAAAAAATCTGATTCATTAATCGACTTAATTATTATTATTACGAGCAGCTCTTTTCGTAGGTCTACCCATATTTTTTCAATAAATGTAGTTATATGTTTAACTAAAAAGTAAAAATAAAACCGACTTGAAAAAAATAAAAATGCACCAAAAAGTAAAAAATAATTTTTTTCCTTATTTAATCTACGACTCTCAATATTTTTAAGTCGGCGTCTCATCATTTGCACTGTGTAAATCTGGCGCCGAATTAAAAATAGTGAGAATCATAGAATAAATAAGAAACAAAATTATTTTTTACTTTCTGATGCATTTTTATTTTTTTCAAGTCGATTTTTAAAAAAAAAATTGTATTACATATAACTTTTGCATTTGAGAAAAACGATTTTGAAAATAGATTAAATCGACTCTGAAAACCCAACAAATCTCGCAACAGACGATGTCTCGGTTGCTTTTATTTAAGAACCAGTGTCAGTATCAACGTACTATGTACCTACAATATGCATTTACGATAGATTTGTGTACAAGTCTGAAGTATTCAGTTTTTATCAAGATTTATTAATACAGAAGCTGTTGAAAATGTTGGCTGTGTTTTTGCGTACAACACACGTGTGCGACCTAAATTAATCCTACACTCGTTTTAGCATACTTTTAACAACGCTGCTATGGATGCTATTTATAAACACAATAAGCAATATGTGATTTTTAATAAGACTTACTACCTTAATTTTCAGCCTAGTGCACTCGTATCGGATAAAGTAGAGTCTCATATCTTCGATATTTTTGAGAATTTCGGTTCCAAATTTTTAGGAATCATTCATGACATATCAAACACTGAAAATAAGAATTTTTTTTAACTTTTCGCATATTTCAGTATATGCCTCCTCTTAAATGTTTAAAAAATAGTCCTCGAAAATAAAAATTCCATTTTTTGTTCACTTTCATAAATAAAAAGTGTTCTAGAAGCATTTAAACTTTTAAAATTTGAGGGAAAAGAAGTTTTTTTTTAGTTATTTGGACTTTTTTCGAAAACCGTTTGTCGCACGCGAAAAAGTAATACAATATAAAAGATGCTCCTTGTCCGGATTTACAACTTTTGTTTGACATATTTTTTTATTTAATCAACAACTTGGAGGATATTATATAAAATCGACTTCGCGAGCTGTTAAATAATGATTTAAACTTTACACGGATTTTTTTTTAATTATGTGGAACTATTCTAGAGGGTGCAACGAAGAAAATCTTGAAAAAAAAATTTCCCAAGAATAAGTAAGAGCCACCCTACTAGAACGAGCATGACTCGGCTCGAGGAACCGAACCGAGCCGAGTATTCGAAAAAACCGAGCGGCTCGAATTTTTTCAAGCGGGCCGAAAGAACCGAGCGGGCCGAAAGTACCAAGTGGGCCGAAAGTACCGAACAGTCCGGTGTGTCGAATAGTTTGAAGCTTGAATGCTCGGTCCAATTCGAACCGCTCGAAAAAATTCGAGTTCTCGGTTCTATTCGAGCCGCTGGAAAAAAATCGAGTCCTCGGTTCTATTCGAGCCGCTGGAAAAAATCGAGTCCCCGGTTTTATTCGAGCCGCTGGAAAAAAATCGAGTCCCCGGTTCTATTCGAGCCGCTGGAAAAAAATCGAGTCCCCGGTTCTATTCGAGCCGCTGGAAAAAAATCGAGTCCCCGGTTCTATTCGAGCCGCTGGAAAAAAAATCGAGTCCCCGGTTCTATTCGAGCCGCTCGAAAAAATTCGAGTTCTCGGTTTTATTCGAGCCGCTCGCTTTTTTCGACTACTCGGCTCGGTTCGGAAACGGAGTCTCGACTCGGTCCGAATTTCAAGCTACTCGAATATTCGAGTACTCGAGCAGCCCTACACCCTACTCTACACGTGTAAGGACTAAACTTAAGAACGTTTCTGAGCCTTTCAAAATTCGTCTTCCTTCGCCCAGCTTGTGACACGTTTCGACGTAGGCAGGTAAAAAATTCGCGACCTCGGAACGATTCATTTTCTGGCCGTGAGCAAGGACTAAACATACGCCAGCGGCTGCGTTTAGAGTAATTTGAATCGCGTGACGACCGCGACACTAGACACTACAGGAATTTCCCGTCTTGCTGATTCTCATGTTTCTCTTCCTCCTCGTCCCCATGGCATTTCCCTGCTTTCCTGCTGCGCTATCTAAATGCACGGGGAATTTGTGAAATGAATCTTACAATCATTGGCAAGAAATCGATGCTCTCTGACTTCGATTTTTATCGTGAAGTTTGACTATGAATTTAAAATATAATTTGACTGAAAAAGAGACATTGCAATATTAGATTATTCTATTATTCTTCCTGTGTAGAAATAAAACAAAATAATGTATTCGAACTGTTTGTAACAATTTCGTATGCGCGCCTCAGTAAATTGGTATTGGTATTTTAAATATATCCTTGCGGTTTTAAACATTTCTTAAGCGGAGAAAGTAGGAATGTGGCAGTTTGTTTCGCAAATTCCACCAGGTATTATTTGAACACGAAAACAGCAAATTAATAAACGTATTAACGAATGGATATTAATGACTAAATTTGAGTACATTAAGATTAATCGTCTGAAAGTAACTGTACTCTAAATTGCACCTATTTAAATGGCGAAAATATGTTGCAATATTTACTTTTTAAATAATTCCGCTAAAACCTGCGTTTCTGATAATATCGAAAGTCTAGTTTAATAACACCTGCTATTCACGGAAACGCACAATGATTGTTGTAAACAATTCATATCTTTCGTTTTTATACATATAAAAATAAATTGTCCGCCGCCATACGAAATTATTAGAAAACATAAAGATTTAATAAATCTCCACTAACAAGGGAACACCCCGAACCCGCAAAATTCCAAAAATTCCGAAACTTTGTGAATACGTAGGGAATTTCCTCCCGATTACAACGCAATTTTTGTTTCCTGCCCAAATTCACTCTAGGGGGTGTAATTGACCCCTGAAAATCCGGCTATTTTCCGATTTTCCGTTATAACTTGCGAACTGTAAAATATTTTTTTTTACCAAATGATAAATCTAATTAAAAGAAGAAACTTTTGCCTCGAAACTTTTTTTCTATCTCTTACAGTTCTCGTTATAACACAAAATCGGAAAATAGCCGAATTTTCAGGGGTTAATTTCACCCCCTTCCAGCGAATTTGAGCAGCAAACAAAAATTGCGTTGCAATCAGAAGGAAATCCCCTACATATCCATAAACTTTCAGAATTTTTTGAATTTTTCGGGTTTGGGATCTTCCCTTGTAACACAAATTTATTAAAAAATTTAAAAACAGAGGGGAATTACTGAAGAAACTTCTTGTTTATTTGGGAATGAAAGAACACAATTATGCAATTATTATTTTGTTAAAGCAGAAAATAAATACCTACGCGCAGAAAAATATGGTGCGATTAAAATTCTCATTCAATCCTTAATTCCGCAGTCGCCCGACAAATGGATGGCTCTGTACTTTCGATCGTGTGACGACACAGCCGCGACAAGCGAAGTTTTCGTAATGTCGAGGGATATTTTCGAACCAGTTATTCTGGCAATTGGCCCGCGAAATACACGCACCCCTGTTCGACGAAGGAAACGCCAACGCTGTCGCGTGAAGTTACGAGCCGTCTCATGACCAACTTCGTTATTGCTCCGTCCTCTTCCCTTCCATCGTTCGTGCCTAACGAGATTTTCAGGAAAAGCGCAACAGCCGTATCCTGCGCTGCACGTGCTTTCAAATTTTATCGTCGCGCGAGTTTTCTGGTCATTTGCCGCGTGAACCAGCACTTTATGCCAGCGAAAGGATGACGATGGAAACGTGGTTGCAATTCACAGCTGAAGTAACTATTTGGAAAAAAAGGAAGACGTGTTAACTCAGCGCTTGAAAATTCCTTCGCGTTGAATCAGACACGTTGATTCGCCGTGAACATCTGATAATTTCACTCGTACGGAGGGCGTAAACAGTGCATCAGGCTTGTAATAATTATTAAATACCCATACAAAAAGAACTTGAAAAAAAGTCAAAAAAATTACGCCAAGTACATGAAATCAAATAAATCACAAAAGAATAGAAGATAATAATAATTAGCGTATGAAAAGAAGATGTGGAATCAAAATCAGCTGCAAGTACATAAAGATGCTTTCCAACTGCGCTTAAGGTGATACAACTACATATGCACAGCTAAAATGCTGTGTTAATGCATTCCATTACCCATATCGCGGACATTTTAATAACGTGAAGCTACTACTAAAAAACAACTTCTTTGAAAACACCTCTGTCCGTAACCTTACAAGACCAAACCAAGTAGCAGTGTCATGCATCAGAATTGGCCACACCAAAATATCCCATTCACACATAATGAGTAAAGCAGACACTCCAATTTGTGATATATGCAACACCAAATTATATATATATATATATAAAATATATTTATAAAATAATAAAAATAGGTGAAAATAGTCTTTATTAACCAGAACTGGCAAAATATTGGGCTAATTTTATATATATATAATATAAATATATTTTATATTATATATATTTTATATATATATAAAAAATATATTTATAAAATAATAAAAATAGGTGAAAATGGTCTTTATTAACCAGAACTGGCAAAATATTGGGCTAATATTGATGCAGTAAGGGATGGGACCACCGGGGCATCGCTATCTTTCGAATAAAAAAAAGATATACTGACGAGTTGTGCGGGGGCAAACATAAAAAAAATACATACGGGTCGAATCTATAACCTTCTCCTCCTTCGGTTAAAAAATATATTTCTAGGCGCACCTAGGTAATTTCTGCTTGTTAAAGGATGATTATATCGGTTTGTCCTAACAGTGTCCCTCTGATGGTTGTATTATAAACAAATAAGGTAACAAAAGCTACTACCATCTCGCGCAGAAAAATCATTTTGTGCAAGACACCATGTAAAATGACAACAACCTGTGTGGGGCATCAAAGATATCCTTTGTCACACATATTTAACCCCTAGGGCTAGGCTACACATACCACTTGTAAGTCGTACGACAGTCGTGTCGTTTATGCCAGGGCCTACGTAACATGTGGCGACGCGCGCACAGAGTCGACAGGACAACGATCAGCCGTTGGGCACCTGCGACTGCTTCGGACTTTTAAGTCGGCCGACTGTCGGTGGTCGATGCATTGTATATGGGTGCGGACACACAAACGACAAAAGTGTCGTTAGATAGAACTATATTCTGTTTTTTCATCAGATTTTTAAAATCCCACCTGTTGTTAAAAAACTGCGTTTAAAATAATTGCACAAAAATGGTTAAAAAAATTTGTTTCTGAAACTGAGATATATTTTTCTTAAAACTTCAATGTCTTTTCTACAATTCGCCGTAAACCTCATCTCCATCCGTTTACTACTTCCATAGTTATAATTTATTGAAAAAAAGTTAGCACTTACCTTCAAACAGCTGTAAAATCGACATTTTTAATGTCGTAAAAAATATGTTCGTTTTTATTCATTCCCCCGCCAATTTTCACTACCAACATAAGTGTACGCTCAATTTTGTGAGTAACTGTACGTATATCCGAGGAAAAGTCGTGAAGTTTAAAGGCGATTCAGTTACGCTGTATATAGGAAATTCTAATCGAAATTTTAAAAACGGTCATTTCACCGGTCGTGGTAGGAATAGTGTTAAATAGTATCATAGCGTAACACCGGTGTTACACGAATTGAAAGAATTGTGCGCGCCATTTGGGAGCTTTTTCATGAACTTCAAAGCGTTACTTTGCTATTACCATATGTAACAAGTGTCCTTAGGTCAGAAATACATTCGTAGAAATTCCACTGTGATACACTGTCTCGTATTGTCGATTACGATTCAGTGGCCAGGGCCACTGAAAGTACCAGGTAGATGCTATTTTTTTCTCTCTCAATTATTTCGGTTTTCCTTTTCGAATAAATTTCATGTCGAACATAATAACGTACGCAACACTGGTGTAACACTCGTTACATATGGTAATAGTAACGCTTTAAATTTCCTGAAAAAGCTCCCAAATGGCGCGCACAATTCTTTCAGTGCGTGTAACACGGGAGTTACGCTACGATACTAAGGGTTAACATCGTTTCTAGTAAATCGAAATAAAAAAGAAACACATATTTAACTGTGTTGACATTAAAGAAATCGTTTCATACTTCACCAATTTAATGCACTGTTGCGTTTTTATTTTAATATTGAAGAGTAAAATGAATTAGCATCCACGAATAAGCCGAGGCAAGAAGAAGTGTCACGCTTCTGTTTAATTGCAAAGTAAAAGTGTCCCACAAAGATGGGGAACGATTTGCAGAGCAAATGAAACAGCGCATATCGTGGAGGCCGTTTTTACTTTCATGCCCGTTAAATCTACCGTGGCAAGGCAATAAACGATAATTCAGAGATGTTCTTGAAGGATGAAAGCAAGTGTTCTTGAGGAAGGAAGCCTTTCACTGCAGCAAGACCAATCGGATGTTGCGGGGAAAATTGTGGAATCTAGTTTAAGACCGCTGATTTTAAAGAACGTAACTTTTTCCCGTCTTTCTCTGGTCTCTCCTCCTGATTTTCTAAGTCTGTAGTTCTTTTGCCTTGGAAATGTTATCCGTCATGTCAGCAATGTGCCTAGCGTGTTAGACCCTGGATCTACGATAGCTTTATCGACAGACATTGCCTTATTGTACACTTTGAATAATGTACGCAACGGTGGAGAATAATATTAATTATTTTATAAGAATTATTTCACCGGCGACGCGCTAATTAGGTTTTACATTCGTGTCCATTTTTGTTCTCAGGGTGGTTTCGCGAGGGTTTACCTGATGACTGACGTCAGCAATGGAAATCAATACGCTTGCAAGATTATTCCGAAGAATCGGATGCAGAAAATCCATATGCAGAAGGTACGTCTACATTGACTACAGTATCGCGATCTTTTATTATTTATTCGCGCAAAGAAATAACCAGGAATTACGTGGATCATTTTTATGAGTAATGTTACAGTTACGAAAGCAAGCAGGTTACACAGTTGTTCGCTATTTGATATTCGATCATGCAATGCTCGCATTCCTACTGAAATCATCAGTTTTAATTTCTTTTATCATAAGCTACTCTGATTTTGCGGCACAAAGATGGCATCCATTTGCAGAAATTACCTACGTAAGGTGAACGTCCCAATTTCTGCTCATTTAAGAGACTACTCGTCGGAAAGAAGGTGCAAAAAAATTTGTTCGTGATGAAAATTTGCAGAGTAATTGATTGATTCAAGAAATATATTTCAAGATGCTTAACTGCTAGTAATTTGTAATTAAATATGATGCTTTAAATGTCCGTATTTCTGCTCACGGAAAATAGCGATGTACGTATTTCCACTCACCATTTGTACCAACTTCTGTTCACATAATATGTTGCCTTCTCAGGTTAAAATAAGTTACATCTTTTATGGAGATGTTTCATAACACAACAGTAAAGCATAAAATAATGATAAACAAAAAATAAAATGTAGAGTAGAAATGCGGACACGACAGTGATTCACTTGACCCTAAACCTAATCACCTGTTTTCTACTTAAAATAATAAAAAATAGTACAAAATCTACATCCAGAGCACAAGGCGGTATCTGTTTTTGTTAATAAATAAGAACTTTTACTGCAAAAAAATTTTTCTGCCCCAATTCCTTACCACAACCAGCTAGAACACAGTCGAAAAATCATGTGTCTCTCATTTCAAAAGTTTTGCGGCAATATTTGGTTATGCTGCACTTTGATCAGACCCCAAGCTCGTGCAACACTCGCGTAAATGTTCAAATAATTTAGAATTATTTTGTTGCAACTACAGTACAAACGTGACGCTTATAATAATAAGAAAAATACGAAATCAGCAGAAGTGGGGACATGAGCAGAAATTGGGACACTCACCTTATCTACGCGTGACAGTCATTTGATTTCGTTTGTTGTTTGTTTTTATTGTTTTCCTGTGTTTTAAGCAGGATGGTGTTTCAAGCTTATTTTTGCTTATATTGCCCAACGAACACTATAGTCCCATTTTTTTTTGTTCCCTCCTCTTTCCTTTGGGTCCCAGCAGCAGCGCACCGGATGAAAAGTGGTCTCCCATCTTTCCCCAGTACACCGCCCCGAGATGCTTAACTTCGGTGATCTAACGAGAACCGGTGTTTTCCATCACGGCTACGGCCGCTGGTATTTGATTTGGTTTTGAGATTAATTGAAAATTCCTCAAGCCCCTATTCGGTGTATCTTAATTTTAAAATCAAGTACGCGTTTATGTTACGTAAATATGTTATAACGGGTATACATATGTATAATTTTCACTTTTTAGAAAGTAACACGAAATAGAGGAGAATGCGGCAATATTTACGGTACTTCAAACTCGACAGAATTTACTCCCCATTAACATGTATCGTATATATAGTAGTCTCGTTTTGCTTTAAAGTACATATTCTGCAATAAAGAAACGAAATCAAAGTGACAAGTACGAAGAAAAAATTATCGTGAAAATAAATCCTCTATAACTGAAATTTTCAGATCATTGGTGAACATGAAATATTGTGTATAAATTAAAAGGTTAATTTTAATCTCATTTCATAAACATTTAGCTGCAAAATGAAGGGCGGTATTTTCTATGTTATGGTAATTTATTGATTATGTCTTTATATTACCACATGCAATATAAAACACAAATGTTATTATCATCTCACGTGTACTTAACCCTTCGTGGTGACACGGGGTGTATAGCACCCCAGGATATGTATTTGCCAACGTTTCTGTGAATTTTTACACCTTAATAATAAAATTTAAAAATTTGGTGAATTTTATAAAAAAAATCGCTTCTATCCACAACTATTTTTTCATATACAAATTTCAACGTACCAAAAGTTAAATTTACATCAGTTGAATCTGAAGGAATTCAAAGCCCAGTGCCTTTTAAAAATAAATATTCTAGCACAGATTCGTCTAATTTTTCGTTTTATTATTTGTCTTTCGGGAAGCACTCGGGAGCAGATAAAATTTACACCAAATTAAAGGGCATAAAAGGAACTAATTGTAGTAAAAAAAATGAAAGAACCGATGTTTCCTTTTTTTTTAATTCTCTCCAGAATTTACAAGATGCGACAAAAAATTTAATGTAATGTTAATGAGTCTGATTAGACATATATTTTGAAAATATAGAATAGAAATAATATTTTCTATTAACTTTAAATAAACATCTGAATAAACAACTTAATTCCAAATACAAAAAATAAATAAATTAATACACAAGAAAAATTTTATATTTAATGAAACGAAAGAATGATATATTTTGCTTATTTTCAAAAAAGAAGAAAAGAAAAAACTTATAAATACAACAAAAATGCAGCGGGTAAATATCTCCTATGTGTAGTCTGTGGCAGCTTGCGTTTGGTTATTCGACTTTGAATATAATTACTGACCTTAAATCCTTTATTTATGTTACTAAGTTATGATGTTTTTATATCGGAGGACTATTTACTACCAATTCCATCAAGTGAAATATAAAATTTAAGAACTCAAATTTTTGCTTTTTGCACGCGTGCTAGACTGCGCGATTAGAATAATCTAAAGCATAATTTCGAGTTCTCCAGGTGGCCCGACGTGACTGCGAGAATAATAATGATCCGTTTTGTTGCAGATCGCACGTGAGATCATGATTCACAGGGAGCTGAATCACGTGAATGTTGTTCAGATGCATCACTACTTTGAGGATAACCTGAACGTGTACATGCTTCTGGAAGCCTGTCCTCGAAAGGTATCGTATGTCCCATCCCCCGTATACCTACCTGCCTGCACAGTTTCCTACGATACATTCTCTGTATGCGATCGCAAGAATTTCCCAACCTTCTCCTTTCGAGCCACGGCCGATCCCCGTTGTGTTCGAAGAATGAGAGGAGTCCGCGTATATACCTGTTAGCAGTTAGATAAAGCCTCGTTCTTCCGAGGAACCTCGTCAGAATGATCAACAAGAGGCACCGTTCAAAGGGACGACCTTACATCCGATTGTGCAAGGATTTACAGGCACGTTTAAAGGAATAGAACGTTGCTTTACGTCGCGCGTTCGCTCGGAAGGTCCAGGGACCTACAGGTCCACCCTCAAATAGGCATTCGATCCTCAAGAACCTTTCGAAATAATTCAAAGGCCCCCTGCGTGAAGCTTCGACGAGAATTGCAGCCACCTCGACAGGTAGCTTCGTGACGTCAAAATTCAAACCGAATTATGGTTTTATGTAATGGACACAAGGATAAATGAACTTCCGATTGTATAAATAATATATATATATATATAAAGATATTTATTTAACTTCGTGAAGTATATTGGAGTTTCAACTGTTTTGGACTGGACTTCGTGACTGAGACTGGTGGCTTTTGGATTAGTAATGCTCTCGGATAAGGGGATGCGATGGGGTTGTAAAGGTTTCGGAATGTAAGAGAGGGAATGACGGGATAGGGCAGAAAGGCAGGGTTTTGGATAGGTGACGCATTAGCTTGGGCGACGATGGGTAGCAGGGGTGACGCAGTATTTACATTTACGCAGCATTTGGGTAGTTGGTCTGATTCATGTTTGCGGAAATAAAACGATAAGTAAAGGGTCAGTACATTACAGTATATCCTCTCTACGTAGGGTAGATGCACCATTTGCGGCCACTTTAAGGTATTGTACCAGTTTCGGCCACTTCTTAAAAAATATAATATTTTTTCGCGTAAGCAATAAACGTGACCTTATATTTCTGGCATACTAAACAAATTATTTGTGACGTGAAATTCTCCACTTAATAATGATCTGCGAACAATTTAAAAATAAGTCTTTCATTCTTCATAGAATATCAGTATTTTTAATTGTAGCTTACATTGTGGGGAAAATTGGTTTCCTGTTATTTGGGAGAAATTTAATTTTGTAGCACCATTGGCTGTTTTAATGTGCAATGTTTTACTGTTGTTGGGAGCCTGCTAACGCCTTTTCGTACGGTTGGAAAAGGGGACAAGCACTTGCACTCTCCACGACTGATCTGTCCACTTGTTTGTACCGTTAGGATGTTCCGGACCGTCAACTAATCACTCGATTATTTCTCGCTCCTTGAATCCTCGGCATTGCCAGTATGTACTAACTTCTTCCTCGAATAAGTTATTCAACAAACTATTAAAAACCTCACGTCTCGCAGAGGGGAAATCCTGCGATTTTATGGCCAAAACCACAACAATAAATTCCTCAATTCGATAAAATAGATGCAAATGTCAATTGAAGAACTAATATCAGTATCAAGTGCCACCAATTTTATACTGTTAAATGTTTTAATACAAAGCTCGTATATGTGAGCTTAGACCGATCGCAAAGAATTAATCCAGATTTTCAAGTTGCTTCAAACACTTGTACTGTGTTATCCAAAGATCTGAAAATAATTTCAAGGCATGGATTGAATTCCTGGTGGTGCGTAAGATATCTTTTTGTCCTCAAAATAATTGTTTCGGTTTTTAATACGTAATTTATACAATTTTTAAAGTAGTGTTTTAGAAATAACCTTTTCATATAAGAATCAATTTTCAATACATAAAATTTTACCTATTTTACTTGGAAAATAGGAAAAATCTTTATCCCTCGTAATTTTTGTAACTGCTGTTTTTCGGATAATTTAATCCCTCATATATATTAGAACGTGAAAGTGCCGAATTTTATATATTAAAAATAAGTCTTGCGGCTTTCACCACGAAAATGGATATAGTTCTTCAATTGACATCTGTATTAAATTTGTAAAATTAAGAAATTTCATTTCTGTAGTTTTGGCCATAAAATCGCAAAATTTCCCCACTGTGCGTCTGTGTTATCGACGTGCATGGAAAGTCTGGAAGTTAAGTCTGGATATTGTGTTTAATTCGTTAATAAAATAATGTTCCATTGGCAAATTTCCTAATAAAGAATTTTGTCACCACAAAATTCTATATTAAACGTTAGCGTAAATCAATGCACCTGCTGACGTTTCAAAACATAATGGCGTGCTCATAATTGCGTGTAGTAGGTATGTACATACTTAATCGATCGATGAATATTTTTATCGGAATATTCTGGTATAATGTGGCACACAGTGTCTTTCTATTATAAGGCAATTTTCATCTTATATTTTGCAATTTTATAGTTTGTAATGATCACAAGCTGTTGCAGAAGTGCTTCGTCTATCTTCTTTCCTAATAATTCAATCTAGCAGATTCATTCCTTTTGTCAAAGTGTATGGTAGTTTAGCGTTCTTCTTCCCCCAGTTAGAACTGAAGTCGCGTGTTTGCAAACAAGTTTGCAACCTTGATGAAGACAATTATCCGTGACGCACAGTGGTGGTTCTTTGGAACTAAGTAGCGACACATCGTAAATTCTTACACTTTAGCATTTGGGGTCAAGATAATCGTCTTTTTCTGCTGCAATTCGATTTTTTACATTAATTTACACGGTCATCCATAAAAGCTGCGCGAAGTCACGCGTGCTTCCTTTTTTGTAATATTGCTTCCTCGAACAGCTAATGGGAATCCATTTCGCGCACGTGTTTTCATTTAAGCGTTTTCAGGAAATAATAATCAGGTGCGTTTGTCTTTCTTTTTACGATCCTTGTAAATAAATTCCTCCACAAAGATCTAGGAATCCCTTATGTTCCAAAAATAGAACTACGCACGTCCAGGAGCAATTGGACCGATTGAAATTGATCATGAGACATCAACAGAAGTAAATAAGATTTGCTATGTTTATTGTTAACTTCGTGGAATGCATAATGTTTGTTTTTATTATATCTGTGACTTTGAATTTATGATCTCTTTTTACCGAAGATAACCAAGTTCCATGATACTGATTTTTTTATCCTAAACAGGCTCCTCCAATTTCGAATATTTTACAAAAATTTGGCAATATAATCTTCTGCCGAAATCTTATTTCAGTATTAAGTTGTAAGTTGATAGCACTTGAAAAATTAAAACAAGGTTTTAAAAACACTTTTCATGAAATCCTCTTCACACTTCAGCTTCGATTCCATCAAACATTTAGTTGTGATGGTACCTACTAAACAGGAATAATTTTATGGGATACACGTTTAGAGTTTGATAGATAATTTCGAAAATTTTCAAATCTAAATTTGGATTTCCCCCTCCCTCAAAACTCAAATTTGGGTTAGAACTGGCCTGGCTATACTACTTAGGTTCCCCCATAGCCAGAGATGGGCAAATTTTGTATTCAAATAAAATTTCGAATAACGAATAAAAAGTTAAAAAGATTTAGAGTTAGCTTTATTCAACACATGGCGAATAATTTTTTTTAACTTTTATTCATTATTCGAAATTCTATTTAAATAAAAATTCCGCCCACCTCTGCCCATTGCCCATCTAATTTCAAGACACAGAAACAACCCCCGTCATTTTTCCTCGACAGAGTTTGATGCACGTGCTGAAATACCGCGGCAAGGTCACGGAGCCAGAAGCACGGTATTACATGAAGCAAATGGTAACCGGCGTCGCGTATATTCACTCTCAGAAAGTTGTTCATCGGGACTTGAAGCCGGGTAACATGTTCCTATCGGATCGTATGGTCGTCAAGATCGGAGACTTCGGGCTGGCAACGAGACCTGACGGGCAGCGCAGGCGAGTGTAAGTCTTCCTCTGCATATCTTAATTACTCTACACGCTACATAGAACTGGCAATTGGACTTAGAAAATGTCACGAGTATAAAAAGATACGTATCGATATTTTCCGGTTCAATTATGTGGAACGCCGAGGGCAATAGTTCCGTGATCGTCAGATCTGATCGTTGGCTTCGTTTCTGTTTGTATGGGTATTGCACGGGGAATTTCACAACACGTCACGTGGGTACAATTTGCGGGACGAATTAGACGCACAGAATCAACGCGAAGAATTCACATAGACCTTTGTAACTTTGACTTGTCTCCCTAGTTACAGGTGTTTTGGTGTTTCTATAAGTTACATGCGTAAGGTTTGCGGGCAGAATTAAGATCAGGTTTAGTATCACTACTTAGCATGCTTGCATTGTTACACACGTAGGTACTCTTTGCTTACTATTGCTCGGCATACCTTATAGAAGTCTGCTTCCAAAGAAAACGTTTCACATTTGAAGTGCCCACGTAGAGCCGCAACATACAGTGGGTGGCCAAATTATAATACTCAAACAAAAAGGTTTGGGATCTGGAAAGTTTAAGCGATGGAATAAAATTAAATACATTTAGGTATATAGGTTTAAGACTATATTGCACCAGAAATACAATTACTCAATATCTGGTGACTCCACCTTTAGCTTTTATGACGGCTTGGATTCGGCGCGGCATGCTTTCAATGCATTCTGTGGCTACTTCCTAGAGTTTTGGAATATTCTGCCATAAGATGATATTCTCTATTATTTCTGTCTTATTTGCAATAATTTTAACCCCGCTCTTTTAAATCAAGCGAGATTTATATGTTGAAAAATTACTCACATTATTGCCAGATGTTGTAGGCTAATCGATAAATGAAAAAACAATAACATTCGCGCATTGTTCCTTTAATTACAGCCGCGACTTTCACAGACTTTGAGGAAAATGTTTGGAGTATAATAATTTAGCCACCCTCTGTATGTAGTATGTACGTCCAATGAAGTTACTAGTTAGTTATTATGATTTCAGTTGTAGAATCAGTCGGACTAGCTCAGTTTATCGCGGGAATTATTGGAGCACGAAGACGCATGTAACTGTAACTAATAACTCGATCAAATAGGACAAATGCGCAATGTACATAGGTACCTATATAAGAACTCTTCTCTTTGTTTCTGTGCGCTTAATTCGTAGAGGAAGCTATGCACACTTGTTATGGAACATCCTGTATACCACTGATTATAACTTTCTTTGTATTTAAATTGTACAATTATTTTAAGATCTACATGGAGACTAACGAGGACTGTATACGCACATGTAGAACCATATGTTTTTGTCATGCTCCTATAAATTAAGAGAAGAACTATTAAAAGTTATAAGTTAAGATTCCTAAGCTCTTACGAGTTTAAGGATTCAGTCCACTGTGAAGTCGCGAAAAATTGTCATTCTTTAGGATTTATTTTTTAGTAAACGGAACGTCCAACGTAAATAATTTTTTTTCTACTTATTAATACACTTATTGACAGTGTAAAAAAATATTTTTTAAATTTTAAACAGTTTTTTTTATAAATATATATCGCACTGATGTGAGCGCCTCGAGAAAGCGATGCAGTGCTGGTGCAGGTGATTCCGGGAGAACGGCGGATTTGAAAGAAAAAATTCAAAGTGTGTTGTAATCATTATGAGTGTGGTTATCGCCGGAACCAGGATTATTTTTACTGATAAAAAATTAACAAAATTACAGAAGTTTGAAATTTACATGTCGAAATACGGTGAATTCTTCAATCATTTTGCCTTGTAAAAAGTATGAAGTGGTTAATCCAAAAAGGTTTCCGTGGTCCCGGCCATAGCCACTGATGTCCTGAATAACGTGTAAAAATTTCAGACTGATTGGTCTAATAGTTTTTTTGCAATCACCTTTACCAGTTGCAAAAATGTTGTTTTGAGATAATTGCGTTGTAAGTTATTTATTATTTTTTTGTATAATATAAGAGTAGCTTAATAAATACCAAGAAGATCGATCGCATTATATGTTGTATCTACGAAAAAAAGAATCTTTAATAATAGCTTAATTTTTCAAACCGTCACAGTGGACCGACCCCTTAAAGCAGAGATAGGCAAGAATTTATTTAAATAAAACTTTGAATAACGAATTCTCGTTAAAAAAATTATTCCTCACGCGTTCGAAATTTTTGTTAAGTTTCATTCATTACTCGAAATTTTATTTAAATAAAAATTTTGCCCACCTCTGGCTTAAAGTAGCGATTTACATTCACGTTAAATTTAATTTATTTCACACTTAATATTAAGTTTATAGAACATTTAATTTATAGGAAAGAAAACTTCATACCTCGTGTAATTGATACTGGAATTATAAATAATTCGTTTGTATGCGCAGGACGATATGCGGAACACCGAATTACATCGCACCGGAAGTGTTGTATAAACAAGCGTACAGCTACGAAGCGGATGTTTGGGCCCTCGGTTGCATACTTTATGCCCTGCTGGTAGGGCAACCACCTTTCGACACCGCGTCCCTGAAAGAAACATACGCTAGGATATGTAATAATCATTATCGAGAAGTCGACGACTCGATAGCAAGTCGAAGTGGCCAGGACCTCATAAAGTGGCTTTTACAACCGAATCCTGAGCTCAGACCGTCCTTGGAAAGGGTGAAGGAGCACGCTTATCTCACCAAGGAACTCGTACCAGTTTCCTTACCTCATACCTGTTGCTACCAAATGCCACATGCGTCGATAATCGACCCCATGGCGTCACCCTCCTCGAATTCTACAACTTCTAGGAGTCAAAAATTCAATAAGAACCAGGTAGGTAAATTTCTAACCGACAAGCCACATAGTAGGTGCCAATATAATTCTTCATTCAGGATTACTGCATTCTGAAATATAGTCGTTCTTGTTTGACTTTTGGTTTTATTGCAGTGCACTTGCAATTTATACTGTACATGTAAATGGTTTGAAGTTTCTGAGTGTAAATTATGTGCTTTTGGAAACTTCGAACCGAACTCATTATAACTCATTATTTTATTATGAGATACTACTAAAAAATATACTGAGTGTTTAAAACAATTATAGAAGTTCCTTAGGATTCATATTATACCTGAAAATCATGAAAAAAGTTTTCATTATTACCAACAATTTCAAGCTTTCAGTGTCAGAAATTTTTAGCCTGTATTATTATTTTTATAAACAAAAGTACTATATATACCTACTATAAGACCGATTCGTCTTCTATATAAGTACTTATATAGAAGAAGTTTCGACTTTTAAAATAGATCTTGAAACTAACAAGGGAAGATCCCGAAGCCGAAAATTCAAAACATTCTGAAACTTTGTGAATATGTAGGGGATTTCCTCCTGATTGCAACGCAATTTTTGTTTGCTGCTCAAATTCGCTGGAAAGGGGTGAAATTAACCTCTGAAAATTCGGCTATTTTCCGATTTTGTGTTATAACTCGCGAAGTGTAAAAGATAGAAAAAAAGTTTCGAGACAAAACTTCTTTTAATTAGATCTAGCATTTGGTAAAAAAAAATATTATACGGTTCACGAGTTATAACAGAAAATCGGAAAATAACCGGATTTTCAGGGGTCACTTACACCCCCTTAGAGTGAATTTAGGCAGCAAACAAAAATTCCGTTGTAATCAGGGGGAAATTCCCTACATATTCACGAAGTTTCAGAATTTTTTGAATTTCCGGGTTCGGGATGTTCCCTTGTAAGTGATAATTAATATTTTTAACGAACTTAATAATTTCCTATCATTTTGTCTAAAATATAAAAGGAAGTTGTTTACCTTTTCGACAATTGGAATAAATATTTCGTTTTACCAAAACAATTTATTCAATATTCCACTATTTCTTTACTTAAGAAATAATGTATAAATTAATATAGAAATGTTTTCTTATTTCATATGATATTTCCTATTTCTCATGAAATATCCACGATATGATTAGTTAATAATCAGGGACCTGTTATTGGATTTTAAATGAACGAAACCGGTATTGCTGTCGCAGTACTGTTATCGCAGAGTTGTCAAACATTTAAATTCCCAATGTGACTTTACCGAAAGTACGTTACAGTAATGTAAACATTGTACACGCTGCGTCGCGTTGCAAAGAAATATAAACATGGTAAACTTATTTAGATCGTACTACAACATGATTTTCGAAAGTAAACCCTTGGTAGTTCTCAAACCTGAAACGTAAATATTGCGTCCAACATTAATGAAGCATTTAGCCTCCGGTACATAACCTCTTAATTTAACTTGCCGTTTAATGTTTTTCATGCCGTGCACACACTGACGGGTATTCTAAAATTTTCCTCAGGTTTGGCCGAGCATGTTGTCGCAAGAAGTGTCCCATCGATATCAGCAACAAACTGTACACATGCAGCCGCCGCCGCCGCCGCAGCAGCAGCAACTGCAGCCTCAACAACAGCAACAGCATCAACATCAAATTAATCGATCTCAGAAAAGTTTACGAAAACAGTCGAAAGTGATCAGCTGGCTAGCCAGAAAGCTTCCAAAAGTTCCGAAGTTCAGGCAACGATTGAACAGCGTACTCTGCCCTGATCAGAAGAAAATTGGCTACGTGGCGCAGAGCGTGCAAATGCACCGAGCACTGGAAGCATGCATTACCGAAATGAAGCACAAAAACATGTCGCAGAATCCCCCGATTGTAGAGGAAGTTGTCCCTCTTTTCATCACTAAGTGGATAGATTACTCTAACAAATACGGCCTAAGTTTTCAGCTCTCAGATAAAACCGTCGGGGTTCTCTTCAACGACAATACGAAAATTAGTTACACGCATGACAGAAGGTCCAGTATCCCCTTTGCAGTGAGCGCATATGCTTTAACCCTTTGGACTGAATCATATTTTAGGGTAAATGAATGGAAATGAATTTCTATAAAATAGATTAGAATGCAGAGAGAGGACGATTTTTTTTATAATTTATCACAGTACAAAGGGTTAATCAGATCTTTAATTCTGCTGAATTTGTGGGAAATATGTATTTCTATTTGCACAGAAGGGTGGAGTATGTGACTACCGAGGACGAAGTAACAAAGTACCATAGAGAAGAGGATGTTCCAGCTGCTCTGCAGAGGAAGCTGGAATTACTCCAACGTTTCACACAGTACATGGATAATTTCATGATCGAAGGTAAATTAACTTCAGTACGATCTGGTGTTAACATTATTTTATTAATGCAATATTAATTGAACGTGGAAGACCTCCTATGGTTTTACTACGGTTTTTTTTATATATTAAGAAATAAGAAGGCAGGATGTTATAGCGTAAAAAAGTTCTGTCGCTCTTTTAATTAGTTATATAATTTTACTTAGAATTTGCCCGAACTCGTGGCTAAAACTAATATCTTCAAATCTATGGTAAATTGTTGAAATAAATTACAATAACATGACTTTGGAAAAATATTCATGTACCTTTTTAATGAATTTTTTTTTAATTATACTATTGTATAAAACATTCTACGTGGTTTAATCGTAAATGATAACTGTTATAATACACTGTTGAATAGATGCAATTACATACGAACTACTTTTTAACTACAGAATTAAGAATTTCTGACAATTTTGGACATATTTAGAAATCTGCGAGAACGGGCGTGAGATTGTCGCAGCTAATTTCAATCAGAATTTCTGTGACCTTTAAACTTTACTTTAAAAAAGAAATCGAAGTTTGATTTCGCTTGATACACGACTATTCGCTCAAAGAAAGAAAATACATATGTATATAGGCCTTGCATTTTTATCTACCACAGCTGTAGAGATATTCAAAAAATAATACAATTAATGTAAATATGAATTTCGAGCATATTAGATAATACCAACGTCGACAGATTATCTTGTTACATCGACAATAAATCGTAACATAATTTCTAGTTTTCCCTAAAAAAAATATCATTTTCTAACGCTACTAAGCTTGAAGTTGCATATCTCTTAGAGAATTTGCAGATTAAACATTAATTTTAATGGAAACACATGCTCTGATATTTGACAAATGAAGTACAATTCACAGAGTCTTAAAATAAAGAAAAATTATTTCTGGCCATGATTTCGGGCAAATCCGCCACTGTGAGCCATTGTAAAAGATAAATAACTAATGCGATGAATCTATGTAGACTGGCGTTCATAAGTATTAGAAATCAAATAGCGTATTTGAGAAGAAATTCCAAATTTGATGCGTAACGTTACACTTTTTAGGCCCACCGTTTAGCCGTCTAAAATCGAGAGACTTTCGGATATGTATGCATAACTTCCGAAAAACAATAGTTTTTTAACTGAAACTTTTTTCTTAAGTAGTTCATAATACTATGTAAAGATAGTAAAAAAAACGGGAAATCTTCATCAAGCCGTTGACTTGTAAAAAAATCCACAAAATGTACATATATTCCGAGGGTTCAAACGGGTATACCCCCTTAAGCTACCAATTGCAGCTTTCCCTCTTCGTGACGACCCAATTAGGTCACGAATAAGAGCGACAAAACTTTTCCACAGACCTTGTACATACATCCATTTAGCATCATATTTAACCCCCCAACTCATTTTCGTAGACACATACAACGCATCTATACGTAATCATAATTGTTCGTTAATATTGTTGAAGGAGGTGAAATTAAGGAATACAGAGTGGCCCCAAAACCGTCGAAGAACGCGTTCGTACCGCGAATGAGACGGTGGCTGAGAACTGACAAAACAATCGTGATGGAACTGACAGTACCTCTTCTGCAAGTGAATTTCTTCGAGGATCACACCAAGTTGGTTGTCTCGCAGGAGTCGCCTAGTAGAGAATACTTGATAACGTACATCGACACTACTAGGCGTACCTCTTCCTATTGGCTGAGCGATTTAAGGGATTTCGGCTGCACGCCGGATCTCTACGAACGTTTGTATTACGTGTGCAAAGTGTCCAGAGAGTTCGCAGAACTGCATAACAACACTATCGCCTGACCATCAAAGACGCACCACAAAGTGCAATGTTCGTCGAAAGGCTGAGGTTCGTTTCACCTAAAAAATGATGTTTCCCTTTCGGCCAGCTGCACCCGTGCAAAACGCTTAACGTATTGCTTTATGTTACACCTTTGAAGATTGCTGATTAGAAGGATTTGTTAAATTTGATAGTATAAGAGAGGTATTTACGTTAAATCTGAAGTGGATATAAATTGCCGACTAATTATCATTGTTGCATAAATTTTGTTGTAACGTGTAAAACTACATAGTGGATTTATTTAAAGCAAATCGATCGGTAAGAGACCGTCGTGTGTTTTGTTATGTACATTTTATTACCTAAGAAATGAATAGATAAATTATATTAATTTAATTTCTACGATAAATCAGTTGCAAGCGAACTGTCCTGTTATCGAATTATCAAAAAATATTCATTATATTGAAGAAGTTTATCTCGCATACTTGAGTTTCTGCATTGAACGAAAAGCATTGCATCTACGAATGAAATGTTTGTTCGCAACAGTCCTGTCTCAGTTTCGAAGAATTCTATTAATATTGAAAAGTCTAATGAATGCTAAAGTAGGCGTACGGAATATACACTTAATAATATATTTTATTATATAATGTTAATACAAAAGAAACGTCTAAAGATAATAAGTACTAATTTTAGATTATCGTAAATATTTTTGTATATTAAGATTAATGAAGTAAAATAGTCCATAGTATATGAGATAGCGAAGTTGAAAACTGAAAAAAAAGATGAAAATAATTTTGTAAAAGTGCTTTAACGTCATACAAAAAGATCTAATGTTTACTACGTTGTTTCATACGAATGAGATTCAAGGAATAGTTGTTGGTAATGTCCCATCGAATCAGTTTAGAAATTTAACAAAATTCGAGGTGCAGCGAGTGCAGCTGAAAGAAAGACATTATTTAATAAATGTACACGGATGTCAGCTTCGCGATATTAATACTGTTTCAGCCTTCTTGGTGTAGACCATTTCCTTCTGAAAGTGTATCCCAATTGACTCTGTGAGTCATCAAATCTCTGATGAACAGACTTACAAAAAGGACAAGGTTTACACCCAGAGACTCTAAACTACGATATTAATTGTAAGAGCCTGGGTCATGAAAACCTCAGGTACCTTCGGTGCCCCATGTTCAAATTTTGCGATCGATTATTTCTTTTACGAGACGTAACAAAGTTGTGATAGATTATGTTTTGTACGTGATTAGAGGGGATCAGCAAATAGTTCACAGAGAATCGTTGATGCAGACGTTCAGAAGGAGGGCCACAATCTTATCTCGTTTTTGTTCCTTGAAATGTTTTGTAACCACTGTAGGGGTTGTTTCCATGGGACTTTCAATTACGAATAACAAACTTTCGTAGACAGCACCGGTGAAGAGAACCAAGTAAAGGTTTGATTTCGAACAGTCGCGTTATTTGCATTTGGCAAGAATTGTGTTACAGTTCTGCTGTGAACTATACACGCACACTAGTTCGAAGTTCTAATGATTACTGACAATGAGTGCAACTCCGAACACATTATCGTGTATGCACTTGCTACACCTACAGTACTTTATAAAGGTCTGAACCCTATACTTACCCCCAATCGATGCACCTAAAAGATATGGATAAAGTGTATTCAGGAGAGTGTCTGAGAACGACGATTTTTATTTTCAGCGAACATTTGAGAATCGATCTTCTAATATATTTCGAGTCGTAAACTTTGCACGGTGCAATAATACTTTTTAGTTTTGCATCGAGTAAAAGAAATTAATGAATCTTCGTTTTAATTCCTGAATTATACCTTCGTTGCTTCTTTATTACTATTTTTCAAATGTATACCTTTTTACCTTACACCAGACTCAAACGTTAAGTTTATTTACGTTTTACAGTTTGGAAATAAATTACTGTAAGAGTGGCAAGTTGAAGTTTGAAATGGTAAATCTTCCAACAAGTGCAATACACGCATTTCGTATTTGTCTTTTCATAAACCTTCAGTTCCCATCAAATCACACTTACGCTTAATTGTCAGCAAACATTCAATTTATGTGATACTATTTAAACACGGTATATCTATTTTAGTCGACCCGTTACGTTATGATAAAAAGCGTGCTTCCAAGATGTCTTTTCCAACCAATCTTTGAACCATTGTGAGCATTTTATAATGACGTTTGTTTTCGTGTAACGGTGATAAATCGTAGCGCAATTATTCTTGCCGTGAAAAAGTTAGGTCAGGGCTGCCCAACATTATGCTCTGGATCAACGTTGTTAGTATATAATAGCAAAGTAAATTGTTAAAGAACGAGACAAGAATTACACGACTTTAATTACGCAATTAAAATGTACGAAGATCGAGGGAATGGAATACATTAGTACGTAACATTGTATTAACAAAAACATGCTTAAACTGCAACAAAAAAGAGACTTTCATTAAATGAAACGTAGATGTAGGTACTGAAAGAGACAGTTTCAAATGATGCCAAACATTCGTAATCCAAGTGCCTATATTAAACAAGAGTCTGTCTGTAATGTAAATTGTAAATTTAGATCTCGGATCCATTTGCTTTATGGAAGCTTAATTTCTAATCTCTATGAGAAAGATTGGCGAGAAAGAGAGAGACGAATGAAAGATTGCAAACGCAAACTGGTGGCTTTTAGTGGATGGCCTTGTCTTAAATTATTTCAAATTGTATCTACGGTTTGATACTCGCAGGAATGAAAACGTAACGTTAAGTGGACCAATTGAATTGGCGTAAAAGCAGCGCAGTGCTGCTTAGCTGTTCTTTTGAAAATGGTCGTGATGCATGAACGTTTAAATCAATCGTGACATTTTTTATAGATAATTAAACACGCGTAGGGTATATTGAAACAGTACCGTTAATCTTGACGGTATGCAGCAAAAATTTGGGGTTCGGTGAATTTCGTGCCAAACGTTTCGATCACTCATTTCGTTTGACGGGATTGTACGACGCATGACTCACTCGTTAACCGCATTAGGCCTCGTAAATATTCAAAGATGATTGTACCACTTTGTACGGAGTGTAAGAAGCTTATTTGTTGCGGCTTTTACAAGTGATTACACACTTGTTTAACGTGTTCTACTCATGGAGGGGATGAAAAGTGTTAATGGAACGATTTTTTTTTGTATTCATTGTTTGGAAAATAGTTCCTTTGACACTTTTTATCCCTTCAACGAGTAGAACACGTTGAAATAAAAAACATTTGACCTCTTTCTCTACTCAATTATGAAACCCGCGAAATATAATTGTTTTACACTCTGTAGGTATGTGAATTCAGAAAACATTACATGTTTAGGTATTGATTACAATACTATCGATACCTTTATTGTTTTAACACCTTGTGGGCGCAATTAGCGTGCATAAAAGTACATCAAGTACTGAACGCGCATGGGCGTCCGGAGGGGAGTGCAAAAGGGGCAGTTGCCCCCCCCCTGGCTTTTGAGAAAAAATCGCTTATTTTTAAAAACTGATCTTTATTAAGTTTATATGAGAAAAGGTAATATTTTTAAATTTCGGTTTTAAATTTTTGATTAAATTGGCACTATAAATGGATTAAAAAAGCGAGAGGGGTATATTTTTCTTTACCATCACACAAAGTTGCCCTCCCCTGGAAAAAATTCTCCGGACGCCCTTGTGAACGCGTATTTCTTTATTCGATGAAAAATCTCGTATTTTTATTCTTTATACAGGGTGACTCGCGTAACTTGTCCACCTCAAAATAACTCCTAAAGTATTAAATTTTTAAAAAGTAGTGATTCTTCTATAAGTATCAAGCATTATTTGTCCTAAATCTAATAATAATAACAGGTGTATGGAGGTGAACGAGCATCACTTTAAGCATCTACCTAACAAGAGAAGATCCCCGAGCTCAGAAATTCAACAAAATTTGAAACTTTGTAGATATATAGAGGATTTCCATTTTTTTGCTGTCCAAATTCATAATGCGGGGGCGAAATTATCCCCTGAAAATTCGGCTATTTCTCGATTTTATTTTGTAACTCGCAATCTGTAAGAGATACAAAAAAGATTTCAAGACAAAAGTTACTTCTTTTAATTAGGACTATCATTTGGCAACTTACAGTTCTTACAAAATCGGAAAATAGCCGGAATTTAAAGGACCACTTTCACCCCCTTAGAGTGAATTTGGACAGCAAGCAAAAATTGCGTTGGAATCAGGAGGAAATCCCCTACATATTCACAAAGTTTCAGAATTTATTGAATTTCCGGATTCAGGATCTCTCCTTGTAAATAGTGAGACCATGAACAACGTTCTTGCAAATATCTTGCTAATTAGTAGGTTTAAGATAAATAAGGCTAATAATACCTTCTTATAGAAAACTTAATGCTGCTTTAAATTTTCATACATAAAGGTACGCATCCCATTTAAAAAAATTCAAGGTCACTTGATATCTCGTAAACAAATAGGTCATTTAAAAAAAAACATTTCATATAAAACACTTTTTCATAGAACACATACTTCAGAAGTTTTTCGAGGCGGACAAGTTACGCGAATCACTCTGTACATCAATCAAAGCTATTAGTTCTAATGATTTTGGTCGACTGGCCGCTAACAAGGCCCAATCCCGCTGTATCGCAGCACCTTTCCCTTTCGTGACACGTGGTAAAACCCGTGGGAACTGTCCACAAGGTATTAAAAGCATCAAAGGTCGAACTTTCATGTTCAAACTGATTAGCGTGGCCCCACGATTTAGAATTCTCATAAACTGGGCTGTAGTTTGTCAGATGCTATTACCAAATTGCACAACAAACACCAAATCACGAGAATCAGATGTTTAATTTAACTTAAAATTTCGTTGTTACGAGTGCTAAGAAGAATGATGAGTTAACAGATTGCGCTTCATTCGAACGATACTTGACACGGTGTATCTTCGAATCGGGCGGCAACACGTGCACGCATGATAGCGTATGTGGTGCGTATATAGGTAATATACGAATTGTATTTAACGGTGCCGTTTCCCACGTGCTTTTAATACGGTTCGATACAGTATGACCGTTCGAAATTGTCACTCGTTTGACACCTCTGCGGTGGAACCCTAAAAACTAGGCAGGTGCGATTTAGGTTAATTGCGTCGTATTGGACATCGTTCCGGGTTCGATTTTTAATTTGCACGCGGGTGTTTAAATTCGTTGCACGAGTCGGACCGACTTAACGATGCTATTCAACTTAGGATGTTATAATGTTTAATACGCGTCTATAAATTTACCTTAACGCTATCTATCAGTCTCCCGAGTACTCGAAGTATCAGTAGACCGTTTACAGCTTGCAAAGTGCCGAGCTTCCTGTAGCTTCCTGTAACACTTTTCAAACAATTGACACTCCTGAATTACTTGTTGGTATCGTTGAATGCCAAGTCGAGCTATACGAAGCTTCGACTAATTCGCACGTGCTCAACTAAGAGATCGGAGGATTCTTAGTAACCCTAGTCACGGTCGTTTTTCGTTTCGATAGGATAAGAGCGAAAAGAAGGGTAATCACTGCCATCGGTTAACGCCGCAGCAGCGTGTTGCTGCTGTATCTTCAGGCTGTTACGTTAGATAACGCTATTTATTATCATTCGTAGTAGTAATTACTATTGTAACTTTTTATTACGAGTACACTTGTTAAACATCGCCACGCATCGATACTGTTATTGGCAATTTCCTGCGTAAAATTTTCGCTAGATGCTTCCATCAAAATCGAGCAACGTCGCTAACACGTATTTACTTTCCAGCTCGCAGCAGCGCAAGTAACGAAACTGGTGCACGCACGCGTTTATGAAACGCGACAACCCGAGTCATGCGATAGCGATGAAACTTTTGTTACATATATTACGACGCTTTTCTAATCGCATTCTATCTTTTCCTTCCTGATAAATTCGTCGTCGAAATGTGCGTGTTGTGAAAATTTCGGAAAATGAGAAGCATCTAAATCAGTGTTGTAAAGACTCGTCGACACAGATCTCGTATGGAACCTGTAACTTTTGTTCTCGTACAATGATGCGCAGCTACAGCATGACTGCCGCTGTAACCCGAGTGAACGTAACTGCGTTTCGGGATTACATATTTCCTTGTAACGTCATTATGAGTTATCATAGAACTTGTGATGTACATTAGCAATGCTATTAATTTTATTAGCACTTTTATTATAATTATTATTATGTTATCATTATTCTCGTTACTAATATCATCGCTTCCGATAATATTATTGGTTCTATTACCTACTTTAATTATATTATACTTGTTAGTACAATGACCATTAACGATAACTCGCCTACTCATTTATACGTAGGGTAATTTACTTTTGAGCGAGCAAGATGTCGACCCGCCTGGATCGTTTCGAATTCTATACTGCTAGCTATGATTTATTTTTTATCGATACTTTATATCGCCAGGGAACTTTGCACGTGTTTCGCTCAACTAAATGGCAATCGATGCTAAGGATCTCAGATTCGTTAATTTATCCATCTCATGCGAGGAAAATCAAAGGTTTAGATACGTATGCGACAGAGTGTCCGTATATTATTCGCTCGTATTCTATGCATGTGTACAGAATATTTAGAATCTACTGTACATATACAATGTCGGAATCTAAAATTATAAGCATTTCTGCTTATTCCTTTTGAACGCTTTGTTTAAACATTTATGCGTCGAATATGGTACGTCTCTTTAGAACTTGCTGTATGCGTGCATAGAGTATGATGGCTAACGATAGAGTTGGATACGGTGGAGATCAGCGTTTCGTTATTGAAACGCTCTATGAAGTTGCGATTTTGACAAGGTATGTTCACGACATATAGTCATCTGGGAAGAATTAATTTAAAACGATTAATGTGATTTTATTTCGTTCTCTCACGTGTATACACTTAAATATACCCTATGTACATATAAATCTACTTATTTACCGGAAATATAGTATAAAATTATTGCTTCATTCTCTGCGATTCATCTTCCTATTTACCTACATCTGAAACTGATCTGGACAGCAGAATCTGACGTCAGAACTGCAGCAGTCTGTGTCCGCATTTGGCTGCGTTCTGATATGCAGAGCCTGAGGTGCAGTGCCTGATGTCAGATGGACAGCAGATCGACAACAGATTTCGCCGTCTGCTAGGCAATTGCTTGGTAATTCTGGACCTCAGATGGCGCTGTTGCTGTGCCTAGCAGACGGCGAAATCTGCTGTCGATCTGCTGTCCATCTGACATCAGGCTCTGCACCACAGGCTCTGCACATCAGAACGCAGCCAAATGCGGACACAGACTGCTGCAGTTCTGACGTCAGATTCTGCTGCCCAGATCTGTCTATCAGGGGACTCTATAGAACCATGCGAACTGTGGATTTTATTAAAGTATTACGAATGTCTTTCACAAAAGATTGAAAATCATCAAGGGAGATGTGTTTTCAGCATACTTTCTTCACTAATGTGACTTGCTCTATATACATTGCAAGCAGTTCACCATAAATAATCTATTTTCTTAATAATTCTTAATGCTATGTCTTTCGACAATTTTTGTCGATTTACCTTATTTGACAAATTTACAGAAACTTGTGCGAAACAAGATGCTCTGTCTATCTATCTATCTAATCTTCTCTGGACAACCTCCAAGCCAGCCTGTGCATCCCCTTTATTTCTATCCATCCAAGCCTGTGCATCCCCTTGAATTCTATCCAAGCCTGTAGGTCCCCTTCATTTCTATAATATAAGCTTTACATAAAAACTCTAAATTGCTGGTATACAAATATCTGACAATTTAAATACAATGCAATTTGTTACTACAATATATTATTATTGTAATATAGGTATCACTGACAGTATGTAATTAGTAGTATAAGTTAGAATCTGCAAAATTATAATAATAACTCGACAATAATGCTTGGAAGTTGGACATGCTATTGTAACCAAGTACAGAGGAGGACATACTATACTGAATGATATTATATAAAAATGAATGAAAGGAATAATACTGGAAATAATCTCGCTTCAATATTATATTTATTTTTAAAGTAACAGGAATAAAAAAGTAATTCGCAGTAGATATAGGAAGACTTCAAATTTTGTTTATTTATTGTTACATTTTTCCAAGACTATTTTCATCCAGTAACGTCTCCGGAGAGCAAATCAAAGAGCGGGAAGTGGCGCAGATGTTTGGAGACAGTGACTGTTTAACGAAGAGACGCAGAATTTTCGAACGCCTCTTGAAAGGCCTGCGCCTCTTATTTGCAACTTTAAGGCGATTCCTTTGAAGCTGAAAGGGTGTAGCCAGTTAAGATGGTCAAATGTGCCCTTGAACCGAATTCGACTCACGATGAATCATTCGAAAGCTTATTAAAGCAGAAACATTTGTGGCAATTTTCAACTTCGTATCTCCACCCGGAGGGTAGTAAGGGGCAAAAATAGGAAATCAGGAAATTATTTTTATCTTTCCATTATAAAGGTGAGAAATAAATGAGAATACCGAAGGGAAGGATTAGAAATGAAAATTAAAAGTTATTCTATTTATTATTATTACGTTATCAATCAACAAATTTTTGAATAATTTTAACAATCGGTATAATTAGGAGATTAATTAATAGAATCCCAAGTTAATTTACAACAGACACTGATAGAAGGATAAAGGAAAGAAAAAGGTAGACGTGTTTGTGAATAATATAATATTTAAAACAATTATTTGACACTTAAAAGTTGATCGAATCTGATAATTGGAATGGTCAATTTTCTCGACGATCCATACTGCATATGAAGTTTCATATACCAATAGAAAGAATTATACTCTTACATGACGCACTGCTTCCCTGAAAGTGATTCCCTTAGAATTCATATTGAGAAACGAAGATAAGGATTTTCGCCACTGCACTTCCTGCAAAGATAGCGTTGTGATAGACCTCCATGCTAAGGTCGAGCTCGATTTCCTGAGGACCTGGTATGCTTCGCGTCATCACCAAAACGGCTTGTGTCGGTTCTGGCCTTCTCAGAGCGAAACACGACTCTGTGGCACGTTGCACACCTGGCGGAGCACGGGCCTCCAAGAACGCCATGCTGAACTGTATGGCCGAGCCTGGTAGATGGTATCCTTTCATCTTGAACAGCTCCTCCGGACGGTTGGACGAAATCGGCAGCAGACTCACAAGGGTAATGAAGTTGTAGGAATAATGGGACGGTGACCTAATGCAGGCTGTGTCACTGATACGACAAGGCCATGTTCGCACACATCGGCTGAAATATAAATACTTTACTTTAATATTCGGTCGAAGCAAGTTGATGGAAAAGTAATGAACGAGTACAACATGTATGCACATTCTGCGACGAATAGTTTGAGGTTACTCGATTTTTTTATCTTTTTTATACAGGCTGTTCCACCTAAATCAGGCACCTAAAATCATCTTCTCTATGAGACAAACATTTTTTCATTTGTACATGGTTTAAATGGGTTCAAAGAGCGAATACATGCCAAGGAAAATTTTATTCAATGCCATTTTTCTCTACAATTTTTAAGGTCATCCATGTTCCTTCAGGTGGAAATACACATTTTTAAATGATCTTAGCTTCGATCTTCTGTAACTTTGTTTGTTTCTTTGGTGCATGGTTCAAATCTGGCAACTCAATTTTCACCCACTTTCGCTAATTCAATTGTTTTGAAACTTTGCATGCGTGCGTAGGTTGGATGAAAGTGCAATTTTTTTAAACAAAAAGGTCAAAAATAAAATATATAAAAGTTATGTATAAAAAAAAACCACAAACACTAGAATCTAGAGAAATATAAAAAATAAAAATTCACAAACACTAAAAACTAGAAAAAATATAAAAAAATATATAAATCCACAAACACTAAAAACTAGAAAATAAAAAATATATTAAAAAGAATTTGTGTTAAACGATTTTACTAAAAATGCACTGAAAACTGAAAAATGATTATTTTCGTGTACTACAATTTCGATGGTATTTTCTCACTTTAAATAAAATCGTGGTGCTTTATTAAATTGATTCATATTCTGTTATGAAACATCCCGCGTCACGATTTTATTTAAAGTGAGAAAATCCATCGAAATTGTAGTACAAGAAAATAATTATTTCTTAGTTTATAAAGCATTTTTAGCAAAATTGTTAAACATAAATTTCCTTTTTTCATATATTTCTTTATTCCTCTGTATATTGTAATTGGCGTGGATATACATTTGAATGAGTATAAAGCGTGATCTTAACATGTCCGCGAACTCGAAATTTTAAAATCCAGCTCCCAATGCTTTATTGTATGGTCGATCTACTAAGAGAAGTCTCAGGCTTAATGTATCGACTTCCACCGTAAATAATAATTGCTGCTGATGAAATGAAAACTTAATTTACTGATAAACATGAGTGTCTTTGAAAATTGTTCGAAAAAAATATCCTCGCAGCGTTTTTGCTCGTTGAAATTCTTCAAAATACAGTGAAACATTTTTCATATCGTCGCAACTGGAAAAGAAAACTAGAGTGGCCTAGTTTAAGTGGGACACTCTGTACTTGTGAAATGAAACAACCAGATTGATAAAAAGCGCATTCCGCTCGGAACTAAATTAATGGAAAGTACGACGCTTACTTTTTCCTTTCGTGATCACGATGATATCCTGATGGACAATTTATTCTGTTGCAACGAAAACTACCCCTGGTGTTGTGACAAATCTCGTCGGTTCCTCTGCAGACGAGACCCGCCTTACATTCGTCAATATCTTGAAGAAACAATACAAGATTAATCGTGGTCAAAGAAACGACGAAGTTCGTGTATCGTAATGCCGAGAAATCCAATAGCGATGTAGGTGTAATTTGGGATTTGAGTAATGGCCCAGATCTCTGGGAAGACTAGGTCAAGTACAGATTATACTACGTAATTGCAAGAAACCGGAGGTAGAACGCGCGTTAACAAACGGCTGAAACTGCGAGTATATCGTGTCCATACATTGCTCCTTGCAACTGTTACGTAGCTCTTTGTAAAAAATACATTTTTTTCTATAGAAAATACATAATAATTGACGAAGTCTTACTAGCAGTTAAGTTGAATATACCCAAGCAAGTTTTACACAAATAAATTCATTATGTTTGAAGTTAAAAATCAGTCCTTACAGGTACAAATGGCTATATGTTAATGACCCTGCTGTAGCTGCCAGTTAGAACCGCATTAAAAAATTTTAAATCCGGATTGATGCGGTTTTCTTCCCGTAAATTCCAGACTGAACCCGATGAAATATTTTCTATCGGTTTCAAACCGGATATGCATGTAAAAATCTTGACGGTATGCATCCCGTGAATTATTTGCTCTGCTAATCCGGATCGCGACGGACTCGAAAGAGCTTGTGGCATTTCCAGATTTAGTCCGTAAGATTTTTGATCCGCAATTTCAGATACGAAACTTTACGGGTTTACACAAATGGCAATTCCTGATAGAAATTGATAAATTTCACACATGCAAATCCTGTTTCATCCATCGATCTGGATATCCGCATTGAACCGGATTCGTTTTTGAACTGGCACAAATCACTGCTTGAAAATCCAGGTAGTACCGCATTCAACCAGATAGATCCAGTTCAAAATTCAACGCGGTTCTAACTGGCTGTTCCAGCAGGGGAACCACATATTTCTTATAAAATTACGTTCTATACAGTAACGCCATAGGGATGAAGAACGATTAAAGAACGTTACATAATGTCTTACCAAAAAATTCAACGCAATTATACGACAAATTATAAATCTTATTAAAAATCAAACAAAAGCAACAATAAAGAAATCGTGGATTGACGAGTATGTGTAGTCGAATTAGTAGCGACTCGGCAGCGGGGGGAGTCTTGGCAAGGGTATGCGTACCTTCGCATGTGCGACCGTCAGGGCTAAGCTTGTAACCATCCGGACATTTGCAACCGTAGCTTCCTGGTGTGTTCTCACAAATCCCTATGCAGAGATTATTATTTTTAAACTCCGTGCATTCGTCGATGTCTGTGCACGAACGATTGTCAGGATTGAGCCTGAACCCAGCGTTACAACTGCACCTGTAACTTCCCCAAATGTTCAAACACGTATGCTGGCACAAACCAGGTGTCCGTTGACATTCATTGATGTCCTGCAATTTCAAGCACATACAGCGGTGTAAAAATAATTAATCACTGCCTTGCGGTTTCTTCGTGCGATGGATATTTCGATTATTTAGTCCGAAGCAACAGGATTCGCTACATACTTGACATGCGCCGCCGAAACCCTCGGCGTTTTCAAAGCCACTTTCGCAGATGCATCGATAAGAGCCAGCGGTATTCTCGCATTGACTAGTCGACCCACATAGATTGCCGTAAAGGCTGCACTCGTCAATGTCAACGCAGTCCTTATTCGGTCCATTGACGTGACCAGGTGGACAAACGCAAACGTAACCACCCACCCTGTTCTCGCAGGTTTGATCCGGAGAACACTCGTGGCTGCCATCCGCGCACTCGTCTACGTCCACACAATACTGGCCTGATACTGTATCCAAACTGTATCCATTGCCGCATATCAGTCTCGATACACACCTGAAATTAATGTATTTAAAAATTACTCCAGAACATGTAACTGGCATTGCTATAGCTATTTAAATTCGTTAGACAATTTTGAAGTTTATGTGCAACATATTTCACTAGGTTGCTGGATACAGGGCGGTCCAGTAAGCAGTACCACTGTAATTATTCCTGAAACTAGAGTGTTTACAATTTGAAAGTGGCAAGGTAAAAAGGGAATATTCTGTGATGATAACGATTTTTTCAGGTAATTTCGCTTCCGTTAATGCCAAGCAGTGATATCCACCAACAGTTGTCCCGTAAGAGTGTCTAAAGGTGCGATCCCACGGCGCGTGGCGTATGACTCGGCGAGCCTATAGTCTGATTTTCGAGGGTCGAGACCTGAGGCGGGTCCCTCGGACGGAGCGTGGTTTAAGGAGGAACCAATGGTACGCTAGGGATTGCGTGCGGCGTTGCCACCATTGGTTCCTCCTTAAACCACGCTCCGTCCGAGGGACCCGCCTCAGGCTGTGATGCCAGATCGCGGACGGGTTCCCTCGAGAATTTCCCCCACCTCGCGCACACTACGCCGGAGCAGCGTGTCCGTGAGTTGGACTCCGAAGCGCCGAGCTCACGGACACGCTGCTCCGGCGTAGTGTGCGCGAGGTGGGGGAAATTCTCGAGGGAACCCGTCCCCGATCTGGCATCCCAGGCCTCAGGTCTCAACTCTCGGAAACCAGACTATAGTAGACTCCTCGAATGGATTCAGCGAACTCGATAACGCCGCTAGCCCGAGCTAATCATTCTAGGCGAGTTCATCGCGTAACTCACCGAGCCACGCGCCGTGGGATCGCACCTTTACACTACATTTCGCGAAGGTACGAAAAGAAGCCAATTAGTCAACCAGGTATCAAGCTTGTGTGAGAGTTTATATTACACACTTGTAAGAACCAATTGTGTTGACACAGCGCTGCATCGTCCTGCCACAGGGATTTGGATTTCGCTGACACTCGTCTACGTCTATGCACTTGTTTCCAGGACCAAGCTCAAATCCACGTGGGCAGTTGCGTGGTTCTTGAGGCGTTAACGACGGAGTGGCGGGTGATGCGGTTGTCGTTGTCAATGCCGTAGTGGTTGGCGCTCCAATTCGGGGCTGTGCAACAGGCCCGCGTGGGTTACGGTCGCATCGGTAGGACCCAAGCGTATTCCTGCAATGGTATCCCCCGCCACAGTCGTGAGTACCGAGGAGGCACTCATCGTCGTCTTCGCAGATTTCGGTGGCGGCGTTCAGAGTGTACCCTGTGCCACATGGTAGGAATCGCGTGCATGTGTAGCTTCCTATAGTATTGTCGCACCTCTGCGTCGGTAAACAATCATCTTCCTGCAACAAAACAATTTCGACTGTTCTACTATATGCATTCTAAATGACGAATTTTAGTTTAAAACACCGAGAACTTAAACTTTAATCTTTGGGGATATGTAGAGGATATATAAGTATGTATTACGCAATTTCTTTTTGCTGCCCAAATTCACAAATTCATTGAAAAGAATTTCGCAGCAATCATATTGTTTGTATCTTCGAAGCTAGCACCTTCTCGTGGGCACTATTTTATATCATAAGAAATGTCGGAAGCATTTCAAGCGACAACGCGAATACGAGTACCCTGTAGAAACATGTAAATTCAATTGACACAGTGTGGCGTGAATCCTTTACCTGCATTTGACACTCGTTGATGTCCACGCAAGCCTGCGTCAAATTTTCCCGCCTGAAGCCACCCTTACAGTTACAGGTATAACTTCCTGGTGTATTAACGCACTCCTCGTTGCTGCTGCACGCGCCTTCTACCTCGCGGCATTCGTCGACGTCGACGCAGCCGCGATTCCTGACAAACCTGGTACCGTCCGCGCACTTCTGATTTGCAGACGCTGGCGACGGCGTCGTGGCCGGTTTCCTAGTGATTGGCGCTGGAGGCTTCGAGCAACTGTAACCACCCGGCTGATTATAACAAATCTCACCTTCGCAGGCGTCCAAACCCTCTGCGCATTCGTCTATATCTGTTGGATGCAATAAGTCTGTTATAATAAACATAGTCTTCCACAACGGTCAAAGTCTTTACTCTACGGTCAACGATAATTTCAGTTACAACAGTTATTGCAAATAAACTTTCAAATACACTGACAACCATTATTTCAGTGTTAACCCTTCGACAGTGGCTGGCTTACCAACTGACCATAGGGTGGACACTGGGTACATTTCAACCGAAAATCTAATTTCAGCCATGCGCATCGTAGAATAAGTTTTTATATGAGATTATCATCTTGCTGTAGTCTGGAATCTCTAATTTTTCTTTTATAAAGATGTGATACTGCTAGGTAATAGGTACCTAAGTGACATAAGTATGGGATGGGCCCAAATGAATCCTGTATCAGATAGGCGAGAGTAATAATTGTTACTTACAAGGGAAGATCCCGAACCCGGAAATTCAAAAAATTTTGGAACTTTCTCAATACAGTAATCGCCCGTTATGAGTCCGTCGAACGGGACTGGTGGCGGACTCATAGCGGGTTGCGGACATGGTTCCGCGCGGCCAGTGACTGTGCCGACCCTTCCCTTTCCTCTCGCTCGTTGTCCGGTTCTCTCACTCTCGTCCGCAGGCTTCCAAAAAATGGTGGGGATAGTCGCCGGACTCTCAACGGGCAGAAGAAACGGACTCATAACGGATGGTTACTGTATGTAGGGGATTTTCTCCTGATTACAAGGCAATTTTTGTTTATTGCCCAAATTCACTCTAGGGAGGTGAAATTGGCCCCTGAAAATCCGGTTATTTTCCAATTTTGTGTTATAATTCGTGAAGTGAAAAGTAATTTTTTTACCAAATGATAGATCTAATTAAAAGAAGTAACTTTTGTCTTGAAATTTCTTTTCTACCTCTTACAGATTGCGAGTTAGAAAATAAAATCGAAAAATAGCCGAATCTTTAGGGGTTAATTTCACCCCCGCATTGTGATTATTGGCAACAAAAAAAAAATGCGTTGTACTCAGGAGAAAATTCACTACGTATCCACAAAGTTTCAGAATTTTTTGAATTTTCGGGTTCAGGATCTTCGCTTGTTAGGTATTTCCTAGCAGTATCACATCTTTATAAAACAAATAGAGATTCTAGACTACAGCAAGCTGATAAATAATCTGATATAAAGTATTTACATACACCTAGCACGCTATGTAACAATCTCAAGTATAACTGAGTTAATAGTACAAAAGATAACGAACTATCTACCAAACACTTCCCAAAAATCATTATTACTCAATTTCACCTTCTATTTCAATTATATTTGGAATTAAGATTAATTCTTAGTGGAATTATGACTTTATGTACCATATTTAAAATTTGCACATACGAAATACACAAGAGCAAAACACATTACGAGCAACGTTATGACAGTGCAAGACAAACTAGGACAATATGGCGCGTACAGACTAACGAAACCTAGATCACATGCATATAAACAGCTGACATTAAAGCTGACACATGCGTAGCCATAAAAAAAGTGTAACATCGTATTTCCAGACGTATTACACTTTGCAAGCAAGTAGAAAAACACTTTCAATCACATCCCCCTGAAAGGTTTTATGCAAGTAATAAGAATTAGATTATGAAGGTTGATTTAAAAAATTAATTTTCTTACTTTACCGTTCTCCAAGTTGAAAATATAGAAGCAAACGACATGCTATTAAAATTGGACAGAAATTTAATGATCGTAATAATAATAGTAGATAGTCATCTACGACTTTTTGGTACGGCAAAAGCTGGAATCTCTCAAAGTTTACCTGCGCATCTTCTTAATCGGGGGTGGTATCTATATCCTGAAGGGCAGGCGGGTCTCTGACGCTGGCGTTGTCTGACTGGCGTAGGCCTTTCACACCTAAATAAATTAAACTCGTGGAAAGCTATTGACTTCATCTTCTTTGACAATGTCTTACATAATTGTTAAATAAAACTTCAAGACCCTCTTTAAATATCTACGCGAAACTCTTACAGGAGTTCCGTAATCATATTATGCAGGCTGCAACGTGACTAAACTTTGTTGCTGTATTATTCTGCTCTCCCTGACAATAAAAAAAGGTCATATAAACATAGGTCCGGAAACTCTTCCTTGCCGAGGTATAACTACTTTTTGTTTATATTGAAATTTAACACGAATGCCTAGCACAAATAGAATTATAAGCACTGTTATCATTGCTGTTTAGTTAGAAGTAAATAGTGTAGTAGAGCAAGCTATCCTGACATCGTAGTGAGCGTATGCCGTAGTAAATCAGTCACTTTTGAACGTCATCGATAGTATTTGAAACGTCGATGCGAAGGGTGTATATTCGTTCAGAAGGAAATCATTTCCAGCAATTGCTTTAATTGCGGGGGCAAAAAATCGAAATTTCTGTTCGATTGTTTATGATAGCCACAAGTCTTAGAAGTATTTTAAAAGAGATTTCATTGAAAAATTCAAAAAACTGCGACAGTTACAGCCTACAAACTAACGGACCATCATTGTTTCTGTGCTACCAAAATCCAGTGACTTCTTAATTTTTTTTATGAAAATCTCGAATTTTCACAGACCATATCAGAGGTTTGCGCCGAAATGACACATGTTCTACATACCCTGTAATTTTTTCCAAGTCGATTTGAACCTCAATTCGCTCGCAATCAGCAAAAAATGAAAAGAAAAAAATATTCGAGAAAAACGCATTTAAAGTTTCTGGGCAAAGGCGACGCTATAGGTTGCCGCTTGACGTTTTTAGCCGCCAAATCTACAATTTTGCAAATTTTACTATAAACCAAGCGGCATTTTATTGAGAAAAGATAGTACTTTCGGAAAATGCAATAAAAAATCGATTTTTCGACTGCCTAGTCTCCTTAAAGCCGTTTTTCTCAAAACTCTGTTTCTCAAGACGGCGAACATCGTAACTCGAGAACGGACCGATATTTTTTATTGGAATTTTAACTGAACCTACAAAACACTATTTTCCACAATGTGGAACTCACTCACTAAGATCGCATAAATTTAACAACATTTATCACAGAATTACTGCAGCAAAATCCATCAAAGTTGATATTTGCGGTATAGCTCCTTGAATTTTAATTAAAAAATTTTCAACTGAGTTCCGCATTGTAGATTTTGAGTTAAAGGATACTCATATAGATCGATTTTGCTTTTAGACGAGTCGCTCGATCGGAATCGTGTTCACCACGCGGAGGCGCGCATTACGCAAGCCTTCACTTTGACGACTTGTATATTAATTAATTTTTAATATTTTGTAAACATTCTTACTTGATAATACGCCTTCTATCCCTAAGAAAGTATTTAAACGAGCGAGTAGTTTAAGTTATTACTGGCTCTACAATCTAGCCCAGCAACGACCGTTGATTTTAGCTGTCTAATACCCATGCACCCCGTTAAGTACGATTTAAGCGTCCTTACAATATACCCAAACGAAAAGTGTCAATATCTCGGGGAGGAAGAGTTTCCGGACCTATGTTTCTGTGACTTTTTTTCAACCTTAGGAATAGTAGACTACGGTACTAAAGTTCGGCCACCCACCACGGTTGCACCCTGTACAACGCGATTGGTATAGGAACAGAATTCTGCTACTATACCCACAGGGGCGAATCCAAAATTTTCTTGAGGAGGGGGGGGGGGCGTAGGTCTGAGAAATAAACCAGGAACCTTTCCCGATAATATTTTCCTGCTAAATAAAAAAGTGTTACTTTTTTATATCAATTTATCATATTTTCTCTCACATTGCTAAGTTAAAATAAGTATTTTGCAAATGAAAATAAGTATTTTTCCCTTGAGGGAGGGGCCCCATGCAAGCTCCCCCCACCCCTCTGAATCCGCCACTGTTTACCCATGGAAGAAAGCAAACATTAATTTTCTGCTTCAAGGGGTTGAATTCTTTAAATATACCTGTACGTGCCAAGTAGATTGATGCATTTCTCAGAGAACCTAGAGTCACACTTATATTGGCCAGTACTGCATTCGTCGATATCCTCGCAGCCTCTAGTAGCCAGAGAGTACTCGTACCCAGATTGACAAGAAGGCAGCCTGGTCAAGCATTCGAAGCTGCCGTTTTTATTCACGCAATATTGATGCAATTGCAGCCGACAACTGTGAAGATTCTCCGAGCATTCGTCAATATCGACGCAGCTGCCATTTAAGGAACGCTTGAAGCCGTTGCTACAGGGGAGTATCAGCTCGCAGAAGAAAGAACCATTCGTGTTCACGCATCTGTGAGTGCTCTGAGGACAATCGTGTCTGCCCAGAAGACACTCGTCCACGTCTTGGCAGCCTTTCATCGTCAGACTAAAATACCATCCAGTGGTACAGAGTGGCGAACACTCGTAGCCACCGGGGACATTGTGACATTGCTCGTGGTCCCGGCACCCTGGTCCCGCCACACACTCGTCAACATCCACGCACTCTCTAGTTCTTAAGTCCTTCGTGTATCCACGCTTACAAGGCTCTGAGATTGGAAAACGATTGACCCTCTGAAAAATTAATTTCCGTCCAATCTTTTCCACTGCTCGAATTATTTATTTTTAATACAAAGGCATTGAGATATACATTCTGCCAAGAATGGACCGTTGGGCTTAGTCACTCGCAAAAGTGTCGTAAATTAATTAGTGACTGATTAGTTATTTCGGGTTATTTAGAAGTGGTCGATTAAGTTCACTCAGATTAATAGAATGACCGAGGAATAATTTGATTCGTTATAAGATTTGTATCCAGAAAATCAAAGAGTATTCACAGTTAAATTTTTTGAAAATTGTCAAACGAGAATTCGATCGAGATCTAAATAAGCAGAAACAATGTGTTCAAAGACAATTCTAATGCATGCCATGGAAGTGAATTAATTAAATCTAGTGGTAACTGATGCTATTCTAAGGCGAGTAAATGTTTTCGTTCGTTCATTGGTACCTGTATTTTATTGTTCCTTGCCTCATTGAATGGTTGAATTGTTGTCGTCGTTGCGAACGCTTCGCAGAAATAGGAACCATTCGTGTTAATACAGTAATGAGTTAATAAATTGCAGGAATGCAATCCAAGTGCGCATTCGTTTATATCTTGACATGATTCATCAACATTACTGAAGTAATCAGTACGGTTATGCAGTTGGAAACCAGGTGGACACACTGGAGAACATCTGTAGCCACCCTCAACGTTCACGCAACGTTCAGCGATTCCACAGTTCGAGGAACCATCGATGCACTCGTTGACATCTATGAAAAAAGAAATTTTTATAAAAGTTACGAAATTATTTGTGTATAAAATAACGGTAAAAACAGTTTTAAGAAAAATGCATTTTTAATGCCTCTTAGAATAATTGCAAACTGCATTTCTGGTAATTATAAAGAACAGGGCACACGTCGCCGATTTTGATGACCTTGAAATATATTATCAAGGTCATCGTTCTGAATAACTTTTCCCTGTACATGTTACCTTGATAACATATTCCATCAAAATCGGTGAGGTGAATCCTTTTCTATATATAATTACCGTCTTTTTTTTAGTGACATGCAAATCTTTTGGATAACGATTTTAAATACATTTTTTTAGAATGTTAATTTTTAATACTCTCTCTCTCTTTTACCAATACAGGCTAGACTGCGCTGATCAAAGATGAATCCCGTCTCGCAAATCACCGTTTGATTAGCAACTGGGAAAACAGAATTTGGAGAAATTGCACTTTGTGGTTTGTACCCTCTGCTGTACGAGAAATTGCGACCCTCTTCGTCCTTTTCATACATATCCACACCTTCTTCCTTCAATAGTTCACATCTAATTAAATATATAAGAAATAGTTATTATTAACTCACTATAATTACCTGCTACCGAAGGAATTTGTGGCAAACGAAAATGTTAATAGATGTTCCTCGATGCTTTAATATACTTATACATGCAGGGTGTAATGCTTCAAGAAAGAACATGTCAAAAATATACAATAACATTTTTTCACTTGGAACTTCGTTTTCGAAAAAATGATTCAGTGACTTTTTTAAACAAGCGTGCAATCGACTAAGAATTGGCAGAATAGGTGCATAAATAAACTGTATCCTGATTCAAAAGCCAGTTGAAATTTTAGAATAATTTTTTTTATCGAGCGCAACTTCGTTTTCGAGAAAAACGATTTTGTAAATCCGTGGAATATGTGTGCACTCCGTCGTCAAAACCGATTTCATGGAAAATGAAGCCAGAATTTTACATTCACTATTGCGTTCTACCAATTTATTTCTTAGTTTCCTGTAAACGAACACCAATGTCAAAAAATGTTATTCTACATTTTCGATTTATTTCTTCGTGATGAATCACCTTTTCTCTATTTGTGTTGCCAATAACTGAGTCCTCTGTATATTTATAATGAGAAAATATTTCCAAGATCCCTTATTGCAGGTGAATGGAATTTCAGAAACCTACCTATAACTACCGATTTCATTGACACATCGTTCATCTTCTTCGCAAGAGGCCAAGTGCTCCTTACATTCATCAACATCGACACAGCCTTCCTCAGGATCAATCGACGGCTTGTACCCCGCAAGACAAAGCGACGATTCTGTTCTTTGATCAAGTGAAGCCTGAGGCAAAGAGTAATTCGCAGAATCCACACATTCGTAACTACCTATTGTGTTTTTACAGGTAGTATTCGGCTCCACACAAGGACGACTTGACTCGATGCATTCATCCACGTCTAAAAATACAGATTATTATACAAAGTTTTTGAGAGATTTCCGCAGAACTTTCTCCAAAATATTCTACGCCTAAAAATAGAACGAAAATGTTATATAAATGTAGGCTCATAAATGCTTTATTAAAAAGTTATAACAAAAATATAGAATACGAGGAAAATGCTGTGTCTATTTTTTACATTTTATCTCTAGTCTGCTGGATACAGTGTCCATTTAGACTTTTAGACACTCCGATACGTACAGGGTGTTTCACTAGGGTGGCCTGTATTCCGATTCGACTGAAACTTTTTTATTTTGAAGAATATACTTCTGCGTAGTGGAAAAACCATTGGCATTTAAAAATTTTTGAAAATTTGTAATTTTTAAAGGCGTTGAAAGGGCGAAAAATATAGAGAAAATGTGATTTCAAACTTCAAGTGTCTGAAAAAATGTCATTTTTTGACATTTTTAATGGTATTAGTGGGTTTCATGGCCTTTAATAATCTGGCACTGTTTTTTTTATTTCAGACCATGGTTTAGGTGCTAAACGTTCCACCGTTTTGAATGAATTCCATCTGATTTTCAAACCATTTATCATCTTCGGGAAGAATCGAACATGAGCTTCAAGAGCTTAGTATGAAGATTGTAACAACATACAGGGTGTCCCAAAATTTCGGGATTTCCCGGAACAGGCAATTCCCTGATGCAAAAAGACATCGAAAAGTCTTTTACAGTTTTGTGATCCGAGGCTTCGTTCTCGAGATATTAACAGTTGAATATCAGCGGTTCAAGTTCCGGAGTGCGCAGTTTAAAGCCGAAACAGCTGAGCGCGGGACAGTGGCCGTTCGCGCGCACACGCAGGAGGCACGCGGGGATACAAACCCAAACACACAGTAGAGCCGACCGCGCTGGTTCAAACCGCGAAAATGCGTGCTAAACGTACAGAATAAAAGTTTGTCGTAACTCGCTTATTGTTAGTTTTCGAGAAAGTTGACTTCGAATTTCGGTTAGGTACGCGTACACTGAAGTACAGTTTTAGACGACCTACCCATACTAAGCCCTTATTCTATATTTTTTACATATTTTTCATGTAAAAGTACTAGGTGTAAAAACATGTTTGTCATTATTTCTTTCACATTGTATGTTTGTTATAACTTTTTAAAAAAATGTTTATTACTTAATGTTTATTACTTATTTAATGACAAAGAAGAAGAGAAGTAAGCATACCAGGAAATAGATTTCAATGAAATGTCTAAAGGTATTAGTATATTTTACGTGTAATATTTGAAGGCTTTGAATTAAAGTCATAGCTTAGCAGATTTGTTTTAAACTAGAGTTGATGGTTTCTAAAATGTACGAAGAATATAATAAGTATTACTCACATGCAAGTACGAGTACGACTCATGCTACACGAAGCGCAGTCGTGTGTGGGAATACGCAGGTGAAAATATTCCCAGTAGTTTGATTAATTAGTTAGGATATGAAAGATTGTTTTCAGGTATGAATATATATATTCATGCATGAACAAATGTATCTATATATAGGAAAGAAGTTAGAGATTCGCAAAAGAACATGCATTCATTAGTATTGATAGAATAGATTCAATTTAATTAAGTAATCATTATATTAACGAAATATTTAAAAAAAAATCAGAATTATTTACCAACGCAGGTACCCAAATTGATATTATAAATAAATCCTTTTTCACATTTTACGTCGCATTCATATGCACCTTCAATGTTTCGACAGACTTCCGTGCCTTCGACGCAGCTATGAATACCTTCTGCACATTCGTCCACGTCTAATGACGGATAAAAAGGAAAAACAAAACAGTTTTACAATTTCTCCGCGCAAGCATGTAAAGTGACATTATTAAAATCTTATTTTATTCGGATTTATAACTACATATTGGCACGTGTAACTACTTAGGTATTTAACTTTTAAATGGAAATTTCGAGATTTTATACATCATATAGTTGCTCTTATCGAGAAACAACTTAAATCTTTATTTTAACCATTTATCGTTAATTCTTATGTTTTGCGTTTTACTGCTTAAATCTACCCTTTTATACCATTTATAACTCTAACATAAGTGTACTGTGCGACGTATCCTGCGCTTCAACACAGAGAGAGAGAGAGAGGGGGGGGAGAGAGAAAAAGAGAAAGAGAGAGAGAGAGAGAGAGAGAGAGAGAGAGAGAGACAGAGAGTGATAGTAAGCCGTCCAAAATTTCACAGTCTTCTTGTACCAAGTCGGTGCGTGAATCTATGCTATTGTACGGAAGCAGCAGTTGATACAACCACGTACAAGGAGAGGTTCATAAAAAAAAAATTTTACCTACAAAACTTATTTCTGAATTTTCTTCAGAATTACAAGAAAACGTTTTGATTAAACTAATGTGTACTTGGCTCTTTGGGCCGTGTAACTTTCTTCTGAGAAGTGTTTGCGCATATTCAAAAGAGACGAAGATATTTAAACGTTCCCAATTAATGCCCTACCCTGTATATTATGAAACGAGAATTTTTTTATTACGCCTTCACATAGCCTTGTAGAAATTTCATATCGTTATGCATTTTTATTCGTCTCTACGCTAGAAATTACGTAATAGATACCTTTACATTGTTGTGAGAATTTATCGAATTTAAATCCAGCAGGGCAAGATTTTATTCCTTTCATTTCGAGGCAACTGAAGCTACCTTGTGTATTAACACAAAAGCTTTTGATACCAGGGCATGGTTCAGGTAATATTAGACATTCATCAATATCTGAAAAATTATTCAAACTTAACTATATTTGTAAAACATCGGCACGCTAGCACACCCCGCTACTACTAACTTCAATGCGCGTGTTAATCTCGAAGTAAAGAATTATAAATTATGTACATATAGACTTCAAGGTGTTGCGATTTAATTATCAACTGAAAATCTAACACTACTAAGTTGCAAGAAGGTCGATTTTCCATCGAAATAACTATTGCTACGTATATAAAAAATGAGATTATATAATAGCTAGCTTGCATTTTGAACATTAATTTTGAGGCAAGGTTTATTGATTCGTCCAAATTTATTAATTTCTTTATTGAAAATGCTCCGTTAAATTCGTACCTGAAAATTTGAAATAGGGGAGATCGGGGCTAGTTGATACGCTATTCTGTTTTCAATTTTTTTCATTTTTTATTTGAATTAATTACTTAATAACAAATATGCCAAAATATGCTTTAGTCCTTCCTCTTTAATATATTGCAAATGAAAAGTTGAGAAAATACATACAAAATGAATGAAAAAATGTTATTTGGAAGATCAATTTGTATGTATCAAAACTATTTACTTTTTCTCTATATAAACGAAACCAGTTAAAAAAACGATTGTTAAAATGGAGCTACATATATACGGTGTCGAGATAATTCGTCTGTATTAACTAGCCCCGGTCTCCCCTACTCAGACTAAATATTAAAAAAATAATAATAAAACAATCTCCTCTTTGTGTTTCTACGAAAACTAGCATGGACAAGTGTCGTTCGTGCGTGTATACTATACATTGAAAAAATTACTGCAGGTATTATTTCGTCGAACAAGTTAAACTAAATTGCGTAGATCGTGTAATGAATCAAGCAACTCCATAATTAAAAGAATTTATGCGAAGAGGTCGTGCAAAAATCACGCGAAAAAATCAGGATTTCAACTTTAAATAACCGCTATTTTGTTTTAAATTAATATTTCGGAAATTCCCTTCGTTAATCAGAGGATACATTAATATACTAACGACATCCTTTTTGTTTTTTGATTTCAGATAATCTGCTTCCGAATGGCAGTGCTCGCCGCAAAACCTAATTATGAAAAAGGCTTCTCGCATGTCGGTTGTTACTTTACTAAAAACGTAAATATTTTTCTACGAAAAAATTACCAAATGTTCTTTAAATGTTGCTTATTTAAGTGCATAGAGTTCTGTAAAAAATATACGTTCCCGCTATTTAAAAAAAATCACAAACTTTCGCCTCTTTTCCGCGTGCATAGGTATGACCCCTTAATAACGAGCCGACAAGAGCCGATTGCATCCGAAGCTAACCGAAGTGCCCATGCTGAATCTCTGCCTTTTCCCCTCCAATCCTATGTTTCCCTCGCCTAAAGTGGCGGTTTACGCTCCGTTCATATGTACAGGGTGTCCCAGAATCGAGGGACAATCCGGAGCATGCAAAATCCTGATGCAAGAAGACATCGAAAAGCCCGTCACCGATCCGAGGCTTCGCTCCCGAGATATTAACAGTTGAATATTAACGGTGCCACTTCCGGGCCGCGCAGTTCAAAGTCCGTCAACTCTGGGACACCCGGTATATCTATGTACCCGACACATTCGATTACCCGCGGATCCCCAAATTTTTAACACATACCTGTACAAAGGTTCGTGGTAGGCTCCCATTCGTACCCAGGTGGGCAATCTTCGTAAGGTAGATTTTTCAGAAGATCTTTCGATGTGCATAAATAAGATCCTATAGTATTTTCACAGCGACCAGGGCACAATCCTTTTTCTGTGCACTCGTTCACGTCTAAGCAGTGGGGTACACAATGCCAAAAGTAACCATGGACACAAGCGAATGCGCAACGCAACATCACGAGGATTTAACGCTCAACGACAACGCTTTCTTCGTTTAAGCAAATACAAAATAAGCTCAAAGACAGATTTCAATGGTACGAGAGAAACTGAAACTTTTAGCGACATTGAAAGTCCTTGGCCATAAAGAGGAAATAAATATAAGCAGTTTAAATAAGTGAGCGACTTAAGGCGAATGTCCCAATTTCTGCTGATTTAAGAGGTAACTCGTCATAAAGAGGGTGTAAAAAATTTGTTTGCGATGAAAATTTGCATAGTAATTGATTCATTCTTTAATAATAAATCAACCGATTCAAAAGCTATTTAAGAAAGTTATTTCAGGGTGTTTAACTATTAGTAATTTGTAATTAAATATAAAGCTTTAAATGTCCGTATCTCTGCTCACATAATATGTTGCCTTTTCAGGTTAAAATAAGTTACATCTTTTATGGAGATGTTTTATAACACAACAATAAAGCATAAAATAATGATAGACAAAAAATAAAATGCCTTCGAGTAGAAATAGGGGTTACAGCATATATTGAATTGTGAGGTTGCTAAAATTTTGACGAGTAGAAATGCGGACACGACGGTGATTCACTTGACCCTAAACCTAATCACCTGTTTTTTAATTTAAAAAAATTAAAAATAGTAAAAAAATCTACATCCAAAGCACAATGCGGTACCTGTTTTTGTTATTAAATAAGAACTTTTACTGCAAAAACTATTTTCCGCCCAATTCCGCTTTTCACTCGCGTAAATGTTCAAATAATTTAGAATTATTTTGTTGTAACTACAGTACAAACTTGACGCTTATAATAATAAGAAGAAATACGAAATCAGCAGAAATGGGGACGTGAGCAGAAACTGGGACATTCACCTTATACGAAATTCAATTCCGTGAAGTCCGGCAAAATGCACGATTTATACTCTGATTAACATGCAGTATGTACATACAGTGTGGTACATTTCCAGACAATTGACAAAAATATTTCATCTACAGTAAAAAAGATTTTTCTTTCTTACAAATGTTCGAAGTGAATCTGTGGTTGTTATTTCATACATCCAATTTACATTTCGTACTCACCGTCGCAAACCTGATTGGTGGCGTTATAGCGATAACCAACTGGACAAAGGGCCGACAAGTCACTTTCCTCCTTTGGCACAGTGGTTTTCTTTTCCGAGGACTTTGGAATGCAAGAACGTTTATCATCCGCCAGGGCGTAGCCAGGGTTGCAACTGCACGTTATTGCATCTCCGCTGTCCGTGCAACGTTGCTCGCATGGGTTAGTCTGTTTGCATCTAAACAACATAGTGCGCAGAAATATACTATGTACAAGAAAGTTAATATTTCAGAAGAATTATTATATTGTACTTAAGAAATCAGTAATCTAGTATTCGATATTTAATATTGCTAATTGGTAAGTAATAATAATAATATAAAGAAGAATTCATATACAGGGCGTATTATTGTGTGTGGTGCAATCGCGAAGGGAATGATTGTACCTGCATGGAAAAGAAAGAATTTGCAAATGAGCCTTCAATTTAAACAAAAAAAGTGGATGCCAAAATCAGTCAGATCGTGAAATATTTTTATAATTGCTGTGTAGTTACAAAAATATTGTGTACTGTTCAAAAGTCAATGAACCTATATGTGGAATTTCAGAACAATCCACTCAGTAGTTAATTCTTTATAAATTCCTGAACATACAAATGTTTCTCCGGCCACCGAAGGTGAAACCCCTTCTAACCTTAGAACATCTACTAATCTCTTTCGATATGCACGTTTTACTAGCGATTAGTAAAATTTACGTATACAGCTTTAAATTTGTTATTTAGTGAATTTTATTTTTTATCAGTATTTTCAACAATTTTATTTTTGCTACAGTTGTTTTCTTTTTTCATATTCTTAATCTTAATGTACAATTCGAAATCATGTTTGACAAATTTTATCCAGTAAAAAATAGACAAGAAAATGAAAATAAAACACCGGTAGTAGCATTTCTGGTCGAGCAAAAAAGTGGGGGTAGAGCAGTCATTCTTATACAGAGGTGTTTGACATGAACATAAACATTACGTTTAGTATTTTAGGATTAAATTCAACTTTTGGAGAGAATTTTTGGAGAGAACGTTTGCAAAAAAAATCCCCCCAAAATTAATTCCTTTATATCCACCCTTGAAAATTGATCAGCAATTTCGAAAAAAATATATGTGGTAGAGCTAAAAAGTACCTACTAGGTGCATTTACGAAACATTGAAACATCTTAAGTAGTTGCTGAGAAAAAAAATGGTAAAGTTTAGGGTTGTTACCCCATATCATCCTAGCGAAAGGGGGTAGAGATCTGAAATTTCTCTCAGTGGTTTTTTAGGTAAAGAGCATTATTTGGTACACATAAATACTAAAATTGGTGCTGGGACCATTTTCCCTATGCTTACCCAGCTAGACCCTTAGTATTCTAGGGTTAAATTCAACTTTTGGAGAGAATGTGGGGAGAACGAATGAGGTGTGAACAAGGGTGTGCTCGATATTATTGTAACGATAGATAGGAAAGAGTGTGGAGTGAGAGTTGGTGTAAGAGAGCGAATTAAAAAATAATCATAGGCTCCAGTTTGTAGAAAATAAAACGACAGTTTAAAACTAGGCAAACATACCTATCACTTGGCAGGTCTTGTGTGCAAGTTTTTCCATCTTGCTGTAGGACAAAGCCCTCGCGACACTTGCAATAATAAGATCCTGGTGTGGGAACACAAATGTCAGAGCATAATAACCCTTTCATGAGTTGGCAGATGTCATCTAACGCTGAAATTTAATATCTTCTGTAAACTCAGTCGCGTCAATATTATTGATCGTAATTTCATAACATAGCAAAATAATTTAAGTTAAAAGGTAATTGACTGCTAATTGACAACAATAAAAAAATTCATACTTATTTTACGAAAAACCCCTCTCTATTACCCGAAGATAAGTTTTTTTTCTAATTAACGACCTCATATTTTTTATCAACATTTCCCTAATTTGAGGGATGAGTCTAGATGTCGAACGATGACGTTCTATAAAATATTTCGCGCCAATACGCATTTTCCTTAAACGACTAAGATCAACAGGTATGTAAAAAATTGAAATTGTTTACAAGGAAGTGTCTTGGGCAGTTACGAATACCAGTTGCTTCATAAGCTTAGAAGGCTTAGGTCTGATACCCGCCACGATTAAATTTTCTTGCAATATCTATAAACGTCTTACTGACGTCTTTTAAAGAACTGCATTGGACCTAATCCAGACCTGACGAAGACAAGACGTCCTTTACACTGGGTATTGCGTGACCAATTAAAAAATGCAATACCGACTTGACTGACTCGTCTTTGCCACAATTTTATAACTGCAATATAAAATAAGTGTTTCATAACTTACGAGGCGTAGGAATTGATGGCGAATTAGATGTCGAATCCAACTCAGACGTCGTCTGATCCGAGGTAGAAGGCGTCAAAGAAGAAAAAGAGGACGATGATGAAATTTCGGTGCTCTCACTAGGCGAAGTCGCGTTTGTAAAGTCTGAGGTAAACGTTGTTGTGGTACTCGGTGACGCTTCGTGACAGCACTCCAAAAACGCAGGGTCCCATGGAATTCCAAAGGTAAATTTCTTGAAAGCGCATCCTTGACCCATGGATCCAGTTAATATACCTAGAATCGTGTTGAAGCAAAATGTAGATATCTTTTCAACAACTGGACGGTCAGAAATCTTTTTGTAGACGTAATTATTTACGAAAGCATTCGCCACAAAATCTATTAAAATTAAACATTGGAAAATATTAGAGATGTACCGACTATCCGGCCACTTTTGTAATCGGCAACTAGACGATTTCTTGGGGGCCGATTAATCGGCTAGTCGGCCAAAACCCTAGTCGGTACATCTCTAAAAAATGTCTTATTCATTTTTTGTTTTATGTACTCATTGCCCTCAATAACGTTGTAATTTATGAGGTTTTCTTGCAAATAAATTGTAATGCATTATTTTATTTCAACAGGGGTGACCACTTGAAAATTTAAAGTTACGTTTTCAAGAACAACGACGCAACGCAAAAGAGAATGTAAAATATAGGGTTGATTTGATATTCTGTTGAACTTTTTGGTGCGGATGCTATCTGTGACCCTTAATCTGGCAAGATGCAAAATTAGAGTCAATTTCAGTAATTTACGTAATCAGTATTCAACTATTAGTCAAATGCAAATTTTGAACTGCTTCTGCTATAAAATCTACAGTTTTTGAATTATGCCGCTATCAGTGCTAAGCAGCGATACTTAATTTACGGTTACCTAATTTACAGCCTTCGCAGCAGTCGCGGTGGTAATCGCCGGGCCCCGTGCGTCTGGCTTTCGTGCCCGTAACGCATGCTAAACCAGCGCGTGCATCCGATTTTCCTTTCTCGCACTGTCGCTCGTGATACGCCCTCACGCAACAAATGTCCACAGCCTCCAAGCAAAGCCCTTGCTCTACTGTCGGCACTCCAGTCACTGGGCCCGAGAACTTTTCGCAACCGAGCCCTTCCATGGCCCACGAAGTACCGAGGCCGCAACATTTCTCAAACTGTGCTTCCATCCTGGCCTCGACCAATACCTTTCCTGTAGAACGAACATAAGCGGCAATAGAATTTTTTTCCAACATATAGGAGTGTTTCGACATCATTAGTCTCGGATAAAATATTTCCTCTCGTACAGTCGAATCTTCATTTCGCAGTGTTTGATAATAATGAGTTTAGTTGCGAGAGGTTTTAGTTTTTAACCGACTTCAAAAAGGAGGAGGTTATAGATTCGACCCGTGTATTCTTTTCTTTCTTTTTATGTTTGTCCCCGCATAACTCCTCAGCAAATGACCGATTTCGATGATCTTTTTTTTTTTCGAAAGAGGGCGATGAACCGGTGGTCCCATCCTACACTGCATCAATGGCCAATTCTGGTTAATAATAAAGACTATTGTCACCTAATTATTATTATGTTATGTACGTACACGCATACCTCCTAAGCATGGTATATATATTTATTTATTTTTTATTTTTTGTCTTTTTAGTTATATATATATACTAAAAAGTCGTAAATTATTTTTTACTTTTTGCTGCATTATATATATATATATATTTTTATTAATTTTTTTATTTTTTGTCTTTTTAGTGTATATATATATATATAAAATATATATACTAAAAAGACAAAATATAAAAAAATAAATAAATAAATATATATATATATATATATATATATATATAGTATTCATAATACCATGTAGAGATAGTAAAAAACGGACAATCTTCATCAATCCGTTGACTTGTAAAAAAATCCACCAAATGTACACATTTTCCGAGGGTTCAAACGTGTATACCCCCTTAACGTAGCTTTTGGTTGGAAACGGTTCCATAAGAATGTATTGAAGCTAATTTTTTTAAAATAGCATAGCATAGCATAGCATAGCATAGCATAGCATAGCATAGCATAGCATAGCATAGCATAGCATAGCATAGCATAGCATCGCATCGCATAGCATAGCATAGCATAGCATAGCATAGCATAGCATATCATAGCATAGCATAGCATAGCATAGCATAGCATAGCATAGCATAGCATAGCATAGCATAGCATAGCATAGCATAGCATAGCTTAGCATAGCATAGCATAGCAAGGCACAGCACAGCACAGCACAGCATAGCACAGCATAGCACAGCATAGCACAGCATAGCACAGCATAGCACAGCATAGCACAGCATAGCACAGCATAGCATAGCTTAGCTTCCCGATGGATTGCCGGCTTAACCGTTTATTTCTCCTCTCGATGATTGCCATAAGCCCTTATAGGTATAGCCATAGATCCGTTTCTTTTACATCCCGTATGGTATCCTCGATTTAATGGGTTAAATCTTAATATTTCGTTAGAAAAGATAGGATGAGAAACTTGTTTATTTTAGGTCCAGCGAAATTTGTTTAATTTGTACGCGAACTTTCTTGTCTACTTTAACCCCAGTAGAAGCTTGTAAAAGTAAAGCCATGGTCATATGGAGCACACAGTGTCCTTCCTACAGCTTATTTCTCTTTCGTAGCTTTTGTTATTTTTCAATACGTAGAGAAGGGAAAGGAATGGAGGAAAATTATAACAAATTAGTGACGTCCTTCGCTTGGGGTACCAGTAGTAAACCTGTGACATAGAGTTATCTCTTATTTGCATAACATTTTTATAAACTCCCGGCAGAATTTACGTCCACTGTGAAATCCTTCCTGAGAATGCAGCGATAAGAAGAACAGTTTCAAACAAGCATGCTTGTAACAATTTCTATGGCTACGATACTACATATACTTATAATTAGACTAACATATGGCCTTTATTGTCCTAGTATACTGTGTGTTATTCTTTCAAATATCGTTATGAGTAATTAAATACAAAGGACTGTGAAAGCTGTTGACGCACTATTCAAGCTATCTTCGTTTGTGTTTCATTCATGCCGCGAAGTATCTAATCACTTAGAAGTTCTTAGAATTATACATATTATACGACACAGAACGATTTGATTCCATTGTATCGTTAAACGATTTCAATCGTATAAATCGCATCAATTAAATCTTTCTACACTCCGCTGCTTTTACTGGCCAGTTAGAATATAAGTCTCAGCATTCGAAGTATCGTTTGTAAAGGATAGCCCAATAATTATTTGTAATTTGTGTTTCATTTTATATAAGGCACGAAAGGAGTGAAGTGTCTAACATTTTGAGTATACAATTACCTATGTATCCACTTGGTTTTTCATAAAACTTATTTGACTATAAAACATTCCATAAAATATAATATTTAATACGCAGTTTTCTTAAATACGTTTCCTTCTCTACAGAATTAGAAAATAGCCAAAATGAGGTAGTACTTGTATTACCATTGTACTTCCATTAAACAAATGATACGGCAATTGAATTTTCGACTGGTTAAGTTGAAGGTCGAATTACTTTTCCATGAAATTAGCGCTTGTGTGTTTGTGGAAGTGATTGTGCAACAGTGTTTAAATAGAAGTTACTATAAATCAATAGGGAGTACTGACGTCGAGTAGTTAAAATGAAACGCATGATTTGTTCAGTGATAAGAATGAAACGAGCACGTACGCATCGTTGTTTTGTTAGAAACCTGCGCACCCCTTTCCAACATATTCAGTGGAACTAAAGTGTGGTCGAGTTTGTAACTTCGAATTTATTTTCAGCTAGCAATTTATTTATCTATTAGCAGTGTATTTCTGCTTTGTCTTATAACAAAAATAAAACAAAATTTATTTATAATAGACACAGTTTCGTGAATCTGATCTAATGATCTTACGGTAGGTACACGTATTTACGTACTGATTCAGGGTGTAAGTCGCCGAATATGTTCTTTGTCACTCGTGACAAGAATACAATAACGAGGAACACATTTCGCAGATGACTCTGAAGGACTATCGTTGACTACTTGTTTAATTGTGCTACCGAAATCCTTCTATCCAAATGTCATTTTGCTACCCCTTCCATTATCTACAAATTTGCAATTATGATTGTTAAAGGGACCTTCCGGTCTAGAGCCCAAAAAAATAGGTGATTTTTGTGGCCCAAATTCTTCCCTGAAATAAAAAAAACCAAGGTTTTTCTTATTTCTAGTATAATTACATTGTCGAATGCTACGAATAAACTTTGAATATTTGAGTATTCGAATGTTATTATTCGAATACTATTCGAATGTTATTATTCGAATACCATTCGAATGGTATTATTCTAATAATATTCGAATGTTATTATTCGAATAACATTCGAATGTTATAATTCGAATACTATTCGAATGTTATAATTCGAATACTATTCGAATACTATTCGAATACTATTCGAATACATCAGTATAGGTGTGAAGTGGGTCAAAATTAGCTTACAAGATTTCACCCTGACAAATGAACCTAAAGAACTTGATTTATAATTCACACCATACTATTCGAATACCTAAATATTCGAATAGTATTCGAATACCTAAATATTCGAATAGTATTCGAATACCTAAATATTCGAATAGTATTCGAATACTTGGATATTCGAATTATATTCGCCAAATAATTGAGCAACTGAAGGATTCGAATATTCGAATACCGAAAAATTCGACAAATAGCCCTAGTACTAAATACGTTACGTTATGAATTATTTCTTATAAAGTGATTTTAATACTCCATTCGAAGTGTTCAAGATAGCAAATGTAAGGCATACAGGGAGAGCTCTCGATCATGGAACTCCTTCCACTAATCGATTCCATTTTTTCTTTGGCCTTACTATACCCCGTTGCAAGCCTGAATGATATACATAATTTACGGTACCTGCACAAGTCCAAGAAAATCGCTGCGCTCTCATCAACATCAATGACAAACTTTGAATTGCTATTGAAGCTAATCGCAATAAAAGTCACTCTAAGTATGTCATCAGAATAATGAAAAAAAAACAAAGATTGTATTTTGATGTATCATTTAGTAACACGTTATAACATTAGCTGCTGTTTACCACTTTTCTATTTTTCATGCCGGTATCGGGAGATTTTCAATAATTATTATAATACCACAAATAAGGGAGAAAATCTTTTTCGGTAAAGTGAAATATCACAATGAGAAGATCATTTTTCTCAAAGCTACCACTTTCTAACTTCCATGGTCATCAATGTTTCTTTTAAGTAGAACTACGTTTCTTCTTAATACTTACAGCGGCAGAGAAAAATATTTAACAATAACAAATCAGTCATATACATCTAAATATACCCAAATATATTTCATTATAGTTCTGATTTTTTCAGGTGAGTATCTTTTTATTATAAATGAAGAATCTTATTGTTTAATGTATGCTCAATTTTTCATACTAGCGTAAACGTATGAATATTTTCTCTCACTAATTTCTATGTCCCAATACGATATTTCTTTGATATTTTGCAATGAGTCGTCAATCTAGTGAAATACATATTCCTGAAAATTTATTTATTTTTCAACCACTTATTGTTGGTTGAAATTACGTGGTCGCGGCTTACGGATACTTTTCACTGGCACTGCGTGTTATAAACAAAGTAAGAAAAACTGCAACCACACATGCATATTTATATGCTATTTACATATAAGTACACGCCTATGTACGTCGCGAGAACATGAATATCTGAAATCTGCTGACATCTAATGGAGCGATATAATTACTGTGTACGCTGTGTTTTCTTTATATGAAATGTTTCTTGATGCTTTTCAGTAAGCTTTTAAGTGTTCACTAACTATTAGGGAAATGCATATACGGTTTCATATAAAGATAATTACTGGATGACCGTGAGAAGTTGCAAAGGATGTCCTTGGAAAAGAAAATTTCCCGTGATCTTCTCATAAGTTTAAAAACAACGGGGATGTTTAATTGCACACCTTCGGATGCCCCACCCTATATAAACAGCCGAGTAATTCGTATCTATATCACAGAAACTTTACAGCTCAAAATATTTTCACTTCAAAGTTAAACAAACATTCTTTTTCAGGGCAGAAGTTGCGCATAAAAGCCCAATCTCCCCGGACAATTATTCCGAGGAAATTACTTGTGTCTTTTGTTAAAAAATAAGAATTTTAATATCTGACTGACCGGACCCTACTACCCCTAGATTTTCCTCGAAACGTTCGCTAACGCGTAACTACAGGGTTCTAAGAATTAATTACAATTACATTCGCGTTACTTCTCGAGCACAACTCGACTGTCTTTAATATCTCAGGAACAATTATTATTTCAGCATTCGTTACTAAATACTAAACCGTTAATTATTTTCAAATTCCTCGTCTCGAAGACTCAGCGCAACTTCGCATCTAACAAGTGTGCGCTATCCTCAATTGCTAGTTCGGAGAAAACGGTTCACCTACCGCACGTGCGAGGAACGTTTAAAATTTGAGCAACGAGTTCGCCGAATTACTATCCAACTGTCGATTAGCGAATAATATTGAGAGACAGTACCTTGCCTCCAAGGGACGAACTGCTCCAACTGAACAGCCAGAAGCAGCAGGAAAAGGGCGCGTGGATCGGTAGGTCGAATCATCTTCCTTCCTCGATCGCCGTGGTCAATCTGTCGAATGTTCCTCGCGAATGTCACACTCGGCCCTCGCGATACTTATTCCCGTGTGAGATGGTTTCTGTAGTTTCGCCGACCTCGTGGATCGGTAACGCAAATCGCTTCGCGTCTCTATTCTGTCGCTTGCGCTCCGGCCGAGCGCTCAGCGTGCATTGAAACGTTTAGTTAGCCGGCACCTCGGTTTTCTTCTCTGCACCTTTCTATGCGCATCTCGTTTCTCCTCTTCCAGCATAGAATTCGCTCCCTCGTCGCTCCTAAACGTGCGCGCGCACGCATACTAGAGCGATCTTAGCGATGGCACTGATCCGAGACTTGTCGAGCCTTTGGATAAACTGTGAATGAAATGAATGGGCCCCGAGTTATTATTCCGCACGTTTACCACTTATCGATAAATCGTAGAATTCTACACTGTTCGTTCGGTAGGCGGGCTTGGGTCTGAAGAATTTATTCAAACTTTAGCGGATAATATAAGGATAATTTGAGTCGTATTTTCTGTTTCTATGTTCGCTGTGTATGGATACTCGTTATGGAATTACATGCTCGTGTTTTTGTAGGCATTATTCTCTTTTGTACTTCTCACTTTGCCAAGTATCCACCAATGTGTTATTAAAGTCCGTGATCAGCAACCCTTGTTTGGTTCACAGCGGTTGTCGACACTAGAGCTGGGACTATTTGATAATTTAATATTCGAATATTTTACAAGTATTTGAATGCTACGAATAAACTTCGAATATTGCAGTATTCGAACGTTATTATTCGAATACTATTCGAATACTTAAATATATACTGATGTATTCGAATACTTAAATATTCGAATACTTAAATATTCGAATACTTAAATATTCAAATACTTAAATATTCGAAAACTTAAATATTCGAATATTTAAGTATTCGAATAATATTCGAATATTTAAGTACTCGAAGAGTATTCGAATATTTAAGTTTTCGAATACTTAAATATTCGAATAGGATTCGAATACTTGAATATTCCAATTATATTCGCCAAATAATTAAGCAACTGAAGTACTCGAATATTCGAATACCGAAAAATTCGTAAAATAGTCCCAGTCCTAGTCGACACGATTAGAAGAAAGGTGGGATAGTTGATGACAGTTTTGCTTTTTTTTTTATTAAAATAATACCTACTAATGGTTAGCCTTGTTTGTATTTTATTATTTAAGTTGTAATTCTTAGAATATTCTCAATATACTTATACAAATTTGAGAGTTGAAAACTAAGTTTAATGACAGAGTTTAAATATTTTCTAGCAGTGACGCGTTGCACAAGTATCCCCCACTGAAGAAGAGACTTGATCAGCGAACTTTAAGAGTAAATAGCACATGGGCTTTCTAAAAAATATTTATTATCTTAGTCAATAACATGAAATAAAGGGAATATCATGAAAAGAAAGTAAGCTATACCTAACTTGAAAGAATCACTGAAAAAATAAAACCGAAGAATTAAACTCTATGACATAAAAGAGCATAAACGCATTTTTAAAAGACATTTCACTTATAAGGGTAGGATACCATGTGGTAAGCACCGATTTTGATGAGCCTTGGCACGAGGGATCTACATATGTCGAAAATAAGTAAATAGGTGTCTGAGCGTTTCTGCCAATGAACCTTAACAATGGAGATGTTTACATGGAAGTTATTAAAAATTTCATTGTGGCCGTGGGGTTTTAGTGGGTAGAAATCCTATACTACCCTGGCGCACGTGGGAGATTCCCTTCTGGAGGCGACGGGATGTCTTTTGAAGATGTCTCCACGTTAAAAAAAGAATTTATAATTTTTTTTTATAAATTTTTGTTAAACTTGGGGAAATCTTCAAAAAGCACCCCAACTCCTTCAGAGGGAAATCCCCGGCGGCGCCCCGGGTAGTGTGAGATTTTTACCCACTAAAACTCCACGGCCACTATGAAATTTTGAATAATTTCCATATAAATAGCTCTATCATTAAGGCCCATGGGCAGAAATGCTCGGACACCTATTTACTTATTTTCGACACAGATCCATCGTGCCAAGGCTCATCAAAATCGGTGTCCTCCCCTTGTAAGTCAGACATACCCTTATTCTAATTAAAAATTGAGCGATAATATAATCGGTGCTTGATAGTAACGAGTCTTCAAGAGGTATGCTAATGGTACACATAAACTGGGTACTTGAGTCCAAGTTTAGTTAATTATTTCAGCTACAGTTAGTATAGTATTACTGTATTCATAAATTTTATAGTCATACGTTATATTCTTGTTTATCCAGGTCCGATTTATTTATTGTATTTAACCTATTCTTATGAGTGAAATAATTTTGTAACAAGACAACACTTTTAGGTTCTTCTTTCTTCTATTTTTCCACCTTTCCAATTATATTTAATATCAGTTTTTTTCATTTATACAAGGTTTGTGCAAATTAGACAGGAATGAACAATTAGTTAAAGGTTTCGTGTGTTTTTCATAAATATCATCAACATTATTCCAAAAATATAAATTTTGTAATATTCTTTTTAATTTCTCAAGAATTCTCGAGAAGTATGATCTGATTTTTTATTCCTCGAGAAACAAAAAATATCGAGAAATCAGGAACACTAATTTAGAGTTTGATTTAGTAACAGAGAAATCTTTCTTCACTGAATCTACTAGCCGGTTATACCACTGTCTTATTAATTTTTTTCTGTTTGTTTGTAATCGAAAGACGTATTATTAATATTAGTATATATGTTTAAATAACTCAAAATATAGTTGGCCCAAGCTCAATTGGTCAAGACCACTTTACCAACTGTGAGTCACGTCAGATATGAGTACTACTCCACGTATCAGTTTGCAGATTCGCGGAGAATAATTAGGGATGAAATGACAGAGTAGCCAAATGATCCTGAGTGATTAAAATTGAGTTTGGACCAATCATGAAAATGAATACAGAGTATTTGTCTGTAAGTAAAAAAAATACGCCCGCTGAAAAACAACCCACCAATCTTCAGATTCGAATGAACTGAAACCAACCGATTTATTAATTTTTTTTTAATGTTTATTGGCAATGCTATCGAAAGATATAAAAACTAAAAATTGTATAAAGTAAATAATACAATTACATAGTTTATCCTATTACATCCTATTAGCCCTAATAATTAATACTCTTTAGGATGTGTCGTTGTATCTGCTTTTAAGATGGTGTTCAGCGTGTGAATATCTGTGTATAGTACGTATAATATAATACCTACGTATTCAGAAAATTAAAACTTTTGTAGGCAATAATTAAAAAAAAGATAGAATTCTGATTGAATCCTCGGACTGTGATGAAAAATTTTTAGTTGGAGGAGCTAAATTTTGGGTAAATTTGTTTGAAATCACCTTGATTTTAATTGATTATGTTAAAAAAATTTAGTTGGAGCAGCTAAATCTTAGTAAATTGATTTGAAATTAACGCGATTTTAATTGGTTACGTTAAAATTTTTAGTCGGGGTAGCTAAATTTTAGTAAATTTATTTGAAATTAACTTGATTTTAGTTTCAACTTTTTATTCCCATAATTTATGGTTTGACTTTGATGAAAATGAAGCTAATATACCATGCGTAGCACAATCTAATTGCACTCCTCATAATTTAAAATACATACGCAAGGTGGGTCAGGACGGGTGGTATAAACGAGAATTGGGTAATTCGTTGGACAAAAGTAAATCGAAAATGCAGAATATAATTGTTTTTTTTGCATGAACGTTGATTTTCGAGAAAATCGATGTTGAAAGCTCGTCATTCATATGCACACTCGATTAAAAGTCAGCAGAATTCACAAATGATGTGCAGTAATTGGAAGCAAAACGTATGCAGGGTGTAAAAACAAATTCGAAATATAGAATACATTTTTTTATTATAAAATGTAATTCTGTGGGGATTTGTTTTTACCCCCTGCATACGTTTTGCTTCCAAGCTAATTTGCATGGTCTCTCGTTTTCTTATTCTCTGATTTGCACCGAAGTTATTCCTACGAAAATATGGCGTATCAATATCAATAAATTTCATATTAATGAAATTGCCCTAGGATCAACCAATCAACGTTCTACACTTGACGCTATTGCGTTGCTTAAAATACATATTGCATACTTCATAACAACGTTTATCATAGTCAAAAGCTGTGGAAGACTTTCGCGTTCCTCCCATCAACATCTATTCACCCCTATCCATTTATAATCCTTTTTATCTCGAAAACGAGTAGTCGGTTTCGCCTAGAATTGGGTGTTTCTTACACAGCTCGTTGAGTTCTACGGTTCAAGGTACGTCTAATTAAAAAATTACGTTTCTATTTCGGCATTCTGCAGTGGCAAGGGTTTATTAGACGCGCGAGGGTGTTAGTCCCATCGCTACTCCGCGCTGGGTCTCTTTCTTTTTCAAAAGCGTGGTCCCCTCCAGGAGTTTGAAGAGCATCTTCGTCATAGTACTGGTGACTTCTTCCGTGGCATGTGCTCCCCGCTCTGTGTCACAAAGCACAAAGATCCTTTTTTTGCCGGTGTTCCGTGGACAGTGGACGCCTTGTTGATCTCACGAATTTCCGTAGCACCCACCACAGGGAGGAAGAGGGCAAATCCTGTGTCGCTTTCAGAATAGCTCGCCGTTAAGATACTTCCTCTTTGTATCGATCAGGAATCGGTGGCGAACCTACGGGGCTACCCTTCTTTCGAATTGATGCTGTAACTTATTTACGTTCCGACCAACACCAAGTTCTTCTCTCGTCGATAAATGCGAGAGTCTAAAACTATTCTGTAATTTGGGCAGCACAATATTTACCTTGCGAAATATGTCGACAAATGAATACGTAAAATTCACCGTCGATCATTGGGGGTGCAAATTTGTTATTAAGAGTGGCTTCTTTTTGTATTATTTATTTGGGGTCGAAGAACGTTTTTATCGTGAAATGTTAACTAATTTTATTATCACTAAAATACCATTCCACGAAATACAAATATAAAGATTTATTTTGCTCATATTATAGTAATCGCTAGAACCACCCCTGAAACTTATTGAATGAATCATTAAATTTGAAATTTAGCGTTTCCTTGGATGATAATATAATTTGGTGAAAATGTCCTAGTTTTATACGCTTCCCAGGCAGAATTAATTTCCGCAAAAGTTCTTATACACCCCTCTTGCTATAAGGGCCTCAATTTCATCGAGGGGAAAATAGAAAACAGCTGCATAACGATAGGCAAGTTCAAGGTGAGTGAGGGTTTTCACGGAGTTTAGTCGATTAATTAATATCGGGTAGTGGTGGGAAATTTTGATAACGGAGGCTAGCGAGAAACTTTCTTCGCGAGGAGCAGCCAGTAAACCAAAAACCATCGTTAAGTTAACGAGGTTGCGATGACCGTGACACGCGCAACATCGTGGCGGTCGTGTGTGTACTGTGTAACACCCAGTTCACAGTGTCCTGCGTTGTGAAAAAGTTGGATATTTCGCCATCCACATCAGCCGTCTGCACGCTTACGCATCGTCGTCGAACCTGACGTGCCTTTTTTGCGGGCTCCTCAATGGCACCATGTGGACGGTCTGCTCGCGTTCCAGAAGAGAATCAACGGGTCCGGACAAACAACGCGTAACGATGATATAACACGAGGAAGGTGAGGAGTTTCTTTCAATGACCGTAAACACTAAGCCGAGGAGGCCTTCAATCTCGCAGATTTACAGTGATCTCTATCATAATTTCCTTCACCACAGTGGACATAAATGTTCGGATAATTGATTATTTTGAATAATCAAACGATTACAGTTTGATACAAATTAGTAGCATGGATTGAAAATTAGTAATAAAATTAAAATTTTGAAAATCTGGAATCCGATTTCTGGAGGGTAAGTGGATTCCTAGACTTTCTTAAATTTAGTTTATTCCCTGAAGTAGGGGTGGTCAAATTTAGTAATTTGATTTAGGAATAATTGAAACAATATAGAATGTACTCTAATTAGTAGCATGGATTAAAAATTAATAATAAAATTAAAAATTTAAAAATCTGGAATCCGATTTCTGGAGGGTAAGTGGATTCCTAGACTTTCTTAAATTTAGTTTATTCCCTAAAGTGGGGGTGGTCAAATTTAGTAATACAATTAATATAATTTAATTTCTTTGATCTGAAGCGTTGGCTAGAACTGAAAATTTGAAAATCTGGAATCCAATTTCTGGAGGATAAGTGGGTTCCTAGACTTTCTTAAATTTAGTTTATTCCCCAAAGTGGGGGTTGTCAAATTTAGTAATTTAATTCATGTAGTTTAATTTCTTTGATCTGAAACGTTGGCTAGAACTGAAAATTTGAAAATCTGAAATGGAGTTAAACAAAGAATGATTTTATTTATAGTAAAATAATATTTCTCATTATTCCCTTCGCCCTACGCTTTGGTTTTCTAAACTTGTAAGCTACTAAGTCTTATATTCCCGTTAGTAGTACATACCTACGAATATTTCTGAAGGGTTAAATTGTGCTGCACTTCGTAGGTACTACCTTGAACTTGTGAACGCTTGAGAATGTAAAAGAAATCATTTTTAGAAATATAAACATCATCGTCGTTACTTTCATTATCTGCTCTGTTGTTTGTTCATTTTTACGAATATTAGTTCTTTTACCCTTTTCTCAATAAATTACTATTTTACATTTTAAAGTAGCATCTATCAAGGTAATTCCTCAGACAGATCTTTTGCCACATAACAACTATTAGCTACTACTATATTTAGATAATCGAGCGTTGAATTGAACGGCGCGGCGCGTGGCTCGCGCAGGTATTAATGCGCGATATTTATCGGTGACTGTGCATTTCGATATTTGCCTGTTGATATTTTCATATTTTTTATCGATATTTCAAACACTAATATTTACAGGTATCGATAATTTTCTTCAAAATATCGACAATTGTTACTGCACCTTCTTTCGTTCAAGCAAATTCAAGCTAGTAATTTTCAAATTACTACGTGTAAGTAAAATTCAGTAATTTTTTTTTCATACACTTATATTGAATGATGCCCATGATGTTTCTTATTGAAATATAAATTCTAGTTGCCTTTATAAATATGATTTGGAAAGTAAATTACTTGTTTTTATTTTAACACTTTTGAATATTAATTTAAATAAAATAATTTCTTAAGGGGGTAGACACGTCACGTGACCTGGCCGATTCGGCAGGTCGGTATTACAGCAGGTTTTTTCTTCACTGAATGGTATTACCCATAGATACGCCGCTGCCTGGTTCACGCGAGAGGGAGCTGTTTGCTATTTCCGTATTTTATTCTGAATAAGCACAGACGAGGTATAGAATTCTATACGTGTTATAATAAAGCCCAATCTTTGGATCAATCTTTAAATATCTTTGTTCGTTTCTTAATAGTTCTGGTTAATATTCAACAATTAAATTTAGTTCAGTTCAATAATCTTTATTTCGTTCAAAGTTATTCGTTACAAATTGTCTTGTTCAACCAACTTCGCACGATTCGCGAGTAGAACCCTTTTGGGTTCCACGGACAAGAGACCACATTGAAATTCCCTCGAACAGTCAGAATTCCCTGCCGGCTCCGCAACACCGCCCCTAGAAAGAATTTGGGAAAGGACGGTTTCCATGAGCAAGGGAATTATACTTCTTCCATACATGTAATAATTAACTCTTATGAAGAAAATCCTGAGATCAAAATTTTTCAAAGGGTGATCTTCGGAATTCTACGGAATGTTGAACTTTTCTCTACGGATTTTCAAAAATCTGAGTTGGCAACACTGCCCTCTGGTGGCATTGATGAATATGTTGATTAGTCGGCTTCAACGTAGCATTCGCATATTTCCAAATGAGAGTTATTCACTCGTTATACATAGCGGTGGTATGCAGGGCTCGATATTGGAGGGCGCGAGCATGGCATCTGCCCTAGTGATCCTCTAGGGAGTGATCGGTATAACCGCAGCCATTTTGGAGCAAAACCGGAAATAACATAACCTAAACGTTTATCTATCTCTTTCTATCTCTCTCTTTCTGTCTCTTTCTATCAGTATTTCTGTCTCTTTCTTTTTTTACAGTTTCTTTCTCTGTCTACTTCCGGTTTTGCTCCAAATCGCGGCAACCAATCAGCGACGATACACGTTGTTCCGATCACTGCCTAGAGGATCACTAATCTGCCCAGAGCGGCAAATTTGGGGTCGTCGGAATCGGTAGAAAAAGAAAATTAAAATCAATAAAAACCAATAAAGAAATAAAACTTTTGAAACGCGGTAAAAATGTTGACAATATACGTTTGAATTTACTATAAAACTTTATAATTAAACATAAAGGGCGGCAAAAGTCATTGTTGCCCAGAGCGGCGGAAGAACTAGATCAGGCCCTGGTGGTATGTGACGAAGAGAAGTAATAAACTGAAACAAACCACTCGTTATACATCGCACGTAAATATTTACGCAATCTTGTCATCTTGAAGAACATAAATGTATCATGAAATTTATCATGAAAATATGATTAAAAAATCTCTCCTCGGAGAAAAATGTTCATTTGTAAACTGCACTTAATGATACAAGTGTCCCCGCCTACAATCTGATAGAAGTATCATATGACAGCTGATATCAGGTATTCGAATGTTAGTTACGCATTCGCGATAGTTGGGTCGAAGGAGCAATCGAGGCTGTTAACAAGTTAATCATTAGTTTAATCATGTTAATATGTAAACTTCTTCGAGTACTCTTGCAGACAAGCCCAACGGAAGAGACTCAATCGCGAATCACATGACAAAAACGTTAATTAAGTCCACTGTCTTGTAAAAAGCGTTAGATTATGCAAACTATTTATCTGTCAAACATCTCGCAGAATGGAGAAGCATATGCACTTGTGGAGAGGCGTTGATAAATTGTCGTACACTTTTGGCGACAAGCCAAATGGCACGATCTGCAGACTGGTCACTATTAAAGACCACATTTTCATAGCGACCACTTCTAGCAATCTGTACCATGGAGAGGTATCGTTCTTGGCGGATGGCCCTCCTGTGTTGGTTTTCCAAAGGGCTGAATTTGAGGTGATAGACATAGCATCCAACTTGGAGTATTTATTTATTGTAGATAATAACGGACATGTTTTGAAGATAAACCCTCAAGATATGAGTGTAATAGACACCATAATCCTGAAAGAAGAAGTAAAATGTTGCAACCACGGGTGGGTTTACATAATTATACACGCTTAAAATTATAGCGAACAATCCCTCTTCGGTTTATATTACTTACAGCGAATTTGTCTACGAGTTACATATTAAAACGAATTAAACGAATTATGCCATTACAGATATAAACAGGAGAACGAAGTTGTTAAAGTAAAATCGATAGCAGTTAGCAATCAAGGAGCACTGTTCGTAACGGAGAGCGGACAGCTCTGGGCTAGCGGGAGTCAACCGCAAATAGACACCGATAGCCCAGAGCCTAGGAGGGTAAAATTTTTCGAGGGCAGAACTGTATCCGCTGTTGCGTGCGGTACTAATTTCAACGTGGTTGCTGTAAGAAAAACAGCGAAAGCTATAAAAGATGATACCGATAGTGAGACTGAGCTGGAGGAAGAAGTGTTTGTTAATTCCTGCCCTCAGTGTCTCAGTACCGTGTTGCTAAGTCCTGGGAGCTTAACATCGTCGGATACTTGTCCACCTGGACTTCATGTACAGCAATTCAGCGAAGATCGCTCGACTAATTCCATTAGTGCTTTATCGATCGCCAGTAAAGAGCACGATGCTATTTCGCCTGGAGAAATCACTAAAATGGATCGGGTGTCCGAGATAATTGGGAATGGAGAGCAATGTTCTAATAATCCTGTAGATTCCGATAAGGAAGAAAAAAGAAACGTTATTTTTATAAATACGGAAGCTGCGAGGCAGTTTCTAACTAGACAGCTCTCCTGGGTTTCGTCTTATGGAAGTATTAAAGAGGACATGCCCTTGGAGAACGCTGAGAAACCGACGAGGCTAATCAAGCAAAATATGTCCAATGTAGCTAATTTAGTTTACGAGGGAGTGAAAAACGTTGGCGGCAAAGTGGTTACGTTATCTAGGCATATGAGTGGAAGCTCGGACATCAATGAATTCAAGGATGATAGTAACGAGCATTTAGAAGAACAAGGGGAAGATTATTTGAAGCCTATAGCCACCAGTTTGGCACTAAGTTTGCGTTGCGAAGAATTTCCTTGGTCGTCGAGTACTGGCTCCTCGGAGCACGAATTATCTCAGCAGGGTTTGAACGAAAGAATTAACATGTTAACGCGTACAGGCAACAATATTCTATCTACCGAACTCTGGACATGGGGTGATGTGCAGTACGGGCAGTTGGGAACAGGGGATATGATTAAACGCTCGCGACCCGTTTTGGTAGCAGATCTGAGTAATACTGGGCTCAGGAAAATTTCATGCGGCAGATTTCATGTACTCGCGTTGACGTTAGATGGAAGAGTCTTCGCCTGGGGAAGAAATAATCATAAGCAAGTGACCCTGGAACCAAGCATGCATCAAAGTGCACCTAAGCTGTTCACTACACAGTTATATCCGAATGAAAGATCCAAAGACATAGCGGCTGGTAGTTTTCATAGTTTAGTTATGATGCATCATGGTTTGTACTTTATTGGTCAGTCTAGGTAAATAATTTAATTATAAATTATATCGATAAGAAATCAACTGAGTGTTATCTGCTTGTAGAAACTATTTATCATGATTTCAGTAAAGCCGGAGAAATGTTCCAGTTCGACACTGAGACGAGCATCGAATTCAGTACACGGCAAATTTTTAGCTCCGGGGAATATAGCTGTTGTTCTATGATCAACGAAACAGAAATCGATATTTCTGAAGATTTGATAAATAATCAAATCTTCTTGGAAGAGATATTAGTCGTTTATCAAAATTTAATCAAACCATTCCAAAAGAAGGGTGGTGCTATGCACGAATCAAATGTCTACGAAACATTATGCCGATGTTATACAGAGCTATTAAGCTTCAATGTATTAAATATTATTACTTTATGGGACTATTATAATCATATTGGCGAGGCATACGAGGTGACAATCGTTGCTAATGTTGAGGAATACATTACCGTGTACAAGTATTACTTAAACGCAATATGCGATGTTATTTCCCTCAGTGGATTTTCGTACATTGCAAAACTAATTGAAGTACCGCAGAAAGTAACAAACCTATTCAAAAACAAATTGAAAAGTAATGAAATTAAGAAAGTCACTAATGAAGTTATTATTACTATGGCATTGCAGCATCCACTGCGCAAGATAAATAGGTAAGTATTCGCGAACAGAAAGCTTCTACGCTATTGCTACTTCACTGGTTCTCTGAATATGCAATAATAAAAATGATATGTATTTACGTAGATATCAAAATATGATTTTGAATTTGATAAAGTGCAATGGTACAAGAATGGGGGTGGAACGGTTGCAAGAAGCTCTGATAAAGTGGGAGCACGTATGCGACGAACGGGAGAAGCGGCAGAAAGAGGCTGAAGCTACCAAGTCGTTTTGGGAAAGTTCTGGCAAGTTAGGAGAGTTATTGAGATCTCCCGATAGAAGACTTATAAGGGAATCACGAACGAATCCTTTATCGATACTTAACTCTGGAAGGTTTTCTACCCATTGGTTTGTTTTGTTAACTGACACGTTTATCCACGTAACTGGGGCTTCTTATACAGTTCATCCACTTCAGACATTGTGGGTAGAGATTTTACCAGACTCTGAAACAGTACAAGTACGTTAAAGAAGATCGCATGAAGATCAGCGTATCGCGCATTGGTGTATGCGTACCGCAATTTCTTCAACATTTATGTTTCAGAATGCAATATCGGTAGTAGCACCGGAGGACTCATTTGTATTATATACTCCGACACCCTGTGAGCGTAATGAATGGTTACACGCTTTACAAAATGCTATAAAATGTAGTCTACAAAAGGTTATTGGACACGTACCTCCAATAGTACGTTCTAGCTCCTTCACTTTTACAAAGCACAGTGTTTTCAAAGATGCAAAGTACGACGGTTCGTAAATCATTGATGACAGTATTGTGTAACACGAGTTTTATATTGCCACTCTCCGTCATTGAAAGTTACTTTAATTTTAAAATGTAGAGAACTGTTATATATAAGAAAGTAATATCGTTTACTTCAATGAGCAGGACGATGGCTGCATGGCAAGCCGCATGGTTCTGGGAAAATGGAATGGCTCGATGGTCGAACGTACACTGGACAGTTTCATAAAGGTGTTATTCACGGTAGCGGTAAAATGGAGATTCCCTCACAGGGTGTATACGATGGACAATGGAAAGACGGTCAACAAAATGGATATGGGACAATGAAGTCAGTTTCTTTTAATGAATATTAACCTTCCTGAAACTCGCGTGTTTGGGAAGGTTAACGATCTCGATTAGCAAGTTATACGTAGATAGGATAGGATAGGGTATATAACAGTGAAATTTGAAACATTGTAGGTATAATAATGGGGACTTTTATGAAGGATACTTCAAAGATGGATTACCACATGGTCATGGTGTTAAGAAAGAAGGTCATTTCATGGCATCTGTAGCATCTGTTTACATCGGAGAATGGGCTGCAGGTGTGAAGCAAGGCTATGGAATTATGGATGACATTATGACAGGTATAAGATGTGTTAATTTCGTTTTGTAATAAACGAAAGATTTATCGAAGGGCATGGAGTTATTAAATAATACATTGTTATAGGTGAAAAATACTTGGGGTCCTGGAGCAACGGTATGAAACATGGCTGTGGGCTAATTGTAACTTTGGATGGTATTTATTACGAAGGAGTTTTTATGCAGGATGTTCTAACGGTAGATACTTGAATATTTTCCTAAAATTGGCAAATGTAAATGTGAAAAAAAAATTATAAGCAGATATAATATTTTTAAAGGGCCATGGCGTGATGGTGTTTGAGGATGGTACGCACTATGAGGGTGAATTTAAATCAGCTGGCATATTTTATGGAAAAGGTACATTAACATTTCGAAGTGGTGATCGGTTGGAAGGCAACATGAATGGAGTGTGGAACGAGGGTGTGAAAGTTATCGCAACGCTGCACATGAATAAAGCTAGCGGAAATGTACAAACTAACTCGAAACCGACGTAAGTAATTTATTAATCAATAACTGTGCGCATTTATAATTAAGTAATCTTTCCTCCTATGGCATAGATCTTTTGGAAAGCTATGCGTGTCACCAGATCAAAAGTGGAAGGCTATATTTAGGCAGTGTTATCAACAGCTCGGTGTGCAGGAACCGGGCTCGAAAGTCTCAAGTGTGAACGACAAGTCCTTGGAGACGCAACGCGTATGGCAGAACGTCGCCAGTATAATAACTAAGTCGCGCCAAAAGGCCACGCAGCAAAAAGGCCTTTTGGCAACTATTTCTATTAGCAAAGAGAGAAACAACGAAGTCACTGACGAATTGGATACAATTCCATGCTTTGGAAAAGACAAACTCACTGTTCAGACTTACAATGACGTTTATAAGTATTTGATTACCGCTTTCGAAAACCCACATCATCCATTAGGTGCTCTTTTAACGGAAGTAGCGGCCGTGTACACAGCTACTTACGGCGGTGTAAGAGTTCATCCTTTGTTGCTCAGCCATGCTGTATCTGAACTTCATAGTATTACCTCGAGAATATATGAAATAGTCATTCTATTATTCCCGGCATTACCGCGAGGCGGGAAAGAGTTTGTACTGGAGACAGAAAATACAGAAGAAGGGTACGGTTTTGGCTTTAATTAACCATTTGCTTATTCGACATAGTCAATGTTTGTTTAACATTATAATGCTTTGCTCCTTTAAATTGTTTTATTAGACAAGTTATAAGTGCTGCCGCGATACTTCACCCTATATTATTGCCTCGTGTGCATTCGGCGCTCTTTGTACTGTATGCTTTGCATAACAAAAAAGAAGACGATGCCTACTGGAAACGATTAATGAAATGGAACAAGCAACCCGATATAACGTTAATGGCTTTTCTGGACATTGATCAGTATGTACCTATGCTATTAACACAAGCCACGAATCGTTACGTTCATTTTCAAAACTAAGTAGTGAAATTTCAGAAAATTCTGGAAAAACGCGACTGTAATGAATCTAAACGAAAATGGATTGTCGTATCAAAGTGAGTCGTATTTCAGCGATGCGATAGAAACGTTGCAGCAATTGAAAACAACGTTTTCTCCATTAGAAAAGTTGTTAGTTGTCAGGAATACATTTGAACAAATGACACAAGTAAGCGTACATATACATAAATTCATAATTCATTGTAGAGATTTTATCGGTTTCATATCAAATCGCTGTATTCTGTTTATAATAGGCAGTTCAAAAACAGTTGGGCTCCACATATTTATGGACAATGGACGAGTTGTTTCCTGTTTTTTATTTTGTTGTTGTACGTGCTAGTGTACTACAACTAGGCAGTGAAATACATTTTATAGAAGATTTCATGGAACCCTATTTACGAAATGGAGAACTTGGAATTATGTTCACCACTCTTAAGGTTGGATTTATTGACTCTAGTAATCGTAATTAGAAGTGAAAAGATTAGTCAATATACTCTTCTTACAGGCATGTTACTATCAAATATTGCAAGAGAAAATTAACGTGGGCGATTGAACATGCGGAGAGCATACTTCTGTAAACTAGTAAAACTATGAATGCAAAGAACAAATTCTTATAGTTCTTATTGTAACAAATTATTAAGACACTAATACAGGTAAATGATATTCAGTAAACTACAAAAAGGTACCTCAGAATTTAATATTACTTAATTATAAAGGGTCTTCCCGAAATCGTGATACAACCGGAACGGAGATGATTCCTCGTGCAAAAGTAAGTCGAAATTTTGACTATATTATCGACTTACTTTCGCATGAGGAATCAGCTCCTTTCTGGCTGCACCACGATTTCAGAAACAACCTGTGTATAATGTAATTTAAGAAGACGTTAGGCATATTGTAAAATGAATGATTCGTATACTATAATTGTTAAAAGGGATTAAACGTATTTGTTGCATTTAATATAAATAAAATTACATATTAGATTGTTGAGTCATAATACTATAAGTAGTGGAATTACATATCACTTTATTCCGCGAATGTATGAATGTACAGTGTACATATATTTAATTTGGTAGTGTATTAATTTGGCGCCATGTATTTTTATGCTACCAAAGTGAAAGTAATTTTGAGATCAAAAACTTATTTATTTATATTAATCGCACATTCATTTTACTTTTTAAGAAATAAACAGTGACTAAAATGTATATGTATATATATATACGTTATATTCAATATTATGTGAGATATTGTACAAATAATTATGCACTTAAGGGGGTACTCTAGTGTAGATGAAGAAAAATTTAAAAAAAAAATTCCGAGTATTACTTCAAACATACCTTAATATGCAGGATAAATGCAAGATAGTATAAACTTGTAGTTCTTGTTAAATAAATTCCCGAAGATGGCGTTGAAAAACGGGCAGTTACACTGCAGTACCCCCTCAACTTGGGAGTACATACGCAATATTAAAAAGTGCAAAATGAAAAACTTGTTGGTATTTGTTTCTCTACTAATGTTATATGTTTCTTTTAATTATCTACTGCCATAAGCATTACTTAATATCACAATAACATAGTATTTTATGTTACAATGAATAGCTGGGTTTGATAAACATCAGAAACCAGTAAAATGGTTATCCCATAGTAAGAATATTGTGATACTATCTGCAATAACATGAAATTAGATGCCATAATAATGATTATTAAAATTCTACATTTTATACTGTATGTATATTTTAAACGTCTCATGCCTATTCCATGTAATTTACAAATACATGTATTGGTTAAATAAGATTGTATATGAGAAACTAGTAAATATACTTAATCCATATGAAGTGCATTAAAAATATTGAATAAAGTGTGCATACCTTGAACTTTCATGACATCATTATTCCTCATAAAAACACCCCTTCTGTCGGTTATCTGGAGAAAACATCCAAAATATCGATCAAAAAGTATCTATACAGGGTGTTCCAAAAATGCTGCGATTGCATTGAAGGGGGTGATTGCAAACAACTTTTTCCTTTGCGAAAATATTTTCCGACGTTTCGTTAACGAGATATTAATAAAAAGCACCGACCAATCAGGGCGCGAGTGTGGCGGCTGAGTTCCCGCGCTATCGTGGCCGGCATGCATCGAAGAAAATTGCGTAGAATCATTCTAGAATGACAAATGAAAAAGACGTACCAAATAAAATCGAACATTTTGTCATGGTTTGTTTGTCACTTAAAGTGAATAATGAATAACGGATGAATGGGTGAAAATCATGTGTAACGTAAAAAGACGAATGCACAGTTTTTTTTTTAGAAGAATCGAAAATAATAATTATTTGAAGAGGGAGGATAAGGAATACGTAAATTTCCTTGTGTTAATAACGTAGCCACGAACAGGTAACGCAATAGGAAATGAAAAGTGATCGCAGTTCGTTATTGTGAAAAAAATTCCCTAATTCAATAACGGTCAACACTGTTGCTGATAATGAATAAGACTGTTTAAAAATCCCCAAGAAAAAATTACGTACGGAAATTTGGAGAATTATCGCCGGAAATTAGCCATAGCCTGCGTTAAATTAAAAAAATAATAATCACCAATAAAGTACCTAAAACTCACCTTTTCGGAAATTCACCTGCAGCTTGAAAACCTGTGTCACTGGGTCACTTGAACCGATCCTGGTCACCGATGGACGCGCCCAGTTCACAGCTGGTCCCAGGTATACGACACCACAAGATAATAGTCGCAACGTCAATTGCGTTTGGGTTAATGTATCGAATATTCACTTCACTGCACGCCTACTAACACTGATTACTCAATTTATTTTTCATGGAACGTGTTATTCCTACGTCATAAAAATTTGTGGAAATGAATTTTCACTTGGGGTTCGGAGCCGTGGGTATTCCCGCGCAAATTCTCGCGCAGCAGCACTTGCGTCCCCGTTGTTCGGAAGGTACACCCAGAACATCGCGTAACAGTGAGCAGAAAACACTTCTGCGACGTGATTCCTAGCTGACTGACAAGATTTTTTCCAAGCAACTTCCTCTACCCATAAGTAGTTTCTCTCGTTCCATTATGAGTTAACTCCCACCAGGATAACCGGCCTTAGGTAAAAAGAAGCCAGCACATTTCCGAAACACACGTCCTTTGCAGCCAAAAAATCATCAGGCTGATCGGCCTGAGCATTTCGCTAGAGTCGCGGTTTATGACCGTATTGACAACTTAAATTTTTTCGAGCGGCTCGAATAGAACTGAGAACTCGGATTTTTGCGAGCGACTCGAAGAGGACCGAGCGGGCCGAAAAACCGGACGGGCGGAAAGAACCGAGCGGGCCGAAAGTACCGAGTAGGCCGAAAGAACCGAGCAGTCTTTTTCATTTGCCATTTTACGCAATTTCCTTCGATGCATGCCGAATTGTTTGTTCATAGTCACAGCGCAGCGCACGACCACGCTATCGCGGGAACTCAGCCGCCAGATTCGCGCTCTGATTGGTCGGTACTTTTTGTTAATATTTATTTACTTAAAATTTACGCACATATACCACCAAAATGGCCGGCAAAGTATCCAAATTCTTAGGTAGCCACTGTAGTGGCGAGCCCGGCCCTCTAAAGGTTAACGAAACCTCGGGGAACATTTTCGCAAAGGAAAAAGTTGTTTGCAATCACCTCCTGAGTCACCCCCTTCAAGGAACCGCAGCATTTTTTAAACACCCTGTATAATAAAATGTTTTGAACCGCAAAAGTAGTAGTAAATGTGTAATATGTACGCACACATGAATCGTTAAAGTGTACATTGAAAAATACAGCCATATCAAAAGAAGATAAAAGTATAATGCTAACACATATATAGATCCCCATATCCTGACGGCCACTTTTACGGTTCGTCGCACACGTGAGACCTTTTCCGTAAAAATATGAAATTCATTGAAATCTGAGTCGCGTGTACTTCATTTGAATCTATTCCGTGTGTCAGTTGAAAACATTGAAGTAAGTAAGATGGTCTGTGACAGTGCGCAGGTTTTGTGTAGCGGCATAAAGCGAATTACCGATTCCAAATCGTAACGTTTGCTACGAACAAAATTGTGCACATAGAACGACAGTATTGACGCAATATCAGTGCAATTCGCTTGTCACAAATATGGAAGTAGTTAGAAGTGTATGGAGAAAGCCTCTTTTAATGTATAAGGTCGGAATGCAGGCATCTTTACGAAATAGGTACATGGTGAGATTATGATATAACCTAAACATCATTTCACATCTGTAGCATTTTCGGAAGAAAACTGATTACAGAACGTAAAGTAATTTTATCGCGACAAATTTTCAGTCGTGCCCCGTTAGCTTTTACTCAGCGGAAATACGAAGCAATCGGCATAATATTTCACGCCTTACCATCGTATCATAAGCATTAATATGCCGGTGTTCCGTCGTCTTGTTTTACTTCCACTGACATGTTTCTAATTACTTAGTTATTTCACGTTTGTTATAAATATTATGTCATCATTAGCGATGTATGGTAATACACAAGAAGTTTCTAAGGTAAAGTGACCAGATATTTAAAAAAAAAAGGGTTAACATATCCCTGAGGAGATCTTTTCCGTAGTTTATTAAAGTATTTACAATACATTTAAAAATACATACTTGCGATTATAAAATTATACATCGAAACGAAATTAAAAACATTCTTTTTTCACAACAAAAGAAGTGGAGGAAACACTAACTTTATGCCATTGTGAAAATGTAAAAGGTTACATGTCTGATCCGGGACACTTTTCAATGCGGGACAAAGGGCTCAAATGTGGGACTGTCCCGCACGATGCGGGACGTCTGATCACTTTATTCTAAGGTAAAGTCATTTTTTTATTAATCACATTGCAATAACAGTTCCAGATCGAAGGTAACAAAAAAAGAAGCTTCTCTAATCCGAGACGAGGATTCACGATTGATAAACACAGAGGTTGACATAAGTTCCCAAGATGATGTAACATTTAATGCTCTTGTCTCAACCGAAGAATTATTGGCACAGATAGGACTGGCTAGAGAATTTGCAAGTGATGGCAAAGTTGAGCATCCTTATGTTGATAAATTGAAAAGAGTACAGATGATTCTGTTCGATTTAAGCCACGCTATATCGAAGTCGATGCCAGGCGAGAGTAAGTCGTTTGAAAGCAAACACATTAGCGACTTGGAAGAATGGATATCGGAGTATGTGAATCAGTTGCCCCCTCAAGAAACCTACATTATTCCGGTAATAACGAAACATATTCATGTTTTACATCGTGCTAAGCAATTTCTCTTCGTGCATTTAATTTCATATATTTGTGGCAGGGCGGTGGCAAAGCTTGCTCCACTCTGCATTCGGCGAAAGCGATATGCAAACGCGTAGAACGAAGCGTTGCTTCGTTGGTTCAGGACGGTTTATTGAACAAAGAAGCACAAATATACTTGAATAAGCTGCAGAACTTCTTATTAACGACGTCGCGCATTGCAGCTAAATGCGATCAACGCACAGAAAATATATATATTCCTAGAGCAGAGCTCACTGAAAATAAGTAAATTACAAGTTCTAGCAGAAAAATTTATAGAGCGCTGTTTCCTGATCTGTTCCTTTCAAAAACAATAATACGAATAGTTAACCATGTATTAGAACTTTGCCAAAATGTTAATTGTTTTCAGATATATTTTCAGAACATAGGTAGGCTGTAAATATTTTTTAATCGAGTTATAATCGACAGTTATTAATTGTATTATTCTATTAAAAATGTACATAGTAGTTACGCAATGTATCAACTGGATCGTATTTAAAGGTTTTTAATAAATTGTAACGCTAAGGTACAACCCTTAAATATAACATTTTATATTTCCTTACATGCTGTTATTTACAAACGCTATGATTCGTACAGTTCATTTCATTCGATTAATTTCAGTGATCGCACGATGTCATGAATATTTTACTTAAATAAGTTTTGCACGTAACTTTTAATTGTACTATACTTGTACGCAGTAAAAGTTCACGTTTTATACTGAATTTGATCCACATAGATCAGGGCTGCACACGGAGCCTTTTTCAGCGCCTAGCGGCGAGCAACCGACCGTGCGTCGAGCTGTCCCGTTGCTAAGGGTAGAATCAGTGAGAACTGCCAGTGGTGTAGGTGCGGGATGGTAGTTCCCCACAAGGAACCTAGCCACATATGCTTACGCTACGCGCCTACGAACCCGCACCTACACTACTGGCAGTTCTCCTCACTGATTCTACCCTTAAGGCACATCCAGACGCTGATGCAAGAGTCATGAAACACTGATGCATGCAACGGGACAGCTAGACGCTGAAAAAGGCTCCCTGTGCAGCCCTGGCATAGGTGAATGGAAGGAAAACTATGAAACATATATGTATTGTAAATAGATGTATAATCTCGAATAATGTAATCGAACGTGTATAGAAACCATGACATTTAACTGTAACAAGGGCTATACGATTATAATAACTAACAACATTTACTTAGATTTATAATTTATTCCAAAACTTCATCTCCTTCAACAACTTCTTTTAAATTTAGCAGTTCGAATATCCCGGATCCTTTTGTTTCAGACCTTACCAACTCGTGTATTTCTCTGTACTGGCCAGGATCGATTAAGCATACCAAATTCAGTGTTCCGTTGGCCCATTCCTCGGTTTCCAGCTTCGTTACCAGTTTCTCTATTTTAGTTCGTAGCTTCTTTGCCTCCTTGCCAGAAACCAGGACCCTGAGTCTCATTTGAGCTCGCTCCAGTGGCATCACAGCCTTTAACTGAGGAATAACATCTAGAGTCTGTTGTTTGACGTTTCGATTCGGCTTCACGGAGAAATGTATGTCCCTCATAGCTTTCTCTATCATTGTCACTGTGTACGGACGTTTAGTTTCTGGATTTACGCATTTGTCAGCAACAGTCGTGGCAATGTCTTTAAACATAGAATCTAAGGCGGAATGCCTTTCTTTGTCGGAAACTTGGAGCTCCCCCTGTTTGAGAATCTCCTTACAGATTTCTGTCTGATCATCGGTATTGAAAGCCTTTAGAAGATCTTCCTTTTTTGCTACTTGTCCTTTCGAAACATTCACGAACACTGTATGTGTTTGTAAAACCTCGTCGATATCTTTCTCTCTGAAAATTAACACAGCTATCACTGTTGTCAATGGAGATTACGAACATTCTGTGCGAAGAGAACGTAATATGAGTAAACAAGGTGACGTCAAATTTTTTGGTTAGGATGTGTCAAGAACGTACGTCTTTGTTTTGATCAGCTGTAAAATACTTACAATTTATTCCTCCATGAGATTACTTTGTTTCTGTAACAGGCGATCTCAAATCGTTTCCCAGTTTTCTTCATGCGGACCACTGCGACGTTGGTCAATCTTATTTGGTTCGTTGGCGTAAAAATTAACGACATTTTCGGTAGTGGGCAGAAGAGCAACACTAAATAGTTTCAGCATACAACACTGGCGTTGAAGGAAATTTGAGTGCACTACATCTTAAACGTTCCACGTATAGTACATACGTCGTTGGTTCTTCTGCAAATTCTACGTATAACGAATATCTCCAATGCGATTTTGAACTCTTGCTGAGTACTCCCACCAAAATCCGTGCTCGCAACAGTCGCAACTCGCAGCTAAACGCAAATAAACTTCTTAAGAACATCACAAGCGGCGCTGGTGTCGTAGTTTTCAATGTTTTCATGACTTAACGCATGCTTTGGCGTAGTTGTTATTATAGATAACTATAGATATGTAGGTATGGTATCTGTCAGCATTAGTGGGACGTTTTACAGCGCCCAATCTCTGATCCATTTAAATTTATTAATATGTTATGTTTTATTGTTTTCCAGTGTTTTAAGCAGGATGGCGTTTCAAGCTTATTTTTGCTTATTTGCCGAACGAACTATAGTCCCATTTTTCCCCCCTGTCTCCTTTGGGTCCCAGCAGCTGCAGCGCACCGGGAGAAAGGTAGTCTCCCATCTTTCCCCACTACACCGCCCCGTGATGCTTAAGGTCTGCGCACACATATCCGTTCCGTGTCGGTACCGTTCCGGCGTACCAGTGGTAAGAAGAAGAGGGGCGTAGAGGGTCTCTTCTTCTTTCTCCGCACGACGGAACGGTACTGACACGGAACTGATATGGTTGCGCAGACTTTTAACTTCGGTGATCTAACGAGAACCGGTGTTTTCCATCACGGCTACGGCCACTGGTAAATTTATTAATAGCTTACAATTAGTGAAAGCACTCAATGACTGACCACTAGTGATTGAGACACGATCACGCATTTTCAGTCTTTTGTTTTTAGTTTGATGTTGCAAAAGATAGAAAATGCGTGAATGTGCCCCAGTCACTAATGGTCAGCCATTGAGTGTTTCTACTATATAATTGAGGCATTGAAAGCAACAACGGACTAACCCACAATGAAAAGAATAATAATTTAGTAGTGCTTATTAGAATACATTAATGCTATTAACTCAATTTCGAAGAAAATGTGGGTTAGTCTGTTGTTGCTCTCAATGCCTCAATTGTAAGCCATTAATAAATTCAAATGGATCAGAGATTTCCCGCTTCCGCGTTAGTTCACAGAGACATCGCATATGGCGCTGAAAAATGTCCTATTAATGTTATGAAAGATACCTATCTATATATACCTATGCTCTCGATTCACAATCGAATCGTCGATGTATCTAATTTCTTTCGCAATATCGATACGTTTGAAACGTTCTTTCGGAAATGGCTTAATTCATAAACTTGTACTTAATGTGGAGACACTTTCGCCGATTCTCATATATTTATCAATATCAATCCTTTAAACAGTAGACTATTTCAGTAATCTATAAAAATACAAGTCGTAATTAACTTAATACAGTTTCGTGCTTAAACAATGTTACAACGTCCTTAATCATTGTCCCACTATTTCTAACGAAAGTAAAATGAATTATATCGATCCCTAGTTATAAAATCATAAACAAAACACGAAACAATACGAAAGAGAAGAAGAACAAAAGAAACACTCCCCTCGATCTAGCAGGAATTTACAAAACTTTTTATGTCCGGCATGAAAAGAAAGAAGCGAGTGTCAATTGCTTGAAAAAAATGCAATTCTTTCAACGATTCTACCAAGGCTTGATTAGAAACGTTCCATGAGTTCCTTCAGACCAAATGTCCATTTGTTGAAAGAAGAACTAATTGTGGAAGAATTGCACTCGTGACGTCACCGCGCGATAAGGAGAATCGCGAAGCGCGCACTCCGTGACCGGGCGCGTGCGCAGACCGCCCGCCACAATAGACTGTATCAAACATGGCCGCCGCGAGCGTGATGCCGTTGGGAGTGCGTGAAAAATGATCGTTTTTTCGTGGTTCGAACGGCGCGATCGTTTGTACGCGTGTGCATAGTGGCAGTGAGTGTTATCTTCGACATTTCGACGACGTGGAAGGCCCTTATCATGGCGTTGGTCACCGTACAGCGGTCCCCGAGCGTGTCCAATTCCCCGCAGAGTTCGGTGAGTTTTCTAGCTTCGTGCGTCTCTTTGTTGTTACCCGCCGTCAATTTCCATCGAAAATGTGTTCCCTCGAAATTCCCCCTCCCTCCCCTCTGTCGCTCGTTGCCTTGCGAAAACGCCGTGCACGAAACCCATATCGGATAGTTTAGACTGGCTCGCGGAGCCTTTCCTTATTTGGAGGTGCATTGACAGCCGCGCGAGAAAGGGAATCGAGGAAATTCAAAGTTTCCTGCTCCGTGGACGTAGTGACAGCGAGCCAGGAGATCTCGCGTCGTGGTAACGCCACGGGCCGAGTGGTAAACAAAGGCCCGTGTTGACGTTTCCCTCCCCAGCGTATGCACGAGTTCGCGGTTAGCGTTTCCCTGTCTGATCCGCACGGAAGCGGCACGTTTCCCTCTGTGTCTTTCCGCCAAACCTCTGGCAATTTGTTGCACGGAACGACTCGTTCCTAGCACCAATCACCATCGCGCCCGTCGCATTTACGTGCGTATCTTGTTGCGCCCCGCGATTACACGCTCCCGTAGGCGTACGCAGGCTCGCCGAGAAAAATTGTGGTCTGGCCGCTGGTAAAAATTCACGTCAAGTAGAGAATCCGGGTATCTCGGCTCGTCAAAGCGTTCGCTTCGGGCACGCTCGCTTTCTCGGACACCACTCGGATCCTCTTCTCTGCTCACTTGTTTACGTTCTCGCACGAAATTGAATTTCAGACGGGTGGTTCGCGCTATCTTGTATTCGCGCGTGCACGTATTCTTTCAGCGTAGTTTTACCACTGCACAAACATGCTTCTCTTTCACCTACATACTTCCGAAGGGAACTCGGTTCGTTTTCTCGCGGCTTAGGTCCGCTTTTACCGACAATTTTACTTTCATCGGTTACCGTGAAACCGAGAGGTAGCTTGATTCGAACGTTCATCACGATAGGAATACATTCGAGCGGTGTCCAACTGTGGTCGATGTCGATCACGGGGCACAGCGCTGGGGCACGCGTTCGCGCCGTCGCGTCGCTTCGCGTTGCAGGCGAAAGGGAAGTGGAGAAAGAGAGCGAAAGGAACGCACGTGGAGAGCAGCCGTCCCGCTTGTATCTGCTCTCGGCGAACGAGCGGCCGTGACGAGTGCGTTCTCTATGGGACGGGCAGAGAATGATTCTGCTTGTGACAAAAGAGCCTGCCACCCCTGGCGGCCGATGCCAAACCACCCTCGTGTGGCGTGTCTCTCGCGTTCTTGTCCGACCAGAAACGAGTTCTTAGACGAGCAGTTCGCTGGTGGTTTTCGCGCGATCCGATCCAGGGACAAGGTCACGAGAAATGATACGCTTCACACGTGTTCCAGAGGCTATTCCACGCGCATCCACTTGAATTTTGTCGAAGTGTAGGGGGCCATCTTTAAATTACGTAAGGCCTTTTTTGGGGAGGGGGGGTCGCTAATTTCTTACGTTTTCTTACAGGAGGAGAGCCAGGTAGCGCCTTACGTAATACTTTTTAACCTAATTTTAAATAAATACAAATTCTATCGTTAATGTTCCAGAAAATTAGTTTTAGTTTAAATTTCCCCAAACCGAGTGAAATGAAGTATATAAACCTTTAACTTTTAATAACCGAAGTTAAATTTTAATAACTGAAAAAATGAAGTGTACAAAATATTATATAAGGAGTGGGTTGGAATATCGAATCTTACGAATTCTTATCCTGAGGGAGGGAGGGGGTAAGAATTCGCCAAAATTACCTTTACGTGATTTAAGGACGACCCCTAACTGCAGATGATATACATAGACTCGCGCAGCTAGCAACGCTGTTCTATTCAATGACTGTACTTTCAAATAATTTTTCTCGTATTTTTTCGTCTTTTCGTTATCTCTCAGTCTGAATATCGTTACGATGGAAAACTTTCTCGAAATCTGCTGTTACTAGTAAGTAGGGCACGAGCCATTCTGTTTTAATGGCATTCAAAGTCCCGGAATACAGTGGCGAGTCGGAGGCATCTGTTCGAACAGGGAGTTCTTTGAGCACTCGATAAAGTCACAGGCCGAATGGGGGCGGTCGGGAAGGAAAGTGTTTGCCAAAGGCGCGATGCTTGTTTTAAAAACAAAGTGCCACAGTGACGTGGCTGGACGAAGCTACACGTGCACTTACACGTGTACTTACACGTGTCTGATGCATACTCGAGTGTGCGCACTGAAAAAACGTCGGGACTTCGCCGAACGAGCACCTGTTAAGGCCGCCTTTGTTACACGATTTCACCCGTCGCGCATCGGACCGGCCATCGCTTGCTTGCCTCTCGCGGGCCGTCGCGCGATAATTCGCCTCCATTGTCGGGACTCTGTCGCACGATACACGACATCTTGGTGAAAATAAAGGCCGACGCATACAATGTAGCGAATCCCGTAAATTGTCGTTCGTTCGTACACAATTCAGTACGTGAAAAATGAATTTTGAGGTTAAGGATCTCGACCCAACAGTCCGTATTTTACCTAACGTAGAACAGTGAATTCTCTGCGTGTAGAATAAGACGTAGTAAATAGCTTAACTTTATTACGTTCGTATGTTTTACTGTATAAAATCATATTGTTTGAAAAAACCGTCGCAGACTGTGGAATGCCATAACCTGCACGGACATATTGTATTCATTAAATTCGGAATTGCAACAACATACTTATTGTTGGATGATGAATTTTTTCAACTATCTAAAAGCGGAACTGCATCTTTCGATTCCACACTGATCATTGATTTTTTGGAATCCTGAAATTTTGCGTTAAGTGAATTATTCAACAATGTCTTTCGAGTTGGAATTTTATAAGTTGGATTTAATTTATGAACAAAGTTCCTAAAGTGCTCAGATTCGATAATTCTAAATGGAGTGTTACATCCAAAGAAAATAATCTTCTAAAGCTTTATTAATTTCTTCAGAATCCATGTTGTATACATATGTAAAAATTCGAGTATCTTTTGCACACCAAAGATATGAAATTTACTAAACAATTTTAATTATTTATAATTTTTATAATGATATTTTAATCTTTTTTTTTAAAGTAATTTAAAATATTGTGCAGTAAAAATTCAATGTAATATGTAGAGGTTCATAATTTGTATTTGAATTTTTTACATTTTCTACATTTTATACAATTGAAGGGTCGGATGCAATAAGGGAAGCTAGCGTTCGAAAATGGAAAAAATTATTGTCCAAACGCTAAGAAAGATTGGAAAGTTAAATGTTGTTAAACTGAATTTTAAAAAACATAGTGTTGTAAAGTTCGTCACGACACACATTTTTTGTATTTTCAGTTTGTTTATCCAATCATTACTATTCGAGCTAAAAATTATAAACAAAAAATTTTCCATCGTCCAATATCATTATTTCTTTAAACATAAATTGCGATAACTTGAGTAAATATTAACGGATCCTTATGAAACTTAAAACATAACTTCAGAAAACTCTAGCGAAACCGTAAAATGTATGCACAAAACCCTTATGTTAACAAATGTAATGATATTTAATTAAAAAGTAGTATAGGACATAAACCATGCTTTTCAACGTTCGCCGTTAAAAAGTATCCAGACAATATTGAGGTACAGTGAGTAAAAAAAGTATTTGCACGGTTTTTAAAATCGCATAACTTTTTTAAAATTGGTCCAAACTACATGAGTTTTTTTTAGAAGCTAGAAGGATTAGTTAGCTAAGTGACGTGTTTCGCCGTTTTGAAAAAAAGCATTTGCTCGGAATAGAAAAAAAAATTGTAAAGTTCTTTTTTTTAACTTTTTTTTGTAATCCTGTAATGAAAATTCAAAAAACCCGTTTGTAGATTGAAGTAAGTTACATATGCACCTTAAATTGCATAAAAATCAGTTAACGTTGCTCTGAGCTATAAACGCTTAAAGATCACAGAATAAGGGCGAAAATCACAAAATTCCAGAAATCAGCGATTTGCAATCAAGCTCGTGCAACACTCGCGTAAATGTATTTAAATAATTTAGAATTATTCTCTTGCAACTGTAGTACAAACATAACGCATATAATAATAAGAAAAATACGAAATGATCCGAAATGGGGACATGAGCAGAAATTGGGACATTCACCTTACTCCCCTTATTCCATCCGAACCTTCAATAATTATTTACATTTTTTACGCGAGTCATGTATTAAATTCGATGTAACGTAGTTAGGATTTACATTAATTTTTTTTATTCACTTTTTAATTATTATACAATATCCATATATTTTAGGAGACCCCGATAATTTCCACCACTGCGACCCAGTTCCAGCGACAATTAACGTAAAATGTTCGCGTACCCCTGTAATTCCAAGAACGGTCTCAATAATTGAATAAAAGTCAAGAATTCGCATCGAACGAGCTGTCCATTAGCAAAGTACCATAAACGCCTAAGATGCCGTGTCGTCGAGCATGCCACGCAGAAAACGAGCCCTTAAAATCAATAGCCCCGCGCCCCCGACGAATTCATCCCCTCTGGACGCGCTAGAAAAATGCAACTACCCTTTTGGGGCGGTGAGTGCACTTGGTAGGCCGCGGAGCATTCAGCGCATGCAAAGTGCATACTGGAAAAAATGCCGACCCTCTTTCGGCTCCCTCGTTCGAGGGGTTCCGGGAGAGTTAGTCATCCCCTGGAATCTCTCCTCGCCTCCTATCTTCATCGATATCGCGTCGAGACCCAGGGGGGGTTCTGTTCCTACGAATCTGACGGTCGCAGATTTTTCGTTTGTCGAGCTGGGTGCGTGCAAATGTGGTGCAAGTTAGTAGGGAATACAATCCCGGGATCCCGACTGTTTTCTGGATTCCATTTTTTAACGATTTTATTCAGCTTCGATCCTCTGTTTGTACATATGTTTGTATGGTTCAAATCTGGCAAATCAAATTTATCCCACTTCCAACTATCCAATTGCCTTGAAACTTTGCAGGCGTGCGTAGTTTGGATGACAATAAAATATTTTAACCCTCGTCAGACGGCAGAGGCACAATTGCACCTTCACATATTTTATTTGAATATTCTCACTGTCGGTACAATTTGTATGATGAATTGATAACTTTTCAAAAAAGATAGCGCTCTTTTGTGCTTTCTGGTTGCTACCAGAGATACAACAGAGTTACCCCAAGCAATTAAAGCAGTTGCACCCCCCTTTGATCGAATAAGAGTTTCTACGGTAAACTTTCAAATCTGAATGTCCTTAGGTTTCTTTCAGTTCCTCCTGCTCGAGAGCTATTCTCTCCAAGCTTCCGTGCCGCTCATGTTTCAATTATTCTCAGGGTGAGTGGGATACAGAGTAGGTGCCCCAGCGATACCGGAAGCGTTCCTATTCCCGCCAAATTAAAGGCTTGCGCGATTTTCCAAACGATGATAACCGGGATTACTCTAGATTGAGACACGATCCCTGAACGATTATAGTTGGCGGTTCTTTGTTTAATTATGGTCGCTGTTGATTACAGGATTCGGGCGCCGGCGCGCCGGCGGACGATGACGAAGCGGCGAGGAGCTGCAAAAGGTGAGCTTTCTCCATAATTCTTAAGTTTGATATTGCTGTCGATGGGAAATGGATTTCAAGATTTTCAAGTGAACGGTCTATGCATTTGGAAAAGGATTTAGGTGCTACTTGATAGGCCATTAAAGTGGTGTAGGTGTACCGAGCAATAGTGAGGCCATTCAATGCGGATGATCAAATAAAAAGTAGGAAAGTGTATACTCCATACCGTGGAAATTCTATGGGGCTAGCGGTGGCTAAGTAAATTCGGGGTTTAACAGGCGATCTGGTGTTGAGACATTACGATTGGTGAGTGTAACAAAGAACCTCTCATGGGCTCTTTTGTTTCCTATTATGTTCTGTTAACTCTCTATGAACCTCACAATTCCTCGGTATGAAAATAATGTATCTTTGGGAGTAGTGTTCCTGATTTCCCGATATTTTTTGTTTCTCCAGAAATCAGAAATGAAATCATATTTCTTGAGAATTCTCGAGAATTCCCGAGAAATTGAAAAAAATATTGCAAAAATGATATTTGATAATATTTATCAAAAACACAAGAAAACTTTAACTAAATGATTATTCCTGTCTAATTTATACAAAACTTGTATAAATGAAAAAAATAGATGTTAAATATAATTGGTAAATTTATTTATTTAATACAAAATTTGTACGAAGCGAAACATTACTTTTATAAAAAAATAGCTTCCGTTTGGTTGGCATAAATCTAATGCTGTCATTGGTCAAGAATAAAAATACACAAATTGTTCTACACGTGGACGGCTATGAGTCCATCTGTAATAAACGAATATTATTAAAAGTTAGCAGACATAAATTTATAAATATCACGTCATCGATAATAATTTACAGTAAAACGAGATACTCACTTTATGTTTACAACAAATTTGAAGTCGATCCTTCCATTAATGGGCACAATCAGGGTTGCCACCTTATCACCATATAAATCCCGGAGTGCCACTCATTCTAACCCGGAGATTCGAATATAAACCCGGAGATGAAAAAAGCAAAAAAAGTTTTGTTCCCGAATATCCGCAAAACAGATGTGCAATTCTTTTAAGCTCAAACAATTCAGAATTTAAAGTATATATTTTTTTTAATTAATAACTTTTATCTATACTATTATATATATAGAGAGAGAGCCGATTTTTATGTTCGCGCAAAACTCAAGACCTATTGAACCGATCTTCCTCAAATTTTAGGATGGACATAGACTATATAGCATGTCTCAGAAACGCGTTATTAACATATAATTTATGTGTAAACATTTCATGTGTACGGCTGTTTTGCAGACCACGTGATCTGTGTATACGACAGTCTACTTCGCGCGCGCATGCGCATATTCGGCCCGCGCGATACCTAGCCCGCAGCAGTACCGCTATGTCACCACCAGATGGCAAAGCTTTTCGCGCGCTTTCTCGCTAGAGAAGTGGATTACCGCGGACATATATGTTAGAACGATCGTATGGATATAACTTGCTGCTGCAGAGTTTGAGCAGTTCTCCGAATTTGAGCAGTCTCTCAAAAACACACTTCCATGGTCCCAGATTATGAAAAAATGTAAGAAAGAATATCGATCTTCTCTCAAAGTCTTATGCCTTACTATCGCCTTAAGGAAATGTGTGTGTTAAACAAAATTAAAAGTCAAACGTGAATAATATTTCAAAGTTAAAAACCAAACAACTACAGAACTCTCAAGAGTTCGACTTAAACTTTCAAACTGATAACTATTATTTTCCTTTTTTTTTAATTATTAATCCTTCACAGATACAATTTACAATGTCCGCTCTTGATCTCAGAAGAATCTATAATGGCGAATCTCCGTTCTTCGTTTTTTTTTAATCTCGTAAAACCATCACCTCTGATTCCGCTCGAATTGTTTTCACACGATACATCTCCTTAGCGAAGATGGCTTCGCTAACATGCATATAACCGGGGAGACGCTGCACCCTGAGGAACGCCACAAACAGCTGTAAATGAAACTGCAGTCATTCAGGTAGATTAACGCCGACGCGTAACGAATTGCGAACACCCGGGCCGTTATGGAGGATAATTGCCTTCTGTTCGATTCTCCATCGAATCGAGTTAATTAATCGTCGTAGCGTAGGGATCCGCGCGCGTTCTCGAGGAATAGCTTCGGAGCAGGGAGCTGTTACTTAATCGAGCAGACGAGCTCCATTCTGGGAAAGGAGATTCGCGTTCCCGGCTTCCTCCTGGCAATAACTCAACAGAACCAGCTCTCCTCCGCCGGTGGAAAGTCTCGTGCGAACTTCCTCGAGCCTCCTCAAGAAATAAACATTCGCTAATTTGCAGGAAGTCGCCGCGACTCACTCTCTTCTTGTCTTAATCGTTTGACTTTCTACGACCAGATTGCTTGCGTAATCTGTGCAAAATCGAACTAGCCACCCTCTGTCGCGGGGTCAGGAAAAAAGTTAGGAAATTAACTTTTCCACGAGCAGCGGACGCGCTCTTCTACGTTCCCCCGCGGAAATTGTCCCTTCGCGTTTTCTGTAGCTGAGGAAATGAATTCCGCGTTGAAACGAATAACGAATTCGCTCGAACTTTGAACACTCGTGCACTTCTGGCAGTATTTTCTCAAAGTTAACTTCTAGGGGTTCATTCCCAACGAACAGGTACGATTACTTACAGTTGTTTGAGAGCAACTGTGTAGGCGCATATGTATATAATGCGTTGTTATTTCTTCAGAGTAATTGATGGTGATCAACGATAACAAAACTGAGTTCCTCTGTAATCAAGAAACGACATTTAATGTCACTGATCACCCTGTTAATCTCTATTTCCAAGTTCTGTTAATACCTTTAATTTATGATTACTCTGCGTGAATTGCCACGTGCACAGCTGTTTTCTGTTTACACTCTCGTCCTTCACACGCTCTACTTTATTAGCGCTCGAGAGAGCGCGGCAATATTCAAATTAAATTAAAGGAATTACATTTCCTTTACATGTGTATAAGTACAGTCGGGGGCAGGGATGCCAGGAATAAGTTTCATATGAAGTAGTAGGGAGTAGTAGATGGGGAACAGCTCGAACAGCTATGGGAATAGGGATTGCAAACCGGTAAATCGGTAAATCGGTTTGAAGTTTTTTTTTCACTGATAACGTAAAAAATATGCGCTATATTGCTATATATACAATTTTTACCGGTAATTCGCCAAATTTTCACCGGTAATTCGCCAAATTTTCACCGGTAATTCGCCAAATTTTTACCGGTAATTCAATAGATTTTTACCGGTAATTCGATAGATTATGTATTTCTCGCGATTTACCGGTAAATATCGAAAAATACATAATTTATCGATTTTCCGGTAAATATCGAGAAATACATAATTTATCGATTGTCCGGTAAATATCGAGAAATACATAATTTATCGACATACCGGTAAATATCAAGAAATATAATTTATCGAATTACGGTTAAAAATTTGGCGAATTACCGGTAAAAATTGTATGTATAGCAAAGCAGCGCATATATGTAGCGCATAATTCCGTCGATATCTACTACGTTATCAGTGAAAAAAAACTTCAAACCGATTTACCGATTTACCGGTTTGCAATCCCTACATGGGAAGTAGGAACTCAGTGACGTAATAGGGAGTAGTAGAGGGAGAATCCTCGCATGGTGTGCACAAGTCGTATTAGCATTTAATATAACTTTATACACGAGAGGATTCCTCCTCCACTACTCTCTGTAAGTCATGTGCGTCTTACTGTTGGCAACCCTGCTCAGGACTCTTCTTGTCTCCCGACTGTATACTATAGTCAGTTGCTAGTTATTCATAATGTATTATGACTGCGTTAGACTACAATTCAGGGTCTAGACCGAGCAACCGTGGGGTTTGTAGAAAGAGTTAACAAGCGAGAATGAGAAATGAAGGAGTCCATGGAAGATCGTTTGTTACCAGTTATCGTCGGGTTTAAGGGGGGAAGCCACTGTGACGGTCGAAAATAAAGGCTATTTTCAAGGCGTTCTTATAAAATGAAATTTAACTTTTTACGAAAAAGCTTTACTACCAACTGAAAATACATATATTTAACTAATAGTTTATGCTTCTAGATTAAAAAAAAATATTCGCTAGTATTACCACAACATAAGATAACGTTATGCTCTGCAAAAAAAATTACAAATTCAACCATATGGTATGAAGGGGAAGGATAGAACTATATTGTATTTAATTACAAACTACTAATAGTTAAACATCTTGAAATATCTTTCTTAAATAGTTTTTGAATTGATTTATTCATTATTAAAGAATTAATCATTTACTCTGCAAATTTTGATTACAAAAAAATTTTTTACACCTTTGTGACGAGTAACCTCTTAAATGAGCAAAAATTGGGACATTCATTTTACCATTCTCTCTGCTGCGATAATTATCATGATCATTGATTAATCGTACACGATTGCCAATCGTAACTCACAAAAGTACCCATTCCTTTGTTCCATTGGTAGATTTATTTTCCTCGCAGATGCTGCAAATTCGTCTGATTCAAAGTTGAAAAACCTTTGAGGGTCTCGAACGATCCCAGAATTCGAACTCGATTGAAGTCACTGTAGGTTTGTGATAATTGCAACGATACTTTTCAGTCAATTGTACTCACTGTCAGCTAGCGTCGATTCAAATTCTAAACAGTAAGTTCATCGAGCGCACGAATCATCTTCTTCGCGATGAAATCCAGCCACGTTTCACAAGCATCTCGAATCGCCATTTCTAGCTGCCTCGCTACCTTCCTCGCTATTTTTGGCACGAAAGCGTTTCAACGGAGCACGTATCTGATACGCGACCTTTAATCTGGCTTAAGTTAAAGGTCACGCCGCGAAATAATTCGACCCCGTCGAAGAAGCGGTTTCCGCGTGAACGAGGAGAAGGTTCGAGCCTTTTGCCAAGCTTACGATCCTCGAAACGAAGAACCGTTGCTATATCAGAGTGAGGGGAAGGTGCAAAAAATTGGCGCTTAGTTACGAGAATTATGATTACTTAGATGTCTCGGCAAACGTCTACGAAATTCATCATTTCACCGTTAACCCTCGATTATTCCCTATTATACAGGGTGTTTCGCAATAGATGGTACAGTTGAAAGGGTAGTTATTCAACATGAACAAACAAGTAGGAATTCTTAATAAGAATCCTTCCTCCAGAAAATCAATTTTGAAAATTTACCTGGAATAGTTAGATGTCGCTATGATTTGGGAGAAGACAGTAATAAATGTGGTAGAATCGAGGGTGAAATGGACCTTGGTGCAAGAATAAATTGGAATTGTGGGATAATATTTTTTAACGAATCTCTGTTTCGAGAGAACCATTTGAAGATGGTACCGATTTTTAAACGACCCCACGTAGGTAGGTATACTGGCAGAATTTTCAAAATAGACTTTTTTGAAATCAGAGCCTGGTTTGAAAAGAGGTAGGTAGGGGAGAGCGGGGGCAAAAGTAACATTTTTTACATTTGGCTTAGCCTACAATTACCTTTTATAGATATAAAAATTACAATTATTCATTAAAATAGTATGTTTCTTGGGCTATCATTTGAGCCCAGATTCAGCCTTACGTGATAAGTAGTCAAAGTGTTTATGGCAGTTTTACGCAGTGACTGTCATTGTTACTTTTGTCCTGCAGGGGTAGTACGAAAGTAACACTAATTATTTTCAGGAGAATTAAGTAAAACACTTCTTCCGACGATAGGATTTTTTATTATAAAAAAGCGAAAGAAAACATTTAAATACACATATTTTAAGTAACGCTAAAATCAAATAAATTTTAAATAACGAGAAATAGAAAACATAACCAGCTTCGGACATTTCTTTGGTATTGTGTATTTTGTTGAATGACAGGTATTAAATTTTACATACTCCGAATTAAAATTATGGCGTACGTAGCGAAGATCACCCATGCTGCAGTCTTCGTGGTCTAACCCTTAAAATCTAGACATTTGGGATGATTTTCTCTCGAACAGCTTTCACTGAAAGGATCCAATCAAATCAGACGTAGGGTAAAGGACCCAATTACTGACACCTAACCAATTACTGTTACCTTAAGCTATTTTACTTAAAATAACGAATAAATAAACTATAGTATATAATCTATTGTATAGATTATAGGTTGAATTGCATAATTTCTTTTGTGTATGACTTTAAAACGTTTATTTATTCGTTATTTGAATAAAATAGCTTAAGGTGACAGTAATTGGTTAGGTGTCAGTAATTGGGTCCTGAATTCCTATCCTATATGCTATTTTGCTCGCCCAAGTAACATGTTACTTTCGTCCCCATAGTGACGTGTTACCTTTGTCCCCAGTCATGGTTTTTCAGAATAGAACTGTTATGACATACAAACTGTACAAGACTTGTTGAAATCAAATACAGGAACTTATAAAGACATTATCTAAGAACGCTCTATCAAAAAATTGGTTTAATATCTATAGTTTAACTATGAATATATATAAAAAAAAAAAAATAATAATAATAATAGGAGAAACTTACCTGAATGATCTAAATAACAATTTTAGCTTGCCCACAGTATACGATTTGTGTTACTGCTCAGCGTCACTTAGTACAATAAAAGAGACACTATACATATGTAACTGTGTAAAGCAAACGTTTTGGAAATGTTTGTGGAAGGGGGTAGAAGGTGTGTTACTTTCATGACGCCGTTACGTTCGTCCCCGCTCTCCCCTACTCTATAATCTTTAAATTTTCACATCCACATCGAACGAGTTTTCGAAATTGATTTTCTCAACAAAAAAAAGAAAAAAAATCGAAGTCTTTTATAAACAAATTTTATTCTACTTTTCCTACTTATTTTATCATCTACAATCGGTATTACGAAACGCCCTGTACCGTAAATATATAACAAAATGTTTCAAAAACCTGCCAATGTTCCCCCAGTTTACGGTGTTATATTATCGGCCATACTGTGTGGCGTATAAAATTGTTTTTTTAATTTTGTGCAATTCTCTTCAAAGTGTAATTCCCTTTCAATGAAGTAAAAGGAGTTCCATGGAAATTCGATGGAATTTGTGTAGATAGAACACCCCGTACACGGTTCAGCAACGATGTAGATCACCGTATGAATCGAACGAGAAGTTCGATGCGAGGGAACGTTTTCGCGTTGAACGAGGCAGATTTATGGACGCGCGAAAACGAATGGATCGGACCGACGGGCGGCAGTATTTTACTTATAATTGAAGCTGTCTTTAGAGTAATTCGATTTGACTCGGCTAGGAACGAACAAAACGCTGATTATTTATGCGCTGTTTATTATCGCGGGAATGTCGGCTCTCGCGACTGGTGATCTCGAGTCGCCTTTTTGGAATGCTACGGGCGGAGTGGCCGCTGGGAGGAATTCACAATAAGTTTCGTCTCGAACTTGGAAAGCGTGTAGGAATCGCCGGAGAAAGATGATCGAGGCTGTACATTTGAATACGTCGTTGAATCCTTGTCTTCGTGCAAGCTAAAGCAACGTATAATGACAATCGATTTCAAAGAGGAATGTATTTCTGATCTTCTATCAGTGGATGCTCGAGTGTTTCCACATCTCATGCCCCTTTTGGGTTTTAACTTACAATAGCGAAGAAAATAGTTACCATTTTTTCGATTTGCTTTATTTATTTATTTTTTTTAACGTCAACTTCAGACCTGTGGCATGTGTTTAATATACACATTCCGATGGATAATTGAAAGCCGTATAAAACCCAGTTAAAATTGAATTTATGTAACTAACAAAAAATAAATTTTACGACATTGAACTGGATAATACATTCTTGGGGCCGACAAAGGAGTTACCACTTTTGGTATTCTTTTAGGCCGTTCTAAAAGCAGAAGGTGCCCTCACAAAATATCAGATTTTTTTATTACATGGCGAAACATATTAAATAGAGAACAGGTGCAAAAATTTAGGGGCGCCAAAAATTCGCTCGCATAAGGCCGCCAACCATCCTCGCGCCGGCCCTGCTGATGGCCGTGACAATCGAAGGAAGCTATCCTTTTGGGGACGGTAGTATTGTGCAGAGAGCAGATTCCGTTTGAGTTCGGAATAATGGATTCCCGTGGCGGACGTTAATAAGTTTGCGGTCGCGTTGTGAATCGGCGACAGGTCATACGGAACGTGAAAGTGCAGCACCGCAATCCTTGCTGCCGGGACGTCGCCGAGCACTCGTGCTCGATTCAGGTGAAATTCTATTTCTTTCCACGGAATACAGGGCAATACAGCTGGCTTTCGTGAACAGTAAACTCACCTGCTGTCTTTTGTGGTTCGTGAGCTGAATCGATCCGAGTGGATAAACTTTGTATTAACAAATGAAACGCACTCGGATAAACGCATCGATTCTTTTACAGCTAAGCCAGACAGGGTGGATGCACCATTTGTGGCCACTTTAAGGTACTGTACCAGTTTCGGCCACTTCTTAAAAAATATAATTCTCTTCCGTGTAAGCAATAAATGTAACCTTATATTTCTGGCGGTATACAAAATATTTATGACGTGAAATTCTCCAGATAATAATGATGTGCGAGCAGTTTAAAAATAAGATAATTATACACATGGCCGAAAACAGTGCAATGGCCACAAACGGTACGTTTACCCTACTGTCTCCGTGCCTCGCGAACTCGATCAATTCAAAAGGGAAATCTTTGTGCTGTTCATTGAAATAAATTCAGACAAGTCCATGCACTTTTTCCTTAGATTCTTCCGAACCTAACTCAGACTTCGCCCAGACTATCTTAGAAAAAACCTTATCCCGTAGAGAAAGCTTCAAAGGATCTATAGAGGCCGTCCTTAAATTACGTAAGGGTGATTTTGGCGATTTCTTACCCGCTCCCTCCCCCAGTATTCGTAAGATTTGTTATTGCAACCCCCTTCTTACGTAATATTTTTTTACATTCAATTTTTGTTCAGTTATTAAAATTCTTTTAAAGGTTTATACAATTCATTTAACTCGGTTTCGGGGAATTTAAACTAAAACTACTTTCCTGGAACATTAATGATAGAATTTGTTATTTATTGAAAATTAGATTAGAAAATATTACGTAAGGCGCTACCTGACAGTAGCGTAATATATAATGCATATTTTTGATTACACAAACATTTTTTTTAAAGCTTATGGTGTTAATAAACTTCATCCCAAAGAACAAGTCTCAGTTTGAATTGGTTTGTTGGCAATTAATTGAAACAAAAGTGCTTCATTTTAGACAGGAACGACTGCCTAGTACCCTTAACCTAATTCCCCCTCCTTCGCACTTATCTTTCCCTCTCTCTCGTTCCTTACCCTATCCTTACTCTACTTCTTATCCGATTACCCTCTACTTCTTACTTTCCCTCCTCCTCAGATTTTCCTCCGTGCTCCCTTGTCTTCTTTCCTCCATCTTTTTCATGCACCCTTCCCTTAATATCATTCTTATCATTTCCTGTCTTTCCCCCGCCCCTTTCCTCCTCTCCACTGCACCTTTCCAAAACGTGCTCCCACGTTTTCTCTTCTCCCCAGCGTACCCTACAGATCTTTCCTTCTTCTTCTTCCCAGTACCTCGCTTCCCTCAATTCGTTTCCCCACCCTCCATCCCGCAATCCTCTTCCATCTCTCTTCTTTCCACCCTCTCCTCAGGTACTTTGGAATTCCTTCCACTCTCACCTCCCTGTACACCTTGTTGTACCTGGCCCCTCTTAACCTCTCTTCCATTTCTCCTTCTTGCTTTTCTGTATTTTTTCTTTCCACTTCCCTCCATTCCATTTTTTCCTCCTCTCCTTTCCCTCTCCACCGTAACTCTGCTCCCATCCCCTTTCCTCGAAGTATGTACTTCCTTCTGCCTTCCTCCCATCTCGACACTCTCCCTCCTCCGTCCGCTCTTCTCAGTACTTTCTTCTAGCAAACCCTGGGCGAGAGTTTACTGTATAACCGACGTATAACCGTTATGGAACCGATATAATATCGGTTCTGTAGAACCGGAACCGATATAGGCCAGTACCTTTTTCACTCACAACCACGGTGTAAGATAGAGAGGTGGACCGACTCTATCCCCACTCCTGTGATCTTAAAGAAAAATTACCTGTCCCTCCTGCAGAGGGTGTAACATGTGAACAATATCACGTTTACTTTCTTATGGAATAAATCCTAGTTTAATGGGCAGTCCATCTTTTTTCATTTAAAAAAGAAATTAGATCATTTAATTAAATTTACAGAATGGGAGTGTGACGAAATTATTGAACACGATTACGAAATGGACGAGGTAATGCCCTGCATCCTTTATTATATTACAGGGTATATCTGCAGAAGAATGCTCAAAATAACTAAGTGTGAGCCATGCAGAAGTGCATTTATTTCTGCGTAGGAGAATATCCTTTCGGATTGCCTGGAAAGCGAATTAGTTACTGTAAAGTCGCGGGGTGGGCTGATTCACCCCAATGTACATTAATACAATTTTTTAAGAAAATTGAAATCTCGTATTAAAATCATTTAAATTGTACAAACGTATATGAATTGGTGATAAATGACCTAATAAATGAAAATTCAGAGAAATTTTCTTTCCCATGTATGAAGCATAAGTAATACACTGTTGCTTACTGCATACATTATTATTTAACCTCAAGGATGCGACAAGTAGCTCGAATAAAAAATAGAGAGCATTCTAAGAGCAAAGAAAAAAAAAGAAAACAGCTAAACTGTACAACAAATAAATATTTCTATAATTGAAGCAAAGTCTTAATGTGTGTTTATTATAATATTATCCTAAGTATAATTTATCTTCATAAAATAAGCATTTAATGAATAGACAATAACTGTACAATAAGACAATAACTTAGTTATTGATAAATATTTTTAACTAAAAAAATTGCGATGTACGGTACTAGATGCAATCCTTAAAAGGAAAACAGATTTTTTGAGAAATGTGTTACAGCTTTTGAGTAAAAAATTTCCAAAGACCACCCTTTTTTCGGCCTCCTGACTGAGCACGACCCTTTAAGATCACAGCAGTTTTGTGGTGGGGGTAGCGTAGTCGGTCCACCTCTCTATCTTACACCGTGCTGACAACTGTTTCAAGATTATTTCGGTTCCTATTACTGTTTCGAGAACCGAAACTCATATCATAACTGTTCCCAACCCCTGAAACTAATCTTTCCAGCTTCTAAAAAGAAACTCATGTGGTTTGGAGGACTTCTAAAAAAGTTACGCGATTTTAAAAGTTACAAACTTTCTTTCATCCTCCACTGTATTTCAATTTCACGAAATCAGTTCAAGATTCCTGACGCCAAGCAAAAACTGACCAATTTAACATAGAATGATCCTGAATTCTTCCAGACCAAATCCACACCTGCTGCCCCTATGGTCCGTCAATGAAATTTATTCAAACGGAGAAGCAATGCATTATTAATGGAAACGCATTGAAACAAATCCATGGGTTCTTCCTCAGTACCTACCTACGTTCCAATGAAATCACTCGGTCGTGATACTTGCAGAATTATCGGTGCCACTGTTCGATGGATTACCGTTCGTCGGCCCTAAGTTTTCATTCCGCCGTGCCAGGAGAGATCTCGAGGGATGGAGGGAATTGTTGGCGCGGTCGCTGGATCCTTTTTGTTTCACGGAACGATCGCGTTGCGCGACTGCTGGAGCAGTTTTCACTTTTCACGTCCATTGTACCGCGAGCGTCAGGTGAAAAGGAGAAACGAAGGATTCCGGACGACCCGTCTGGACACCGTGGCCGAGCCAAGGTGGTCTACCTTGAACGGAATTCTCGGTCGTTCGTAAATTTCGCTAACAAAGAGCCGCGGTCGCGCACGAGAATAATGGCCGGACGTTGCATGTCTTTCCCTTCGTTAACGATGCTGCTCGGACAATACCGGTGCCATTTTGCGCGAGTAAACAGCATAGACTCAGAACTCTCCACGCTACTGGGATCCTCGGCGCTCGTGCGCGGGGGATATTAAGGGGGTATTCCCATTTCACGCGTCTTTCTTGGTGTGGTTTTTAAAATTCAATTTGAAAGCGATTATATTGGGAGGTCAGCTCATAAGTTCGCGCGGGATTTTGTACCGAAATTTCGATCAGTATTTCAAACATACCTTTGAATTTTATGAAAAAAAAAAAAAAACGTAGATAGGTAATATTATTATTATGTATGTATAAGAGGCATCGACCGCTTATCGTTCTGTGTTTAGAAATCGTATCGTCAAGTTATAAACACACCGCGGCACGAACTTGTGAGATGACCTAATAAACTGAGTGAATTCGAGATTTTTCTCGCATATTTACTTATATTCCAAGAAAGTACAGAAAGAAACGGTTTGCGCGAAAATTGCACTTTTTTGGATAGATACCACTTAGAAAAGAAAAATTCTTGCCCGACATTTAAATAAAGTTTTCAGCATGTATACAACTTACTTAAATCTATAAATGTTTTTTTTTTGAGTTTTTATTACAGGCTTAGAAAAAAAGTTGAAAAAAAAACGACATATACTATTTTTTTTGCTATTCCGACCAAATGCCACTTTTATCAGAACGACGTAACACGTCACTTAGCAAACTAATCCTTCTGTCTTCTCAAAAAAACTCACTTCGAGTGATGGACAATAACTTAGTTATTGATAAATATTTTTAAATAAAAAAATTACGATGCACGGCACTAGATGCAATCCTTAAAAGGGAAAAAGATTTTTTGAGAAATGTGTTATAGCTTTTGAGTAAAAAATTTCCAAAGACCACCCTATTGACTGAGCATGACCCCTTAACACAAATTTTGTATATATGACGAAGAATGACATTTCGAATACACACATCCATATCCTAGCAGTATAGATACATAATGGACATGCATAGTGAAGAAAATAACTTTTCGATACCCTAAAGTAACTTTTGCTTACTGATTTAAAATTGTAATATAAATACTTTCTTCGCAAGTACGTGTTTTCTCTATTTTTTAATATTTAATCTGACCATTTTTAAAGTAATACTGATCGGCACTTGTCACTTTTAACTGCCTCGTTAATCAAAATTTATAATTTAAGTTCAAAAAGCTGGTCAGGGGCGATTGTAACATCGGCAGTCGGGGTCGGTTGTACCAGGACAGAACCGAGTAGTGACAAAGATTAATAATATTGTCTTGTTTAATAAAAAATGGGTGCAATCTGATGAATGTAAGGATTGATCACACGAAAAATGCAGCAGCCAAAACGTTTCCTATTTCTGCCACAATGGCGACGCCGCATAATTGGCTATAAATTTTACTTTTTTCATTTATTATAATAATTAAAACCAATAAACATATAAATTTGGTAAAGTTAAATTTGTGCTACTATCGACTGTATGCAGTGTTACAACCGACCCGGGGTCAGGGACGGTTGTAACACTTTCTCCGCTTCTCATTTCTTATTAATAACCGGAACATTACTTGCCATACAACGAAAATCTTGTGGCTCGAATAATGTCAGATAAGAAAGTATCATTTCCTTAAAAAAAAAACAAACTGTTGTTGTAACTGAAATATTTTTTGCGTAAGCGTATTCCAAAGTCAAAGTGTTACTACCGCCCCCGGTCTACCCTAACTCTGCCTACGGGATTGCCGCACCACTATACGTAGCATAGACTAACTACACCCAGGACTTTAGTCAAATCGGCAACTCGAGCCCTGTGCACTCCCCTCGCGAGCGACTTAAGTCTACGAGAATCCTCTGCAGGAATAAACCAGGGAACTCTTACGACTTCCCCTCCTTACAATCAGCAGCTTTTCTTTCCTTCGCGATGCAGTCACGCCTCAGACTCGCAGCGCGCGATATTTATGCGCTAAAAGCTGACGCGTAGAACAATCGCGCGGTTTTCGATGAATATTGCATTAGTTGCGTCGGAGGGACTAAAAAGCGCAGTGCGTTATTGTCAATCGTGACGCGCAAAGTTCGTCGAGCGTCGTTCCAACGCCGTTTCACGACGGGGGCTGATTCTTAGAAACTATCGCAGCCACTTGGTGGATCGTTTCACGCGGCGTTCGATGGGTTTCATCCGAAAAAATAAGCTACCCCGTCCCGATAGGGTAGCGGAGCCCAGCACACCCTCGTATCCTCGGAATTAATTACCTTGCCCCACAATAAATGACGTCGCTGCGAAGTAGGTAATGGCCTGTGCGTGCAGAAAACGCGCCGAGCATCGCAACGGATCGCTAAATGCGGCCTCGTGCGAACCCTGCGTGAAAGAGACGAGACGCGAGAGTAACACCTTGCGTATCTCATTGTGCTCGAGCATTTACGTAATCGCCGCCGCGATTACACTTTCTGCATTTCTTCTCCCGTTTGGTTTTTTATTGCTCGACCTGGCTGAAGCGTACTAGAGCACACTCCTGCACCCACCCTCTAGGTGTTCGCGGCCGATCTTCTCGGAAACGTATCTTCCCACAAGGAAAATATGTGGTAAACGCAAAACGAAATTCCATCACTTATTTGGGACTCTTTTATTCAGCTTGTAATGTATGTATTACGGTGGCTTTTAGTTATTTTTGGTAATTTTTTTCAAGATTTTCTTTGAGCCACCCTTCAGAATAGTTTCAGATAATTTTAAAAAAAATTTGTGGAAAGATTGAGCTCGATCGGATAACGGGAAAGGGTGCCCCTGGGCCCTTAAACATTTAAATCATTATTTAACAGCTCGCGAAGTAGATTTTATATAATATCCTTCGAGTTATTGATTAAATAAAAAAATATGTCAAACAAAAGTTGTAGATCCGGACAAGGAGCATCTTTTATGTTCTATTGATTTTTCTCGTGCGACAAACGGTTTTCGAAAAAAGTCTGAGAAACAAAAAAAAAACAAAGTTTTTTCCCCTCAAATTTTGAAACTTTAAATGCTTCTGGAACACTTTTTATTTATGAAGGCGAACACAAAAAATGGAATCTTTATTTCTCTTCCAACTATCCAATTGTCTTGAAACTTTGCAAGCGTGCGTAGTTTGGATGATAATAATATAATATTTAAAAAAAAATCAACCCAAGGGGTGAAAGAAATTACCACCAATAAATATAACCCCTAACCACAAATGCAAAGGACTTGAAATCAGCCACTCGCGTTCCTTACGAAAACGACAAAAAGCCGCTGCGTTCGGGGCGCCAGTCGCGTCGCGATTACCGAAAATACACAATTTATATCGAGAAATGATCCGTCACGCGTGTGCGAATAGTAAAACTAAAACTTTGCAGGCGTGCGTAGTTTGGTTAACAATACAATATTTTAAATAAAAATAATTACATAAAAAATCCACAGAACACTAAAAACTAGAAAATAAATATATAAAAAAAATTGTATATTAAACGATGTTATTAAAAATGCACTAAAAACTGAATTAAAATGCACTAAAACCTACAAAATAATTCTTCTCTTGTCCTACAATTTCTAATAACAGAATATGAATTAATTTAATACAGAATCAATTTGAAAATTTAATTTTTTTACTAAGTAAATCAGTGGCATCCTAACAAACATGGGTTCGGAAACTCTTCTTCTCCTGGCTAATATTCTGCGATTTGTTTATACTCGTCGTCGCCTATATTTTCAGCCCAGTTTCGTCCAAAAATGCTCGTGTCTATCACACTTACACGCGCGCAACATATTACTTGGTACTGTCCTTTAACCTTTAGAGGGCCGGGATTTTTTCATTGAAATTGTAAATTTTATTTTCATTGAAATTGTAAATTTTATTTTCATTGAAATTGTAAATTTTATTTTCATTGAAATTGTAAATTTTATTTACTTAAAATTTACGCATATATACCAACAAAACAGCCGGCAAAGTATCCAAATTCTTAGGTGGCCACTGTAGTGGCCGGCCCTCTAAAGGTTAAGGCTGGGTTTAACAGCAGTAGTGATATCGTATCTTAATATTTTCATCGTGGTAGGTACGATACAATGAAGACGATTAGCATCATCATTATTATTAATTGTTGGTAATATTCAGAGTTTCCCGCGCGACCGTCAATAGCCGCGTGACGCGCATTCGTCGATCCCCTTTTTTTTGTTCATTTGCAGCTCTCTTTTGGGGTCGTTCACCTTCGACTGGCGGCAGCTGCAGCCGCGGCTAGATCCTCCGCTGTACTCTCCGTTTATCGCCCACTTGTCAATGGGCTCGGTAATGAGACACGCAAAACACTCGCGATTTATGTTTCTATCGCAGACGCGAATTTTTTCTCCGTTCACCGGTTCGAAAGGTCCCGCTATCATTTCCTGCCGATGATTCCGTTCTGGGAATGATTGACATTGCAGTGGAGGAGCGTAGCTGGACTTCAGGTCTTTGGAAATACACGTCCATTCATTTACACGGACAATAATCGTCTGGAGCAGAAAATTGTACAGTGGTTAGACAAAATTTGTCTGTTTTGTAACTGCTCCAGTGGTTATCACTATCTGCGACTGCGACCTGAAAGAGGCAACGGGTCTAGCAAAAAGTCCAGTCTTTTGTAGCTAGTAGGGGAGAGCCGTACAATACCTACCAGCTTACAGTACCGACCAAAGCTAGTTCTCGCTTCTTCGACCAGATATTAATAATTTATATGTATTAACAAATGAAAATGACAAGCCTCTATAACCTATTTCGGGGTCATATTGTTTACTCCATTGCTCTCGATGTTCTCAGGCATTAAACGCAGGGGTAAAGAGCACAGTGGTTGGCCACCTAACAGTGATTGGCCACCTGACAGTGATTGGCCCTATTTTGAGAAATGAAAAATATAAAAAAATATCAATGTTATGCTGTTTTTAATGAACATATTCATATTCCTTGTACATTTTTGCTTCGAATGTAATCAATATTTCTCCACTCATTATATACTGTGATTATATTTCAAAGCAGATAGCAGACTCGGCTTTACAGCTTGAAAATTACAGCGATTCGATAAAAAAATCATAAGACTACAGTTGAAAGTTTTCGAATATTTTAATGTATTTGTGATATCTATATCTCTCATATTCTGTATATATTGATAAATAACGATCAAAACTTTATACAAAAAATTATTTATTTGTTAAAATTATACATATATTATGAAAATTACAGGAGGCCAACAACTGTCGTATGAATAATGTTGAATAGCAATAATTGGCCGGGCTGCCGGCAGCTATTTTATAACCGTGATAACAGTAAAACAGTTATACAAATATGAAGCGTGGTATTATATTCCGAGGGCGAAAATCGAAGAGGCGCGAGGTGTTGCTTGTTGACGCGTACGGAGCAGACATTGCGGGGCTCATAGACAATCGATACCACTTTCCAAGGATTTCCGTATCCATTGCACGACGATCTCTATGATCCATAGTTCATACGGTCGTAAGGGACACCTGTCTGGAAGGTTGTGGTCTGTTCGTTTCAAGCAGTGACTCATCTAGACGTCGCGGATCTGATTTTTGATTCTCCGCGCGGTTTCCAGCGTGCTTCCTTGTTTCCTCCGGCAAATACCGCGCAGGTTCATAAACACGGAATTCGTCCTTTCGTATTAACTTTTGAGTACCGACGTGCTATTTTAGTTACATAAGTACCGACGTGACGTCTGCTAGACCACCATAGCTTTACTAACGAAAACTTTTATGTTTCCTGATATTATTCTAAAAAAAAATAAAAAAAAACGTTTCTATGTATTGTTAATATATCTAGTTATTGTATAAGTAAAACAAAATATAGAAGTTTTCATATTTATTACTAATTATAAACATTAATATTGCAGTTTCAAATTATTTGAGGGAAAAAAGTAACATTTATCTTAATAATTAACATTTATCAATTAAACAATCACTTTTTCTTGACAACATTTTTTCTTAAAGATTACTAACTAGATAAACAATAAAAATAAAAATACAAGGCATCAAATTGTAAGAACTATCAAAGCTTACAAACAGTCTTTGCATACAGGCTTGCTGCATTGTAGGCACACATGTTTGACAGAGTTTTCTGGTTTGATTTCCCTCTGCTTCATTTTCTTCCGTCACATTTTCTGGTGCATCTGGCCCAAGAACTCTATTTATCGACAAGCGTAATTCTCTTGGTAAATGTTTGTTCAGAACCCGGCGCTGCATTTGTGGAACGACCAGAGATGTTGCCAGTAGTTTCAAGAAGACAGATATCTGTCTACTGTTTTTTTTCATGCGAATACATGGCTGATCCATTTCTATAATTGTCTGGAAATAAAAGGGAAAAACGATATAATCTGAAAAAAGTCGTGCCAAAAAAAAAGTTACATAAGTACAGACTTATAATAATCAAAACTTACCGGAATCGCACGCGCCGACATAGCCACTATCCACGAACGCTGCCGGGCGACTGTCCGAGGGGTAGAGAGAAGCGCCGGGGGATACGTCTTCGCTAACAAATGTAACTAGACTTTTCGAACTCTCAAAGTCTCTGTCGGACCACACGTCGGTACTTAAAGGTTAACTCCCAGACGATTAACAGTCTGCGGTAAACCGCCAAGCCGAGCAAAAATAAACGCGATCATCGATCGTGTCGGTGGGTGCGTGGAAAGAGCAAGGGGTTGATCATGGGGAGAGAAAAGAGGGAAGCGCGGCAGACAGACGATGTTGCGCGCGGGTGAGCGGATCAGTGATCGAATTAGCGATCAAACGGGTTGTCCTTTGTCTACGTGCAGCGGCTGTTAAAAACTTTTGACCGACGCCGACCGTCTGGGTTGCTGAAGGCAAAAATAGTCCGACGGTTTACGCCTTCGCTGATGCGCGCGTTCGCCAGTACTGACGGAAATACGCGCGTAGAACGTGATAGCTCAAGCTATCTAATTGTTAGTATGTCTTAAGTATTATTTGGATGTTATTATAGAGGTAGTTACGTACGCAGACCTATCTTTGACTATCTTCTTAACCCTTTCGGGTGTCCGGAACGCAGGTGACCCTGCGGGTCACCGTTTGCCGCAGTGGTGTGATGCAATCCAGTTTTCCCCGAAAACCTAATATTCAACGAAGGCACTCATGTTCCCACTACTTTCTAGCCGAGTTTCATTGTATAAAAAGGGCCACGAATCCATACTCGGGGGCTGATTTCCAGTCTAGCACGTTTAGACGAAAGAGGCTTGGCGAGATCGAGTAACATTCTCCTTCGAGTATTATTTTAACCTAAACCGTACAGTATGTAGAGCTGCTGATAGGTGTTGTAACTATTAAACTCTTTGAGACCCCCGCATTTCTCAGTGCGTAAAAACCGAGAAGTGGACCAGGTACCGCGACAGAAACACTAAACAATTGTAAAAGACTGAGCTTATATATAGAATATAATTAGTTATTTCTAAACTCAGAGTTACTTCTTTGAATCATTCATCATCTGAATCTCCTCTTCGGGACCAACCCACATAGATACTCCTTTACCGCTCAAGGTGTATCACATCTTTAAGTTACTAGGCTAAGCTAACATTCCTAGTGGCTCCCGGGGATACCAGACCCCGGTTCGTCCACGATATCCACCTTCCTAGTGGCTCCCGGGGATACCAGACCCCGGTTCGTCCAAGATATCCACCTTCCTAGCGGCTCCCGGGGATACCAGACCCCGTTCATCCGTGAAGCTTATCTTTCCTAGTGGCTTCCGGGAATACCAGACCCCGGTTCGTCCACGACATTCAACCTCCTTACAGCGGCTCCCGGGGATACCAGACCCCGGTTCGTCCGCTACTAACAAACCCTAATAAACAAATACAATCCTCGGCCTCGCAGCCGCCACTCTCATTGCCCTCAGCCTCGGCTCGTAACAAGGTTTAATTAGGAATCGAAATTGGGGAAGAAATAGCCGCAAGTTAACCCTTCGTGGTCACAATGGGTGTATTGTACCCCGGGAATAATTTTCGAGTTAAAGTGTCGTGTCTTTACGACTTCCAAAGGGGATTTATCGCAAGAGAAAAAATATATAAAAAAATGAAAAATCGCTTTTTTCCCACAACCGTGGAAAATCGCTCATTCTTAACTACAAATTTTATCATATCAAAATTTACATTTCTAGAAGAAAAAACTATGAGACCATGCTTTTATAAGTATTACGAACGTACAATTACCACTGAAAAGTTAAAGGATTCAAAAATACGAAAATGGTAACTGAAAAACTGACCACGGGGTACAGTGAACTCCGCGTGACCAACTTGTGATTATAAGAAGGTATGACCACGAAGGGTGAATTCCTGCAACGGTCTAACGAAAAACGCTGCTAATCAAGTTTCCCTTTATCTGTCGAACGATAAAGTGTCCGTAAATAAGAGGAGCTCTTCTTATATCGCGCATTACAATAAACAAGTCCTGGCTGATCACTCTTGCCTTCCCCGCTGCCACGGCTCTCCTTATCTACGGTTCGCAGGCTTATCCCAGCATCCTGTCCGACGCCTCGATCCTTCCTGAATTACGATAAGAAGAGAACGAGCCGAAGATAAGGGATGAATGTGTGCAGGCTGGCTCAGAACTGTATCTGCACCCTTGGCTGGGCAGGAAAAGTTGTAAAAGCAAACAGGAACTTTGCAAAAATTGATTAATTTGCAAATCCACAATTACAAGAACCTTATTCCTTATTTTTACAAGTTGTATTAGCCAGTTAAGGTTGTATCATCTGTCAACTCGACGTCCTAGGTTAATCTTCATAGGGTCTTACAAGGGAAGATCCCGACCCCGGAAATTCCAAAAATTCTGAAACTTTGTGATTATGTAGGGGATTTCCTCCTGATTACAACGCGATTTTTGTTTGCAGCCCAAATTCACTCGAAGAAGGTGGTGAAATTAACCCCTGGAAATTCGGCTATTTTCCGATTTCGTGTTATAACTCGCGAACTGCAAGAGATAGAAAAAAGTTTCAAGACGAAAGTTACTTCTTTTAATTAGATCTAGCATTTGGTAAAAAAATATTTTACAGTTCACCTGTTATAACACAAAATCGGAAAATAACCGGATATTCAGGGGTCAATTACACCCCCTTAGCGTGAATTTGGGCAGCAAACAAAAATTGCGTTGTAATCAGGAAGAAATCCCTTACATATTCGCAAAGTTTCAGAATTTTTTAAATTTCTGGGTTCGGGATCTTCCCTTGTTAGTTTAGTTTCACCCCTGGTGTTACTCAAGAACTTTCAAACTCCCATTTTATCAGATTTGAACTAAACAAGCTTGGCATCTCCCGACGGACGATAAAAGTGGCAGTATAGCAAGCAGTGGCGGATCTAAGAAAAAAGGCGCAGGTGGCAAAGGTTCAGAGGGGCCCATTTATGGAAGAAAATGAAGAGGTAGTTTACTAAAAACGGGCTAAGTGTAGTAGTACAGAAAAAAATATAGTGTTTGGTTAAAATCATATATATATATTTTTTTTTAAAAGGGCCCTAGGGCCTTCTGAGTGGGCCTATTTTTCGGGAAAATGAAGAGGTAGTTTACTAAAAACGGTCCAAGTGTAGTAGTACGAAAAAAATGTAGTGTTTGGATATCTATACGTAATTATAATTTTTTTTGGTTATGAGGCCCTGCGGGGGCCTTCTGTGCAAGGGCCTAGGCGGCAACTGGTCATCAGCCGCTCTGTTAAGGGGGTAGCCTGGTGTAACTAGTTGGATATCGAGGTATTTTTCGGGAATTTATTTTTTAAGAAAGTATGTAATCGATCTTTCTGAAACTTTCAGGATATTGTATTATCTGATTAAGGTAGATAAAAAAAATTGTATTAAAAAATTCATAACTAAAAAGATGCAAAATTGAACAAATGGCGGCCTCTTGAAAAAAGTTCACTTTTTCCAACGAAATTTTGCCTTAAATGTGTAAAAAAGTTATTTATTTAACCAATATCATTATACCAGTAGCTAATCTCTGTGAAGAAAATGTTTACAAATATCCGTGCACAAGGCCAAGTCGTGCGGTCGAATATTTTTGTAGTTACATTGTCCGCCAATTGTAAAACTGTCGTTTCGAGAGAAACGCATTTAAAGTTTTCTGGTAACCTGGTGCTCCGTAGCAAAACCGGCTATATCCGCTTTAATTGTTCGATTTTCCTTTTTGCGGCTTTGGGAGCATATTATCGTGACGTTTAACTATCGAATTATGCAAAAAAAAAATCGGTATCTTCGCCCCGCTACACCAGGCTGGCTCCCCTCTTAAATCCGCCAGTGATGGTAAGTGGAAACCGACTAAAGTTTGGCAAGCGTCAATGGAGCCCCCCAGAAACCCTGCTAAGGTTAAACAGCGGCAAGTTTTTGCCCGTAGTTCTGAAACACCCCGTATTGGGCGGTGCACATGCGCGAGGAAGCCTGTATACACGGAGAGGCGCGTGAACACAGGGCGGAAATGTGTTATGGTGCCATGGAGCACGTCCTTCCCTCCGTTTTCCACGCTTCCACGCTTTCCTCGATCGACCGAGTCGCGTTTCGGCCCCGTAGCTTAGGTTAGTGTCGTCTCTCGCTCGTAGGGTGGGGCGAGCAGTGGAGTGGGACGGTGAACCGCTCCCCCCCTCCCCTCCCGTGGTTCCCCGACTCGCGCCGCACTTCAGTCGCCTCGCGTACGTCGAACCGTGCAGGTCTCTTCGTTCCGCTGCGTTCCTCTCAGTCACGCCGGACACGGTGCGCGCGGTATCCCGTTTTGGTCGTGTCCCTTCGTCGAATCCCCCAACCGCGTGCCCAGTTACCACGAACATTCCAGTGAATAATCGCCGCGTACGTTCCGGTTCCTCTTTACCGACCGCGACAAGATTTTCGGAAACCGTGCGAGACGATGTCGGTCGAAACGCCGTCCTTGGAGGAGTCTGCGGCCGATGGAGCCGCGTAGCGCGCAGACGATGGATTGGTCGTGCGATCGTGCCGTTTCGTGTCCCTGAGTGACCTTAGCATCGCTGGACCCGTGGCATGCGTTGACTTAATGGTTTTCGAGAGCGTCGAGATGCGGAACCCGGGGTTCCTCCTCGAAGACGCCAGACACGGATATATTCAGTACATCAGGTACAGGCAGCTGCAATTTATTCCGTTCGGCTCTGTCGTTACTCCGGCCGTCGTTTCGCGAGAACGAGTGAAGCGGCCAGTCAGTCCGTAGGCGCGCGTGTTCGCCGGATACGCGCGCGGCTGCGCCCTGCAGCGACGCGAATAGGGTAATGTGTCATTGAAGCGGACGCCGAGCGCTTATTGTCCGGGGGAAAGAACGATATATCTCAGTGGGTATCGACAGTCTTCGAACTCGTTACGCGATCTTCGCTCGCCGTTAAGAGGTGCGACGGAGAAATGGCGGTTTCTTTAAGCTCCTCGTTGGAATATGCCGTGCTTTTGGATGTAACGATTATTCTATGGGTCACGGATTATTCCGCGTTTGCAGTTCTGGTGGATATATTTAAATTCTCTATATTTAGAGGCATTCTGTGGTGCTCCACGCTGCAGAGGCACAGGGACAAACAAGTATCCGTGCAGCTCGACCCTTGGTGTCACCCAGCAACGATCTTTTATCTGTCGCGCTAAATTTAAAAGCATATGTAAGAGGATATGGTCAGCGGATGATATGGGGGAATTATTATAGTGGAATGCAGAAATTAGTGGAAAGTGTACGTTAGCGCTATCTAATAAAAAATTAATGAATTACACAGTAGGATTCGAGGAAATTCCATCTGGATTTATTAATTTGGATTATATTTTATTTACTAGCGCGATTTAGTTTTGAAATAAACATCACTGATAGTAAATTTATTTGGAATTAATCGCAAATAAATTACTAGTTGCCATTTTTTACTTTTTGTCCATTATCGTCAAGTGCGATTCTGATTATTTCCTACGCGACAGTTCTTCCTCCCACGAGCTCAATCAGCCCACAAACATTGATTATGCAACTTCGAGACAGGTCACAGATTAGGAGCACCGAAATGGTGCAGTGTATATACAGGGTGGTTCGTGTTAATGCTGCTGTTTGCGGGCAAGGTGGCGAGGCTTTCACGTCAGCTGACTTGGAGCAACAGCTGCACCCTTTGTGCCGCGGCGGGCCAAAGGGGAACCCTCTGAAGCAATTATTTTTCAAAGGAGAGAGAGAGAGAGAGAGAGAGAGCTGCCGTGGAGAAGCATGCTTTTGTACAAGTTTCAAATCTCTCACGGTGGCTGGCTTATATCTGCTGTATCTTTCATCGTGACGCTGCGTTCCAAAGGCTATATAATTCTACTTTTCGGTTGTTAATAATAACAATAGTGCGCATACGTCTTCATTGCACGCGAAAATAAAATATTCTGCAAAGGGCGAACTACAGCTATAGGTTGCTATTAACTTAACTTAAAAAATTACCATGATATAGATTAAATCGTAATTGAAATAATAGTTGAAAATAAGAAGGAGGTCAGAACTAACAAGAACGAGTACTTGCCGAATATTGTAATGTACGCGGACGCTGTGCGTTTGAAATATGATAGGGAAGTTAAGGGGACCTTCCGGTCTAAAAGTCGATTTTTTTTATTTCATTTTTCAAATGTTCAACCTTTTAGGAATACGTGTTTAAAAGGATTTGTTGAAATTCGCAAAATTCCCGAAGTTATAGGCATTTGAGTAGCGGCAAATGCATGGGCAACAACCTGCCACTTAAACGCGTTTTTTTTTCGAAACGGTGGGACCTGTATTTCCAAAAGTTACTATCCAATTCGACTGAAACTTTTTTTATTTTGAAGAATATACTTTTGGCTAGGGGGGAGGGATACCAGAAGAAAATACAAAAATTGAAAATTTATAATTTTCAAAGGATGAAAAATATGGGGGGAAACTGCAGAGTGTAATTTTTTTTTATTATATTTTTTCAGTGGTTAAAATACATAAAACCAATTAATACAGAGTTCAGGTAGGTCCAGCTTTCTTGAGCGGATAAACCTACGCTAAACCTGTACTACTTAAACTGTTGCAAACAGTGAATTGCAAATGCAAAAACGCAAAAAAAAAAAAGAAATGTATCATACATTATACGTTTGGCGCTAAAGGGTTAACGCGAAATGTGTGTATTTGCCCGCGTCCACTGGTCCCAACATTGCGTCGATGCGCTGACAAGGGAAGATCCCGAAGCCGAAAATCCCAAAAATTCTGACACTTTGCGATTATGTAGAGGATTTCCTCCTGATTACAACGCATTTTTGTTTGCTGCCCAAATTCACTCGAAGGGGGTGAAATTAACCCCTGGAAATTCGGCTATTTTCTGATTTTGTGTTATAATTCGGAAACTGTAAAAGATAAAAAACAAGTATCAAGACAAAAGTTACTTCTTTTAATTAGATCTACCATTTGATAAAAAGATTATTTTGCAGTTCACGAGTTATAACAGAAAATCGGAAAATAACCGGATTTTCAGGGGGCAGTTACACCCCCTTAGAGTGAATTTGGGCAGCAAACAAAAATTGCGTTGTAATCAGGAGGAAATTCCCTACATACTCACGAAATTTCAGAATTTTTCGAATTTCCGGGTTCGGGATGTTCCCTTGTGAAGTCGATCATCGCCTCTGTCGGATTGTACAGCAATGCGGTGTTGCTTGGAGACCAGGAGGCCACAACACGGACGACTAATCGTTATTCAAATTTTGGTGTCTGCTTCCTTAGGTGTTTACCTAGGAACTCTGGAAATCTTGATTACCAAGGAACTTTGCCTGAATCTGACTTCCCACTGTTATTCGAAAGGAGGCGAGGTTTTTTAGGCATTTCGTCCAGTGGATTCGGTTCACTTTCTCTTGTAACGAATCGGTTATTTTTGGTGGATAAAATAATTCACTAGGTTTACTGTATCAAAGATTTAATTCACATGGTACTTACATATCTACTAATTATAATTTTTTAGAGGCATTCGGTTGAAAGGAAAGTGGGTAACTCTTGTGGTTTTTCATTTTTTCCCACGGTTTATGCAGAAGAAATTAATTTAAATTCGCTGTGCCGATTATGAGTAATTTAATTACGACGTTAAGTTTATAACAGAGCGTATCGCTGTATCTCGGCTTCGCACAGCACCGTGTGTATAGTTATCTGTGTTTTTTCACGACCCATTAATACCGCGAATAACTCTGCACGGCACGGGTGCAATAAAGATATGTATTACTGCTATCTGTGACAAGCGAAAGAGAAAATGTATGAATAAAGTTGATTCGAAGTAAAAAAGGAAGGAAGCCAGTAATACAGCGGCGTAAAAAGGTGTCTAATCTCGGCGGTATTGCTTCCTGGTTTCGCGTTAGACAAGCTGGCGCCACTACGGTCGGTCGATATGTCATCACCAGTCTGGAATTCATTTCGGTGGTCGTTACTTCCCTTTCCACCGTGAAGTAGCATGGATACGCGAACAAAACACCGCGCAATAACGCAAATGAATAATGTCCTCATTGGTATTCACTCCGTTTAGTGACATGAATTGAAAATCATAGAGACTGCCAATATTACGTAGGGCAAACCAACCAGTAATTGACCGCATACCAGTGAATGACCATTAGGCAAAAAGAAATGTGAATTATAAATTTAAACATTATTATATGCTTATAAACGGAGTGCAGTTGCACTTTTAATATCCTATATTTTTAGTTACGCGTATTAAGCAAATATTAATAAGTACAATTCTATACGTTTTGCATTTTATAATATTTTTTTAAATTGCGATAAGAGTAAGTAATTAATTTTATAGAAACTCCAAGAAAAATAAATTTAAATGCAATTTCAACAGTTCTTTTGTTGCACATGAATATATTCAAGTATTAATCTCGAAGGTGCATAGATTCAACAATTCGGTCGTCGAAAATTTGAGAAATTTCAATTTTTGTCAGCTCAGGTGAGAAAATTGTTCCTCGGTTCACGATGCTGACTTGGGCTAAACAAGTGGCGGGAATGGTTCATTCGACATTAGCCCCCCAAAATCCCAGCCAGCTTCGTGCCTCCCAGAATCCCCGCAGATCTCGGGTGCCCCGTACTCCCGTGATTTAAAAGCTGGGGGATTCTCGAAGGAGCAGGTAGCGAGAGAAGAACCATCTGTCGTTTCGTTTCAAACGAACTCGAGAAGGCGATGAAGAAGCTGGTCGCGAAGCGATGGGGAACCGGTTCGTCGTTCATCTGGTTTCCACGGGACCGAAACTCTGAACGCGGAGCACGTGTTCCTTGGCAGAAGCTCGGGGGACGCTTCTTTGTTGTGTCGCAGTGCATCTGGTGCAGCCCCCCCCCCCCCTCCCGCCGGGCGTGCACTCCTACCTGCGCTTTCCCCCGTTTCGGTAAGAGAATCGAAAGCCTTTTGGAAGGTTGCCGCCGATCGTCTGACCGCTCGTCGACGTTCGCGTTCACCGTTTCCGCTCTAGTTGGCTGGCTTCCAGCCACTCGTCTGCTGGGTATACGTGTGTTCTTTCTTCTACGAGCGAGACGCAATTTTCTCCGCGTAAACGTCGCTTTTCCCGTTCATCGCTCGTCATTGCGTCATAGGGAATCACGGCCCCCCGCCGGTGAAAGCGATCGGTCGCCGCCGAAGACGAATGGGGACGCGATGGATGCGTCCCCAAGAACGATCCAGCGAAGTTCGAGCCTCGAAGGGCGATCGACAACTATCTGCAACGTCGTGGGATTTTCAGCTGACATAGTTAGATTTGCGCACTCACAAAAGTATCCGTCCACCCTGTATATAATATGAAGCAGAGTTATGGTTATTGTTACATATTCTATCGTTTTGCAAATTAGGATGTAGTTGCAATACTAAATTCAGGAGAGTAAAGAGTGACCCAAGAAATAGCCTCTTTTTGGGCCCACGATTTTAGAAATGAATTTTATGCGAAAGGATACCTTGGGACTTTTAAGTTGAGGTGACAATTAGTCTCTGAGATATGGGAGGCGAAAGAAGTGAAAATTCGTTAACGCGTCAGCCCATACGCTTCGATGTACGGACTGTGTTTTGTGTCAGTATGATAATTAAAACAATTACTTCCAGGGGCTTTGCTGACTGCTAACAACGAATTTCAACTTACAAAGGGAGGCCGCGACATCTGGGACACGGATTTTGATGAATCTTATATATATATTTTTTATTAATATTTCGAAAACTCTGGGATAGTGGATATATATATAGTAGTGTAGGTGTAGTAGACCAATATATGTCTCACATGTTGGGTCCACTATCCCAGAGTTTTGGAAATATTAATAAAAAAAGATGTTTATGCGTTAACGAACAGAAGCGATAGCGAAGTTTATTGTAATGAAGAATAGCGACGCGTGTAAAGGGCAGGTCTTGCACCGGAACTTTCATGGGTGTTCGATTCATCGCTGGGATCATTTTTTTCTATAAATGTATTTTGTATTGTTTTATTCCCCAAAAGATAAAGTACTAATTTTTACATTCTAAAATATGACATTTACCGTAAAAACAAATGAAACAATAAAATTCACGACACCATGCACATCTAATAAAAGATGTATGGCCACAGGTACATTTTTAATTGTACAATTATTCTCTAGTGGACATTGCATTTAATTTAAAAGAAAATACGTCGCCTACACGGCTTATAAGCTTGCTTATAATAGACCCGCTATAGCGAGCACGTTCCAAATACAAAATACATTTATAGAAAAAAAATGATCCCAGTGAGAATCGAGAACCGGTGAAAGTTCCGGTGCGAGACCTGCCCTTTACACGCGCCGCTATTCATCTTTACAATAAACTTCGCTATCGCTTCTGTTCGTCAACGCATAAACATCTTTTTTTTATTAATATTTCGGAAACTCTGGGGTAGTGGACTCAACATGTGAGACATATATTGGTCTATTACGCCTACACTACAATATATATGAGATTCATCAAAATCCGTGTCCCAGATGTCGCGGCCTCCCCTTGTTAGATTTCCAAAATTCACGGGAAAAATTCAGAATCAAGAAATATAAATGACTGTGCAGTGGGTGTTTTTTTTTAATATATCGTCCACCACATTACGAACTTGAACTTAGATTTTCAAAATTCACAATGGCCGATTAAACACGCTGGACTATATATTTTAAAAAGCACCCACAACACAGACATCTATATTTATTGATTTTTATTTTTATTTGTGCATCTTGAAAATCTAAGTCCCATATCTCAGAAACTAATTGTCACCTCAACTTGAAAATTTGTTGTGATTGATGTCTCATCGTAAGGTATCATCTGGCACAAAATTCAGTTCCGAAATCGTGGGACCAAAAAGAGGCTAAAAAGGCCCAATTTTTGGGTCACTCTTTGATCAATTTAAAATTTAATTTACATTAAAGATTTAATGTTGTTATGAATAAAACTGCTACATTATGGTACCCATTGAATTCAGCTTAATGTCCCCTGCAGTATTATCAAAATAAATCATATGTTTCCACTAAAAAAACTCAAGATGCACTTGGTTTTGCTGTGAAAAAAAAATAGATATTTTCATAATCGATATTGTCGTTCTATGTTGCCCATTCAACACAGATAAATATTTGTTAATAACTTCTTTGTTATCACGCAATCCTACGCGGCTAAAAAACCGTACGGACCGTTTGAGTGAACAGCCTATATACATACTAATCGCTTCTGCTTTACATAGCAGGTGATTTAACCTACATGCATCATCTTCATCGCGAAATTAACTTCGAAAGAGTTTTTCCATTGTGTATCATCTCGAGGTGATGGTTTATTCGAGATCCATAGTACGTATATAGTGCTTTCTTTCGCTAATAGGCAACGGGCACGCGATGGGAATTCTCCTGCATCGCCGCCGTTAGCTTCGCTAAATTGTTTTCTTCGTTGCACGGGCGAATCGTTATAAAAGCACGCGGATAACTTCGAACTGAATTTTCAAAGAAACGCCGCGGATACGTAGCCGTGAGGTCATATTCTTGAACCTGCGTAAGTGTGCTCGGTATTTCCGCGGCGATCCTCCTCGAGCTGTCGTGCAGCTGCGTCTGCTGCATGCACGTTGAATCACTGGGACCGATTACTCGTGCTGCCGGAGGGTACGGGGAGGGAAGAGGTTATCGGGAAGCCCTGCGCGCGATTCAGCGGAATTATATCGACGATTTCTACCTTTCTTATTTCAACTGCACCGCGAGTGGCTTAACCACTTGGATTGGGAATTAATTTCTGTGCTCAGCTTATGATAATAGAGATTTTCCAAAAAAGCATCATATGCACTGCTGCTCATAAACGTTAGGGCGCCTGTATGTATTACAGCACCTATAGGTTTCGCTGCATTTGCACAAAACATGATGTTTGGTACAGGTTGAATACTTTCCACCAGGGCTTGAAACCGTTATTATAAAGATTTCGGTTCTTGAAAGAGTTATGATGAACCTTTATTCGGAATAACCGTTATAAAGACCCTAAATATCAGATTATATAAGTATAAGTTAGAGTTCCTATAGAGCTGTATATTTTTTATTTTTTAGGTTCTATAACTTTTATTTTTTTAGGTTCTATATAAGTTACAAAGCGGTAAAAAAAATTGTTATAAATAAGTATGCAAATATATATTATGTACACATTTGTACTTATGTATACAAGTGATCCTTGCATACCGCCGACTGTATACATATTCATATGTACAAATATATATTTACTTACTTATTTATAATAATTTTTAAATAATTTGGTTACACAGAGTAATCTACAGCTGTAATATGTTGTGATTACATTTACTGTAAAATTCTGTACAATTTTTACAAGAATCGGTTTTATAACCGCTTTGTAACTTATATAGAACCTAAAAAATAAAACTTATAGAACCTAAAAAATAAAACTTATAGAACCTAAAAAATAAAACTTATAGGACCTAAAAAATAAAAGTTATAGAACCTAAAAAATAAAAGTTATAGAACCTAAAAAATAAAACTTATAGGACCTAAAAAATAAAAGTTATAGAACCTAAAAAATAAAACTTATAGGACCTAAAAAATAAAAGTTATAGGACCTAAAAAATAAAAGTTATAGAACCTAAAAAATAAAAGTTATACAGCTATATAGGAACCGTAATTTATACTTATATAATCTGATATTTAGGTTCTTTATAACGATTATATATATTTTTTCACTTGTTTTTTGCTGATTCGAACACGGTGTTAGTTCCTATATTGTCTGTGCAAATTACTGTACTGCACATACTTGTTGTAATGGGCTTGTCCCGTAAAATAAATATATTATTATTATTATTATTATTATTATTATTATTATTATTATTATTATTATTATTATTCCGAATAAAGGTTCTTCATAACTCTTTCAGTCAAAACCTTTATATAACAGTTTGAAACAGTTATTTTCGAAACCTATTCAAGCCCTGCTAAATACTACTTACCTCATTATGTGTACGTTTCTGGCGCGATGTTTATAGCAACTTTACTTCGTTTATCCCTCCAAAAACCTCCCTCGAGGAGATCACACTTTCCCCATGCACCCTGTATAAGTGCATCCAGTAATAATGAGGTCTCCACTGCGCACGCCCAACCCTCCCCTTAGCTCCACCCACAAACCTCTCTATTGCTTGCTACATCCATACCCACAGCTACAATTTCCAACATGAAAGGATACGCTAGACATTTAAGGGTCAGTGGACGAAGTGAATCTCGCCAACCAACCCGTTCAATGCCCCCCCCCCCATCCCTTCAACATCCTTTCCTCGCGTGGGAAAAATAATCAATCGGACGAATGTCGGGCGTCGAAGGGCCACTCGGCGTCTCACTCGCGGCGGTAACCAGCCGTGAAATCGGACTCCCCGATGCAGAAGCACGGAGTACCGGTACGTGACACACTTTAACCGGGGTTATGCGAATCGCATTCTACTCGAAAGGTCTTGGTTGCACGCCGATGACAATTGCAGACGCGCGATTGCATCTCGGATGCACGTTCACCGGCGTCGAGGCGTCCCGCGCGCCCCGTCCAATGACATCATCCCTGTTTGCCCACCATTTGTATCCGTTCAGCGGGGCACGAGCTCACGATTCGAGCCACTTTCGCAATTTCGATAGTGCTGCCTGCCGGAGTCCTCGGCTCCGCAGCAGCGAAGTAGGCACCAGGAGTGCGATCGTTTCCGTGGATTTTGAGGGCGATTAAAAAATTAGTCCGGCGGACCCCGTCTGGAAGCTGCAGGGGGACAGTACGGATGGGCAGAAATTCGATTCTGCACGGATTCTCCAACGCGCGGAATGCGAGAACGCGCGACACGTCGAGGAGAGAGGCCACTGCAATTTCCTCGAGGGCTAATAATACAGGCCAGCAAAAGTTTGCTCCGCGAAGACGCGCCCACGCGGCGCGGATGGGCTCTAGCCCGAGGCCGCGAGATCATTTTAGTATCCCATCGGTCCTCTGCCTAATCGCTCGCGCGTATCGCGCACTCTCTGCTGGCCTCTTCACGCGCCCGAGGAACCCTTGCTCGCCGTTGTTCAACGGAAGGGCTCTTTTTCCTCGCACAATAGCGCAAACCTCCTCGTTCAAACTGGGATAGGGCCCCACCGAGTTCCGCGTTCATTCTTTTGTTCGCGCTGGCGAGCAGTGAATCTTCTGGTGCTCCGGGCGTGTCAGGAAGTAGTAGCGTTAGTGAGCTTTTTCGGAAATTCTTCGGTGTGCTCTGTCGACTTTGCTGTTCGCCGAGGCTGTCGAAGGAGTGCACCATTACGGAGAAAGCTGAGGAGGACGCCCCTGCGACAGGGAAGGCAGGGGTACCAACCATTCGCGTGGATGGTTACGTGGACAGGTAGAGATGGGACTTGTGATCGTTGGGGCAATTGCTTAGGGAATGATTTTTGTGACTCACCTTCGCATGTTTCTTCATTAACGCTCGCCTGGCGGGTGTAAGGCTCGTTTGTGCTTAAGCGAAACTACTTGTGTTACTCGTTACTTCAGCCTTACTGAAGTCACGTTGATCGACTTTAGTTTTTCTTAAAATTCTCCATTGTAGTTCTCGAGGATATGATCAATGATAAAGTTGCTAATATATTTATGTCTTTTAATTTGTAAAGTTGATCAGTTTCACTTATGGATAACCCACTTACTAAAATTATTATCTAAGGAAATAGGTACAAATTTTAGGTCATACCAACATTAAAGTCAGGCAGTGAAACAATCAGGTAAGGTGATTGTCCCAATTTCTGCTGATTTAAGAGGTTACTCGTCAGAAAGAAGGTGTAAAAAATTTGTTTGTGATGAAAATTTGCAGAGTAATTGGTTAATTCTTTAATAATGAATAAATCAATTCAAAAACTATTTAAGAAAGATATTTCAGGATGTTTAACTACTACTAATTTGTAATTAAATATAGTGTTTTAAATGTCCGCATTTCTGCTCACGGAAAATAGCGATGTACGTATTTCTAATCACTATTTGTAATTTCTGCTCACATAATATGTTACCTTTTCAGGTTAAAATAAGTTACATCTTTTATGGGGATGTTTTATAACACAACGGTAAAGCATAAAATAATGATAAACAAAAAATAAAATGCCTTCGAATAGAAATAGAGGTTACAGCATATATTGAATTGCGAGGTTACGTTGCTAAAATTTTGGTGAGTAGAAATGCGGACACGACAGTGATTCACTTGACCCTAAACCTAATCACCTGTTTTCTACTTAAAATAATCAAAAATAGTAAAAAATCCTGTTTTTGTTATTAAATAAGAACTTTTACTGCAAAAACTAGTCTCTGCCCAATTATCGATTACTAATAGTGACTCTGTTCCTTACCACAACCAGCTAAAAAACACGGTCGAAAAATCATGAGTCTCTCATTTTGAAAGTTTTTCGTTGCTTGTGATGCACTTTGATTAGCCCCATGCTCGTGCACCCCTCGCGTAAATGTTCAAATAATTTAGAATTATTTTGTTGTAACTATAGTACAAACGTGACGCTTATAATAATAAGAAAAATACGAATTGAGCAGAAACTGGGACATTCACCTTGGATACAACTGAAAATTGTCCGAATAATGTCGTGTTTGCTTCTATTCTCGTCGGAAAAATCTCGCCAATTCATTGGTAAAAGCTTTGCCAACATATCGCGGGACTTAAGGAAAATGTCATGTTACATCAGCTGTATTACTATTCTAATTCACACCGACACGTTGCACAGTGTTTCCAAATCGCTAAAAAGCGGCAAACCCCTCAAAACGTACTTCAATTTAGTCAGAAATCAGTGCACGGGGGTTTTTACCGTTTAAAAAAAAAAAACAAGTAAAATAAATTAAATGTGTTAATTTTTTATTTTTTTTTGGTATAATATAAGAGTAGCTGAATAAATACCAAAAGGATTTATTTCATTATATGTTGTATTTACTGAGAAAAAAATCTTTAAATACAGCTTGATTTTTCGACCGTTCACAGTGGAATACCCCCTTAAGGGGGTGAGTGGAGTGAATGATTCGGGGAGCGTAGGGTGAAGATCACTAGTGAAACTAACTCGCTCCGTTTTGCCACTAAGGCCGCGCGTTTTTAGCAACATTAATAGCCCTCCGTCACAGCGTGCTTGATCCCTTATCGCGTGAAAGTAATGGCAGCGAGCTCTCGATAACGAAGGTTGCGAAAGAGCGCGTCGCCGAAGATAGATTTTCAGGTTTCTCTTTTCTCCGATTACACGCGTGTAATCGCTACCCCTTTCCTGAAAGAGAAACTTCCCATTGTGTGTCGCCGGTACCGGAAGCTTACGCGTGCACACGAAATGCCGTGCTCGTCGTCCGGTTCGCTGGACGCTGCAACGAGAGTCGACGCTGCACTCGCGTCTTTGGACTTTCTTCTTTGCGAACGGTATCCAGAGCTTGCAGCTTCCGGGTTACGAACTTTCTCAGCTGTTTACGCCTGATGCGACAGCCTGAAGATGGCTGGAAGTGGCTCCTCTGAACTAGGGCTGGGACTATTTGTCGAATTTTTTCGGTATCCAGAGACTCGGTAGCGTCTCGACGCCAAGTACATGAAAGACACCCGTATATGTCGACTGTCGGTACCGCTATCAATTTACTCGTCGCACGGCTATTCCAACCTAACCTGAAACTTATTTCATTAATAACTCATTACGCCTGCAATATTTTCTAAATTTAAAGGCATTTTTCTCATGTATCCTCCGTTTCTGAGTTATCACTGCAAAACAAAAGAAACTTTTTTTAAAAAGCCTTTTTAATGATCCATCTGTAGCGTAATAAATAATGCATATTTTTGACTCCACAAACAGTTTTTTTAAAGCTTATGATGTTAATAAACTTCATGCCAAAGAACAAGTCTCAGTTTCAATTGGTTTCTTTGCAATTAATTGAAACAGAAATGCTTCATTTTAGACAGGAACGACTGCCTAGTACCCTTAATGCAGGGGGCGCGCAAAGCACGGTAGCGAACCGGTGTGAGTCGGGGTGTTGACAGGAGCCCCCACACACCCAACATGTGCTCTTGAAGGCACCCTCTTCCTAGCAAAAAAGTTATGTTTCAGAATCAGATTCATCCTAACATGCGGCGGCGTCGGCGCCGCCGAACAGAGTCAGGGTGTTGACGGGCATCCGCATGTTTCTGGTTCAAATCTCCAAACTCATATCCGTATCAAACACTAATACCCGGGACAAGTTGGAAAGTGGAATGCGTTGCGTCGGAATAAATCGACAGACGTTTTTCGCAAATATCTCGAAAACGAAGACCGTGCGGCGGTAACATGTATAAGAAAAGGTTGTTCAGAATGCTGAGCTTTACAACATATCCAAAAATCATTGAAATCGGTGACCAAACACCTATTCTGCATAATTACCGAATATTCGAATACTTCAGTTGCTCAATTATTTGGCGAATGTAATTCGAATATCCAAGCATTCGAATCCTATTCGAATATGCAAGTATTCGAATCCTATTCGAATATCCAAGTATTCGAATCCTGTTCGAATATCCAAGTATTCGAATCCTGTTCGAATATCCAAGTATTCGAATCCTGTTCGAATATCCAAGTATTCGAATCCTGTTCGAATATCCAAGTATTCGAATCCTGTTCGAATATCCAAGTATTCGAATCCTGTTCGAATATCCAAGTATTCGAATCCTATTCGAATATCCAAGTATTCGAATCCTATTCGAATATCCAAGTATTCGAATCCTGTTCGAATATCCAAGTATTCGAATCCTATTCGAATATCCAAGTATTCGAATCCTATTCGAATATCCAAGTATTCGAATCCTATTCGAATATCCAAGTATTCGAATCCTATTCGAATATCCAAGTATTCGAATCCTATTCGAATATCCAAGTATTCGAATCCTATTCGAATACCCAAGTATTCGAATCCTATTCGAATATCCAAGTATTCGAATCCTATTCGAATATCCAAGTATTCGAATCCTATTCGAATATCCAAGTATTCGAATCCTATTCGAATATTTAAATATTCGACTAGTACGGTGTGAATTATAAACCAAGTTCTTTAGGTTCATTTGTCAGGGTGAAATCTTAAAAGCTAATTTTGACCCACTTCACATCATTCTATTCGAATACATCAGTATTGTGAATTTTCCATCAGTTTTCGAATAGTATTCGAAGTTTATTCGTAGCATTCGAATACTTGCAAAATATTCGAATATTAATTAATTCGAATAGTCCCAGCCCTACTCTAAACGAGGGGCATGGAAAATTGTACTTACAGAAAGCATTACTCGAGTGTTGTGTTCACGTTTGCCTTCTTTCAACGAGGGCCGTGGAAAAACGTATGACGTAAAGTAGACTCCATCTTTTGACTAGATTCAAATACTTAGCGCACACCACGTGCGGAAATCCTCTAGCCGTATTCATCAAGGGGGACAGCACTATTGAAATTTCGAAAAATCCTGAAAGTTTCGTCCTCTGTGAATATTCACAACAAAGTTTCACGAGGAAATTCGATTAATTACGGAAATTATAACGCTGAACGTAATTCGGTGCACCGTCGAGTAACGGCCACGCGGAGCGGTATTGGCGTAGGGGTCTTAACTTTGAAGCCGCTTATCTCGAAACATTTTTAATCACCGTGTACATCGCAAGGTTTTGAACGAATGCATATTTTCGCTTGAAATTTTAACTGGACACTTAGAACTCCGTTCTCTACAATGTGGAAGTTCCCCATCAACATTGGACGGTTGCAATTTTTTTTTATAAATTATTAAAAATGATTTCCCCGTGAAAACGCGAAAAAAGTTTGTTTCGATCGTAATTACCACAATTCTTGTCCAAATTCGGCGGGGAAGTTCCACATTGTGGCTCTTGGTATAGAAATTACTCGCCACAAAGCATTTTGCTTTTAGGTCACAGGTGTTCACCGGAAATTATGTACACAAGCTTCAAGTGCGCGACGCGTGGTGCCACTTTCAGCGCTTAATATTTTGTTTGTATTTACTCGCAAACGCATGCAAAACGGACTGTAAAAGGTACGCGTGTCATGGTTGTTTAGTATTGAAGTAATCCAACATAAAAGAAACCACCGATTTTACCCTTCCAATACTGCTGTACCCCCTTAAGGGGACTAGGCAGTCGAAAAATCGATTTTTTATTGCACTTTCCGAAAGTACTATCTTCTCTGAATAAAATGCCGCTTGGTTTATAGTACAATTCGCAAAACTGTAGATTTGGCAGCTAAAAACGTCAAGCGGCAACTTATTGGCATTTTCTTATTTCCGCTACGCAATTTGGTGGTGAAAATTAAAGCAGTCTAATCGGGTTAGCTGTCACATGTAATTGGCAGTTTTGGGACTTTCGACTGTTTGATGATCGATTTTGTAAAATTTAACAGACTATTTCATGACAAAAATATTATTGCACTGTTTCAATACTTGTTGTGACACCAACCGATTGACCCGATTACCGAGCTTACTTTAGTAGATGGCGCTCTCACAATATTTCCCAATATTCAAGAGAATATCATTTTGGATTAAAAAGAATTTTCTAAGATAAGACTTTTTATATTAAAAATAATAATAATAATATAATAATATAATAATATAATAATATAATAATATAATAATATAATAATATAATAATATAATAATATAATAATATAATAATATAATAATATAATAATATAATAATATAATAATATAATATAATATCATTTTTTTCTCTCAGTTTTTCCCAATAGCGTCACCTTTGCCCAGAAACTTTAAACGCGTTTTTCTCGAATATTTTTCTCTCTTCGTTTTTTCCCGATTGCGAACGAATTGAGGTTCAGATCAACTTGGAAAAAATTACAGGATGTATAAAACATGTGCCATTTCAGCCCAAACCTCTGATCTCAGATAGTACTTTCGGAACATGCGATAAAAAAAATCAACTTTTCGACTGCCTAGTCCGCTTAAGCATATATTCAGAACGCCTATAGGTGCTCAACGCACGTACTGTATGCTTTAACTCAGTGTATACATACACGCGTCCATAGTGCTCGAAGATTTACTAAAATACACTTCAGGAAGCGTAGCTATAGGTGCACCAAGCCACAGCGAGGTTTCTAGGATGAGTTAAAAAAGAGGGGATATAAATCCGAGAAGTCCATAGGAGATCTTTACTTACCTATTGAATTTCGATTTTCATCATTGCTAACTCTTTCTTTCGCACATGCGCATTTGCAGACCTCAACTGCTGCTCAGTAGCATCGTAGCTGACAGGTAGGGAAAAACGCGAGGATTGTGTTCACTGAATTTCACTCTTAATAGAATTTTAATTACTCCGTAATAACGGCAACTACTTTACCACAAGAAACACACATTTATGCTCTGACCTCAATATGGAAATCGCACGTAAAAAATGCAGCCTTTTCACGTGTCTCAGAGTTAGGTATTGATTCCAAGACTTGATTGCATTGGTCAGCTATTTGGCAAGCAGTTTTACTGTGTGCTTATTTTTCTTGTTACATTACCAAGCTTACCGCTAGTATTTCTGTTGATTAGACTCGTTTCTGTTTCAGCCTGAGCGAATGCTACTTCGCTGGCAAGGGCGCGGCCCTGGTTCTACCGCCGAACGAAAGGGCCAGACCCTCCAGGAGGGTGTCCGCGGCAGGATGCGACATCCAGCAGCACTTGCAGTCCATGTTTTACCTGCTCAGGCCAGAGGAGACCCTCAAAATGGTGAGTAAAGAGCTTTCAGAAAATGTTTTCTGAGAACCTTCACCATTACCGGCGACCCAACTTCGGCTATTAAGGGGTCATTCTGGTAATCGCGCCGCAAAGTTCGGCAACATTCAGGTTTTTTTCCTCGGTGAATATAGTGAATAACAATGTCAAACTTTTGTTTTCATTTATTAAGCTGCTTATAATGTATGCGGAACAATTGTTTAAATACACTTTTAATTGTGCTTTTTCAATGTTATCTAGAGTTCAAAATCGCGGCGTTGAAAAGACGGCGGGAGTGATTTCCGCTTACGGACTCATCTGAAGCTAAAAAACAAAGCTGATTCTTAATCATTATGAGTACCGCTATCGCAGGTGCCAGAATTAGCCACGTAAGTCAAAATTTAACATAATTGCGCACATTCAAACTTCAAGATGGGAAATTTCGAAAATTTGAGAAAGTTTGAATGAGCGCAATTTTGTTAAATTTTTACTTACGTGCCTAAGTCTGGCACCTGCGATAGCGGTGCTCATAATGATTCAGTTTGGGTTTTATTGTTTCAGATGAGTCCGTGAGCTTAAGGGGAGGTTCCGGTCTAAAAGTCGATTTTTTTTTATTTCATTTTTCGAATGTTCAACCCTTTAGGAATACGTGTTGAAATTCGTAAAGTTATAGGCATTTGAGTAGCCGCAAATGCATGGGTAACACCCGGCCACTCGGGACGCACGTAAAACTTTAAACGCGTTTTTCTCGAAACAGTGTTCTCAAAACGGTGGGACTTGTATTTCCGAAAGTTATTATCCGATTCGACTGAAACCTTTTTTATTTTGAAGAATATACTTCTGGCTAGGGGGAGGGGGCAGAAGAAAATAAAAAAAATTGAAAATTTATAATTTTCAAAGGCGTTGAAAGGACGAAAAATATAGGGAAAAGTGATTTCAAACTTCAAGTGTCGTTGTTTTCTAAAAAAATGTTATTTTTCTATTTTTTTCTGGTTTGCCCCCTACTCAGAAGTGTATTCCTCAAAATAAGAAAAGTTTCAGTCGAATCGGATAATAACTTTTGGAGATACAGGTCTCACCGATTTTGATCAATTTTTTGACGCCCTGACTTTAACGACTCCCCAATGCCGTCTGTAAGGATTAATTATAAAACAAAAAATATATTTCTATAATTTAAGACATGCTTAATACAATGCAAGAAGTCCCATTAAATTATATATAGTAGTTTTCCTTTAATTAATTCCTAAAGATCACCTATTTTTGGGGGCTCTAGACCGGAACCTCCCCTTAAATTACTCCGGCCGGCGAGGTATTTCTCTTCAAAGGCGCGATTTTGAACTCCAGATAACAATGAAAAACACAATTAAAAGTGTATTTAAAAAACTGTTCCGTATACATTACAAGTAGCTTAATAAATGGAAAAAAAAGTTTGACATTCTTATTCACTGTATTCACTGAGAAAAAAAAAGCCTGAACGTTGCCGAATTTTGCGGCGCGATTACCAGAATGACCCCGTAATCCTTAATACAAGTCGTTTGCTAGGTAGGGGCAGAGATGAGCATTATTTAAATACTGTTTAAAATAAAAGCGACTTTGTTTGACTCGAATCAAATATTTGTCTTTTATTCGAACTCGAATTTTTATTTGAAATCATTTTTTGCCCATCTCTGGATAGGGGTTTGTATGTAATGAAAAAGCCTCATCTCATTTTTCGATAGAACTCTTCGTTGACCGATTTCTTTGCTTCTTCTTGTGATTGTACCTTTCCCCGGTTTCTTTGTTACGGGTTGGTCAGCATATAATTTTGTTTGACATGCGATGAATTCACATGGATGGTCACTTATAAAGTGTTCGAATATTTCAGCAGGAGTTTGTTTTTTTTCAACTGTTCTCCTTTGATTCCAGATTGAAATGTACATATTTGTAAATCTGGATCTTGTTAATTCTATTTTGTCTATATAATTTTCATCACATACACACTTTCATCGCTAAAATTCACTCTTGGAAAAACTTGAGTCTTACATTGTTCGAACGATTTTAGAGTGCTTTAAATCGACGAGATTCAGGATTAGAAATTCAAACATCCTCTTAGAAAATTGCGACTCTCTCTCTTTTTCACTATACACCGTAATGTCGTTTTCTACTTTCTTTGATAGTTGCAAACTTTTCCCCGCCAGATTTACGAACAGTCATTCAAAACTGTCCATGTAAAATTCAAATCACTACCCTGTCCTGCACTACACACCGTACTATTCCCTTTTATACTCTTTCACAATTTCGAACTTCTTCTCACCATACTCTCGAACAGTAATGCGTAAGCTCTCGCAGCAAAGTTCGAGTCGCGCTCATTGTGCCTTGAATTCAACAGGAGGGAGTCGCTACAACCGTCTTTACCGCGATATAATTCAAATGCATACATAAACCTAACGATGTTTAAGTATATGCCATAGAAACTGAGTATATAGACGATAAGGAAGCTTAATAGACGAATCAATCTATACTATTATATAAAACTGAAGTTGCAGGCTTTGAAATGCGGTTTCTCAGTAATTATGAACTGTACCCACAACTGGGTTACATCACTTTGTTCGTCTTGGCGAGAGGAAGGTTCTAATGTTTTTATTTTTTTTTTAAACAATTAAATAATGATTTTAAAATTATAGTAGATCGCAACGCAGACGCCGACTGGGCGAGCGCTTCTCGCTTGCAAAATAGCACCGCGGCAGGAATAAGTGGCCGAGGGCCCTCGAGTTTACAGATTACAGATTATGAATCAGTCACGCTAATATTTCGGGCGAAGCCGAGGCTGGGACGCTAGTACCTACATATAACCGTTCACGAATACGGACTCAGTGTTGGCAACTCAGATTTTTGAAAATCCGTAGACAAAAGTTCAACATTCAATAGAATTCCGTAGATCCCCCTTTGAAAAATCCGTTGACCTACGGATTTTCTTCAGAAGTGTTAATTATTACATGTACGAAAGAAGCTAATTCCCTTGCTCAGGGAAATCGTCCTTTCGCAAATCCTTTCTAGAAATCTTATATTTCGACTCTCCCCTAATATCCTCAAAAAAATGATCGTCACAACAAAAATTCACAAATTACGAAAATGGTTCACGTGCAAAAGTTGTGGAATCGACTTTTACTAATTCCACTTCAGTACAAGAGCTTTTCCCAAAAATAATGTTTTAAGAAAGTCGTTTTCGCCAAAGACATTCGTCGCGACGTAAATTCACGAGAAGGAATTAAAAAAGGTCACATGCAAAGATTCTAAAATCATCTTTGCTAATTCCTATTGTACTCGTTCAAAATGCAGGGTAGTAGAACAGAAAATAATAGCTTGAATTCCAGCGATTAAGTGTGATGAAAAGCTCTTGTAGTGAAGTGGAATCGGCGGTTTGGTTCGTAAAATCAATGGCGACAGATGTCGCTTAATAGCGACTAATGTCGTTAAAAAAAAAGTGATTCTTTTGTTGATTATAGGTTACTACCTCATGAAAAAGGTAAAAAATCCGTAGATTTCAGTTTACAATCCGTGGATCCGTAGATAAAGTAAAAAATCCGTAGATCTACGGAAAAATCCGCAGGGTTGGTAACACTGTGTGAACTATTCAGTTTCAAATTGCGTTTCGTTCTCATGCTACTTAAATAAGCGATAAAAAGAAAGATTCGCTCTCCTCACTTAACTCCTTGCCCAACGATTTCTCTAGAGGTTGCAAATGCAACAGTTAACCTAAATGGAAGAAAACACGGGTAAACTAGTGATTAATGAATGAAGTGTTAGATTAAAATGAACACATTAAAGACGTTAATATGTTTCGTGCCATTGCACAGTGGGGAGATTTCGCGATTTTATGGCCAAAACCACAAAAATAATTTTTTGAATTCGACAAATTAAATGCAAATGTCAATTGAAGAACTAATATGAATATCAAATGCCTCCAATTTTACTGTTAAATGTTTTAATACAAAATTCGTGTAGACTCTCAAATATTTATGTTCATGTGAGATTAGAACGAACGCAAAGAATTAATCTAGATTTTCGAGTTACTTCAAACATTTATATTGTGTTATCTAAGGTTCTGAAAATAATAAGGCATGGATTGAATTCCTGGTGGTGCGTAAGATATCTTTTTGCCCTGAAAATAATTATGTTTCGATTTTTAATACGTAATTTATACAATTTTGAAAATAGTGTTTTAGAAATAACCATTTCATATAAGAATGAATTTTCAATACATAAAATAGTTATCAATCCCATAATATCCTGCAATGATTTTCATTCCTATTTTACGTTGGACTATTTTCATTCTATAAATGCAATTATTAATTGCTAATAGTTGTTAATCTTGTAATTATATGCATTTTTTTAAACACGATCCAGTGTGTCTTGTCTAACATACGACGTAACTGTGACCGAGACTGGTTCACATGGTATACATTACAAACCTTTTTATTCTTTTTTAAACGATTTTATTCAGCTTCGATCCCCTGTTTGATTGTTTGTATTATCTATGTTCGTTTGTCGTCAGAAGCGATAACCCTTCTGTTATGCCCTGCTGCGCTGCATAATACGCGCTCTTCAACCAAATTCGAGAACATCGACTTTGAAAAATTCTAAATTCCCTTATATACAGGGTGACCAAACTGACGCTGTGATGCCAGATCGGGGACGGGTTCCCTCGAGAATTTCCCCCACCTCGCGTACACTACGCCGGAGCTGCGTGTCCGTGAGTTGGTCTCCGAAGCGCCGAGCTCGCGGACACGCTGCTGCGGCGTAGTATGCGCGAGGTGGGGGAAATTCTCGAGGGAACCCACGTCCCCGATCTGGCATCACAGCTCTGACGATCGCAGTCGATTCCTCCTTCTTTCCTTCTCTTTTTGACTGCGATCGTCAGACTCTGGGAGGTATGCAGAGAGCCGTTCAGCGTAGCATCAAGGCGGAGGTGCCCTCGGTGGCTCGCGAGCCACCAGTTACTCAACCCTGCTCTAGGGGGTGATTACACAGGCAAAAATAAAACGAAAATCAAAAGTGACGTAATTGCGGTAAAGTCTTCGAGGAAATTCACCCTGAATTTCACCTAAATACGCGTGCATCGTAGGCGCCTGCCCCTCGAGCTCAGGGGAACTCAGAATTTTTTCAAAGTCGATTTTCTCGGATTTGGGCTGGAAAGAGCGCGTCTTATTGCTTTGGGAAATTAATGTCCAAGTGAAGACCTTCGCGTGCACTAAGTATCAACATTTTCTGAAATTGCCAAACCTGAAGGTCCCCTTGTGAGAGTTTTGCAACTGACTGGTCTTCCTCCGTCTTTTTTTTTTTAAAATTGATCACCTGACTGCGTCTGATCCAGTAAGTACTTGCATGGAACAGAAGCCGCGTCATGGGCGTGACTCGTTGCCACGAGGCAAGGACTGAAGGGGTTAATCTTGGAGCGTCAAAGGAATCGTTAAATAACCAAGTCAGCGTATCGTCAGCCAGCTTGAAAACGAGGACAGTTGCTCGTACGTCTCGTTACACGGACGATCGCCGATAAAAGCGGTTATAAGTTTATTGGAGAGCAAATGACAGCGAAGGACATTCTCCATCGATTATCTGCTCCGTGCAATCGCCGAAAGTTCAAGGGCAGACACTCTGTTTCGCACGAAACGCGCGTCGCGATCGATAGCTCGGGACCCAGAAGAGCGCGCCAGTTCCGGGAAATTGAAATTGGCAGCCGCGCCTCGATTGCCGCGCTTTGGCGTTCAGTTTCGACTCGGGGAGTTTTTTTTTTGTTTTCGTCAATGAAACTCACAGTGTTTCCGCGACTGACGTTAACAACGTATTCAACAGTTCTGCGCGTCACGTATTTACGGCACCGCCACTCCACGTGTCAGCCCAACGTCACTTACACGCTACACGAATGATTTTGCACTTTACGTGGATAAAACAAGAAAGGGCGCATAAACTTTTTTATGCCGGCATTCGAGGGAATAGACTTGCAGAAATTTAAGCTGTGGAGTTTGCGGGTCTACAAAAGTTTAGTGACGTCATTAGTGTCACAATGTTTGAATGCGGAGAAGAGAGAAGAAGATAATTAATTGGGAACGTAGGAGATTGAGGGTAGTAATAATAACAGCGGGGGTCACTTTATGCAACCAGGGGTTAGATTGTGACAAATGGGGTTTTCCAATGTCCCTCCACTTCTATTGGATGTAGATAGCTTGTTTTAGTGTAGATCAAGGGGTTACGCCACCCTGAGGCGCTGGAAACAGCACTAAACTAGACGAATTTTTGTTTACTGATACTATGAGGTTGAAAATCATTTCTTTCCTTCTTATGTGTAGAACATGTATTAGCGCATATATTGTATAAATACTGTACAAAAATAGTAAAAAATGACCGAGTTATTTGTTGTCCCGCGGAGCTCGTCCGCCGTGACACGCGCGACTGATATAACAAATTATAACGCCCAGGCTCATCTGAAGTGAAAAACAGAGTTTTAGTGGGTAAAAATCCTTCACTACCCTGGCGCCCCGGGGGATTCCCCTCTGTAGGAGTCGGGATGCCTTTTGCTGATATCTCCGCGTTAAAAAAAAAAAATTAATTTTTTTTTTAACTTGATGAAATCTTAAAAAAAATTATATTTTTTTTAACTTGATGAAATCTTAAAAAAAAATTATATTTTTTTTAACTTGATGAAATCTTTAAAAAAAATATAATTTTTTTTAACTTGATGAAATCTTAAAAAAAATTATAATTTTTTTAAATATTTTTTTTTAAAGTTGGTAAAATCTTTAAAAGACACCCCGAAATTTTTAATAATTTACATGTAAATATCTCTATTATTAAGGCCCATTGGCAGAAACGCTCGGACACCTATTTACTTATTTTCGACATAGATCCATCGTGCCAATGCTCATCAAAATCGATGTCTATCACATGGTGTCCTCCCCTTGTGAGCGCCATGATATCTCTGGGATGGATGCAATACACACGAAGCAGGTTCCACTCACTTTTACCCGAATGGAGTCAATATCCACAATATCTTTATTTCGCGAGCTCTGGAGAACGAAAAATTCATGAAAAGTCATTGATATTGTCTTTATGAGGCTACCGTTTGGTTAAATTATATTTGTACATTTTTTAACACGCTGCAGGAAACAGCTAATGTCTTCTCAAATGCAACGACATATAAATAAATATGTGAACAATTTAAAATTCCTTAGCCTTATACCTAATCTTTTTAATATTGAATCCGAAAAATTGCCCAAAAACAGCGCACCAAACAAATGTGAATACTCTTTTGATTCGAAGAATATAATATGTACATACATATATACTATGTAATACCTTCATGCGGTTGGTGATCAATGTCGCCCGTTTCGCAAATTGCATGTTATTAGGTGATAGGCGTCCACCCTAAATAATTTTCCTAATTACGTAGATTTTTCTAAGCGCTTTACATTTCTGCCAAGTTCCTTTCTCCTTGGTCGTGGCTGCTGTAACGTAAACAGGACCTAGAAGAAAATCAACAAGGCTACGCAAGCTAATGCCCATACAGATAATAGAGTTAAAATTCTTGTTAACTCATTGTACCCAACTTAAACTCTGTAATATTTAACTCATAATCATAGTCCACTGTGCCGTAACATCTGTTCGCGAAACGAACGTGGCTACACACCAGCCGCATTGAAGTCAGGACATTCTCCTCTGCGCGTTTGTAGTAGTGAGGACAGAATCGAATAAATCCAGCTATACCTAATTAAAAATGTACATTCGATTGCGTAATGCTGTTGAAGATGTAGCGTGGCTTGTGGCAGGCGATTTTCCAAATGCACAGTGGTGAAACGTGTGCACGCATTGATGTAATTCCACAGCTGTTGCGTAACATTTCGGACGTTGTTTCACTGGAATCTTCGCCATTCCTCGGCAAACGAGCGAGCAAATTTCACATAAATCAAGGCAGAGTTGATTTTCCTTCTCGACAGGCGCGCGAATTCACAATTTAATGAATATAAAGTTGTTACGACGACGGACGTGATTCTTTACTACCGGACCAATGTGCCGGGAGACCTATTTGGGAAATATTGGAGCGCACCATAGCGGACCAATACGATCGGCTGCTTTTCGACATGATTCAGAAATGGCATCGATATTCTTACTGATATTGCAGTGACGAAAGGTTAGATTGTAATCAGAGAGAGGATTAAAATGGTTTCTGGATAGTTCTAGCGCATGGTCGTGAATCTTTCATAGATTTCATGCTTGTGGGGAAAGAGGAAACTGGCAGAGCGTAAGTCTTCTCCAAAAATGACTTCGTTTTACTATTTCGTTCACGTCGCCAGCCCAGAAAGTCCGGGAACCTGTGCAAACCAACGGCAGGGTAGGTATTCGCCGCGTGACGTCAGGCGATCCTAACGAGAGCAAACTGCCTAGCGGTCGGTGATTGCGAAAGCAATCTCTTCCGAACGTAGCTTTCTACGATTCGCGAACGAAACGTACATTCCGTTGTTTCGGAAAAAAAGCTGCTTCCTGATCGTATCGGGCAGGCTCGATTGCCTCTGAACCTAAGGGTACGTTTATGTTGGAGCTGCGATCATAGCGTCGGGAAAGAAATATTTCTTTCTCGACGCTTTTATCGTTGGTCATCTACGTAGTAAGCGTTGCTCTACTCGCTGCTCCAATGTAAACCGTTCCATCATAAAACAATATAATGTATTTCGACGCTTCGCTCTTACCGTCGCTCGGATCGTTTATCGCAGCTCCAGCATAAACGTACCCTAAGGCTGGGATGAGTAAACTTTATTCCACACTTTAGATTCATTTTTCCATAAGGAATCGCCTCCTACCCGTTTACATCACCCTTTCGGCCGGAAATCCCCTTATCCGAATAATCATGTCTCCTATAAATTTGGATACTGTGAACGCGGTCTGCTGTATTGGCAGGAGACTCCTAAATAGCTGCCTCTGGAAACCTATTTGGAAACAGCGCAAGAGCGAGAATAAGGTGCATCCGCAAACTCCCCGATTAGGCTGTGCTGGAAAGAGCGAGAAAGTCTCCTCCGGACCGTTGATAAGTGAAAAAAGGAAAGTAATAACAATAAAAACTGGTCGTGTAAATCTTTCGAAACACTCGAAGCACACGTCTTGAGCGGTTGGCCGAGCGGAAGCGGTCGTTTCCCATCGGCCGCGACCTCGTTGCGTCGCGTTCGCCGGCGACCCGCGCATGTGGGTCGCCTTTAGCCCACTTTGCGATAGGTTCCAGGCGACACCGATCGCCTGGATCGATCCCACGTGGAAAATTCCAGGTCGCGCCGTGCCGCGTGTCGCGTGCTGGCTACGCGACAGCGACAGTAGTTTTCGAATTGGAACGCGCTGCATCTCCCCGACTTACGTACGAATTAGCCGTCGCTTGTTTCACGCTTAAAACCAGGGCAACGGGGCACGGTGCTCGCGGTTCGGATCTGGCGTACTCACGTGAGGGGTGCTTCTTTAATAGAAGCCCCGCATCTCGATGAAATCTTATTCAAGCCTAGCTGCTTCTTAGATTGCCACTCTTCGAGAATGAAAGTACATTCGTTTAACCTTTGAATGGCGCCTGGCTTACCCGATGACCGCCTGGCGGATGCAGGGTCCGTTCTGACCCAGGATATATTAGGTCGTTCCATAAGCATTGCAGCTTTTTTTTCGCTGCGGTGTAGGTGAGGATAAGTAACCTTCTGTTAATAATCAATTAGGTAATCATGTAGGGGAGACCGCGGCTGGTAGGACAGTTTTTCAGTGTTTGATTTTTAATAAATTTTGTGGACGAAATATCATTAAAGTGGTTAGTATATTTGATAGGGCATACATTTGGCTATCTGATTAAATTATTAATGTTCACTCAATGTGACAACAATTAAGGTATTTTAATGTTTTTCTATAACCTTCCGTGCTGGTCAACCAGCCCCATGATCGGGGTTGGTTGACTTACAGTATGGGGTAGATTGACTATAGGTACAATCAGTTAGGAAAATGTTATTAGCAACTTGTCTCAGTGGTAATAAAATAACACAATGTCGCAAGAGTTGTTTCATTATAAAATATTAATTTCTCTCTTTCATATTTTAAGGATAAACGGAAATCTTTTTCAACTTAAACATAAATTATAATGTATTTATAACATAGTGCCATTTAAACTAAAAATTAAAATCGCTTTCTCAATAACTAAATAACAATTTAAACCTTATTGACGTTATCAGTCAATCAGCCCCCACCGATCATTTTGTCTTCAATAATCTATATAACCTTCAATTCTTCGCGTATAAACAAAATACTGTGTCAATAGATTGTCTAATAAACAAACTTTAAAATTTTCATACTTGTAGTATAATCAAAAACGATGCAATATTATAATAAGGATATCTAAACCAAATTTAGAAATGTTAATTTTTATATTACATAGCAAAATGTTCCAAAAACATGCCAATGTTCCCCCAGTCTACGGTACAGTCTATAGCGATGTCTTAATCAAATGTATCGATACCCGAAATTTTTTTCAAGTTATTTTCCTTGATAACGGAAAGCTGGATATATATATATATATATATATATATATATATATATATATATAAGTTCATTGACGGAAAGTAGGCTGAAATCGCGCTTCGAGTCCAATAGCTCGAGGCGTCCCTGACACAGGTCAGCTACGGCAGGGATGCAAACTGACCTCCAGAAAAATAAGCTTGGGCGAACCTCGACCCAGTTCGAACTCGGTTACGTCTGCAACGGGATGCTGGAAGGGGCGACTTGAGTTGCGTTTCAATAATAACTTCTGACCGTCCCGTTAACGGAGGTCCAGGACGCTGTGGAATGAAGGGCGAGGCGATAGAATCGATTTCGACGAGATAGCTCCAGTGATAAAGTAACGATAGCGATCCAACTACCCTGGGAAATTGAGGGAGGATTTTAAATTGTGCTCGAACTTGGCCTCTGAAGTAGCTTCTTCGTGGTCTTTTTATTTAATCGAAACTATGCTAGGCAATTCTGGCATATATGCATAATCATCAGCAGCGTGTTCAGCTCTTCATAACTTCTGAACTCCATCAACCAATTGTAGGAGAACCTGGGGCAAAGTGAAGTACTTAAAAATGATTTAATAACACAGAAAAATAACAAAAACAAGCACATTGTTTTACCATAGGTGTTATATTATACGATTTTGTTTTCTAAAATCCATAATACCAAAGCTCTGTCACTTTAGAATTTGACAAAATATTTAAAAAAAAAGATTAACCTCTGAAAACAGTGACCATCGCTTCTTTAACGCCTTGCACAGTTTATAGGCTACAATGGTTGTTGGTATGTTGAAGTAATTAAAGCTAATTTACCATACTCTCGTATAATTGATAAGCTAAAAAAATAACACGTATACAAATAAGGCGTTACTTCCCTGACTTGAATTTTGAAATCTTGAATAAAAACTCTAAATACTTTACTTCGCTAACCAGCAGTCTCGCAAATGATAATGGCTTCCTTTCGTGGCATACCTGCCAGAATATCCACTGCATAGTACTACTATATAAGTAGTAGCCTGTACAAAACATTATTTCACTTTGCCTCGCCATTTCGCTTTGCCACCATTTCCCTTACATCACGTGTGATTGCAAACAGTCGCAGAGTGAGGTCGAGTTTGACCTAATCTTCATCAGGAGAACCTCGCAAATGCAGTTGCGATACATTCGCGAAGGTCTACTAGAAAGAATAGGAATTTAAAATTCTACACTTAGGTGACTGATTCTAAGCTGGGCTGGCATGGGAAGGTGGCGAAATACAAAGCGATTTCCACAAGGGAGTCAAAGTAGAGGAGAAGGAAGCAGCCAAAGTTTAATAGCAAGGGCAAGATGCAGCAATATGGAGGAAAACAACAAGTATTGGAGAAAGGAAGGGGAAAGGAAATGCAGACTGCGTGAAAGAGAGCTTAGTATACTAAAGCACTTAGTAGAAGACTACAAAGCAGTCGATAGACCGGGGCACGGGATAGAAAAGATATTGGAGGGGTCAGCGTGTGAGAAGACAGTGGGATGGTTAAGGGGGGTGGGAAAAAAAGTTAAGAAGTAAAATAGTACAACAAAGACAGATTTAGCGTGTAGGCATAAGTTTAAGTAACGTAAAATTATATAGTTTACAGAAGGGGGGAGGGTAGGAGCGACGGGTGATGATATGAAAGGATGACTGATCGCTAGATTGTAAAGCCAAGTCCCGTTTCAAGGCTGATGAGGCCGAAATAAAGTATTTATCTACAAAGCGATCACCCAGCTCGACCCCTTCTCCTCAGCAAACATTTGGACACTCTCGAATACTTTCGACGCTTTACCAACACTATGCACATGAGAACCCCTCGCGGAAGTACCTCGGCGTGGAAGCACGCCGACGCCAGTCACAGTGCTGGCAGAAGTTCTAAGCGCATGTATCTCAGCTGATGATACGGTTCAATCGGACAGTCGATCACCCTCTTCTATTTCACCCACGGCCTCGCATCTCTCTCTTCCTATCTCGCCTCTCCGCTCTGGCAGTTGTTAGGGACGAAGTACAAGCAGTAATGTCAGAGACGTGGCGCGTTCAACGCAGGCGAAATACGGTCTTATAATTCAGAACGGGACACGCGTGTTAAAGCTGTCGGGATTCCTTCGCGAGCCGGTCTGGGACCGAGAAACTGGTCCCTACAAGGACAACGAGGTAAGGGGGACGCGTGATTCGCTACAGGTCGTTTCGTCGGCTGCTTTTCAACAGGGCCCCGTTACTTTTTACGCTCGCGCTTAAAAGCGCGCATGCAACTCTTGCCCTCGAACCGCGGACAGCCTTTTACGCGGAAAGTGTCAGTGACCCAGGCCCCCGACCATTAACCCGTTCGCCTGACCACTTCCGGTGCTTTGTGCGCCGATCTGCCCGTTCGTTTGTTTCCTGGATTCGAGCGATTTTCGGCGATCCAGGGCAACTTGGACGGTCGTTCGTTATGAAAGGTGCATCCACGCCATTTTTGTCCCCCCTTACGTTAACGGATGTTCGCTAACATTCGTGGTGCTTGTGTGCCATTACACAGGCTTGCAAAATCGAGCATCAAAAAAAACTTTTTTATAGGAACTTCGAATTTCTAAATGCGAAAATAATTCGATTTGCTCCGCCACTTAGTTTTTTCACAACTTGCTTTGACGTTGTTATGTCGTAATATCCGATTGAATGAAATTAGATAGCAGTGATGAATGGAACGTGGTTTGAAATTTGTATTGTTTTTTAATTCAGCGCCCAAAGATATTTTGAAAACAACTAGAATATTCGAAAAAGGGTTTCCATCGCTGTGGATTTTCATTGCTGTGAGTTTTCATCGCTGTGGATTTTCATCGCTGTGGATTTTCATCGCTGTGGGGTTTCATCTCTGTGGGGTTTCAATTACTGTGGGTTTTCACCGCTGTGGATTTTCATCGCTGTGGGTTTTCATGGCTGTGGGTTGGCATGGCAACTTAATTTTCCATATTTTCAATTAAATATACTTAGTAAATTTCTGTTAACCTATGATTTGTTTCTCTGATGTCTGACCTATCATTATATCCTAAGCTCACTTTCAGAATATGTAAATACATATTAGCAGTTAATAGACAAATTCTAAAACTATCACGGACTTACCAGAGTTTACCCTACAATTAATTATTTCCCGGTTCTATCAGCCTCTGGTGGCTGCTGTTCAGTTTTGTTAAAGTCTGTCATGCTCTGTAGCCGACACGGTAGCAAAGGAACAAGTTTAGTCGGGTCTAAAGCACGCTTCTGCGCCTATAGATCTCTCTGCCGTTCACTGGACGGAACTATCGCGATAAATTATCTTCGCCCACGCGACCGTCGGTTTTCCGGGGTTTCGTAAGGTCAGCCTCGCCGATAAAGCTACGGGGACGTCGATAGTCCGGCGATCATCTCGAGACCGAGGGTTTTTAACGCGTACCGCGGTATAACCGAGCGTCAGCTTTCTAGGAAAACCTTAAGAAATTCGACTTCAATATTTAATTGCAAGGAGACACACCGGCGGTGTGAAAGGACGGTGGTAAAAAGTGGCGAATTTTTGAAGTCATGGGAACAGTGAAATCCTTTCTCAGCATGACTGTGTATATTCTATGATGCACAGTAAATGCACAATCATAACTCCCCTGGGTGCTACGTTTCGTCCGCATTTTACTCGAATGAAAGTCTGTCGGTAAAACAATGATTGACAGAGTTGAAAAAATCATACGAAGAAGCTGTGGCAGATTGATGTGCAGTCAAATTGAAAAATTATAATGTTGTAGCTACATAGGAACAATCGATATCTACTTAGGTCCCTCTGTCTGTGACAGACGGTCTTAGTTCGCTGTTGACGCGTTCCATTGTGGAATATGATAAGACTCAGTTACACTGATATCATTCAAATAATGTTAAAAATTTCGTCTGCGCGCTGTTAACTAAAAGTAATAGTGGACTTGCTGCTAGTATTGAATACAGGTGCAGGATCGTCATATGGTAACAATTTTACGGTCTGTTTGACGCGAATGCTCCATTGATTTACTTGCAAATGCCCCAAATACTTATTTCTCGGATGGAACATCATCTAAAATAAATGAGACTAAAACATAGGAAGATAGGTGGTCTATGACAACGACCGTGCTCTTGCATTATGCAGGCATGTTTATTCCAACTGTCCCCTCGTTTCTAGGATAAATAATTATTGGTTTTCTGATTACTTGGAAAGTATGGAATCATTCTGTGACAGGATTGTTTCCCGATAACTTTAATAATCTGTTATTTTCTATTACTGTTCTCTCGATTTTTCAGCCGACTCCTTCGTTTTATTTCAGCATCGAAATGAAAGATACGGATGTCTGTTCGATGATATTTTTATTTTTGATAAATATCGTGGCTTACCCGCGATTCACGTGGCACAGGATATGTTAAAGCGTCTTGGCAAACACTCGTTCGCTGCCTTCCGGCTGCTTAACGGATTGATTGCGTCTTAAAATGTTATCCTCTCTGGCAAGCTGCAAAGTGGACTTGGTCCTTGGGAAGTGTAAACTAATTGTAAGGAAGCTAGCCACACAGCGGTGCCAGAAATTTAAATAGTTCTGCGCAAATACGTTTTTGCAGTTGAAAGAAAATTAATGAAGAAATTGAACAGTGTCTTGTGTGTTCAATGACGCGTCCACTTTTTTTTATGTACTACACAGCGATCACTACTGCGATCGTAATCGAACATATGGGGAGGGGGGCAAGTGGTTGATCGTGGAAAGATTTTTTATGAAAGATACAACACTTACAAGGGAACATCCCGAACCCGGAGATTCGAAAAATTCTGAAACTTTGTGAATATGTAGGGAATTTCCTCCTCATTACAACGCAATTTTTGTTTGCTGCCCAAATTCACTCTAAGGGGGTGTAATTGACCACTGAAAATCCGGTTATTTTCCGATTTTCTGTTAGAACTCGTGAACGGTAAAATAATTTTTCAGTTACAAAATAAAATTGGAAAATAGCCGAATTTTTAGGGGTTAATTCCACCTGCTTAGAGTGAACTTGGGCAGCAAACAAAAATTGCGTTGTAATCAGGAGGAAATCCCCTATATATTCACAAAGTTTCAGAATTTTTTGAATTTTCTGCCTTGGGATCTTCCCTTGTTAGTGAAATAAAACTTATTTGCGTTAGTTAATGCAGTGAATGGAATAAAAATAGAAATTCAAGGATTAATGCGAAGCTGTAATGTTACCAGGAAAGGCATTTTAGAAGGAAGCAATATAAGTTCTGTTGAAATTATATTTAGCAATTCTTTGGATTCTGTCGTAATATTTAGAGGGCGCAGCTTTTTTACTTCAGATAACAGATTATTCCTACACAGGTTTACTGACAAGCAAATGTTTTCAACCCGAAAATTCTGATCATAATGAAACTTTGCGTGAATATTGAAGAATTCAACGAGCAATTTCTTTTTCTGCGGAAATTGACTTTGAAGGTGCGAAATCATCCCCTAAACTGTGTTTTTCCGGTTTTTAATATAACTTTAAAAATGTATAAAAAAATAGACCAAATATTAAGAATAAGAATTGTTCAATTTTCTATGCTCTATCATACTATCAAAAGAAAAATAAGCACTGAATATCTAAGATGGCATTGAATTTTTCTTGCATCTCCCAATAAAATTCTATACCGCTCTATCTTCAATCTACAAATGATTCAGCATTGAAAAGGCGCGATTGATATCGAGATCAGTTTTATCCCTGCTAACCCAGACAGCTTTCTCAGAAGGAACGATTGAAGTTCCCGGAGACTTGTAGGATCTCTCGAAGCCAATAATCTCTAATTTCAATATCCGCACGCTTGCTAAAACGAAACTGGGCTATCACGGCACTCGAACAGCTAAAACGGGTTTTACGACCGGCTTCTGGCCACCTTGATCGCCTCTATTTGCTTCTTTTTTTATACTCCTTACCGCGCACCTTAGACTTGAACCCCAGAGCCTTACGAAAATTCACTTCCAATTCGCATGAATAATCTCTTACAAAATAAAATCCACGACAATTGTTTTCTCGAACTCGAAACTTCACAATCACTCACAAAGAGAGGTTCCCAGGTGTCCGCCTGCGATTGCTCTGAATTTTGGATATATTTTAGAGGACCGAAAAATAAGATATACGTGTTTTTTTTATAGCGGCCTGTTTTCATATTTAGGGGGTGAAATCAACCCCCAAATTTACAAGATTTTCAGGTTTTCATCTCCGATTGCTTTGGTTTTTGGATATGTTTTAGAAGACCGAAAAATAAGAAATACGTGTCTTTTTATTTTTTGTTGTTTGCCTGTTTAAAGGGTGAAACCACCTCTTAAAGTTCGTAAGAATAGTTGTTGCCTGCTTCGATTGCTTTTGTTTTTGGATTGAAGAATATACTTCTGGCTAAAATTGAAAATTTATAAGTTTCTAAGGCGTTGAAAGGATGAAAACTATAGGGAAAAAGTGATTTCAAACTTCAAGTGTCGTTGTTTTCTAAAAAATGTTATTTTTCTAATTTTTTCTGGTTTATCCCCTACTCAGAAGTATATTCCTCAAAATAATATTTCTTTATATATTTTCATTTCTCAAAATAGGGCCAATCAGTGTCAGGTGGCCAACCACTGTACTCTTTGCCCCTATAGCGTTATAACAAATGACACGCGTCGTCTCTCAATCACAGAGAGTATAATTATGAAAGAGGCTTCAGCTGGGAACATGACATATCGTTTGTACAGGTAGCGCCACGAGAACCGTTCGTACATAGTTCGGACTTGTTATAATGGATAGTTACTTTTATATATTAATCATTCCTTTTAATAGGTTTTCTAATATTCCCGCCAAGTTCGGTACGCGTGCCTCGTATTTGTCATCCCTTCCTTCCCCAAACCATGTGCACGAAATATTAGTAGAAGTGTCCGCGAAAAAATGACCAACCGTTTGAACTGACCGAGTGATCGAACACACCCAGCCATACTCGAACGAGCTTACTGTAATTGAGAGGGATGCCTCGCAGTACCGTTTCCCATTTTATTTTCCCATAAATCGGCGGGCAGGGCAGGGCGCCTGGATACTTGCCAGTGGCCTTTAAGGGGACTAGGCAGTCGAAAAATCAATTTTTTTATTGCATTTTCCGAAAGTACTATCTTTTCTCAATAAAACGCCGCTTGGTTTATAGTAAAATTTGCAAAATTGTAGATTTGGCAGCTAAAAACGTCAAGCGGCAACTTATTGGCATTTTCTTATTTCCGCTACGCAATTTGGTGGCGAAAATTAAAGCAGTCTAATCGGGTTAGCTGTCACATGAAATTGGCAATATTGGGAATTTCAACTGTTTGATGATCGATTTTGTAAAATTTAACAGACTATTTCATGACAAAAATATTATTGCACTGTTTCAATACTTGTAACACCAGGCGATTGACCCGATTACCGAGCTTACTTTAGTAGATGGCGCTCTCACAATATTTCCCAATATTCAAGAGAATATCATTTTGGATTAAAAAGAATTTTCTAAGATAAGACTTTTTATATTAAAAATAATAATAATAATATAATAGTATAATAATATAATAATATAATAGTATAATAATATAATAATATAATAATATAATAATATAATAATATAATAATATAATATAATATCATTTTTTTCTCTCAGTGTTTCCCAATAGCGTCGCCTTTGCCCAGAAACTTTAAACGCGTTTTTCTCGAATATTTTCTTCTCTTCATTTTTTCCTGATTGCGAGCGATTTGAGGTTCAGATCGACTTGGAAAAAATTACAGGATGTGTAGAACATGTGTCATTTCGGCGCAAACCTCTGATATGGTCCGTAAAAATTCGAGATTTTCATAAAAAAAATCAGAAGGGACCGTTGCCGCTTGGCCTTTTTAGCTGCCAAATCTACAATTTTGCAAATTTTACTATAAACCAAGCCGCATTTTATTGAGAAAAGATAGTACTTTCGGAAAATGCAATAAAAAAAATCGATTTCTCGACTGCCTAGTCCCCTTAAGACGGCCCTGCTGTTACGCGATACCGTAACTTTTTAGTACTTTTGCCGATCCCGCAGCGTGTCCGGGTGCGTCTGGCTAATTGTAAGTGAACGCAACGTGCACGCCCGTTTGACCGTGCGCTGTCTTTGGTACCTGTTCACCTTCGCTCGAGCAGGATGCCGTGAATTCGCAAACACAGCTCGCAGGTGTAATCGGGCAGCGCGCGTTGGATCTTGTGCCAGGTTTCACGTGCCCGATAACTTTTCCCTTTGCCAGCGAGTTCTCTGTCGCGGAGTCGTAGATGCTTCCTTCGACGTCTCGAGTTGTGACGGGGACGATCCGAATCTTTCTCACGATCTCCAAGCAATTCGATGATCAATTACTTACTTAGAAGATCCGAAATGTATTGCAAGGTGGAGTTACTTGGTATCAACATCTGATATTGATACTTGTCAAAATAAATACTAAAAAAATTCTGAATCTATCGATACTATCGCAAATAGAATCAAGTGTTTAATAGTCCAGTGAAATTAGGATCTGTCTTCGGAATAAATCCGAGCAAGCTAAACTTTGGTATGGGTAATTTAGTTGTTCGTTATAAACAATATGTCAAAACTACCCATCGAACTGACCGCCGCTAAAAATTTTACAGAGGGTTAAACAACGCGGTTTTTCACGAATATCTCGATATCTAGCAGCTTTACGATAAAAATAGTTATTATGAAATTTATAGCTTAGGGAATTCTCTACAGAAAAGGTCCTATGAGTTTTTTTCGTAGGAGTAATCATTTTCGCGTATGTCGGGTTACCAAGTTCAACCGTCATACAGGAGTTACTAATCCGCCAGGTTTGAAAAATGCCGCTTCGAGATGATCGCGTTTAAAGTTTTGACAGAAGTTATTTTCGCCGCGCAAAGATCGCAGATGTATACGGTCTCGTCATGACCAAAGACCCTCTACCTAGTTCTAAACAATATATTAGCTTATAGTCCCTCTTGTTACATACATTTGGATTAATTAGAAGAGATGATTATTTCGGCGCACTGGTTCGATCTATTGAATAATTAAATACAAGCTATTTTGCGATTTTGAGAATTTTTATCAAATTCCAAATAAATGATAAAAGGTAAAAATACTAAGTATGCTTTTATACAAGAAAATGCGTCGCACGCTCCCAGCAATGAACGGGATAATTGTTTAAAAGAAAAATTTTCTTGTATAAAAGCATACGCAGTATTTTTTCCTTTTATCTAACTTTCCTTGAGAATGGTCACAATCAGTCGGTCACTTTGTCTTTAACAAATATGGTGCCTAATTCTTTGTTTGTAGGTATGTCTGACCGTTCTCGAGTGAAATTCTATGAACGCCACCAAAGAATCTCTCTCTACACCTGTGTAAATATTTTCTCACGTAAAGACTTTTCATTTTTCATTACATAAAATCGTGATCAAAAATTATTTTAAACTTGGAGCCTGTTCATTTTGATAGATGAGGTGGTATTAGTTTATATAAAGGATACAGGATATACCTATGGTATTTTGATATTGATAGAGCCACGAACAGCAGTAGACGCATAAACTTTCTAGGTATATGATCGATTTCAGAGTCAGTGTCATGTTCATTTCGAAAGCAAACCAGACTTCTGATGTAGAGTTTAGGCAAAATATGTATAACAGACCTAGAGAAAGAAATATACAGCAATATTAAACTTCAGTGGTACTTACAGTAGTTTACTCAAATAGAGTTTATTCGAATACTTTCTATATAGGTATGGGCTTCATCTTTAGGAGATATTAATTGTGACAAGAGCCTAATATTGTTAATGACAAACATGGATATTTAATTGGGAATGGCAATGTAAATGAGAGACAGTGAAGGTGTGTTTATGTTGAGTTAAAATCAATCGGCAAACTATTTTTAAGAAAATCAATTTTGTATTTTCAAGTACCCACCCACAGATACCTGTGACCATCAAACTCCGAAGTCCTTATAAAAACCTTGGGCCATTCCCCCAATGAATTACAAGTTGAAATCAAATTAGACGTATAAACTTCCCAATTTGTCACACTGTCATACAATTCCATCGTAGAAAAATTGACAAAACACTAGAGCTGTCACTACCCGACCCGCCGGGTACCCGGGTACCCGTGAAATACCCGGGTAGACAAAAATTACCTGTGAGATACCCGGGTAGACAAAAATTACCCATGAGATACCCGGGTAGACAAAAATTACCCGTGAGATACCCGGGTAGACAAAAATTACCCGTGAGATACCCGGGTAGACATAAATTACCAGTGAGATACCCGGGTAAACAAAAATTACCCATGAGATACCCGGGTAGACAAAAATTACCCGTGAGATACCCGGGTAGACAAAAATTACCCGTGAGATACTCGGGTAGACAAAAATTACCAGTGAGATACCCGGGTAAACAAAAATTACCCGTGAGATACCCGGGTAGACAAAAATTACCCGTGAGATACCCGGGTAGACAAAAATTACCCGTGAGATACTCGGGTAGACAAAAATTACCCGTGAGATACCCGGGTAGACAAAAATTACCAGTGAGATACCCGGGTAGACAAAAATTACCAGTGAGATACCCGGGTAGATAAAAATTACCCGTGAGATACCCGGGTAGACAAAAATTACCCGTGAGATACTCGGGTAGACAAAAATTACCCGTGAGATACCCGGGTAGACAAAAATTACTCGTGGGATACCCGGGTAGACAAAAATTACCCGTGAGATACCCGGGTAGACAAAAATTACCCGTGAGATACCCGGGTAGACAAAAATTACCCGTGAGATACCCGGGTAGACAAAAATTACCAGTGAGATACCCGGGTAGATAAAAATTACCAGTGAGATACCCGGGTAGACAAAAATTACCCGTGAGATACCCGGGTAGACAAAAATTACCCGTGAGATACCCGGGTACACAGAAATTACCCGGCTACCCGGGTATGCATGAGATGCCCGAGTAAATGAGTTAGTTGAGAATTCCGATTTGACAGCCAATCCTCTTTCGACTATCGATCATTTTCGTACTCGGGTACCCGAGTACCCGGGCCAACAGAATTGCTCTAAAAACCACCCATACAAACGTACCGTAATTGAGCATGTTACTGAGTGTTTAACATCCTGAGCATATAAAGGTATTACATAACAAAAAGTATCTGAAGCCTTGACGACGCGACATCCTACCCGAGTTCCACTTTGACTAAACCGTGATATAGTTAACACGACGTTCCGACAATCTATCAACCTATCAAGCTATCAAGCTGACATTTAAGATCACTTCATTCCTTACCCAATTTGCTCGAATTGAGAACGAAACAAGTGTTAGCAGTTGATATTTCAACTGCTTATCGAAGCACGTACCTACTGCGCGATAGCATACCTAATGTCTTCCGCCAACGAATAGGTACGTCAGCTCCCGCGAACAAAGAGTCGCGTGAAATCAGCGCAGCTCCAAAGGCGTTAACGCTAAGCCGCTAAGCAGTGCTCGAAGTTGAGCAATGCCGATGCGCAAAGCGGATCGTGCAGACACCAGCATTTCGTTGGCGTGTCACGATCGTCCTATTGTGTGTCCCATTGTGATTCGGTCACGGCACACTTTCATCGCGAGATCATGCGACAACACGGGAACTAACCGATCGGGTCACGTGACAGCACTAAAAAAAGGCATGTGAACGATAGTTGATATTTCGGTGGTTACTAAAGATTTCGGTAGCTTCTGAAATGTTTCGGTGACTCTTGCAATATAACTGGTCCCTGCCAACTTTCCGCGGTTCCTGCAGTGTTTTGATGATTCTCACCAAATTTTGAAGGCTTCCGCGGTATGTCAGCGGTTTCTACATTGATTTTGGTGGTTCCTGCAAAATTTCGGTTACATCCGCGATAATTATTTATGGATTTACTTCCGTAAGGAATTGCTGGCTGATCGAGATGAGGTTGGGGGGGGGGGGGTGGAGCCTAAATCTAAAATTGTAGCTTAGGGTATTTATTAGTTTAAAAAATTGTTAATTGTTTTTGGAATTTTTTTTTGGCGTTGGTGCAGGCCTCCCTACCCCGGGAGCCTTTGCTTGCGTCCCCCTATTTTTTATTTTTGAAATTTTGTAATATGTATATTTTATAATATCAAACTGAAGAAATTTAAATGGTTGAAACACAAACTTGCAACGTTTCAGATGTCCCCAAATTAGGATGTGCAAAAAACATGGCATGAATAGAGAACATTTACGACCTATTCTTGAATGTGCATTCGGATGTACATTATGAGCAATAAGATACTTCGGTGGTCCTCGCGAAATTTCGGCGTGCCTTGCGAGTTTTAATGCTTCTTTTGTGGGGTTTTGGTGTTGGTTTGCAAAATTGTAGCGTTTTTGTGTGAAATTTTCATGCATTCTGTGAAATTCTATTGTTTTCTTCGATGGTTTCGGTATTTTCCGTGAAATTTTGGTAGTCCTCTCGAAACTTCGGTGGTCCTCAGGAAATTTCGGTGGTTCTCAGGAAATTTCGGTGGTCCTCAGGAAATTTCGGTGGTCCTCAGGAAATTTCGGTGGTCCTCAGGAAATTTTGGTGGTCCTCAGGAAATTTCGGTGGTCCTCAGGAAATTTCGGTGGTCCTCAGGAAATTTCGGTGGTCCTCAGGAAATTTCGGTGGTTCTCAGGAAATTTCGGTGGTTCTCAGGAAATTTCGGTGGTCCTCAGGAAATCTCGGTGGTCCTCCGAAAAATTTCGGTGGTCCTCGCGAGATTTCGGTGGTCCTCGCTAAATTTCCATATATTGAATGTAGTTTTGCGGTAATTCGATGAGTCCTACAAAATTTCCTGCCCAATCTCTAACGCGTCCCGCGGAACCGCAGCGGGCGTCCAAAAAAATTTCGCGTGCTTCCAGCGAAAGTGTCCCTCACGCCACACCTAACCATCGATAATGGAGCGCGTAACAGCCAACGAAATTCGCCAGCGACGATTACATAAAACGATTATATCACGCAGCGGGCTCGTCACGGTCCGCGACGAGGCAACTGGTCCGCGGGCCTGAGCGATTCCGTTCGCTGACAAAAGGCACGATTTCGCAACCGAGCCGTGTCAAAATGTGCACTCGTTGCTCGTGATATAATCACGCTTGCCCAACGTGAGAAAAAAAAAATACGGTTTCGATTGCGTAAGTCTGATCCGCGCCACGATTTCAACAAAATCCACCCGCCACGCAGAACAGGGCACGCGGTGCCACTACGCCTGCTTCTGGGCCAATCGATATTCGGACAGTCGAAATACCGAAGCGACAGCAGGCTCGTCCTTCCCCAGGTCCCTCAAATTTCTAACCACGCTGCATTCCTGTATGCACACCGCGGAATCTCAGGCGACACCTGCGCAACTGGAACGAACCTTGCCTGAAGAGTGCTGGCCTGGACCTGCATCCTGGAGAACCGGCGTCGTTTCACTGGTCCGCTTATTAGCTCGATAAAAACTCGTTAGTCTGGTGGCGGTTAGCCTGCGCGCGAGCCTCCCGAGGTGGAAAGAAGTCTACTTTAAAACAGGTTGCGCGTTGAACTTACCTGCTCCGCGGTATATCCGTATCGTTTCAAGCGGATACTCGCCGTTTTACGTCCGCGCTAGCGTTTCTCCGGGCTGGCTATTGGTATCCCATCGTGTCTTTCTTTCCGCCACTTGTAACGTCCATAAAATAATGGCCCTTTCTCTGCCAGCTAATGACAGTTCTCCCGGAGTCTTATTGCAGCGGTATATACGCGAACGGAGCACGCGAGGGCCTCGCGAAGAGTGCTGGAAATTAGTTTATTCGTGGGTAATGACTTGAAGTGGAGTTCTTGGACGATTCTCCGCACGCTAACCTTGGAGAATCCCAGACAAGTTCGTAGGAGGGGAACGTAAGAATTGTCTACTGCACGAGGATCTGCGGCGTAGAAATTCGACGCGAATGAAGTTGATCGGAAGTGTCAAGTCGACCGATCGCTGGCTTTATCGGAACGCCGAAGGTTCTCTTTTCGCGGGGACAAACTTTTACTCGGCAACGCAATTTTCTCCGGCCACTTCTCTGAGCTTTCGATCGAACGGGACACATCTCAGCGGTAAAGGCGATCTTAAGACGGTGTAATTAAATTCGAAGTGGTCTCGCTTGTTGGAAAGTTTTCGAGTAACCGGCTGCTCGCGACTAATAGTTAATATTAATGTCGTGGGCCTGCGTTAATCGTTGGAAAAAGGACGTTTATAATGCAATTTGACGGCGCTTCCTCGACAGGACGCGAACCATCGAATAATTATTAATCCGTCGTTTCGACTCGCACCTCGCGTTCATCGTGTCGATTCGCGTGTAAGTCATTACGCAATACCGTTACATACGAGCCACGTTGCCTGGGAACACGACTCGACATCAACACACAGTCTTTCACGCGTACGAGCGCACAATGAGTTCGATTTTTCCCATGGCCAAGAAAATGGTCAGAGGTCAACGAAACGTGGGGCAACTGGATGTATCGAAGTGAAGGTAACTAACAAGGGAAGCTAGGGAACCCGGAAAATCAGAAAATTATGAAACTTTGCGCGCAAGGAGAGTAGTTCATCCGTAACGCAAAGCTATTTTTTGTTGGTGCCACGCTACGGTTCCGCCGGGTGGAATTAGCCCTTGAAGGAAATGCAGAATTTTCGTTTACGTGGAACATGTAGAGTAACGGCGAGAGATGTCAGAAGAAAGTTTAAACAGATGTTGCATCTTGTTTTTATATTTACAAAAATTGGTAAAAATAATTATCCACTAATCCATCCTTTTCAAGTTACTCCCACCACCAATCCTTAAAATTACATTGTAAATGTACGTGAAAATAAGTACCTGCTTCTGGAGAACCTCTTTTCATATATATATATATATATATATATATATATATATATTATCAGTCAAACACGTCACTGATTAGTTTTAATGAGTATTATCTTTAATGCAATTGTAGGTACGCATTGTCTTGCGTAAATACTTGAAAGATGTCTAAAATATATATAAATAATAATTCAGACTTCAAATTACATAACACAGGTTTGATTTATTTACATAAATATATAACTTAAATTATTTGTATATATATATATATATATATATATATATATATATATATATATAAAATATATATAAATAATAATTCAGACTTCAAATTACATAACACAGGTTTGATTTATTTACATAAATATATAACTTAAATTATTTGTATATGTATATATACAGTCTGAATTATTATTTATATATTATTTTTTTATATATATATAAGACAATGCGTACCTACAATTGCAATAAAGATAGTACTCATTAAAACTAATCAGTGACGTGTTTGACTGATAATAACAGCACGTACGTACATTACTCGAAGCGTTATTTTATTAGCAATTTTGCAAAGCACGCGATAAATAACATATTGCGTGAAGATTTACAATTAATGCGTAAGATATATATGTTATCATTGTTTTGAAATATTTTTATGATGTCACGAATTTCGTTGTGCACGTCAATTTCTACCAAGTTCTACGTCTCTCAAGTCCTTGGGCACGATATCTCGAGAATTAGTTGACCGACTTATTTGAAAATTTCAGAGAACATTCTACAAAGCTGTTCGTACTTAGCTAAGCGAATATTTTTTTTACTGATTGCCTTCGCTTTATTTGAAACGGAAAGTACAACATATATGTCACAATTTATATTTAAGGGGGCTAGGCAGTCGAAAAATCGATTTTTTTATTGCATTTTCCGAAAGTACTATCTTTTCTCAATAAAATGCCGCTTGTAAATGCGTTTTTCTCGAATATAACTGTTAAGCGGATCTTTTCCAAATTTTCAGGGTATTTTAGTTCACATTCCAACAATAAAAATTAATTTTTTCGTTACAAAGTGTTCGGTAGAAATGGAGATATATATGAACACGTTCGTTAGGACTTGCGCGCCGGAGTTGCAAATTTGCGATTTAAATGGTGGTCCCAATTCTTCCCTGAAATAAAAAAACCAAGGATTTTCTTATTTCTAGTACAATTACATTGTCGATGAACCTAACAAACGGGAGAACAGTTAAAAGTTGGCAAATTGGTGGGACTTGAAAGAAAAAGTTACGATTCTGCTCCAAGATATTTCGTACTATTTGTGGAAAAAGAGTTGTTCAATTCAATTTATTTATCAAACTTATAGGTCCATCGACAATGTAATTATACTAGAAATAAGAAAAACCTTGGTTTTTTTATTTCAGGGAAGAATTTGGGCCACCATTACAATCGCAAATTTGCAACTCCGGCGCGCGAGTCCTAACGAACGTGTTCCTATATCTCCATTTCTACCGAACACTTTGTAACGAAAAAATTAATTTTTATTGTTTGAATGTGACCTAAAATACCCTGAAAGTTTGGGAAAGATCCGTTCAACAGTTTCTTAGAAAAAAATTCCCAAGAATCACCTTATTCCTAGCGTCCTAAATAGGGATTCCCCTTAACGTAATTGTCCAATACATAAAAAATAGAATAATAAATTAGCACCCATTTTGAGAAAACATTAACAGTTCCTACTGTCATGTCGGTGGCTTATTTCTAGACCAGCTTGCGCGAAAGAGGAATTGATATCTCGAAGAAGTAACCGGAGATGTCTTGAGTTAAGGCATATTTAAGGGATTAGAAGCACCGTCTGCTAGAAAACGAATTAACCGTAATTAAGTAGGCAGTCAGTAGGTTAAAACACAGCGCTGCTCGGCTAACCTAGCATCACGACACCCGATAAACTTGCTCCACTTTCGAAAGGGTCGACACGACGTTTTGCACGCGTGAAACTGGTTCAGCACGAGTTAACTCGACACCTTTCAGCGCCGAGAGCGGAACAATGGGGTTTCGAGTGTCTCACTCTCTTGGTTCGTTCGTTCTTTTTCATCGATTCGCAATTTTCCATTGAGCGGGCCTGTCGTGTACGGACAGCGAGCGCAGTCAAGCGGCCACGTACTCGCGTTTTCCCTTCGAAATGACGAGGGAAGCTGAAAAGGGTGTCCTATTTTCTTGAAGCTCTCCTATGTTATTTTTCCCGCTCGTTTTTAGATTGTCACGACAGAGATGTTTATTTTAAACTATACTATGTGACTTTGTTATAAAATTTTGTACCTTGTATATTTCCTGATGTTATGTGATTTTATTATAAATGATTTATAATTTTATGCTCATATGACTTATAAATTATAATTTTCTATAAATAGGCATTTAAACACTGCGTACTCGAATTTAATTTAAGGGGGCACTACCATGCTGAGGCCTGAAGAAGTATTTTTTAGGGAAAAATTCATTTATTTCTTCATTTTAAAATTTCTTTTCTTCATTCCTTGACGATACTAGACATCTGATAAAACAATTTTGGTTGGTATATTAGAAATATGTATTTTGGAGAATCATTGTATGGAATTTCTATGGAAATACTTTAGTAAAAATAGTTAATGCGGGAAATATGACCTTGTTAAATCCCATACTGCCCACTTTGACTCACAGCAAAGAAATTTGATTTGGTCGTGGCTATCATGCAACGTACAGATTTGTAAACGTATTGATTCGTTGAAAAATGGCAAGCTTTCAAAGAAAAAAGTGAACGTGAGCAAAAATATGAGCAGGTTTGGAAGCTTTTCTGGGAAAGTATTAGAGAAACGAAAATCCTTGTGTGCAGAGATAAGGAGTGGAAAACCCATTGTCCTGTTTGAGCTCTTGGGCAACTTATTGTTTAAAAATTCAACTTAATATTTCACTTATTTAAGTATTCTTGGAATGTTAACCCTTTGCACTGCAATTTATTTCCTTGCCAATGAACCATCTTTTGCTCACTGCTGCACTAACCAAATATAGAACATTGAATCAGGCAAAAATATAGTACAGTGATTTGAAAATCAACGATACTTCAAATTTAACCCATGGCACTTCGAAATGTGCATTTCAAGTACATCGAAATTTATATTAACGTTGAATGCTGACGCCACTAAATTTTACAAACACACAGAGAAAAAATTATTTTCTTAATATCGTGAAAATGGTGTTGCCCCTTCAGAAGTACTCATGCAGCTCGTGATCTATACTTATCAGAGGAGTTCACAGATGTTGTATTATTTACCTGTTTTAACAGCGTTAGATATTAAGAACTTGTTGAAACGGATGTGTACCGAAGGCTCGTGTTACGTTTGTGTTTATCGAGTAGCGCGGCCGATAATATTTTATCGTACAATCGGCCAGCAATAAGTAACATATACACAGTCACTGATTCCCTTTATTTGCACACAACGAGTCATAATTAGAAGCGAGTTAGTCACTCGCCGTATTAGAGCAGAAAATTGCAATTTACTTGTCTCAGGAGATACTACATGTTCTTCCAGAGGTTTCCACACAAATCTCTCCTGGTAAAAACACGCCACCACAATTTTCAACCCAATTACATATTTACTCCCTTTGACCAAAAGATTTCTCTGCGTTTTACACCTCTGAATTATTACGTGCGCACAAGTCAATAAAGCTTATTTTAATTATTCTTCTTTGATATCATGGTGGCGTTACTGCTGTTAACCTCTTTATTATTTAAATTATTTCATTCATTCTTGTATTGTTTTCCTTTATATTGTTCTTATTTAATTGTTGGAGTATGGTGTCATGGACCCTGTAACGATCCTTCTTTATTTCGACGTTTTTTTCACGCGAGAATATAAAACTAATTGCAGTTTCATATTCTTTACTAATAGGATTTTATTCGAATCACTTGCGTTAATATACTTACAGGAAAGGCTTGAATTCTCTGTTCGGAAAGTATGTCAAAATTTTACTGTGGAATCTCACCAGTTAGGTAACGAAGTTTACACTTTACAAGTTAAGGGTTAAATATTAAACTGTATATATTACTGTTAGTAATAGGATTACTTCTTGAATAAGATAAGAATTTTAGGTCATAAGAAGATCACGATGTAGGGTAGACCGGGGCGAACCGGATCACTTTGTGTTTGACGGTAAAAAAATACTACTTAAGGTAAATGTCCTGATACTTGGACACGTCCCAGTACCTGAACACTGGTGTAAATAATACTGATTATTACATGTAATATTCGCTTTATCCATAAAAGAACTATTTTATTCAATTATTCAGATATTTAATAAAATATATTTATGTGCATATTTTTTTTTAGTAAACTCGTAACACTCGTAATAAAAATAAATTTTCTTGAACTCTGTATTGCTCTTATATATATTGTTTATATATATAAAATTAAAAATTTAAATATATTATAATATGTACATCTGTAATAATTTATTCCTTTTTTTGTTTATGAGACGAAACAATATTCTATGCGACAGAAATAACATGCATATAGATATATAAATGTCAGTAAATAACCCACGATTTTTACATATAACTGCATTCTAACATATGTAATTTATGATAAACTTTTCTATATATAAAATAATAAATAATATAATAAAATATAAATTTTACCAAAAATATTATATATATATTACATATTTATGTTACATATTTTAATATATTTTAAATATGTAACATGTGTAATAATTTATTCTTTTTTTTGTGACCATAAAATTTCCTGTACAATGGGCTTGGAACTATTTATGTGGATAGTAATAGCAATATTCGCGTACCTACCCATACATACAAGTATACAACAACAATAATAGAAAGTTAAACAAGTAGATAACAGTTAAATAGGCTAAGAAAAATAAGAAAGCAAGGAAGCACACAAGGAAAGTTAGAGGAAATTAATTTATTATTTCTAATATTTAAAAATTACAATTCTAACAAACAGAAATTAATATTAACCTTTAGAGGAGCGGGCTATAGTGGCCACCTAAGAATTTGCATACTTTGCCAGCCATTTAGGTGGTATATATGCATAAATTTTAAGTGAATAAAATTACAATTTCAATGAAAAAACCCCTTACTCCAAAGGTTAATGTCAGTCCCAAAGTCAGCCAGAAATTATAACTCTGTCATTAAATCTACTCCTGAGCTGCAACTGAACACTACTTAGGCACATGTTATTCTTAGCAATTTTCAATACCAGTTTCGAAAATTTTCGTACGCAAGTCGTTGCAGAACTTCTAAATACTATAAAATCCCATCACATTCGACGAATGCTCGAATGGTTAGTACGCACTAATACTCGAGCACTGAATAAATTCGACAAATAACTGTTACTGGATTGCACAGTCCACAAAATGGGCCCTACTACCATGGCCGCCCTTTCTAATAGCCACGAATTCGATCGAGACTCGAACGCCAACGATTCCTCTTGTTTTTCGATCGGAAACCGACGGATGTCTGCGGTAAGCCAATGCTCGCGAATATCTGCTTCTCGTGTCGCGCGTAATTGGATCATCCTGAGAAAGTTCACTGACTTTCGGGAAGGCGAGAGTGTTCCACGTCTCGTGGCCGAACACGATTCCCCGCATCTCCGTTCGCCTAAATTTCACAACCGAGCTGCCCAGAAGACAGCAGAAACTTTCGACAGAAGTGTAAGGTACGTTGCCAATCTATAAACGTCCAGTCACTAGGTATCGTAATTTGCAACATGGATTGCGATACTTCGCGCGCAAGAACGTGGCACACTGGACGAACATGTATACAGGGTGGTCGAACGAATCTGAAAGAGGGAATCATATATACGAAAATATAAATCGAAAATGTGAAATAACGTTTCCCGTTTCGGCACTTTGTTTACAAGAAAATCGATTTTGAAAGTGCTTATTGTGCAGTTGGCTAATAATTGGCTGAACATAGTGGGCATGGTGCAGCTGCAGATGAAATGGATCATTGTGCAAAGATGATTCGTAACAAAATTGTGGAATAATATTTTTTTCACGAGACTGTTTTCGAGACATTTTTCTTTTAGAAATCTGCCGAGTTCACGTGCATTTCCATAGAAACGGATTCCATATACAAAACAGAGTTTCGTGAAAATAAAATCTTCGAAGAAAAGTTATTCTACAGTTCCAACTTATTCATAAGAATTATATAAATAGTTATATAAAAGTTCGTGTGATTTTTGCATGAAAAAATTAGGATTTCAACCTCAAATAGCCGCTATTTTGTTTTAAATTAATATTTCGCAAAATTCCCTCCGTCAATCAGAGGATACATTAATATATTAACGAAGTCTATTTTGTATTTAGATTTTAGATAATCTGGTTCCGAATGGCAGTGCTCACCGCAAAAGCAAATTTTTAAAAAGGCTTCTTGGATGTGGGTTGTTACTTTATTATAAACGTAAATACTTTCCTACGAAAAAATTCCCAAATGTTCTTTAAATGTTGCTCTCTTAATCGCAAAAAGTTCTATAAGAATATCTGTCTCCGCTTTTCCCCAAAAAATTCACAAACATTCGCCTCTTTTCGGCCGCCTGACTAGGTATAACTCCTTAAGCATCACGGTGCTGTGTACTGGGGAAAGATGGGAGACCACCTTTCTCCCAGTGCGCTGCTGCTGCTGGGACCTAAAGGAGAGAGGAGGGAACAAAAAATGGGACTATAGTCCGTTGGGCAATAAAAGCAAAAATAAGTTTGAAAACGCCATCCTGCTTAACCCTTAACTGGTATACTGTTTTTTTCAAACGTAACTGTTATCTTGGGGTCGTGGCAGACCCCAAATAAAAAAGGGCACAGAAATTTGTAAAGTCGACATTAGATCAACCACTATGAATACCTATTTTGTTCGTAGGTAATGTATAAAATAATAGATACGTAGAAAGTTAAACTATTATGATGAAATTAATTAGAAATTCAGTTTACAAACTTAGACAACCAAATATTTTGCAGCGAACCTTGCGTGCTTGGGGTCATGACTGACCCCAGGATACCAGTTAAGGGTTAAAACACAGTAAAACAATAAAAACAAACAAACAACTGTTCACGAACAGTATGGGAATGGAATTTCCTGCTCGCGAACTGTTCGCTGGTGAGGACGCACCTTTACGCGAGCAATGATTATAATAAGTTTGCGAACAACTCGCGAGCATTGTGTGCGAACAGTGTTCGCTAACTGCTCGCTGGTGAGGACCCACCTTAAGGGGGGAGCCTGGTGTAACTAAATGAAAATCGAGGCATTCTTCGGGAATTTTTTTTAAAGAAAGTATTTGATAGATCTTTCTGAAACTTTCAGGATATTGTATTAACAGGTTAAGGTATATAACAAAAAAATTTTATTAAAAAAGAGCGGCAAATAATAAAGTTATGCCCAGTCCGTTGGCGACGCAATTATTGCACTGCGGGCAACGTAGCGTCTTTTGGTTTCGTCTGAAACCAAAAATCGAACAATTTTCTTTTAGTTTATGAGTGTACGCACGGAATGAAGAAATTTGAAACTTAAAAGATGCAAAATGAACAAATGGCGGCCTCTTGAATAAAAAGTTCGCTGTTTCCAACGAAATTTTGCCTTAAATGTCTAAAAAAAAGGTATTTATTTAAACAATATCATTATACTAATAACTTAGTACTATGAAGAAAATGTTCACAAATATCCGTGCACAAGGCCAAGTCGATTGGTTGAATATTTTTGGATTAATATTGCCCGCAAAGTGTGAAACTGCCGTTTCGAGAAAAACGCATATAAAGTTTTGTGGTAGCCTGGCGCTCCGTAGCAAAACCGGCTATATCCGCTTTAATTTTTCGAATTTCGTTTTGCGGCTTTGGGAACATATTGTCGTGATGTTCAACTATTGATTTATGCAAAAAAAAAAATCGATTTCTTCGATCCGCTACACCAGGCTCCCCCCTTAAGAGCAACCTCTGCGAGCACACGCAGCGGCTCCTCGGTTGCACGCGTTAGGTCGCGGCGACGAAGAGACCGTGTGAATCGATGATCGATTCGAGCGGAGAGGGACGGAGGGGAGAGGCCCGATCAGGGGACCTTTTGGCCGCATGTTCTCCACGTCTCTCAGCGATTCGCTTTCGTTTCACGACGATACAGGCGAAGCGGCAGGCATCGCCGATCGCGAAACACTTTCACGGTGGCCTTTCGCGACTCCTCGCGTGGGATTCTCTTGCCGCGGAGGATCGAACGATCCTCGCGGGGCCTTCTTTCGATCGCGATCCAGATAGAGGGAGGCAGGGAAGGAGGTTGATCTCTACCGACGTCGGTGTACCGTTCGCGATCGTAGCTCGCTCTTCCAGCAAACAGTAAATCCTCCCACGATGACGAGTATTTATGCACTGATTCATCGCCGCCACCGAAATTATTCTATCTGTTTCCCTGCTTCTTCTGGACCCTCTAAGACCTTCCGCGAAATCCTCGTCACCGGAGAAGTGAATCATCTGTTGCAAACCCGGATGAAAAAAAGATGTAGACCGGTTATACTTTAACCTTGCGGTACTCGTTTTTGGATGAAAGAAAAAAACGTTTTATCGTGGTCCATTTTACCCAGCATCCCTATGTATCTTCCAGCGGACATTTTTGCATAATGCTACGTACTTGTCAGGTTCAAATTCAGTTTGGAAGTGTCTCTGAATGAAAACGAAAGTGTGCCACGTATCCTGCTGGCGAGCGGGTCCGTGTACTCGCAAGATTCCAATGTGTCCGCCTCCGATTTCTTTGGTTTTTGGGTGTGTTTTAGAGGACAGAAAAATAAGAAACAGGTGTGTTTTTATTTTAGCCTGTTTGTATGTTTAGGGAGGGAAACCACCCTTCAAAGGTTTTTAGGTGTTCGTTTCTGATTACTTTGGTTTTTGGATACGTTTTAGAGGACCGAAAAATAAGAAAAAGGTGTTTTTTATTTTGGCCTGTTTGCATGTTTAGGGGCTGCCTAACTACCCCCAAATTTCGTAAGGATTTAGTCATCTTTCTTAATGATACGTCACTGTGCACGCGGTGCACGACGCGAGTGCTCGCGAGACCGAAATAGACGCGAGTACAGAAAGGTTAAGGGGTCATGTTCAGTCAGGAGGCTGAAAAAGGGTGGTCTTTGGAAATTTTTTACTCAAAAGCTATAACACATTTCTCAAAAAATCTTTTTTCCTTTCAAGGATTGCATCTAGTACCGTGCATCGTAATTTTTTTATTTAAAAATGTTCAGCTTGCAATCTTTGTACACTATTTGCATCGCGTTGTATAATCCATTAGCAGCTAATACTGCCCTCCTTAGTTAATCTCTCCTAACTAGCATTTTTTCATTTTTGAGATACGCTGAAATATTTAAAGTTCCACGCGTCTTTTACCCTTTAAGAAAAGTTGGAAAACTGTAGGTGCTTCGTAAAGATTTATAAACAGTTTAATGTGTTTAACCTAACTTCTTTCGAAATGCTTAAAATAACCTATCTAAAACAATTAATTAATTTTAATTTGAATGAAGGAAAATAAGAACGGTACAAAGTAAATGATAAAACTTCAGTTTTTCTCGGTTGTTTCAAAATGTTAGATAGGACATTTTAACTAAAGGGGGCAGAATAATCTGTACATGATTTTGTCATTATCAAAGGTTTCGAGCAGCACCAATATTTATATACCGACCCCCTACTGAGAATGCTTCCTTATTAGTAGCTGACGAAATCCTAACAGAAAGCTGGTCATCCAACGCGTCACCCAGGCTCGTTGTCCAGGGGATGATGGGTGAGGTCAGAGACACGTTGTAGTGGCTTGGTAAACGCGACCTTGGCGAACTCGTCTCCGCCCTCTTGAAGGCCATACGCGCGAAGAAGCAGCGAACATATTCGCGCATGAGACACGGCGTAGCCGGTGCGCTTTCGAGTGCCGTCTGAGTGCAGCAGCAACGTCTGGAGATGTTATCGTCCTTCTAACTGCGAGTCGTGCCGAGGCTGTATCGTTGGACTCTCCCTCTCCGTGTCCAGCATGCTCGTTGGGATTCCTCTTCGCTTTCGACGGCGGACGCCTCGAGAAATCTTTTAACCCTCGGAAAGACGGACCCGCGGAAAGCGAGGACGGGTCATTCGTGACCCGCGCCGAATTCTCGTACAAACGGGTTAATTATTTAATTTTCCTACCGCTAATAACATAAAACTGTTTAATAAGAATTTTTAAGCTTGATATTTAAAAAGCTGACTTTATTATCTACTTCGTTTCCGCGCTTAACAATTCTAGTAATCGGGTCGTTATGTAGAAGAATATGCCTGTTAAATTTCAAATGGAAACATAATAAAAATTAGATGCGGAACGTAATCAAAATTAGAATAATCAAACTCACTAAATGGACGTATTTAATATCACCGTGGAGAATTTGAAACAGAGAAGGTTAAAAGAAATTAAGTCGACTAAGAGTCGGTAATCGTGACGTTACTAACAAAATGCTAATAGAAATTTGGTCGTCCAACATTGTTTAACTTCAAAATGGAAGGAATTTCCTCGCGAGCTCGGGGCAACGTCCGTGGTGAAGATCTCTGATAAGCCACGTAGGTCTAATTGTTAGACGGTTTCGACAGTTTTATTGGGGCGCTGCTGGCCGATGAACTGTAACAGTTGGTACCAACGAGAGCTTCTCGCGCAATCTTGTATCTCGTATCGCTCGGTAAACACGTGTTGCATGTATCAAGTTGGGCTGTGAGCTGTGAGGTAGCGTAGGTAAGGTAAATGTCCCAATATCTGGACACGTCACAGTACCTGGACACTAGTGTAAATAATACTGACTATTTTATTAAATTATTCAAATATTTAATAAAATATATTCATGTACATATTTTTTTTTATTAAACTTGTAACACTCGTAATAAAAATAAATTTTCTTGAACTCTCCAGTTTACACCATTTTAGTATTGCTCTTATCTGATTTGCTAAACAGTCTCTACTTTTTCTTAAGCGAATATAATTAATAATGTTTAGTATATTGGTACAACTAATACATTTTTAGAAAACTGGTACCTTGTAGTATTATTTTTTGATTGGAAGATTAAAATTAAAGGTCTTATTAGTTTTTCATTCGCGTGTCTATCTACTGGTACAGTGAAATTCCGGAACGACCCTAAACCTGTCCATGTGTGCAAACTGTGAAATAAATACGAGTTATTGTTAACACAATATTAAAATCGTTATTTAACACCTTAGCAATTATTATCTTGTTTTAATGATAATATTCAATTCAACATTCATGTGTAAAATTCGCGTGTCACACTCGAATACACGTAATCTTAAAATTAATCATTCAATAATAGATTATTTTTACTCAAGTTTGTTTACTGATTGGAATAAATTATTTATACAGAAAAAATGCGAGTAGAAAAAACTATTGTGCTCTTTTTTTTTAATTAATTTCCCGAGAAAATATCCAAATTGCCGTTGTTTCATCATGTGTCCAGGTAATGGGACAGTAAAATCGAGACACTGGGACATTCTAGTTAAGCTGTCCAGGAATTGGGCCATTGTAAGGACTATGAATTTTCAATATGTTACAAAATTATTCAATTCAATAACATGTTGGTTTTTTTTTCAAATAATAAAGTACACACAGTGCCCCATGTAATTGCAAAATCGTTTTTATATAAATCGACTGGTATAACTGCAAAATTCTCAATCGCGTTTCCCCCTTACCTTAACTGTCCAGGTATTGGGACATTTACCTTACCTCTGGCTGCGTTAAGGTGCGATCCCATGGTGCGTGCCTCAGCGACGGCAGTAGGCTCGTCAAATCTGTTTAGCGAGCGCGAGTCGGCAAGCCCTGGGCATTTGCGACGAGGCGGCTAGCCCAAGCTGATCATTCCCACGACGCGAAGCTCGCCGAGCCACGCGCCGTGGGAACGCACCTTTAGAGTCCGCGATAGCGAACTGGGTCGTTGTATGTCATACGACTATGCGCGTAATGCCGCGGATAAAACGCGAGGAGAAACGCAATCGTGTAACTAGCCCGTGATATCGATCACGGTGAGTGCATAGATCACGGCCTGCGCTGATTTCTTCGCTCGATTCCAGAATATTCGTGTTTTTCTTGCAATTCGAGCATTTGCGAATAATACTTAATAATGAAAATTCCTAACAATTAACGATTGTCTCGCTTGGGATAGTTGAATGTTAAGTGGAAAATGGAAGATAAATTCTCTGTAACATAATTTATGTGGTGTGTTTACATGTACGTTGGGGCGGGGCAGCTTTAAGGGGTTATGGCTAGTCAGCTTTCGAGAAAGAACGCGTTTTTGGGGAATTTTTTGTGGATTTTCTACTGTATATTTTTTTTACAACTATTCGCTTATTTTAAAAGTACATATGTGTACAAACTCTCAGTAATTTTGTTATAGAAAGACATTAAAAAATGAACGAATAACAGCCATTCTCGCGGGAACTGTTTTGATAAAGGCGCTGTGCGGTTTTCTCTGAGCCGGATCAACTAAAATTAAAAGTTCAAAAACATTCTGTTAATATATGGTTGAATTCTGTAGATGAACGAAAGCTTTTTCAACACATAAATATTAATTCATTTTTTTTAAATTATTCTTTTTACTTAACATGCCTAGGAGAGGATGCCTCCTCGTCTCTACCTATATGGTTGTCCGAGCGATATTTTTTAAGCAATTGTACGCTAGGACGTTGCACTTCCGGGCGTGGTAATTATCCACATTTAACCCTATTACGCGGTTAATTAGGCAGCCCACGTCTCCTTACGGGGCACCACGAACTGTGCACGTTTCCTTCCGCGACGTAACAAGCCGACAGAGTGTTATAATCCAACGTGAAGCGTTTTAAGCTGATTGGATCATATAAATTTACTTGAACCGTTCTTGAATTCAAGCACATTAAAGCGTTTTGGTTTAAATGTTTAACCCCATTGGTTGTTCACAATCGGAACGCTCAGCGCACGCCTCGTGCGGGACCCCTCTAGTCATATATCTTAACCATAATCGCTGCACGCCTATGGGCGTTCCCCGCACACGTTGCATGCGTTAGACGAACCCATATATGTATACACAGCTCCCAAAGGATTAATGACAAGCAACGTTGCGTACATACAGTTTCACGACTTTTTCAACTCGAAAGACACGGTTACATTATCGCCATGATATAATATGAAATAATAGAATCCCACTTCGAAATATAACAGAAGTCACTTATGCACCGACTTTATAATTATATAATGCTGTTATGTTGTCAAATTGGACCCTGCATCCTCTATTACAGGCGAGCTTTCCGCCGTCGAAGAATTAATCGTCATTTCATATTATCCCTTTCATCTCCACGTATGATAGTTTCTTCCTCTCCGTTATTCGTTTGCAATAAAGTATAAGGTGTCAGGTGTAATTAAGTATCAATGCGAACCGGGTCGCTGAATCTCGTCCTTTACACAATGCTATTGTACGTACCTACATTTACTTTTGCATCTGGTATTTTCCTCCTTTTTATTTATTTATTTTTTGTTTGCGTTGAGTGTGAAATAAAGACAATTTATTATTATTATTATTGTATAACGAATCATCTTGAACAGGCATATGCAACAGCGTTCCGTTTTGAGGGGGATAGAAAGAAATTACAGCAAGTCTCGTAGACCGAGAAATTTATACACTCGCGACAAAAAGAACGCTTAGGGTCAGTGGATAATTAACGGAACGTAATGGTAATTTATTTGCACTTCCTTACTTCGTTCAGTTCAGGCAAAGTGATCAGCATTACGTAATTAAATATTTCTTATTTAACAACTCTGTTTAACAAATAAACACGCAAAAAAAAAACATAATTCGTCTAAGCTTTGGTCTCCTGATGGCTACCTAATTTCTGTACAAAATAATCTAGCCACGGATAAAGCGGTCGCAGATTGTACACCTGTTGGCCGGGAAGGCATTAAGAAATCATACGCCATTTAAATATAATTTCTCCTTAATTATTCTACTTGAAGACACGTCCATTTTTTCACATTCAGATTTTTAGTTTTCCTTTGGATCAGAGTTGGTTCTTCGTGAGATACTTCGGTTTTCGTCTTTATTAGTAATTGAAGTGTTTTTTTTTTTCATTGGTAACGTAGTAGATGTCGATGGAATTAATGAACGCATATAGGCGCTATATTGCTATACGTATATTTATCGAATTACCGGTCAAAATTTGGCGAATTATCGGTAAAAATTTTAGGGTTTTTCTGGCGATTTACCGGTTTACCGATAAATCCCTAATATCGACAGGGAACCAGGAAACGTTTGTCAACGGGAACAGCACGAACGTTACGGTTGTGCAACTGCACTTCTCCGCCGTGTCGTTAACCCCGCGGCAACTTCTGTTTCGCGTCCCGAGACGACACAACGACGATAGTGATCTCCCCGGTCAAGTGTATATATACAAGATCGGATCGGAATCGCGCGACGTCTTTATCGCCGCTTTCTCTCCATTTCCTTTTTATCAGACGAGCTTGAAGCTACGTTTCACCTCTCTACGTGCCCACCGTCTGCGTCGAGTTTGTCAAATTTCTGAGACATCGATAAATATTATTATTAGGGGTGAGCGGGGACAAAAGTAACACTTTTTACATTTGGCCTAGCCTACAATTAGCTTTTGTAGATATAAAAATGCAAAATTGTGCCTTAAGATACTATGTTTCTTGGTCTATCGTTTGAGCCTAGATTCAGCGTTAAGTGATGAGTAGTTAAAAAATTACGGCAGTTTTCCGCAGGGATTGTTACTTTTATCCTGCAGGGGTAGCACGAAAGTAACATACCGTGGGAATGAAAGTAGCGCTAATTATTTTCAGGGGAATTTAGTAAAAACACTTCTTACAACGCAAAAAAAAAGGGTTTTTTATTATAACAAAAAAAAGAAACGGTAGAAAGAAACATTTAAATAAATATATTTTAAGTAACGATAAAAGCAAATAAATTTGAAATAACGATAGGCATATATTCTACAATGTTCAAACTTCAGCTCAGAATTTTTGAGACTTAATTTAACAAATAGTTTTTAAATAACAATCGATTGAAAAGTGGCAGGGTCAAATTGACCCAGCGTGACAACGGCGTTCGAAAAAGTAGGTGTGACAACTAGTGGTCCTTCTCGAGAAATTTTATAATTGCCTATTTTTTATTTCTCGAGAAATTATAGTATTTCTCGAGAAACTTAAGTCTAGGAAAAATATTATAAATCTCATTTATTTTCGTAAATGAATGTGTTACTAGTTAATCGCGAACGTATAAACACATCTACAATTTATAATACATCTTATTAATAACATTAATACCTATATGAGTTCCAATAGAAAATTACAGTAGAGAAGATTGGATATTATTAATTGTTGAAGGTGCTCTTAATTCTTATTTAAAAATTTAGAAAAATTGTATACTGAATTAAGTACCTAATGAGTTTCTTGTGGCTATTAAAGAAGAAATATAGAAAAGAGTAGATAAGACTATTGTATCCCGTATAAAATTTTGCATGATCCAGAATTTCTTCCAAAAGGGTCACAAGACGAATTTTTTCATTTAACAGCCAAGATAGATATTTCTAAATCGTCAAAATATAACAGTAACAGATTTTGCCACAAAAAATAGATTCGCTGACGCTACATTAGACGCATTGTGCTATATAAAAATAAATTTTAAAACCAAAAAGTAATATTTCGCTTTGTAAAAATTTTGTATTAAATAAATAAATTTACCAATTATATTTAATATCTGTTTCTTCATTTACACAAGTTTTGTATAAATTAGACAGGAATAATCATTTACTTAAAGTTCCCTTGCGTTCTTGATAAATATTATCAACATTATTCGAAAAGTATAATTTTTGCAATATTTTTTCCAATTTCTCGAGAATTCTCAAGAAATATGTTCTGATTTCTGATTTCTCGAGAAACAAAAAATATCGAGAAATCAGGAACACTAGTGACAACCGAGGGTTAAACCAAACAGGTAAAACTCAGCCCATTTTCATACTTGCCTGTACATAGGAATCATGGCGTTGAAAGGGTGAAATTATAATACTCCTTATAAGTAAGAACAATTTTGAAACTCGAAACAGACATACCGCGCTAAATGATATACCCAAGATTTTATAATTAAAATAAAACATTTTACTGTGACACGTTCGGTGCGGAACGAGAAACTCAGAAAACCAGCAGTGAACGTTTTAATCCAAACGAGTGGCACCGTTTTCACGTGCATCGATTATTTAAGAACGGTTGAAATTAGACGTGCACCACGAAGGGGCCAGAATTCTCAATAAAATTCTTTCCTCTTTTGGAAACAAATTAGCAACATTCGTTAGTCGCGATCGATCGCGTCAGAAACGCTCTTCGCCTGGACGATTCGTAAGGAGAAATTGTGTGGTCTGATTTCAGGCGGTGAAACTGGAGTCGGTGCATCAAGGGAGGACGAGATACCTGGTGGTGGTGTCCTGCACGGGAAGGCAGGATGCCGAGGAGAGTTGCCTTCTTGGTATCGATTGTCACGACAGGGCGACCGTTGGTCTCGTGCTTCGAGTACTGGCCGACACTGCCATTACTCTCGACGGCGACGGGTACGTTGGCTCCTTTCAAATTTCTTTACAGCTTCAGCCAGTCCTCGTACCCAAGTAGTTGTATACCTCCGTGTAGCCTTGCTCGCAATTTTATCGCTCGGTCTCTGCTGAACAGCCATGTACAGTAGTGCCTCGAAAGAAGGACGGGGTTTCTGGAAAGCATGCAACCACCTTTGTTCCGGCAGTGAAACTGCTAGGGGTGACGACACCCCCTAAAAAAAAATTGTGAGTTTTCATATTATCGAAAATATTTGCGAAACCGTAAAAGATATGGGGAAAGTGTTTTTTTAAGGTGGTGGGTTTACCCTGAACTGCCCAAAATCAGGCCCTTCTTCAAACGCACATTCTGAAGTAATAAATGAATACAGAGATCATTTTTGTTTGACTTTTTAAGCGTCATTTCGTTGCCTTTGATGCGCAAAAAGAAATTTTTTAATAGATTTATAGGAAGAAAAGTTATAAATATAAATGTGCGAGCGTGAACGCGATTCCGGACAGGTGAATTACCTAAAACACAAAGTAAAGGCATTTTTATAATCTGTAAGACAGTATCCATCTTGTGCAGGAAGCAAAATTTTGATGAACAAATTAATACAATTTTTATGTTGATGTTTCTGATTTTATCCCTTTTTTTGCAGGAAAAATATTTTTTATCTTTTTTTAAGAATTTATATTGGAAATGTGCTCCCAATACATGGAGGAGAATAGTTTCCTGCAGCTCCCTGTAAATTTTCATTCAAATCGTTGAAGCGGTTTTCGTTTTATGTTCACCGTTTTGGAAAACGTAGTTTCTGGGAAATCGCGTTTAAAGTTGGACATCGTTATTCGATCTCATGTGCAGGCTCGTATATTTTTTACTGTAATTCCTTCCTTCTTTAGAATTTCGGGGCCCGCTTGCGCTTAAAGTGCGTAGAAAAGATGTAGCTAGCGGAATATGCAAACATCCTAAAACCAATTTTCGATAATTTTTAGGGTAACCCCCTTAATGCAATGATTTACGTTTTTTGACGTCCTATGAAAACGGCGATACAGAATTTTCGAAAAGAATATTTTCTCCCGAATTTATCTCCATCACTCTTTTCTCGAAAATTATTTGTCAGCGTATTATGATATCAAAAAACATAAAACTTTGAAGCAAACTTTCTTTTCGAAATCTTTAACGATTTCACAGATATTCGCGATAACATGAAAGCTCACAATTTCTTCGAGGGGCTGTTTACCCTGCATGTAAAGATAATTAAAGTCGAATTAAGTCGTTTTATCCATATGAACGTTACGTGCCTACTATCTTTTAGCATCTTTACTGCTTTTGTGCAAGTGCGATTACTAAATTTTCGTGTTCGCTTGACTCGTCTCCTTTGATACAGGGAAAACTTTAAATGACCAGTTCGCTCGTATTTGCCAATTGACTGGCCAATCTCGTTACTGGCACCGGGGAGGTTAAGTTTTTATTCCACGCTGGAAGAGCCAGTCGAGTATGATTCGTGGAGGCGACGAACAGGCTCCTCGGAACTGCAAACATCCTGCATTCATCGCCTCGATATCTGCGGATCGGGGTATGCACATATTTTGCACGCGCGACGGAACAAAAGGAAAATCCGCCGGCGGATAAATAAATCGACCGCGGGTCCGTTTCTTCCCCTCCCCTCTTGCTACTCCCTTTGTACAGGATACGAGCGATTAACGCGGACGCCAAGCTGGAAATAAGATGGAGCGTCGATGCAAAAAGCGATATCACCCGAGTAAGACTCGCTTGGCTCTTATGTAACGCCGCTGACTGGAAGGCACGTGTACGAAAATGCTAATTAAATCAGCGATGGACGTTTCAGAAAATATTCAAGGGGCAAATAGAAATCTTCACTCGCCCGTAGACTTTGATCCTCGGATCCCAATTTCGGATTTATACTGAGCACAGATGAACGTGACGTCCACGAAGTTAATCGCGAAAAGCAGGCTTCTTTATCGGGCATCAGATCAAAGTTACATTTAATCACGCGCAGTCCCTTTGGTAATTTCCCGTTCTACCACAGCGCCGTGTAGAATCTGCTCGCAGATGTCGTTCGAGCGATCATGAACTACAATAACTACGTGGTCAGTATTACATCATGAACTAACAGATTTTGTAATCTATTAGGTCGGTGCAAAGGGTTTGTTCGCTCACTGTCAGGTGATATTATGTGTGCAGAAATGCTTTCTCGCTACGACTACTTGTCCATACATTTATCAGGAAAGCGAGAAAAGTTGATAGATAGCCAAGGAGAATACTCTGACTAGGAAGACATGTAAATTAAAATTTTCACTTTTAACGCCTCATGGTCATTTTGCGTACAATAGACCCGCCTTTTAACTTTGGAGCTTGATACCGGTTAGTTCCTGACTTCGAAATGGCATTGGCCTGACTTTTTACGGAAATTTGAGGTTTCCTCTTCCGATAGAGACAGGCAGTTTCTGGATCAGAAGAGCGTTCGTTGGTGAGTGACAGCCGTTAGAAAACCATTCAGATCTCAAAGTAAATACTTCTTTTGAAACGCACACTATGAAACTATATTTTCGAAAAGAATTATATGTTATTAGTATCAGCCAAAATCTGTACGAAAATGAATTGAAAAATAAAAAAGTTATGATTTTTTTTTAAGTAAAAAAATTCATTTTTATGTATTTTTGTAACTATTGGGATTTTTTTGTCCCATTTATATTATAATAATAATAATAATAATAATAATAATAATAATAATAATAATAATAATAATAATAATAATAATAATAATTTACAATTAGTAACAAGTAGTATATGGAACTTAGAAGTTATTCGAATTACGGATAAGAAAATAAGGGAGAGTGGGTTAAACACGAACGCGGGGTAATCGCGAATGCGATGGTTACGGCGTTTTAATAAATAAAAACTAACTTGCCACTCAACTAGCTAATAGTTTAGGTCGTATCCACTGCCGGCATAGGTGCGTTGAAAGCAGAGAGCCAGTTGGACAGAACTATCCTGGCAGATGTTACCATTTGACCAAGGCTTGACAGACTTCAAACAATCTCGCCAAACCTTGCGTCACTCAAAGGCCTATCGATGCTAGTTCGGGTTTTATTTGTTCATCGCTCCTTCGAACAGCAGGGAAAGCGAACAGGATTTTACGGGTTATCAGCCGTTTACTCCCGCAGATAGTTCCGTACTTTCTCCTCTGGCTCTACGCAGTTCTATTCCGCGTCGGATAAAAACGATAAATCGCTTGGCTGCAAGACAGCTAACCTGCAATTAACATTCTGACGACCATCGAAGTTATGCCTGATCGTGCCTTTTCTAAACATCGCGTTAGCGTTATGCTCAGGATCGTGGTATTATACATCTCTTCAAGCACTTGCCAAAACATTCGCCATGCCTCTTAAAGGAATAAAGCACTGAAGGTGTGTGAAAAGTATACGAGCATTCTTCGTACGAGCAAAGATGGATTTCTAACTTTACACCCCCCACCTGTACATGTTTTATCAAATTGTATATATTTTTTCAGACAAAAATAGATAATATTTTTACTGTTACGGGTTAGGTTATTCAATTGGATTGTTATTCAATTTAAGGGGTCAGTCCACTGTGACGGTTTGAAAAATTAAGCTCTTTTTAAAGATTTTTTTCTCCGTTGATACAACGTATAATGCAATAAATGTTTTTGTTATTTATTAATCTACTCTTATATTATACAAACAAATATTAAAAGAATTTTTTTAATTTGTTTTCAAACTTTAAACGCGATTATCTCAAAACGACATTTTTTCAACTGGTGCAGGTGATTGCAAAAAAACTATTTGATCAATCAGTCTGAAATTTTTACACTTTATTCGGCACATCAGTGGCTATGGTCGGGACTACAGAAGCCTTTTTTTATTAAACTTTTCATACTTTTACAAGGCAAAATGCTTGAAAAATTCACCGTATTTCGACACTTAAACTTCAAACGTCCGCCATTTTGTTAATTTTTTATCAGTAAATGTAATCCTACTCCCGGCCATAGCCACTGATGTGCTGAATAACGTGTAAAAATTTCAGACTGATTGGTCAAATAGTTTTTTTGCAATCACCTGCACCAGTTGAAAAAATGTCGTTTTGAGATAATCGTGTTTAAAGTTCTAAAACAAATTAAAAAAATTCTTTAAATATTTTTTTATATAATATAAGAGTAGATTAATAAATACCAAAAAGATTTATTGCATTATATGGTGTAACTACGGAGAAAAAAATCTTTAAAAAGAGCTTAATTTTTCAAACCGTCACAGTGGACTGACCCCTTAAGGGGGAGGTTCCGGTCTAAAAGTCGATTTTTTTTATTTCATTTTTCGAATGTTCAACGTTTTGGGCATACGTGTTAAAAAGAATTGGTTGAAAATCGTAAAATTCCCGAAGTTATAGGCCACTCGGCACTCACGTAAATCTTTAAACGCGTTTTTCCTGTTCTTTTCATTAATAAATAAAAACTATGAATAAATAATGCGTTTTCTCGAATACACATGCTATTACCTAAGAATTAGTAGATGTCCCGTTTTGAAGAAAAAAATAAACAGTCACGTTAGGTATAACTGTCCAAGCCGATATTGCTTAATCTCCGGTAAATGCAAATTTAAAGTTCAATCTATTACAATAAAATCTAGAAATAATGGAAAGCCATTGCAAAATACATCAGTGTTTCATATGCAGATTTTTATTAATCTACTGAGAAAACCTTAGAAAGTAATTGCTTCGATTAATCCTTAAGGATGTCAGGGTGGAATGATGGACTTGGTCAGATCTTCTTGGATACAAAGTTATGAAAGTATGTTTCGTGACAAAGTTTCCCGCGACTTTGCTTCATTGAAGGTCAGCTGAAAGTCAGCGTGCTCGCACCGTTGAATTCTTATTTTCATAAGTTACAACATTACATCAGAAACACGTCAGTCATCCCATTAAAAAAAAAAACATCAGTGACCTTGATATTTTTAAAAACTGATGTCGAAAAAAAAATCCATTTTCCGTCGGCGTATTTCAATGTATAACGATTCTTGTATATTTACAAAATTTATGTGCATTTTCCAAAAGCCTTATTCTCTATAAATTCCTAAAAAAAATACCTATATTATACTGGCCTTCGAAGGAGAAAGCTGTAAAAATCGTTTTTCTTTCAACCTTCTAAACGAGAATGCCCCCTTAGTCCGCAACAGGCTATACCATCTCGCAAAATTCGAACGTGATCCCTCCTCCTTCCGCCCAGCCCCAGAGACCACTTTCTAACCGGTCCCGCGGTGTCTGCGTCCGGTTCCTTTCGGTTCTCCTGCGAGTGTGACTCATTAGCGCGGCGCGCGCACTCGAGCCCGAACCCGGCAATTAGGTGAATAAAACGCTGCCCCCTCGAAACGGTACATCGAGCAGCGACGGAGGGGGCGGGCGCGTACCAGCTACCAGCGGTGCGCGGCGGAAAGGTGAACGCGAAGGTCAGCGCCGCTCTCTTTTGCTTGTCGAGGGGCATACGGGCGTAGGGAAATGGAGCGCGTTACCGTAAGCCACGTTAGAGCAAGGTGCTTGACAGGTGAGCACCAAGGTCTCGGTGGAAGGTCGTGCCAGTAGCTGGCAGAGCCATCGTAGTCGGCTCGCGTCGTTTCTCCTTGCTCCACTGTCATTTGGAGGCAGTGCGCAATATTCGCTTCCAAAACTCGCGTCTTTAAGCCTCGTGGCCACTAGCAACAAACTTGCGACGTTTATTGCGCAAGAAACTTGCACGAGTGTTTACACTACAGCAATATTCTTGCCTGCAAGTAGTTGCCAGGAAAATCTTGCTGAAGATATGTCCCTCGTGTCTAAACCACGGTGTAATAGACAGGTGTTCCGACTCTGCACCTTTTACCCCATCGATTTTGTGTGCCGATTACTGTTTAGTTTGCCTGGCCGCCGCGAGAGGCGTCGTGACTTAGAAGGCATATACATATGTGTTAATGAGATTGTGGTAGTAAAGATTGTAATGGTATCACTGGGCTTGCCAGAAAAATCCTGCGCGTAATGGAGGGGGAACATGCCACACGCATGCGTGGCGTGTTCCCCTTCCACTACGAGTAGGAATTCCATACCAGGCCTGTATAATATATGTAAATACCTTTACAACAGCCACGAAATCTGCCGGGCGCCAGAAGAACTAGGACGAAAGTCACCCATGCTGGACAGGAGTCGGAGAACACCTGTCTATTACACCACTCTACACTGCAGTGTTACGCCTGAGAGTTGACAGCAAATATTTATACATAAAGTATCTACTATACTGTCGGTCCAACAAACTAGAATTTAGAATTAGTCGAATAAAAATTTAGTTGAATAAAAACGTATTCGTTATTCTCGAATAACTTCACTTTATTCGAAATTTTTATTCGAGTTCATTCGAATACAAATTTATTCGACTAATGCCCAACTCTGCCGCTTCACTGATTTTACGATCTCGGTACGCATACCTCTCCCAGCTACTACATCAGACAATCGAGCGCGTAACGCAGACTAGTGTGCCGACTCTTCCCGCGTGAACGAGCTAAGAATCACCGGGAACGACGATGAAGCAGTCCGCCAGGAAGTCTCGTCCGCGACGTAAGCTCCTGTTATACGTCTCACATCCTGATGTCACGCTTGGGACGCCCTGCGTCAAGCTTGAAACCTAGTAATCTTAAACATTGGTACCGCTGCCATGCTCCTGTCGGAAAGTCGGCCGTGCCGCACACCCCAACGTCCCGCTAGGGGGACACAGTTACTTCTGAAAGCTACCCACGAACCAGGTACCCGCTTCAGCGCGCTTATTCCGGGGAAAAGGCGGCGATTACGCTCCGGCAGCGTAAAGTCTCCGTGGGTTTTTTTTTTCCTCTCTCTAACTGGTCGTTACCAACCCTCGGCGATGTTGGTGGCTTGTAACGGCGGGAGGTACCGTTTCTCCAGGGGAAAGCTGTTAGTGGAATTGTAACGGACTTCCCGGAAACCTGACGTCGAACTTGGGGCCGTTCAGTTCCAGGGCGACTGGCGGCGCTCGCGTGGTCGTCGATTTTTACAACGCATGGGCTTTTACATAATGCGTAATTAACGGTTATGCTGGATGTGCAGCGTGTGTCGTAACGAGCGGGAGGGGGTGGGGGAGGTGGTTGCGTTACCATTGCAGTTACGAGCTGAGAGTTTGTTCGGCTGCGTGACGCCAATTGCCGCCGCGAAATCGGGGCTGAATAATCGCTGGCCTAGAGGAGAAAGAGTAAACAAGGAGTAGCTGGCGAAGGGGGACGCCAAGCATTAGGAGTTTCAAACCTTCCCCAGAGCTATTTGATCGGTTAATCTTTTTCCTTTTATGTCTCAAAATATGGAGTTAGAATGTGTACAAAGCAATAGGGAGGAAATGGGGATAGTTGCGTACCTACTTGGAGCTCCGAACCTTTGCCAGCCATTTCTCTGCTTTTAAGCTTGGAAATATTTGCGGAATTACTGACGTACCAAGCAATTGCGAGACGAGGTCTAGAAGACAAGGATAACTGAACAAACACTCGGAGCTTCGAAACTGTTCTGTCGTTTAATGCGTCTTGCTTTGCCTGCGATTTTCCCTGCGCACGCTTCAAAATGTAGAATTATGTGTGATTATAAAAATAAATGTGGGTACGCCTAGCTGGGAACAGTGAGGTCTGGTAAACAAAGATAACTGAACGCTTGGAGCTGCGAAACTGTTGCAGTCTTATTTTTTCGATTAATCAGTACCTACGCCTTCCTTTGCCGCCAATCTCCTATTTTTAAGCTTCGAGCTATAAAATTACAGATATACCGAGCAATAGTGACGTCTCCAATGCATAGGCCCAAATTAGAAAATGAAACACTGAGTGGAACTCCGTAATCCAAGTTCCGTGTGCATAGTGAAGTGACGAATAGTTTGGAGGTTTGGCAAGCGATCTAGTATCGAGGACTATTTAAACCGGAACTCTTTTATCTCTCACCTTTTCCAACGCCTACGAACCCCACTATTCGGTTAAGTCGACTATCCGGCCACCTTTGTAGTCGGCGACTAGTCGGCAAAAAAGGCCGATTGATCGGCTTCCTTTTTGTGAATACTTACCCATTTTCTCTGTCTCTCTTTTTTCTAACGAGTTTTATAATTATGCTACATCTCTATGTACCGACTAGTGGCTGACTAGTCGGTTAAGGGGTTACCGCATCCTCAGGCGCTCCAAACAGCACTAAAATATTTAGACGAATTTTTTTTACTGATAATATGAGGTTGAAAATTATTTCTTTCCTTCTTATGTGTAGAGCATTACATTTCTACCGAACACTTTGTAACGAAAAAATTAATTTTTGTTCTTGGAATGTGAACTAAAATACCCTGAAAGTTTGGAAAAGATCCGCTCAACAGTTTCTTAGAAAAAAATTCCGAAGAATCACCTTATTCCTAGCGTCCTAAATAGGGCTCTCCCTTAAGCCAACTTATCTGGTCACTTTTGTAATCGGCGACTAGTCTGCTTCTTGGGGGCCGATTAATCGGCTAGTCGGCCAAAACCCTAGTCGGTACATCTCTAATACTTATAAATGAATTGGACATAAATGTCGCAAAGCTGAGTGGGCTCAACGACTGCCTCAGAGCCTAATTATGTCGCTTCGTTTCGACCGACGATAAAATAGTCGGTTAACCTGTTAACCGGCACATTTTTCAATCGAAAGTGCTCCTTAGCTGCGTAATGACAAATGGCAAAAAAGGAGTTAACTCGTCTTGCCCATAGCGGGCACGAATATGTCTTAATGTTATTTCTGATGCAAGTAGAACGGTAAACCTAAAGACAGAGGGATCTCCACCGATAAATAGGCACAGAATTTACTCTCGAAATATTATTAGTAAGCAAAGTGAATTTTTATTTTAATCTATTAATCATATATGATGAAAATGGCAAAGGGAAAAGGAACAAAATGAAAGCGAAGAGACATCGGAAGGTATACTGTCTCTGTAGTGGCAATTAGAAACAGATGATATTTGTATTCTTTCGCAACGGGCGCGGTTTCGTAATATCAGCGACGAGTTAACTCGTCCTCGCCGGTTAACAGGTTTAATGCGTGATCGGTGGTTTGCCCTGTATAACTTGAACGACATGACCCTCGAATGTTCCAGGACACTCGATACCTGATTCTTTTCTTCCCTTTTCTGTTACAGAGGCTTCAGCGTCAGCGTTTGCGGTCGACAGCACATTTTCAAGCCAGTATCGGTGCAGGCTATGTGGTAAGTCGAGTTTTTCAAATGACGCAAATCGAAATATGTAGCTTAAAATTTACGAAGTATCCTTTGTATTTCTGTTCATTTACTTGTTAAGCTTTCTAATCGATTCATTGTCAGAACAAAGTAACTTCATAGAAAAAAAACCCTTCATCCTTAGTGTTCTGTTTGGGACATTTTCACCTTTTAAGATTCGAGATACAGAATTGTAGGTACACCCAGATATATTGCGAGGTCTAGTAAACAAAGATAGTTGAACAGTTGGAGTAATCGTCGTACTTTTAAGCCTCAACATGTACCATTATAGCAAAGTATAGGTACATCGAGCAATAGCCAGGTTTAGGAAACGAGGATAGCTAAACACTTCAAGTTTCAAAGCAGTTCCAACCCTATTTAATACCTGGTTATACCCAGTCAGGCGGCCGGAAAGAGGTGAATGTTTGTGAATTTTTTTTGAAGAAGCGCAAGCGTATATTTTTACAAAACTTTTTGCGCTTAAGAGAGTAACATTTAAAGAACATTTGGTAATTTTTTCGTAGAAAAATATTCACGTTTATGATAAAGTAACAACCGACATCCAAGAAGCATTTTTAAAAGTTTGCTTCTGCGGAGAGCACTGCCATTCGGAACCAGATTATCTAAAATCAAAAAACAAAAAAGATTTCGTTAGTATATTAATGTATCTTCCGATCGACGGAGAGAATTTAACGAAATCTTTTTTGTTTTTTTGATTTTAGATAATCTGGTTCCGAATGGCAGTGCTCTCCGTAAAACCAAATTTTTAAAAATGCTTATTGGATTCGGTTCTTATTTTATTATAAACGTAAATATTTTTCTACGAAAAAATTACCAAATGCTCTTCAAAGGTTGCTCTTTCAAGTGCAAAATGTTCTGTAACAATATATGCTTCTGATTTTTCAAAAAAAATTCACAAACATTCGCCTCTTTTCGGCCGCCTGACTGGGTATAACCCCTTAATCGATCGATTTGTACACCTCATCTTTCTTTGCCAATCACATTCCTTTTAATGGCATATGTGATAAGTTCATGAAGAGACTGACCTAACTTCTTATAGATTTCATTCGTTTATCAGAGTATCTTCATTTCTGAATATGATGCTACCTTTTGTACCAGCGGCCATGGCCGTGATGGAAACACCGGTTCCCGTAAGATCACCGAAGTTAAACATCACGGAGCGGCGTACTGGGGAAAGATGGGTGACCATCACCTGTCTCCCGGTGCGTCGCTGCTGCTGGGACCCGAAGGAGAGAGGAGGGAAACAGGAAAAAAAAAATGACTATCGTTCGTTGGGCAATATAAGTGAAATGCTTGAAACGCCATCCTGTGTGTTAAAAAAACACACAGGAAAACAAAAAATACAAATACATGCTACCATTTGTTTGATCAGAACAAGAGGGTGGTTAAGTTTAATTTCACTGCCAAAGGACGTTCTGTGACCACTTCCTACCTGGCAATACTGAACAGCATACCTTCTTTATAAACGAAAAGGCCAAATTGCTTACCAGTAAGCTTAATTTCTGTGTCGTTTCTAAGATAAACGATTCAATTGACCGAGAACGGCCATTGTCGCGAACCTAATAACCATGACTAATAAATAACGTCGCGTAATTGCGATAGATGGTCCGAGACGACACCCACGGAAGACGCACAGAGTCGACCTACAGTCAGAACGGGCGCGAAAGGATCCGACCCACGTGCACGCGGAACACGATCGATCTTTCAAATGGAACTAATAATAAGTCCACTTCTCTTGTATCGCAGCTGCATCTTACCTTTCTCTGCTCGAGTAGTGCACTCACACCGAGGACAGTTGCGTTTTACAAAGAGGAGTTGGAACCAAGACCAGTGTTCTTTTCAACGAAACTGGCCAAGCAACTGGTAACTGGAAAATGAAAATATCTCGATATTTTGCAGAAATAAAATTCAGGTGGCCCCAGTGACGTAGATACTAGGGTTTGTCGGTTTTTATTTATGAATTGGTAAAATTCGAAAACCGGGTTTTAAATTTAAAAAAAAAAAACGGTTTTATGTATTAGAATTAATATGCAGAAATTAATAATTATTTAATTAGAAACGTTAACATTTTTACTTGAAACTCGCCTGTTTCAAACTGTTATATAAAGGTTCTGACTGAAAGAGTTATTCAGAACCTTTATTCGGAATAACCGTTATAAAGAACCTAAATATCAGACTATATAAGTATAAGTTACGGTTCCTATATAGCTCTATAACTTTTATATTTTAGGTTCTATAACTTTTATTTTTTAGGTTCTATATTAGTTAGAAAGCGGTTATAGAACCGATTCTTGTAACGATTGTACAGAATTTTACAGTAAATGTAATCAGAACCTAAAAAATAAAACTTATAGAACCTAAAAAATAAAACTTATAGAACCTAAAAAATAAAACTTATAGGACCTAAAAAATAAAAGTTATAGGACCTAAAAAATAAAAGTTATAGAACCTAAAAAATAAAAGTTATAGAACCTAAAAAATAGAAGTTACAGAGCTATATAGGAACCGTAACTTATACTTATATAGCCTGATATTTAGCTTCTTTATAACGGTTATTCCGAATAAAGGTTCTTCATAACTCTTTCAAGAACCGAAATTTTTATAATAACAGTTTCAAGCCCCGATCCTAACTGAACGAAATGAAAAAATTAACGATAAATAAATGACTTCATTCAGAAAATGTTTTGTGTCGCGTTTCGACCCGAAATGCCCCACTGTGCGTCGTGCAACCACAGGAACAATATTATCAATATTTCCCAACGTATTAAAAGAATTAATGCTTGTACAAACAAAACGATTCATTTCCTTCGAATCATACCATCGCATGTACCTATGTTGACAAACAGAAACGCGCAGAGGATTTTCTGAAAACCGAGTTACACCCCACTCTGTATAATTAAAAACTGTCCAAGTAAGATCGAGTATGGGTTCATTTCTACCTGAAATCCTGGCCCAGTCACTGGCAATACTTTCATAGAGATGTAATAGAAAACCGAAATGTTAATTCTCGGTGCTTTGGGGGAGGGTTTTTCAAAAATGTCGACGTGAAAACACGTCGGACCAGCGCGTGCAGGATGGGAGTCTCTCGGCGCGTAAACACGGCCACGTCAGTGAGAGCGTTAAAAAGAAATTCCCGCCCAGGGAATTCGCACCCTTCTCCCCTGCGCTTAGATTCGCCACGTGCTCGCCAAAAGGGCGCATTGCGCGGAGCGAGGCCACTTTTCGGCTGGGTAGAATGCTGGAAAGGAAGAATCGAGGCGCAACCGAGATCCTTATCGACGCGGAAGAGGATCAAGCTGAATGGAAGGAAAAATGAAGCGTGGGCCGTGGCTTAATTGGTCGGCATCGCAATTGTCTTGTGCCACGGGTGGACGATGAGGAACTTTCTTGCCTGCCCAACCTCTTCCGCTCGTGGATTTTTCAACGCGGGTGAAAACGCGTCCCGATCTTCCCACGCGAACCTTACATCCTTGCGATTATGCCTGACGGCCCCTTTTGTTCTCGCGCTTCCCCTTTAGAAACTGGTCTGTGCAATTTGGCCGCTAGGTCGGATTTCGATTTCTGACTCTAATAATGACCGATGGGACTGATCGAACAGTTTCTCACGGTTCTCAGGAAATTCGATGATCAAACACCGTAGGTAGTTTTTTAAGTAACTAGCGTCCCCCGCGTCGGCTTCGAGATACTAGCGTGACTGCTTCGTGTTTATTAGAATTAATATATTTTAAGGAAATTAAGTATTTAAAAAAAAAAGGTTAATTTCTTCATAATATTTTGGAGAAGAGAACATTCTCTCCTTTGGGAGATGTACTTTTCCTTCGACGCAACATATACCAGGCGCTTCTTCTTTGCATGTTAATAACGTAGCCTATGTCCGTCCTAGAGTATCCAGGAATAACGTGTTAAAATTTCAGGAAGATCGGTTCGATAGGTCTTGAGTTTTGCGCGACATAAAAATCGGCTCTCTCTTTATATAATAGTGTAGATGCAGATGCAGTGACTTCGGTACATGGGTTAGGCGAGGATAAACAGCTTTCTGTTAATCAAACATGTACTGTAGGGTAAATGTTCCAATTGCTGCCAGCGTCCTTATTACTGCCACTTCATTTGTTTTACTTAATAAACACGCAACGTATAAAGAATAGTGTAAAAAAGAATTTATCATAAAATTGGCACTGTTCTTCTTATTATAATAGCACATTACTTTATACGTTACGTTTTTATTAAGTGGAATAAATAAAGTGGCAGTAATAGGGACACTGACGGTAAATGGGACATCTACCCTACGTAAAGCTGAAGTATTTGGTCACTTGTTACATGTACGTTTGATAGCAGAGAATATATTACAGAATAAAACATAACAGTTGATTATTGCTTGCCTTCGTCAAATTACTACTTCTCTTTTTATCTTGGTATATTGGATTTGCCACTTTAATCAATAGATAAGCCTATCACTGCTACTTTTTATGCGATCGAACTGTTCATATCCTGATAGCTTGTATTCCATTTCTGCGCTTTAGAATTGTTTAATGGCATTTGATTTTTGGCAATTTTGTAAATATTTTATGATTGGTCATGTCGCTGGCAATTGTTTTGCTGTCAAGAAAACGTTTGTACGACCAAAATGAACAGCTGTGTCTCAGGGAAGAGGAGCCTTTGATAAAATCCCTTTAATTTTGTTTGACAAAAATCTTCGTGGCTCAGCTTTGACACCGACTTGCACTAATAAACTCTCCAAATACTTGACAAATAATTTTCACGAGAACTTCAAAATATATACTTTCGAATATACTACCGTTTATTTAAAAAAAAAGTCTTCGAATTTAAAAAAAAAATTCTGAATATACTTGCGTTTTCAGACCTTGCAGGTAGGCATAACCCCTTAACGACAGCTGGATAATGGAGTTCGTGACACGAATATCTAACAATATAGAAGTGCTAATACCCTTATGTACATACAGAATAAATAATGAATCCTCTGATGTATAGAACTGTGAAAGTATCGATACCTACTGATCGCATAAAAAAAAACTAACATAAAGAATCAATACTTACTAATATTATTTGATTATCGCATATTCACACATACTTTTCACACAGGTTTGCATACTTTGCTGCTGGGAATCAATAAATAAAAACTATCATTCCCATAAATACCCAATACTATCTTCTGTTAATCTCAAGTTGAGCCAATTAAATAAAATTAAATTCTCCTCTAACACTCCACCTCTGAAATGTCGAAAGAAAAAACAATTCCTTGGAATTAATCGTCCAAGTACGTTTCATCCTTCAGGTTCTGAGTTTTAATTGCTAAATAGAATAATTGATTTTCCACGTAGGAGCAAGATTCAATCGATTCGTCAATTGTCGAGGGGTTTGCACGATAACGTTTCGCGTGAGACTGCGCTGACAACTTTGATGTTGGTATCAATCGTTCCCCTCCACCATGTCGCCAAACTCTCTGCCAGTCCGCATCACTGGTGGCCAGATACCAGCCCCCTAGACGCGTATCCGTCAGTGACTCTATTGTCGAGAAACACGTGGCGAGGACCGTTACGGCACAGACGAGAACTCCGTCGGTCTATCGTCGTTGACGTTCTCGTCGTGGTCGTCCTATTTTTGGAGAAGCCTCGTTGGGCTCGACCATCCACGTGGTGGGGTTGCTCGCGACCATGGACCATCGACCGCGCCATTTATGGGCGCGTCGCGACGCATGGTCACTTTGCCGAATCGCGCTCTGTTGACCCTGAAACCCTGCTTCCACCCCCAACCGTTAATTCGACGCTGCATGCTGCACTTTTATGCGGGCATAGGTAACTCACGACGGAACTTCGATAACCCGAAAATTTCGATTTTTTTTTTAAATGCGCAGGTTTGTAGGGGACCTCAATAAAAGTACCAGACAATTTTTCTTTTGCTACTCTTTGGTTCCTCAGGGTGCAAACAACCCTTAAAGATTAATGCACGTTTCATTATGTACGTTAAACTATGCATCTTCATCGTTTATAAACTGTATTGCAAATTAATTTAAACGTAAAAATATGTTTTTTTTTTATCTTCAAATAAGTACTTAACGACTGGTCACATAGAATAGCCTGTTTTTGCAGACTTTTTCTAGGAGAAATGAAATAAATATTAGCATTTAACGTAACCAGATTTAAACATGTTAGATGTCTTCGTTTAAAATCTCATCCCACAATTTTTCAGTGCATTCTCAATCACAGCAATTTCTACAAAGTGCAGTTTATTTGAAATTGAAATACAAGAATTTTCAGCAATGGTTAAGCAAATACGTATGGCAGGCGTCGCGCGGTGCGTTAATTAAAATTAAAGAATGACTGTAAACGAGACGCGAAGTTTGCCCTCGTTGAATTAAAAGATTCTCCTAAGTGAACGAATAATTCATTTAATTTGAAAAATCTTCGATTAAAAAACCGTAATTTATATTTAGGCAGGCGTGTTTTTATAGTTTCTACAAAATCGACTGTACGCGAACTACGTGGCCTCGTGAAAACAGCAAGTTCCTCACCCCTGTTTTAGTGATCCTGAAACCCTTTCGCGGATGGTGGGATAAAGATTTGCAAGATATTTTCATGCATTCTGAGTGCAGCGCCTTGACACAGAAATCCTGGGCAGGCTTCTAGGTGATCCAGGAATCGTGCCAGTTGAAGGATCTTAATTAATGCGCATAACCTAATTAATCCGCGGTCGCCTTGCGTCCGAGACCAGTCACCGAAATTGCTATGAAGTTTTTGCCCTTCCTACTTCGTCCCGATCCCGAGGCTCCTTGAGCGAAGCATCAAAAAGGCGTGCCCCACATGGGCGGGCAATAAATAATTATCACGCTCCGCGTCACTATTTACATAGCTAATTAACGATCGCCGGCGAACAGAGCGTGGAGCTGCTCTGGTGGGAGGGGGCCGGGCGGCGGAGCTGGGATATATTTTACGTTCGCCAGTTACTTTCACTGCTGTCGCGCTGCACGTCGATTCGTAATGCTATCCGCGTGTTAGGTAATCGATGAATAACGAAGCGACAGCGCGGAAAGAAAGCGGTAATTCGACAGGAAATTTCGCGTTTGGCGCGCTTCGTGAATGGGACGTGGGATTCTGCGCGATTGGAGGGGGGTGTCTAGTAGCGATAGAAGCTATGCCGTGGATAGTATCGGAACGTGAAAAGAATCGTTGAATCTTGCGCGGATATTTTGAGGAACCGCAGGAATGCTTATAAGCATTATATTATTGGAATAAAAACATTATTCACAGATGTTACCGATTCCGAACAGAGTATGTAGCTTGGAATCTTAACCCTCGCTTGCAGGTGGCTGGGTCATTTCTGACCCGTATAACCAGATGCTTTCGGGAGAGAACAAGTGTATTATTAAGATATATTCGATTTTGTAATTTCAATTATCCAGTATAGTTTTTGTAGTTAGGTATGCTTTATCACAGTTTTGATAGTAAAAAATAAAAACAGAAAGGGAAACCTGCACATAGTCCAGATGTTTTATTTGTATGTAATAATTGCCAACAATACGTTTTTAACATACATGCAATGAAAGAAAGTGGAACTTAGTGTATACTGTGTAATAATAATGATAGGTAAATAATTTTTTTTTATAACATTTCCAAGTGTAGTTCCCTGCGTTTTGCCCCAATGTAACAGTAATATTCGCTTAAAAAATAAAATTGTTTATGTACTTTTTCATGGGTCAAAGTTGACCCACCTGTAGTAGTAGTAAACTTCCACCCCTAGTAAAGCTTGATTGGTGCGATGACTAGTTTATAAGTTATTTGTTTATTAATATTTTTTTTCTATAGTATGGAGTAATGTTAATGCTTATTTAAATCTATAATCTTTATCTACTGTTACCAGCGGCCGTAGCCGTGATGGAAACACCGGTTCTCGTTAGATCACCGAAGATGTTAAGCATCACGGGGCGGGGTACTGGAGAAAGATGGGAGACCACCACCTTTCTCCCGGTACGCTGCTGCTGCTGCTGGGACTTGAAAGAAAGAGGAGGGAAAAAAGAATGGGACTATAGTTCGTTGGTCAATATAAGCAAAAATAAGCTTGAAACGCTATCCAGCTTAAACACACAGGAGAAACAATAAAACATAAAACAACAACATATATCTACTGTTTCAGTTTTAAGCAGGGCCAGGAAACACAGTTTTAGGTATATATCGTGGTCAGTGAATGTTAGTTTTTACAGGTGGTCCATGAACACCCCACGAGGATACTTATGCTTCAGAAATTCACGTGCGCGCTGCGGGTTTAAAGGGGTATTCTAGTCTAGACACTCATTTTGAAGGTGATATTTGGAAATTAATTCTGGAAAACCTATCGCACCTACAGTACAGAGATTTTGCACACGTATTTAGTAGTGTTTGAACTATCAACACAAATTTTTGGAATGCGGTATATTGAAATTTGAACAAGTTACACGCCGAAGCGCAGGTCATGTCACCAGACAACGACCCCATCGGGCGCGCGAATTGCGGCCGCCCTAGTCATCTGAAACGAAAGTACCAAAGATTTTTTTAATCTATATTTTAGTGTAGTTATCGCCCGATAACTAAAACTAAATAAACTAAAACCCCATTGAGACCCCATTGATGAGGTTTTGCCATCCCCCAAGCCCCAAAAGGTGAGATCTTAGTTTATTTTCATAAAGAATAAGAGTTTTCATTAACTTTAATTTAGGTCTGGTCCGAAACTACACATTTTTAGAAGATGCTCGAATTTGTTTTGAATCGATTGGAACCTCCGTTTTTGAGTTATCACTGCAAAACAAAAGAAACTTTTTCTCAAAACGCCTATTTAATAATTCATCTGTAGCGTCGTATATAATGCATATTTTTTACTAAACAAACGTGCTTTTTAAAGCTTATGATGTCAATAAACTTCATGCCAAAGAACAAGTCTCAGTCTCAATTGGTTTCTTTGTAATTAATTGAAACAAAAATGCTTAATTTTAGACAGGAACGACTGCCTAGTACCCTTAAGCCCCTATAACTCTGGGGGCTTTTAGAATTTCACCTTAACATTTTAGGGACATATTTTCGAAACGCAAAAATAAATTATTATAAAATCAACAAAGAAAAAAAATCGAATTTTTGGGTAGAATATCGCCTTAATGTGCTAAATCTGTAGTAGGGTGCGTGTCTGGACAAAAAGTGACCCAGCTAACAAGCTATTTTACAATAGTGCAGATTTCCTATGACGCATTGTTCGATTCAACAGGTTTTTCTTCACGCCGGCATAAAAGACGTCGAGTTTGCCAGTTTTCAGGTCACCTCCAACAGGTTTGGGTGTGGTGAGCGCCCAGCGATAAGTGTTCCTCTTTCTCGGCCATGCAAAACGAGTCGCCTCCGATTTTAATTATCTCGCACCGTAGATTGCGTCGAAAGGAGGTGAGACGAAGGAAAGAAGTTGATAAAACAGGGGGAGCCGACGTGATTACTGAAATGAATGTCAACACTTCCTCCCTACATCATGCTACCAATTAATTGCTCGCTGTATCTGTCGATGGGTCAATCACTGTTCATGGAAGGCAGAAACCCTAAAGGCTTTTTCACACACGGCACTTTTGTACTCGCTTCACTTCACATAGGCAACGTTATGTTATTTCTTTTTATTGTCCAACTCATTCGCTCGTTAATCGAGCAGAGATCTTTTGCTCAGTGTTGCACTTAGCAAATAAACAACTCAGAAGAAGGAACAAATTTAGTTCTATTCAGTGTTCCTGATTTCTCGATATTTTTTGTTTCTCGAGAAATCAGAAATGAGATCATATTTCTTGAGAATTCTCGAGAAATTGAAAAAAATATTGCAAAAATTATATTTTTGGAATAATGTTGATAATATTTATCAAAAACACAAGAAACTTTAACTACATGATTATTCCTGTCTAATTTATACAAAACTTGTGTAAATGAAAAAAATAGATATTAAATATAATTGGTAAATTTATTTATTTAATACGAAATTTATACAAAGCAAAACATTACTTTTTGGTTTTAAAATTTATTTTTAAATAGCACAATGCGTCTAATGTAGCGAAGAAGCTCTCGAGAGTATTTCTCGCAAGTGGACATACGTCCGAGAGTGACTGTAGAAGAGCGACGTTCAACTCTGAGACAGCGGACGCGTTGCAATTTGCTCTCGAGTGGATAAATAATAATATTACTATCCGACAGTTGCTTCCGAAATACGAACCCCAGGTTCGTACTCTGCGAGTGCTGTAGGCTCGCGTCGCGGCAGACACGGTGTTGCCAGATAAGTGTTGCGAGGCACGGCGTTGCCAGAGAAGTGTTGCTAGGCGGTTAGCCGGGAGAAATGCGCGGCCGAGGCAGTCTGCGCCGAGCCAAGTGGCGAGACACATTTTATGTACGCCATTTATTAACCAACTCAAAATATATAACTATTTCATTTCATCCACCCAGCAATTCCTCTTTCTACGTTGCTTCTTTCTCTTTTTTAAAATATTATAAGCAATAATCAAAGCACTAAGTTTTCGTTTATCCATAATCACGGCCTCACTTCGTTCGTAGCTTAAAAGAAACCGAAAGAAACTGCAGAGAGTAGGCTCGCGTCGCGGCAGACAAGGTGTTGCCAGATAGGTGCTGCGAGGCACGGCGTTGCCAGAGAAGTGTTGCTAGGCGGTTAGCCGGGAGAAATGCGCGGCCGAGGCAGTCTGCGCCGAGCCAAGTGGTGAGACACATTTTATGTACGCCATTTATTAACCAACTCAAAATATATAACTATTTCATTTCATCCACCCAGCAATTCCTCTTTCTACGTTGCTTCTTTCTCTTTTTTAAAATATTATAAGCAATAATCGAAGCACTAAGTTTTCGCACATCCATAATCACGGCCTCACTTCGTTCGTAGCTTAAAATAAACCGAAAGAAACTGCAGAGAGTAGGCTCGCGTCGCGGCAGACACGGTGTTGCCAGATAAGTGTTGCGAGGCACGGCGTTGCCAGAGAAGTGTTGCTAGGCGGTTAGCCGGGAGAACTGCGCGGCCGAGGCAGTCTGCGCCGAGCCAAGTAGCGAGACACATTTTATGTACGCCATTTATTAACCAACTCAAAATATATAACTATTTCATTTCATCCACCCAGCAATTTCTCTTTCTACGTTGCTTCTTTCTCTTTTTTAAAATATTATAAGCAATAATCAAAGCACTAAGTTTTCGCTTATCCATCATCACGGCCTCACTTCGTTCGTAGCTTAAAAGAAACCGAGAGAAACTGTTCTATCGGATAGTAAGCTCTCCGCGAGTTTTCTATCGCCTACCTGAGGGTAAAAAATTTTCGAAATTGCTCTCAAGTGGACACACAATTTGAGAGGTAACTATTGAGAGTAACTTGCGCGAGTTCTCTCAAGTGGACGCGTACCTTAAGAGAAAGGAATCGAGCATCCCGGAATCTCTAAACATCAGACGAGCTTACTTGTACGTGAAGTTCGATCGTAATTGTATCGAGCGCCTCGTTCGAAGATGATTCCATCCCACCCGATTTAAACCCAACGAATGTAAGCCTAAAAGAAGAAGAGCGTGCGACGCTCGCAGTACCAGTGGTGATCCACAGAAGTTCCACGCGTGAAAAGGCCTCGCAGGCTGTCGAAGGGGGCCAGGCCAGTCGCGGATGGCGCGCTTCTAAATTCAGATTCCTGCTCGCGAACGCGCCTCGGAGCAGGAAGGGTTCTCGGATTAGCGGGGAATTAATGAAGCATCGCCAGAGGGGAACCGGTTCTCGACCGGATGACGAAGACGTTGGCACAAAGTGACACCTCGCCGGGATGATAAGACCGTCGATACTCGATACGAGGCCGTTCTCGATGCCCGGCCAGATTCTCGAGACGCGTCTCACCGGTTGCTCCCCGCCGCGGGCCACGAACCTCCGTCAATTATCGGTTCGATGACCGACTGGCCGTCGCGAGTGTTTCGCCAGGTCGTTTTACATCATTGGGTCGTTCCCTCGCGATCTTGCCCCCTCCCCTCGGCATTTTCACTTTTTGTCAGAGAAATCGCGGCGTACCCACGCGCGCACACCCCTCGCCCAATACTTTCGCGACCGGAGCAAAGAATACGCCGCTTTCCCGTTCAGAGAAAAGCTGGAAATAGACTCCGCGAGACGACTTCCTGGTTAGCATAGCGTGTCGCGGCGGTTGTGTCGCGATCTTTTGTTTGTAAAAGGCCGGCTTGACCTCGAAAGTTGGTGCTGCTGGTGTGGAATTGGACAGCTAGCTTAAAGTGGACTTGACGCGCGAAGTCGATGTTGATTTAATGCAAACGTGATCCGGATTCGAATCTAATCTCAGAGTTTTTAACTGACTTATCAGTTCGACCTCGGATCGCTATCTGAAACACAGTTAACCCTCGGGCGGCCGCGTGGTGAACTCAGCTCATCAGTTGAAAATAATCATTTTAGCCCCGTATTACGCTTCAGAAACGGTTTCTCTGTTGACAGTGGTAGCTTAAATTAAATGCGATGGGAAAATATTAGCAATGTATCCAAAAATGCAGTAAATGTATTTAAAGCACACAGAAATAGTATATTGTTAGAAACATTTAGGCACCGCGTCATAAAAGGGGCTGCACGGGTGAGCCTAACCAGATGTGGCCAGCGTGACGAGTGCAGCGACGATGGGCCCAACTAGCGCGACGCCATAGCTGTCATAAAATTAGCATCGGGGTCCGTAGGATTTTTCCCAAAAGCACAACTGAGGACTTTCCACAGGACGGAAAGGCAGTCTTCTATAGATCTCGAGTCAAGAAGGACTCCATCGTTACTCTTGTTCCAGTCATTGCAAAAAAAATATATATATATATTTTTTTTATATTATTTTTTATATTTATATATATATATATATATATATATATATATATATATATATATTCAGCAATAACTATTTCAGCAAATTCTCCCTGTTACATTTTAGACTTTCTTACAATATGTACAACATTTTGAACATCAGAAATGAGAATCAACTGGCACAAGCTTCATAGGGTTCTTGGAACACACCACGATCGCGCGGAGAGAATGTTTGTCTTACCGAGACCTAATGAAGGAAATACGCAGATCGGTGAACGGAGTTCACAAAGCGCGCCCGCTCGAGGGTTAAGGGCACTTCCCGGTAAAATTGCACAGAAAATAGGCGATTTCTGTGATCTTTTCTACAAAAAGCTATACAATGTAAGGCTGTGAAAGTTTTTGTACTCTATCCTACTACAAATGCAGTGAAAGTTTTTTAATTCAGTGTTATCCGCTACTGGCTTTGATATGCATTACGTGTTGCAATGGTGTAAAGATGAAAGTACAGCACTATCACCATCAGACCTCCAGACGGGGCCATCAAAGATAAAAAAACTCAAAAGCTTCTTTAAGGGGACCTTCCGGTCTAGAGCCCCAAAATAGGTGATTTTTAGGAATTAATTAAAGGAAAACTACTGCATATAATTTAATGGGGGTTTTTGCATTGTATTAAGGATGTCTTAAGTTATAGAAATATATTTTTTTGTTTCATAATTAATCATTGCAGACGGCACTGGGGAGTCGTTAAAGTCGAGGCGTCAAAAAGTTCATCCAAATCGGTGGGACCTGTATCTCCAAAAGTTATCATCCGATTCGACTGAATAGTTTCTAATTTTGAGGAATATACTTCTGACTAGGGGGGAAACCAGAAAAAACATTTACAACATCGAAAAATGTTTTTTTCGCCCAAAAGTGTCTGTAAGCAAAAATGGAGAGGTTGAAAATTCATAATAGTCTATAAGGCGGAAGCATGTGTAATTAATAATACAGTCCCGTTTGAATTTTTAGAGTCGGTAAGTGTTACATTTTTTACATTGGCGATGGTGCGAGAAAACCGTACGTAAAAAGCGTGTTTTTTTCTATTCTTTACTTAATTTTACGTTTATCAAGGAGTATTAAGGCAATTTACTGTTAATCCTCCCGTCTCTTCAAATGTAGCCTCAATCTCGGATATTTATTTTTCCTGGCACCAATTTACTGTATCTACTCTCAGCGACTGCTACCTGCGCTCGGAACTCGCGTCGCTTACCGGCCTGTAAAATCTGACGCGCTAAAATTTCACCTGATTTTTGATGTTTTGAGAGTTTTTGCAACAAACGTTTTCGAGATCTTCAGCGTTTCTCAAAGCTGCGTCAACGTTTTATCTAGCAATCGGTAGATGTATCTAAACTCTAGCGTTTTGTAATACATATTCTGTATTTTAACCGATAAGGAGGAAGGTTGGGTTGAAACATGGGCGGTCTTCGAGATTTTTTTTAAAGCGAACTACATAGCGTATCGGAATGAAACTTCTTGCGTTAATTAATGCACGCATAAATCTACGACATGAATTTATTTTATCTATAATGCATTAATTATTAGTAATACAGATAAATGGGTTGTATTTAAATGGAAATGGAAGAACACAGCCGTGGATTACCTACAAATTTAATGATGCATTAAATTCTTAGCCAGTTTTTATATCGCAAGTGAATGGCTGACATTCACGGTGGACGTTAATCGGGAAGGTTCATGTTTCAGGCTGCCAAATGGATGATGCTTGACATTTTTTTTAAGAAGCGGTTTACGATGTAATAAAGTGAAATTGTTCGTGTTAGTTAATATACCTACTTATCGAGATATATGAATTTATATGTTGTTTACTCTAATAAAGCACAGGAGTAAATCAAAGATAAAATTACGAATGCCCCACTGTTGTACCTACCAAAACTGACGTATATGTGGTTGGAGAACATGATTCCAGCTCGCACAGTAATCAGAAACACAGAAAACAAACAGATTTATATTTCACTAGCGTCCCCCATCTCGGCGTTGCCCGAGATATTAGCGCGACTAATTCATTTTTATTAGAATTAATATCTGTTAAGGAAAGTATTTTGAAAAAAGCTTGATTTCTTCGTAATATTTCGGAGAAGATAACATTGTTAGTATAATGATTTTCTGAAATTAGGATGAATTGTTGTTGCGCGTCACCTGCTGGAGCAATGATGGCAAATATTATCCATCGCTCCTGTTTGAACTTCTCCTAAGTTAAAATACCTAGTTAATTCCTGGATCATAATTCAATGCAAACCTTCCGGTAACGTTCACTCTAGGGACGTGCGGGTAATCGAATGTGTCGGGGACCCGAGCGGTCGGGTCGGGTCGGGTAAAGTCGGGCGGGCTCGGACGGGGGCCCGGGACAGTCGGGCCTACGGGTAGTTCGATTACTTCGGGTAGCGCGATTGTATCGGGTAGCCCGATTATTTCGGGTAATGCGGTGCTTGATAAGTTCATATACGTATTCAGCTTTTTTAAACAACCGAATACTCGAAAAAAATGTACAAAATCTTTACCTATTTGAAACTTTAGAATAAGATGATTTTCATATTCATATGCTTGTATATTTTTATTAAACACTATGAAACATCCGGAAAATATGCGTTTTTAAACATGTATTTAGTATTGCGATATTAAAAAAAGGAAGTTTGATGCATTATTAACAATATTTTCTGGACGTTTCGTAGTGTGTAATAAAAATATACAAGCATATGAATATGAAAATCATCTTATTCTAAAATTTCATATAGGTAAAGATTTTGTACATGCTTTTCGAGTACTCGGTTGTTTAAAAAAGCTGAATACATGTATCAACTTATCAAGCACCGCGTTACCCGAAATAAACGAGCTACCCGACACAATCGCGCTACCCGAAGTAATCGGGCTACGCGACACAGTCGGACTACCCGTAGGGGCCCGTCTGTCCCGGGCCCCCGTCCGAGCTCGCCCGACTTTACCCGACCCAACCCGAGCCCGAAAAGTCGGGTACCCGCACACCTCTAGTTCGCTCTTATAAGTCCAGGATTTACCAGTGTATCTTAATATATATGAAGCGGAAAGTGTTCGTGTGTTTGTCTGTCGCCTAAAAACATTCGAATGGTAAAACTCAGCGGTCACGAAATTTGTCCCAGCTCATTATACCCACCTAATTGCACGTGAACTATTTTCACAAAAAATATATAAATAAAAAACAATTTTTTTTATAAAATCAGAATCTAAATTTCGGTTGAAGCTGAATAGCAAAGCTAGTATTGCATACTGTCGAGCAGGAGTGGATGATCTTGACAAATTTGATCGCACCTGGGTTAATCCGATTGGTAGCAATACAATCTGCTGACACTAATATTCAAACGGAAAAAGAATATTACCATTTTTCGACCGTTTTACAGTAGTCTAACCCTTTAAAGCGACATGACGCTCGTACAGCACACAGAGGTCGCCTTCAAAGTGTTACCCCCGTTCAGTAAAGTTAGCAAAATTAATAAACACGACGATATTCAGAATATCCAGATGTACATTACCGTTGAAATTTATTATCCTCTATAGGAGCGATTATTTCACTAAACAGAACAATTTTATTTATTTTCATTATACTTGAAAGATTTATATCAAAACGAATTATTATATTTAAATTTAATCAAAGATCACTAGAATGATCACAAAATTATCCACCATTCAATCAATCATTCAACGAAATTCCAATTAATAAGTGTAAAAGGAATAGAATATCTAGCATCAAATCAAAGACATCCATTCCTCGGTAAGGAAGTCAGAAGAAACCGAGATAAAATAGCGCCGAACACACAAGTTCATACCAACGACCTCCTCTATTCAGAGCTTCGCATCTTCGCCAATCTTTCTGTCTTGACGCAACAGTTTAAAGATGTATTTCTGAAATCCTAAACTTTCCAAAAAAAAAAGTAAAAGACAAATCATTTGTTTTGCCCCGAAACTTAAAATACAACCCCTTCGATATCCAATCTGTTCGGGCTTCCATTGCGGTTTTGCAGTAAGCGTGATTTCCGAAGGAATCCCTTTTAACGGGCCTTGACCAGTGGGCGTGGGCCAGCTACGGCTTTCCAAACTGGTTCCGCCTATCACGCAGGCAGACGTCGATGGATAACAGCAGGTTGCGAGCCGTCGCATTATCAGGGTAACGCAGCGCTGGCTCGCCGATAATGGCAACTGACGAAAACCACAATGCACCGTGCCCGATTGACGCCCATCGAGCGCGTATCGAACGCTCGCGATCACTACTCTTCCACTGCGCCTGGCCCTGTCGCTGCGCCATCCGGTCACTATTATTCTCAACCCTTTCAGTGCACATACACTGTCTGTTCGCGCGCACCTTCTGTGCGGAGAACCCAGGATTCGCACACGCGATGAACACCAAAGGTCCTTTCACACTTGATGTGTACTTTTGTCGCTGGGGACCAATATGTCAGATGCATTCGCTTCGCGGAGTTAGCGCTGATTTAACACGTTCGTCCTGCACCAAAAATAGTTGACTGTCCTCAGATGCCGGAAACAGATTTTTGTGTTCACCCTTTTATGCTACTTTCGACATTTAATAACATTTTAACCAAAAACAATTTGTTTTTGTTAGAAAAAAAAGGGATGTTAGCAAGCAAAAAATCTGTTAGCAGCTTTCGTACAACTTTTTCGGTATGCCCAATAACTCCGTTCAACTAAACGCGAGGTAGATCCAATCCAACTCCACATCTTCGTCGCTCCCACTGTCAAACAAATAGTCTTCAACCGCTTCCTCCGGTTCAACATTCGTAGTACTCCTTGTGCATCTTCTGAACCCAGATGTCGACGGTTCAGGTGCTTTTGGGGGTGAAGGAGCATCGATGCATTCCGTCGAGTTCAAAATATTACAAAATATAATACAACAAATATTATAAAAATATCTCCACAAAAATATATGACTAAGAAATAATTTTGAAAAGCAATTACGTTAGGTAAGGGCGAATACTTTGCGCTTTTCAAAGATTCGCCTCTTCCCGACAAAATATTACGGCTGAAAAATAATAAAATATGATTTTTTAGAATATTTCAGACAACCAATTCATCATTTCCTTGTAATAGTAATGAAAATGGACGAAACAATAGATGAAGAAAGCGTACGAAATATAAAAGGAATAAATGATTAGAAATTACGTCGAACACCCCAAACTCGAAAATTCTGTCATTTCACACTTTTTTCGCGATGTTTACTCCTCAAAACTGTATATTCCAAAATATTTAATATAGAAATTGAATAAAAATATTGATAGGAAGTAGAATACGACAGAAAAAAAAACACAACTTACCTGGTTAAATAAAAAAAAAACAGCTGCAGAAAGTTGAAAAAACGCTGCAAATTTGTAACGAAGGCGTATGCAAAAGGAAAACGCGATACTTGAAAAATCCTTCTTCCCCTTCCACATTTATTGGGACCAGGCCCAAGACGTGACCGTACGCGTCACCCCGTACGCAACGTGTTAAGAAAGACGGGGTAGGAAATAAGTGAATAAATCAGAAAACACAGGCGGCGAATCCGTGAAAACACGCGGACACCACCGAGAGTGTTAATCTGAGGAAAAAAGCGACGAAGTATATCCTGGTGAACGACGGTCCCCAAGCACCGGCGCATGGGTGTCAGTCAGATCATTATCGACGGTAGTTAGTGGCCCAGGCCGGGCGTCGTTGATGTCACCGGCCGTTCTCGGCTCTGCTCTTGTGCATGTACAGTATAATCGTTTCCATTCCTTTCACTGTTGGTGACCACGGCGTAGAACAGGTCGAGGAGAGGATACACTGGATCGTACGCGTGCGTAGCTCGTTCTGCTTCGCGGAATAACCGCTGGCGAGATGGGCCGCCATGATCTAGATACGTTCGCGGTTCATTACGCTGGATGATTCCGGGCGATCGCTGTCCCGAGGTGATAAAGAGGAGCATTTAGCCGCGAACATCCCCACGGCCTTTCGAGGATCTGAATTTCCTCTGACAGGCGGTCGAGTTCGCTCGAGCCCGCCTAGATTAGGCAGCAACGATAACTCCTGCCCGATACGTACACTTGTAATGGACACAAGGATAATTGAACTACCTTTTATGAATAATATTTATAAAGATATTTATTCGACTAAATTAAAGATATTTGAGATTCAACTTTTTCGAGCTGGACTCCGGGACTGACAAGGGGAGGCCACCATGCGGTAGACACCGATTTTGATGAGCCGTGGCACGATGGATCTATGTCGAAAATAAGTAAATAGGAGTTCAAATTAGGTGTTGAAGCAACCAGTAAATGACCGCATACCAGTGAACGACCATTAGGCAAAGAAATGTCAGTTATAAATTTAAACATTCCTAATTATATTAATAAGTACAATTTTTATTAAAAGTATGCGATCATTTACTACATGTTTTGTATTCTATATTTTTTTTTGTTTAAATTACAATAAGAATGAGTACTTATTTTTATAGAAATTTCAAGAACAATAAATTTAAATGCAATTTCAACAGTGGTTTTGCCGTTATACATAAATATATTCAAGTATTAATCTCAAAAATCCATAGATTCAACAATTCGCTAATTCCCTGATCGGTTTACCCCACTTCCGTTATTTTTTTTCGCAATTCACCCGAAGCGGTTTCCAAGAAGCGTGTCCTCTAAGGGAAAGTACCGCTGAATTTTACAAAGCCGAATGCTCCACCGCCTAAGCTACAACCACCAACGATTACGTTGTCTCGCGGCGATCCAGTCGGCAGTGGTCGCGCAGCTGCTTTCCAATCACGAATAATCTCCGATGGCTGTCCTCGGAGAACACCTTCGCTTTCGATGACCATGGTCGATCGTCTCATTACGTGCCACGGGTCGCGAAAGCTCAATGGCCGCGTTGCCCGTTGTAAACGGCGGCCAGGAACGGGCGATCGTTGGCAACTTTCACGGTTATTCTACGAACAGAGGCCACGCAGTTTATTTCTGGGCGAGATTGTTCCACTTTTAAAGCCTAACGCCCAAGAGCCAGCAGTCCTGGCTACGAAACACGAGCAACGTGTCCGCGACAGAAGTCGGGCAAATTACCCTCGCCTCTCTGCGACGAATTTTCTTCGCCGCGAAGGCCCCCCTCGTTCCTGGACGCCTTCTACGACCCCCGCGAACCTCTCCACGTTTCGCAGCGTGGTTTCACCGTGGTTTCCACGGCAGTCTGCACTTTCGTTTCTACTCTGCATTCTGGGAACACTTCTGCGTCAATTAACGCCGTTTGTGATTCCGTCTATCGAGGAGAATTTAGGTTCCACCCCCTTGTAACGCGTTCCCATTTTTTTTTTACTTCAGTCGTGGAGATTTTACATTGAAATTAAGTAACCGCGACACTTGCGCGTGAATTAATTCGATTTGCGATGGTATTTTCTGTAGAGAATTTATATTCCTCTTATTCGGACGTGTTTACAATTTTTTTTCACTCGTGGAGGTTTTATATTGAAATAAATTGCTCTGACGCCTCCACGCCGAGTACCTTGGTTTGGGATTTCGTTTTCCATGGAGAATTTAAATTCCTCCTATCGCGAAATGTGTTGGCAATTTTTCATACCCAATCGCGGTGGTTTCGCATTGAAATAGAGAACTATAAAATCCCGTAATAGTGTATCGCAGGCATGGGTAGATCAGATTAAAGACGTTGTAAGCTCACAGAGTTTCTCGTTATTTACCCATTGTCTGCGATAAGTCTAAGTCCCATACGCGCGTGCTTCGAAAATGACTCACCGGCTGCTTCGAGGATTGCACAAACGCGGAGCAACAGCCCGCAGGTGCATCTTCCACTGCACCATACGCGTGTCCGCTTCAGCGACCCGCGACTACATTGTTCCTCCTCTCTCCTCTGTCGGAATGTACAACACTGTCGTTGGATCAAGCGATCCACCGAGTGACGCGAACTGAATTGTACGATTTCCTACGCGCGCCGGGGAAATGCGATTCGCCTTGAAATCCAGAAAACGAGAGTTCCGCGAACGACGTTGCCGCACGACTCGTGTTGAAATTTAGAAAGCTGTATTTACTCGAATGTTGAGCGCGCGCGCTCGTACCTCGAAATCACTTCGAACGGTGCTTCCACGAAGTACCACTGCTCTCCGCGGATGAAACAATTGAAACGCGGCGCAGGGTAAAGTCGTAGATGCTCTCCGCCTAGGAACGAATAATGTAGCCAAAGAGATGCGAGGAACTGTGAGTAAATTGGGAGACGAGTTGAAGAACGTTCACCACAAGAATTTGGAAGCGGGGCTATTTCCTTAGTCGCTATTTAAGGCTGTACTTCCGAATGGCCCCAGTGGCCAATCGACACGAGGTTTCTGGGGAGGGTTGGGGTGGGTGTTTGGACCCTAAATCTGAAATTGTTGCTTCGGGAATTTATTAGTTTACGAGATATTAATAGAAAACTTTTAATATTTCTGCTGACTTGTTCCGACATAACGCATTCCACTTTCCAACTTGTTCTGGATATTAGTATTGGTTGGGGGTAGATTAGTGCGGGGGGGGGGGGGTAAAGCGATGTAAGTTTAGAATTTTGAAGCAGAAACTTGGAGATGCGATCCATCCTGTTATACAGGGTGGATATTTATTATTTTATTGATAGGCGATACTCTAGGGGGTGATTCTACAGGCCAAAATAAGACGCAAATATAGAATACAATTTTTTAATATCGCGCTTCGTTTTCGAGAAAATTGGCTTTGAATTTCAGCTATACAGGCATGCCATTTAAGTGCTTGAGGGGGCACGAAGAGGTAAGGGGAACGCGTCAAATTACTGGGAGGGCAGGATGAAACCCAGTTGCAGTTCAAAGAAATAATTTAAAAAAAAAAAATTAACAATAATTTTTTATTAATATTTCGGAAACTAATAAATTCCCGAAGCTACAATTTTAGATTTAGGGCCCACACCCCCTCCCCACCCACCCCCTCAAGCCTCGTCTCGATCGGCCACTGGGGCCATTCGGAAGTATATCCCTATTTAAGGCCAGTTCAACAGCGCGTGATGCTTCACTAGTCCAGAAATAGATTTCGTAGAAGATCCGTCAGGAAATGGGCGCGAAGTCCGCATTTTTCGCGAAAGTGGCGACGTAACGGGCCCGGTCTCCAGCGGACCTGTAAAACTTCGCCCAGGTCAAGATCCACTTTCTTTCCCAAAGGTCATCCTCCTTTCTCACGTTTCCGGGCGGGTTCCTCGCACGGCCGCGTAAAAAACCGTCGGAATATCGACGCTAAATATGGTTGGACTTGCTCGTTTGTCATCCCCCCACCACCACTGCCGGCTGTCCTACGCACGCTATTCTCATTTGCCAGATCCTACGATCGGTTCGGAGTGTTTGCCAGTCGACGGAACGTGGCCGCGCTAAGAAAAACTCCTTCGTCGGAATTCAGCATCCCCGTGCGTCTCGTGCTCTCTCTCTCTCTTGCTCTCTTTCGCGAATTTAAGCGTTCAACTGGTGCGCAGATGGGTTCTAATCATACCCAGAGGTTTGAGGAACTGTGGCAAGTGACAAGTATCTCGTGACCACCGTTTAACTTGACCTTTCCTGGGCCCCCAGCCAGGAGCAGGTGTGTGCATGCTCAGAGGAGTCTGATGGTTCAGCGAGAATTGTACGCGTTCGTTGCGCATTTTGGACACTTTGGGGACCTGGATAGTTGGGTAGTGTCGTACAGGTGTGTCAGTGATCATCCGCTGAAAAGATTCATCAACGGTGAAGCTGGAGTCTTCGGGATAAACAGTAAGAGGCAACGCGATTCCTGCATTTGGTGGATCCTGAACGCTTCAAGAAGGAGCAGATAGCTTAGATTCGTGTTGTACCGGGCCAGTCGAGCGGTATTAGGCTTTGAGCCCTGGAACTAGCCAGAAAAGGGGCAGCAGACACCTCCGTCGAGGCACATCGATGACCTCGACGAGAATAACTTGCAAGGCCGCACATCAGCCCCGGGAGGAAACATGGTGACGCGTGGCTCCGTTTACGTGCTGATTCTGTTTGTCCTGCCCGTGATCCTGTGGCTGTTTGGAAGTCCCAGGAGGAGCAAAGTTCTGGGGAACGTCACCAGAGCCGTGAGGTAAGGCCCCGATCGATAATCTTGCCGGAGAAACTTGCGGGACGAGCGAACAGATGCGCGATGTACAACAGGCTCGTTCGATTGCGGCCACGTACCTACGTTCGATTAGTGAATTAGTGAAACGCTTCGCATGGTTAGCCTTTTTCTTCGCGGACATTTCTACAGTATTCCGTGAGCATTGCGTGGGCATTGCCGTAGGAATTATTTACTTCGAAGACTAATCAAGTTCATCATTTGCGGTTCATCGCTTTTATTTCCGAGGCCACTGATGTACGAATGATGTACCTGCTCCTGTGGAAATTTAATCAGTGGCAATAGGAATAGTTTTGCTGCAAAGGCTAATTGCAATTTTAGGATGACTCCAAAAGCGGAGGCCTTCGTTGAATGTAAAACTTTTTCGGATACATCAGTATGCGATATTAAAGTTATTCTTAGCGTCAGTCGACAAATTTAATAATTTGATTTAGGGATATTTGATGCAATATACAATATACTCTAATTAGTGGCATGGGTTAAAAATTAATAATAAAATTAAAATTTTGAAAATCTGGAATCCTATTTCTGGAGGGTAAGCGGATTCCTAGACTTTCTTAAATTTAGTTTATTCCCTAAAGTGGGGGTGGTCAAATTTAGTAATTTGATTTAGGGATAGTTGATACAATATAAAATATACTCTAATTAGTGGCATGGGTTAAAAATTAATAATAAAATTAAAATTTTGAAAATCTGGAATCCTATTTCTGGAGGGTAAGCGGATTCCTGGACTTTCTTAAATTTAGTTTATTCCCTAAAGTGGGGGTGGTGAAAATTAATAATTTGATTTAGGGATAATTGATGCAATATAAAATATACTCTAATTAGTGGCATGGGTTAAAAATTAATAATAAAATTAAAATTTTGAAAATCTGGAATCCTATTTCTGGAGGGTAAGCGGATTCCTAGACTTTCTTAAATTTAGTTTATTCCCTAAAGTGGGGGTGGTCAAATTTAGTAATTTGATTTAGGGATAATTGATACAATATAAAATATACTCTAATTAGTGGCATGGGTTAAAAATTAATAATAAAATTAAAATTTTGAAAATCTGGAATCCTATTTCTGGAGGGTAAGCGGATTCCTGGACTTTCTTAAATTTAGTTTATTCCCTAAAGTGGGGGTGGTGAAATTTAATAATTTGATTTAGGGATAATTGATGCAATATAAAATATACTCTAATTAGTGGCATGGGTTAAAAATTAATAATAAAATTAAAATTTTGAAAATCTGGAATCCTATTTCTGGAGGGTAAGCGGATTCCTAGACTTTCTTAAATTTAGTTTATTCCCTAAAGTGGGGGTGGTCAAATTTAGTAATTTGATTTAGGGATAATTGATGCAATATAAAATATACTCTAATTAGTGGCATGGGTTAAAAATTAATAATAAAATTAAAAATTTGAAAATCTGGAATCCTATTTCTGGGCGGTAAGCGGATTCCTAGACTTTCTTAAATTTAGTTTATTCCCTAAAGTGGGGGTGGTCAAATTTAGTAATTTGATTTAGGGATAGTTGATACAATATAAAATATACCCTAATTAGTGGCATGCGTTGTTGATGAAGTACCAACTACTTGAAGTTGAGATGTAATGTTGCCGCGCGAAATAGAAGTGTTCTAGGTGGGTACCTACGGCGTGGCAATGCCCACGTTCACGAAATACTGTAGAAATGTTCGCAGAGAAAAACGCAATTCGTGGGAAGTTGACTACTAATCGAAGGCACGCGGCCAGAATCGAACTAGCCAGTTGTACGCGCCGCTGTGTTTTCACGTCGGTGGGGATTCAAAGGAAGCCCCATAACTCGGTTCCGCGTCGTTTGGACCTGCTCCCAAAATAAGAAACTTCAGGTCGCGCACGTGCTGCTCGGCGACCATCATTCTTCCATTTTGGCGGACCACTGCGCCGCGTACCGTTGGCTGATCCTCTTTGTCTCATCGCACGCGATCTTTCCGGAGCCTTTTTCTTTCCCCGCCGCTGCCTGGCAGTTGTCCAGCGGAGAATTCGCGCGAAGAGAATACGCGCCTGCGACGAGCCGCGTTTCCAGAGACGGTGCAACGATCGTGTCGCGTTCGGGCCCTACAGCATCGAATCGTAAGCTTCAGTCCCAACTTCGTCGCCACTCGGTACAGCTCGTGGAATAAATACAGCGCACTCCTTGGGAGTCACACTCAAACGGACTGTGTATAAAGCGACACCCCCGAAAATAAAAGCGGTTATATGTGTTTGCCAGTCAAATAAAGGGCCTTGCAGACCCAGAATGCGCATCCACCATAGTGCCCTCAGGGCCTTAATTGTTAGACTCGTAAGCGGTTGAATCACGATCTCGAGTTGCAAGGCACGTTTATGCGTTTCATTCTTTGCGAAAGAAGTATCGCCAGGTTCAACTATATGCTTGTAGTTGGTAGTGGTGTTGCTTGGTCTCGCGTAGTTGTTAAATAGTCCTGAAGTCACCCAGTTTATTAGAAACTAGCATCCCCCATCTCGGCTTTGTCCGAGATATTAGCGTGACTAATTCATGTTTATTAGAATTAATATATTTTAAGGAAATTAAGAATTTGGAGAAAAAAATCTTGATTTCTTCGTAATATTTCGGGGAAGATAACATTCTTGGTTTAATGATTTTCTGACGTTAGGATGAATTGTTGTTGCGCATCACCTGCCGGAGCAATGATGGCAACTATTATCCATCACTCCTGTTTGAACTTCTCCTAAGTTAACATACCCAGTTAATTTCTGGATCATAATTCAATGCAAAGCTTCCGGTAACGTTCACTCTTATAAGTCCAGGATTTACTAGTGTATTTTAATATTCATGTAAAGCAGAAAGTGTTTGTCTGTCGCCTAAAAATATTCGAACGGTAAAACTCAGGGGTCGCGAAATTTGCCCCAGCTCAATATACCCAACTTAATCCAGATAAACGTGGCTATTTTCACAAAAAAAAGATAAATAAATAAAAAACAATTTTTTTTATAAAATCAGAATCTAAATTTCGGGTGAAGCTGAGTAGCAAAGCTAATATTACATACGTCGAGCAGGAGTGGATGATGATCTTGACAAATTTGTTCGCACCCGGGGCATAATAACATCCACACGGGGTACACAAAAAATCTGCCACAGCAATTTGTAACCATACGATCATTCGAACATATATGTCCGCGGTAATCCATTTCTCTAGCGAGAAAGCGCGCTAAAAGCTTTGCCATCTGGTGGTGACATCACGGTACTGCTGCGGGCGAGGATACACGGGTCACGTGGTCTGCAAAACAGCCGTACACATGAAATGTTTACACATCAATTACATGTTAATAACGCGTTTCCGAGACATGCTGCATAGCCTACGTCCATCCTAGAGTATGCAAGAATAACGTGTTAAAATTTGATGAAGATCGGTTCAATAGGTCTTGAGTTTTGCGCGAACATAAAAATCGGCTCTCTCTTTATATAATATCAGGTCGTCGAGGATGAAATTTGTAGAAAAACAGGCAAAGTTGGTTGATAACTTACAAATATAAGGAATTATTTTATTCATCAAAGTATGCACCCATATTGTCCATACCCTTTTGCCATTTAAGCGGAAGCTGGTTGGTTCAGGCCGGTGGTATAAAACCCTGGCGGACAAGAGTCAATGAATTCCTGAAAGGCCTGTTTTACAGTATTGTCGGAATTAAATTGTTTTCCTATTAAAAAGTTGTCGGAATTGCGGAAGAAGTGGTAGTCAGTGGGGCGGTATTCCCAGTCGCTACTTATTCTTAAGCAAATGCTTAAGCATACGGTATCCTCTACTAACCTAGTAGCTAGTAAAGGATGCCGAATGCCTAAGCATTTGCTTAAGAATGAGTAGCGACTGAGAATACCGCCCTTACAAAACCTATTCCTGCAGAAAGAAGTGTCAATATAAAGGTCCGTAGCTTGCGTTTCCGAATCATCGCCTCGGCGTGAAAACACGCCGATGCCAGGCGACGAGTGAAATTCTCTAATCGTGAAAAAGTAGAGTTAAAGAACCGATATCCAGAAACTATTCAGAAGTTGTTGCATTTTCCACTTGCGTTTACAAGTCCGTTGCATCAGTTCCACTAACTGCACGCGTTCTCATCTCTAAAGGTGCGCATAGTTGCTGGAAATGGTTCCTTTATGCCAAATGGAAGTCCGAAAATGTTTCTGCCCATCGCTAAGGTCTTCGGGTTCGAGGTAACGACACCTCCGTTCTTGCCTTCCATCCACGGCGAAGAGCAGCTCGATTAGCCACGTAACCGGTGACATCGAATTGGATTCGTGGCCAAGCAATCGGCCCGTCATTGCTTGCTTCACCAGCCGTTCCATTTAGGATCAGCCGATGACGCGGACTCATTATAATTACGATGCTACGCCCCGAGCTTCAGTCACTCTCGTGCTGTTGTCCTCGTCGTGCTGTTGCGCAAACCAGCATCGTACCGCGGACGCGCCTCGTTAATTGCCCGCGATTTGGCATGGTGCGCGCGCGCGGAAGTGGCCCGAAGCTGGACCCGGTGTCCAACAGAAATCGAGCCATCATCCGATCGGTGTATTTACCGCGCAGACCAGTCGATATATGAGTGGTCTTCGGTGGAGTAATAGGCGGAGCGATTCATCTGTCGTTGATTCATTCATCTTCGAGAGGTATATGCCTGTTCTGCTACGTTTGACGTTGTAGTTTTTGGTATGTGTGTACTCCATGATTACTCTGCACGTAAGAGCCGCAGCTCCTGCCTATCAGAGGAATTGCAAATTAAAGAAGGAAACAATTCGCTCCAATCTGTAAACAGTGACGACCGAGAACTATTCGAGTGATTTACATACGCGTAAACATAACGCACAACTTTCTTCCCTCCTACTTTCGACTCCTCATTCGATAAGCCTGAACTCTGTTGTATTTAGAATTTCACTACTCGATTGTTCTGCTCCCTCATCTTTTTCTAGAAAAGACATGGGTCCCTGTCGCAGTTACCAGTTCTTTTCTTTCGTACGAAAAGAAGCTTAGGTCCTTTTCACACGAGTCACTTTCGTGACAAGATCAGGGATTGTAACCCGCCCGGAGCGGGTTACTAGTGACATAAGACAGTCTGGTTTAGACAGCCACTTAACGTACTCTGGTCGTCCGGCAGAAAAAATGAGCAATCTTCATGAATTTTTTACTCAATGAATAGCAAACATAATCGTGCAAAACTTTTTACATAATATTCATCTACTTGTGCTCTGCTCGATTTTTCAGACAGATGACCCTCTTAAGTGGCTGTCTGGGCTAGACTGTCTTATGTTACTAGTAACCGGCTCCGAGCGGGTTACAATCCCTTCTTAAGATTTGACATTTTGAGCTGTGTTAACACAATTCTTACATTCTCTACCTTCTTCTATCCTTTCTAAACCAACGCGCAGTTTTATCAGATGAATGTACCTGTTCGAAATGCCATTCGCGAGCCACAGTCATGTCCCGTGTGAAAAGGCTCTTAACGCTTTCGTACCACCGATGGGTTTCTGTGTTGTTTAATGCTTACTTTATTATCACCTAATTGTCGTTCTATTACTATTGCCATACTAGGTACCACAGGTAGACGATGATGGTTTATTTACCGTCGATACTTATCCAAAGTGAAGCTTTCATCAAACCAGCAAGCGTTTGAATTCGATGTTAAAATCAAAGCGGGAGACGAAGAATCAAACAATTTCTATTCCCCCCTGTTATATTTCCCAAAGCAATTCTGTTTTTGCCAACTGAACACATCCCAAATTTTCGAATTCCACTGTTCCCCAGAAACCGGTTACACCGGTTTTCGAATTCCACTGTTCCCCAGAAACCGGTTACACCGGTTTTCGAATTCCACTGTTCCCCAGAAACCGGTCACACCGGTTTTCGAATTCCACTGTTCCCCAAAAACTGGTTACACCGGTTTTCGAGTTCCACTGTTCCTCAGAAACCGGTTACACCGGTTCTCGAATTCCACTGTTCCCCAGAAACCGGTTACACCGGTTTTCGAATTCCACTGTTCCCCAGAAACCGGTTACACCGGTTTTCGAATTCCACTGTTCCCCCAAAAACCGGTTATACCGGTTTTCGAACTTTCACAAAGAAATATATAATTATAATAGTAAATAAATATTTGTACTTATTTTAAAAATGTTCAGTTTCCTTAATATTTATGGAATTACAAAATTATGGCAAAATAAAATATACTGTATCTATACAAAACTAAATAAATAAAAATTAAATTAACTAAAATCCGCACAATTTTTTAGTTCACTTAATATTTATGGATCTACAAAAGTATAACACAATCAAATAGACTGCATACGAAAACCAAATGAAAAAAATACTAAAATCCGCACAAAATATAAATTTTCTACAGTGCGAAATATAAAAATATAAACTCATGAATACAGTTTTACAGTAACGAGTAAACTGTTACATACTACAATATGCTTGTGTCCGAGGCGAGTTTCAAGTAAAAATGTTTCTAATTAAATAATGAATTCATTTCTGCATATTAATTCTGATATATAAAACCGGTTTTTTAAATTTAAAAGCCAGCTTTCGAATTTTACAAATTCATAAATAAAAACCGGTTTTTAAAGCCGGTTTTTAAAAACCGACAAACCCTACGTGAAATGGTCCTTGCCCGAGGTTCAGCATTGGCGTGACGATGCTCAGGCCAAGCAATCGACAGTATCGGGTGCCGGTTAAATGCGAGCCTGTTACGTAAAATGTTTAATTATAAATACGTGGCTGTCCTCGTCTCCGATCATCTCAGTCGTCGGCTGTTACGCAAAACTCGCGGCACCGCGACATCAGGAGCAGCAGCCTGACGTCCCGCCGCCGACTGGGTGGTTCGCCCCCTGGCAAGGCCGGAAACGGCCTTATCTAATCACGCTGCGACGGGAAAGAGCTACTCGAGGATCTAAGAGCATCGCTTCGTATCTGTAGATAGCGATAAAAATAACCTTACTCTTAAGCAAGTTCCTCGTGGTACCTAAATATAGTTTTACGTTCGACGATGCGTTGCTGCACTTTTTTCGTTTTTTTTTTATTTATTTTATTGATCATAGTTAAAATTAATCTGAAGTAATTTCGACGCCACTGTTGTATAGAGAGTGTTGGAAAGTCCGCTGACAAGGAACTGACAATGAACAATTTACGATTTTGAGGAAACTTGGCACATGGGTAGAGTATTTGAATATGTTGAACACGCATTTCTGTTTATCAGCTGAAAGTCGTGTTAAGGGGGTGAAAAGTGTGAGAATTCCACTTGATTCTAGATTTGGGAGCTCGAAAAGTGGAGGAGCAAAGCCGGGAATCCACCTGCTGGAAGCTAAGCTAACAAGGGAACATCCCGAACTCGGAAATTCGAAAAATTCTGAAACTCTGTGAATGTGAAGGGAATTTCTCCCCGATTATAACGCAATTTTTGTTTGCTGCCCAAACTCACTCTAAGGGGGTGTAATTGGCACCTGAATATCCGGTTATTTTCCGATTTTGTGTTACAACTCGTGAGCTGTAAAATAACTTTTCCACCGGATGATAGATCGAATTAAAAGAAGTAACTTTTGTCTTGAAACTTTTTTTCTATCTCTTACAGTCTGCGAGTTATAACACAAAATCGGAAAATAGCCGAATTTTCAGGGGTTAGTTCCACCCCCTTCGAGTGTATTTTCTGCGTTGCTAACACAAGCGAGTTTGCAGCAAACTGCTCGCTGCCAAATTTTCTTAAATTTCTATATAAATTAGTTTTAACCTAATTCTATGATGATACTAATTTCCTTATTCTGGGTAGCCACTTCTGTTCGTATTTACATGTAAGTATATAGCACTGTAATCAACTCCCCAGAATAAAAATTGTCACAGGATTTTCGGATGCTTGAACTTTAGTCGCAGTAACTCTTACTTTCAAACAGTTTTCGAATAATTTTTATACAGTCTTGCAAAGAAGAAAATAACGTTAAAGGAAGTCCATATGATACAGAAAACGCTAAAGGAATTAATCTTGAAACAGTTATTACGATCGAGTTGTTATACTCTGTCCGGTGCTGTATAATATTTTATCAGATAAAAATAATAAATAAAAATAGAGGAGAAGGCACGAGTAAGCTGAACAATAAATCGTAAAGCTGACCTTACTTCTCGAACCAAAGCAACGGTGATCCCCCTTTAATCTCTGCGAAACATTCAATTCGAATATCCTCACTCCGAATTAAGCTGATGAGATAGAACTCTTAATCGCGTCGGAGTAAAATCCACGTTATTACGTGGTCGAGTTCATCGTTGCGACGCCAGCGGCGGTTATTAATTCTTGTACACGTACAGCCGCGATCCTCGACATTTAGAGAGGCGGATCTCAGCGATAGATCGTTCCATCTGAGTACTTTCGAGCTCCTCTTACGAGCAAGGCCAATAGTATTCCAGGAGTGAAACTAACAACGATGATTCCCTTGCGACCGAGCAAGCATCACGCCGCCTCCCGGGGCAATCTTGCGTCGAAAAAGTCTTGAATAGTTACCTTCACCGTTACCTAAGAGCTTCAGCACTTTACGTTGAACAATCGATCGCCACATTGCGTCGCGTTTCCTCCGTTGAACTGCGGTTTCAAAATATTCCGAACCGCGGCACTATCGGAATGGGGAACACTGCTGATTCATCGTTGAACTTGCACTGCCCCCGAGATCTTGCTAACCATGCCAGGTAAGGAGTGCTCGGAACAGATTAAAAGAAACACTTAGATGGCAACTAAAAGCGAGGCAACTAATATTCGATCCGAGATGCAAACGAACCACTGCACATCCGATTGCAGCCAACTTGTTGTCTTTATCGTCGCCTAACGATACGACTCTTGGTTCTCTCTCGATTACCGAGAGTTATCTGTCGTTAGCGGTTTCCTAGAGACGCGGTAAACCGCAAATTGTCCCGCGCTGAATCACGCCAGGAAACTGTGCACCCTGGCTTCCTGGACATTGGCATCCTTGGAACGTTGTAGCTCGGTTATCCACGGGGATCTTGACGTGTCGCGGAACACGTAAATTCCCTGGACACATCTGAAACAGTTGTTTCTCGACGTAGAAAGCATGCAATTATAGGATATAGCACCGATGGACATTCGAAATATCTCTTTCCGCGGTAAAATGTTCGTGCCACTTTGATTCTTGATGGTAGCTTGAGAAATATGAAAGGAACTAACAAGGGGAGGACACCATGTGGTAGACACCGATTTTGACGAGCCTCGTTATTATCTATGATTTTCGAACTCCCACTGATTACTCTAACGGCACGCTTCACGAGTCGCTTCTTTGCCCGACACTATACATAAACAATAAATCTCGAACACTCTTCATTTACACTTCGATCTCCCAAACGCACCGCAATCGTTTCTTCCATTCGCATTTAAATGGAACGTACTCAGGCTCGCGACAAATACTCTTTCTCGTCAGAAAACCCCACCTATTTATAATATATTGATCTTCATTAAATTATTTAACTATGTTCCACCATCTCGACTATCTTCAGGTTTTTATATATAATAACTCGATAATAGAGCATTATTCTTAATTTTTTTGAAGCTGGTCACTCAAAGGGTTGTTTCCATAAACCACCCCCAAAAAATTAATTATTTTTTTCTACCCTTAATAATTGATTTATAATTTTTAGAAAAATATATGAAGTGCAGTTAGTACGTAGCTATTTTTCGTTTTTTTTTCATTTAAATATCTTAAGTAGTAAGCGAGGAAAAAAATAATAACGTTAAGAGCGTTTACCCCCGTATTATCCTTAAACAGGGGGGTAGCGATCTAAAAATTTACATAATGGTGTTTCAGGCAAGGAGCATTGTTTAAAAAATAACAACTCCAAGAATCGGAATTAGGGTCGTTTGCTTACCCTGCTAGACTCTTTCACCCATAGAACAACTTGTCGATGCGTTAATGTGTCCCTATTATTATTTTACAGGTCTGCCCTGCAGACGTTGCACAAGGTGTCGAGCAAGGCGCGCGAGCAGAACTACTTCCTGGGTGGCCTGTCGCATGACTGGGTCAGTTACTATGAGCAACGAATCGAGAGCGATCGCTCGTGTCTCAACGAGTGGCATGCTATGGACAACCTGGAATCCCGAAGACCACCGTCGCCGGACAGCGTACGCACCAAGTGAGTCCGCTCTTTCCACAGACTGTCGTTTAACCCCCCTGTCAATAACCGGGTACGCATTTTACAACTCTCGCACAGTGGGGAAATTTTGCGATTTTATGGCCAGAACTGCGGAAATGAAAATTTTGAATCTCACAAATTTAATACAAATGTCAATTGAAGAACTATATCCATTTTCCTGGTCAAAACGTTAAGATTTATGTTTAATATATAAAATTCGGCACTTTTACGTTCTAATATATGAGAAACTGAATTGCCCGAAAAGCAGCACTTACAAAAATTACGAACGATAAAGATTTTTTTATTATTTACATTTATACACTTTCTTCTTTGTTAGAGCATGCCTCTGCTACAGTGCAGCAGGGCATAGCAGAAGGGTTATCGCTCCTGACGACAAACACACGTAATACAAACAAACAAACAGAGGATCGAAGCTGAATAAAATTGTTTAAAAAAGAATAAAAAGGTTTGTAATGTATGTAAACACTGGATCGTGTTTAAAAAAAGGCGTATAATTACAAGATTAACAACTATTAGCAATTAATAATTGCATTTATAGAATGAAAATCATTGCAGGATATTATGGGATTGATAACTATTTTATGTATTGAAAATTCATTCTTACATGAAAAGGTTATTTCTAAAACACTACTTTAAAATTTGTATAAATTACGTATTAAAAACTGAATAATAATTATTTTGAGGACAAAAAGATATCTTACGCACCACCAGGAATTGAATCCATGCCTTGAAATTATTTTCAGATCTTTGGATAACACAATATATAAGGGTTTGAAGCAATTTGAAAATCTGGATTAATTCTTTGCGATCGGTCTAACTTCACATGAACATAAACATGTGCGAGTCTATACGAGCTTTGTATTAAAACATTTAACAGTAAAGTTGGTGGCATTTGATACTCGTATTAGTTCTTCAATTGACATTTCCGTTTATTTTGTCGAATTGAAAAATTTATTTATGTGATTGTGGCCATAAAATCGTGAAATTTCCCCACTGTGTCTCGGTTAAAAGCTTTTCAGCATCCCGCCAAAACATCGGCGTCGTTACTTAGAGGACATATACATATGTGTTAATAAGATTGTGGTAGTAGAGATTGTAATAGTATTACTGGGCTTGCCAGAAAAATGCTGCGCGTAATGGAGGGGGAACATGCCACGCATGCGCGTGATGACGCTGGCATTTGACTGAACCTTGGCGTCTATTGGTTCGTCGTCACGGAGTTATCACGCGCATGCGTGGCGTGTTCCCCTTCCACTACGAGTAGGAATTCCATACCAGGCCTGTATAATATATGTAAATACCTTTACAACAGCCACGAAATCTGCCGGGCGCCAGAAGAACTATGACGAAAATGTCACACATTCTGGACAGGAGTCGGAACACCTGTCTATTACACCACTCTACACTGCAGTGTTACGCCTGAGAGTTGACAGCAAATATTTATACATAAAGTATCTACTATAATGTCGGTCCAACAAACTAGAATTGAGAATTAGTTGGGCCAAACACTACTAAAAGTGATACAAAAATGCTGACGTGCACGTAGATTCGAAACCGAATACTATGGTCCAGCTACTTGCTTTCTACTCTCGCCAAAAATTTCCAATTCGTGTGGAAGTAAAATCTTTCTCAGAGAGAGAAGATTATCGGGTGTCTACACTATGACAGAATTCACTTGCTGAGACCAACTGTCGCAAGTAATCAGAACTTGCTAGAGTTACTCTCAGGCGTATTTACACAGTGCTGACATCAACTCTCGCAATGAATGTCGCAAGTTTATTGCTAGTGGCCACGAGGCTTAATAGTAGTTGCATGGGAGCAAAATTGTTACTAAAAACCAATTTCAGGATTTTGCCGTAATCAACCCTTAAGGGGGTGGAAAGGGGTAAACTGTGTTTTCACGGACCTCTCAATATATATTAAGCCCGATTAGATATCAACTCGGTTTTTGAATACAAAGGTTATCCACACAAATCCATAAAAATTAATTTCAGAATTTTGCCCTAATCAACCCCTAAGGGGGTGAAATGTATTTTCACGGATTCCTCAAAATCTTTTAGGCCCGATTAGATATCAACTTGATTTTTTACCTCGAAAGGTTACCCACATAAATGCCTAAAAACCAATTTCAGGATTTTGCCCTAATCAACCCCTAAGGGTGTGGTGAGAAGGGGTGAAATGTATTTTCCTGGAGTCCTTAATATCTCTTAGGCCCGAAGCGAAGCGCGGGTATATTTCCTAGCGTTTAATAAAACGCAGAGAGTTGACAAACGCGCATAAACTGCGGTAAGAACTCATCAATTTTATATTATATTGCGGTCTGGTTATGATATAAAACTCTTATTTTCTCACCGCAACGTAAGTAGTTTCGAGTGGGTCGAAACTGACCCAGCTCCGTATCATGCCAGGGTTAAACTTATAGAAGTGTGTGAATTATTAGACTCAAGTTATAAAACTACAAGTAACAAGAGCTTCCTTTGCAGATAATACTTTATTCACACTTTACGGCTATAAATTCGGTTTTCAATTCATAACTTAAGAGTTCGCAGTTCGTCTTAATCTCTTTATTGTGATGCCAGCTGCGAATTAAGCGCTCTATTTCAAAAGTACGTAAAGGCGCAGCAAACATCATCTAGACTCGCGACGACAAGAGATACACGCACTAAAAACAGAAAGAGCTGCGAACAAACAGCTGAAATACCAAAGATTTCAGTTGACGAGTGACTGGCAAAACAGTTGCGGAGAGAATAACATTTCCCTACACTTTTCCGCGCTTATAATCATCGTGAAACTGGAATGAAGTATGCATCGACACGGGTCCGGTACATTCAACCAACAATATCCTCAGATTTCTACAGAAACCAGAGTCTAACAATTTGCACACCTCTGTGGAATCACGCGATTCATTGGCTCCCGTTCGCAGAGGGGTTGAACGTTACTCTCGCGAACACAGACATTCATCCCACCCGACTCATTCGTGGAGAACTTGATAGACATCCGTTGGTTACTTGGCCGGCTACTCTTTTTCCCCTCGCCATGTGCGAATTCGGCGCGAGCAAAATCAGAAAGCTGTTGGAAAAACAGCTGGCCGTCTAGGCGAGTTTAGCTTGGTGCGCTGCCAAAATCGCTGGTTTGTTGACGTATCTCTTGGCGTTTTCGATAGCTCGCGGACCGTGCCTTTATCGCTATCCTTCAATTATTTCCAGTTTCTGCGTCTATCTAGCGTCTATTTCGAACGGCATACTCGCGGCTGTTGGGGCCGCTGAAGCTGTTGGGATTTCCGCATACGCGGGGCATCAGAAGTTTCGCAATTCCTTGCAACTATCCAATTAAAACTTCATCTTCCGCTGGCGCAGAACTTTCTCCAGCTGCCGTCCGCGTCTAACCACGCCTATAATCCGCGTCTAAGAATATTTTGTTAGATCTGGAGAAGGCAGTTATCGTCGCTGATAATCGTCATAGTTATCCAGTTTACTCCGGGATATGTCCGAGCGCGCAGCTCGGAAACTAGGACGACAAAGATGTGCTAAACAGTGGTGCCCATTTGATTTTGTCGACGCAGGCCCAGAGAAAGGGACGAGACTGAGCGCGTGATCCGTTCGACGCTGAAGGAGATCATGATGTCCGTGGACCTCGACGAGGTAACCTCGAAGTACATTCGAGGTCGTCTCGAGGAAGACCTCGACATGGATCTCGGGGAGTTCAAGCCGTTCATCGATCAGGAGATGCTCACCATTCTCGGCCAGATGGACGCGCCGACTGAGATATTCGACCACGTGTATCTGGGTAGCGAGTGGAACGCCAGCAATTTGGAGGAGCTGCAGAAGAATGGGTGAGCTTGATAATTTCCTCGATTTCAGGTATTCCTTAACCCTCCCGTTGCAACTGGCGCCTACAGGCACCGGGAATATTCGCTGACAGTATGCTGCAAACGCCCGATGGCCGCCCAATTACGTTTCATCATCGGACGCTAATAGCAACGTAGTTTAACCCACTGACAAAGGAATTTCGGTAACCCGAAAATTCCGATTGCTTTTTAAACTCTGCAGGCTTCTAGGGAATCTCAATAGAAGTATCAGGCAATTTTTATTCGCCCCTACTTTTTTTTGTATTTGTATTTGTATTTTTTGTTATTCCTGTGTTTTTACACAGGATGGCGTTTCAAGCATTTTTGCTTATATTGCCCAACGAACATTAGTCATTACCATTTTTCCCTCCTCTCTCCTTCGGGTCCCAGCAGCAGCAGCGCACCGGGAGAAAAGTGGTCACCCATCTTTCCCCAGTGCACCGCCCCGTGATGCTTAACGTCGGTGATCTGACGAGAACCGGTGTTTCCATCGCGGCTACGGCCGCTGGTCCCCTACTTTTTTGGTTCTTCGGGTTGAAAACACTCCTTAAAGGTCAATGCGCGCTTTCCTGTTTCTATGCATGTCCTGAGAACTTGTTTGCCTCGCTGAAATGAGAATTGATTGGTTATTATGCTCTATAAAAGTGTGCAGCAAAGTTACTTAATCGTTCGCGGCGGAGCACGTTTCTTTATTTAACCTCCGCATTTCAAAGAATTTCAGTGCGACCTAAGACAAAATGAATTCTTCGTAATTTTTATTTTATTGCAACAGCAGTAGCCGCGAATAATCCTGAAAACAGTTGAATTTGTATTATATTTGGGCTCAGTTTGGACCAATTCATGAACAAACTTTGTCTCTATGTATGAAGTAAAAATTATTCCAATTTCAGTTTGGCGATAAAGAGCCAGATAGCTCTCGCCACCTGCCCCTCTCGACCATGGGAATATACATGGGTTCCAGGACGACCCAAAATTGAGTAACTGCAGATAAGGAAACGCGCCAGTGCTCCGCATAATGCGACACTTTGGTCCCAACCCAGTTGCATTTGAGCAGACATTACTGCAGTGCCCGTTAGAGAACACGCCAGAGCGAAAGTTATGCCCAACATTGCCCAATAGTGCCTTGCTGTGAATTCTTCCGCAGCGGAAGGGTTAAGGACCTCCTCGAAAACGATTCCCCTTATTTGAAATCTCATGTAACCTTAAGTTTCGTGGCCTTTCCACCGACGTCTTCTAAGCCGACCACAATTGTTGTCTGTTCAGCGTCAGGCATATACTGAACGTGACTCGGGAAATCGACAACTTCTTCCCCGGGATGTTCACGTACCTGAACGTCCGCGTTTACGACGACGAGAAGACCGACCTCCTGAAGCACTGGGACGACACCTTCAAGTACATCACCAAGGCGAAGAAGGAGGGGTCGAAGGTGCTGGTGCACTGCAAGATGGGCGTCTCGAGGTCCGCGTCGGTGGTGATCGCGTACGCGATGAAGGCGTACAACTGGGACTTCTCGCAGGCGTGGAAGCACGTCAAGGAGAAACGGAACTGCATCAAGCCGAACAACAGCTTCCTGCTGCAGCTGGAGACGTACCAAGGGATCCTGGACGCCATGAAGAACAAGGAGAAGCTGCAGAGGTCCAAGTCGGACACGAATCTCAAGTCTCCCACTTCGGTGAAGGATCAGTCGAAGAAGGAGGAGAAGTCTGACAACGTGGACAGCGGCCTTCAGGCCATTTCCGGCTCAGAGCTGAAGAAGACCAGTCAAAGGCCCAAGAGTTGGTCGCCAAATGTGAAGATCGCTGAGAACATGTTGCCTTCTGGTACGTTGCGTTTTATGAATAAAGACCCCGTAATGAGTGACCAAGAATAGATCTAGGATCCTGTACCCTCGGGAATATTCTTTTACACACCACTCGTGTGGATCTCAGGCTAGTCACTATATCTCTGCAAGGGACAATATTTTCAGTTTCATCTCTGAAATAGCGTCACAACATTTGCGAACGTATTCTATAACGTGGAGGTAGAAAAAAGTCGAACATGCACTTGACTAACAAGAAGATTAAAATCGATTTTCCCAAAAACATTGCCTCGATCGAAAAAAAAAGATATTCTACAACTTCGACTTATTTTTCTACAATGATCCACTTACAATTGTCAGATGTATGCGCTCTGAACAAATATTCAAAGTCTTTTTTCTTGAGAATGAAGCCCCAGATCAATCATTATTTTCTTATATTTTGATACAGTATGAAGATTTTTGACTACTTTCCCCATTCCTCAAGTGGGCCCTATATATTTCGGGTGACCCAGAATTCTATCCAACATTCACAATTCTCGATGTAATCGGTGCTTTGTTGCAGTTCCCCTTTCCCAGTCTCTCGAGAGCATCGACAAAACAGGGAGCACAGAAGTGACCAGGGAGGACCTCCTCCGCTCCACCAGCCAGAAGCCAGGCATGGCCCAGGAGGCTAGGAACGTCCTGATGCCCTGCGGCAACGGTCAGTCGTACAGCGTGTCTCAGAACCAGATCGTTCACTTGCCAGGCCCGTCTGCCGACACACCGAGCGTGAAGAACAGAGTCAGCAGGCTGGAGACTCAGGGCCAGAGGAGGAAGGGTCTGGTGCTGAACCTGACGAACCAGTTCGAGGCGGTGAGCAGCAAACCCTCGTCCCCTAGCTCGGACACCGACAGCAAACCGCTGCCACAGAGCCCCGTCTCCAGCGTGAACGAGAACGGGCTGGTGGAGCAGTCGTCCGAGGTCATGTCGGCCGTCACCGTGAAACAAGAGGTCTGGGACCCAGGCGAGAAGCAGGGGAAGAAGCCAGAAATTGGTAATGATAGTGATTGTCTAGTCTGGACTGCATCGACCGATGCAACGTGTACCAATTCGTGTAGTAACGCTAAGACTAACGGGGAAGTGGGTGGTGAGAGTGAGTGTGTCGCGACCACGACGCTAGTGTACCCTGGTCACCTGGGTCGGAAGCCAAGGAAGGACGGTGACCCGTTCAGCACGCAGGTGGACAGAGTTTTCGACAGGGAGGAGAGGCAAGGGGAGCCCGTGACAAGGGAGTCTCCGAGCCGACAGAGTTCCTGGAGCAGCTACGACAGCGCCGTGATCCTGGACAACAATTCTGTGCACAGTTCGTGGGCCACGCTGCCGTCGAGGAACAGCTCCTGGGGTTCGTACGACATGCGGCCGTCGGATCTGCTAGGCTCCAGCGGTCTCTTTCCTTACGACAAAGAGGAAATACCCTGGCATCCAGGCACGGTGAAGCGTACAAAGCAGAAGCTGGAGGAGAACACCTCCTCTGGGACGGTGAAACGCGTATGCACGCAGACTTCCGACGGGGACGAGAAGGACAGGCTGCCTGCAGAGGAGGAGTCGTACAACCCCGTGCTACTGCACCACACGGCGTCTCCCACGCTGCGGAGGAGAGACACTTCGCCTAGCCAGGAGAATAATTTAAAGGTGGATCCGGTTAGAAACTCCCCGAGCCCCGTCAGGAGGATCGACATCTCGCCAGCGTCGATGAGTCAGGTTGGCAGACTGTCCACGAGCGCGCCAGCCTCGTCGTCTCTCTCCTCCGACCAGGACCTACCGTCGTCCTTGAGGTCCTGCAAGTCGGAGAGCGAGACCTCGAGCCCCTGCGTCGTCAACACCACTCAGTTTCACTCTGTCAAGCACCACAAGATGGTGCTGGAGAATTTAAGCAACAAGTCGGTGTTGAACAAGCGCTGCCTGTCCGTGGACGACTCGCCGGAGGCAGAGTGTTCGCGCAGCATCTCGGGCATCGTGAAGAATCTGAAGAAGGAGTTCGAGGCGAAGTCGACGAAGCTGGAGAAGAGCCCTGAGAACAGCTTCGAGAGCGAGTCGTCGTCGATGGCGGCCACCCGGCCGAAGAGGGACGTAAGGATGAGGAGCCTGCCCTCGTCGCCAGTGATCCCCCACAACGAGTCGAAGATCCAAGCCCCGTCCGAAACCAAAGACAAAGAAAAGGTGTGTGGAGTGTCCTCGGAGAGCACAGAGGACCGCTCGGTTAGGGTCCTGGTGGGCAAGTACGAGGTGAAGCCCGACACGAGGAAATCGACGGACATACAGCTGCGCGTGCACAAAGACAAGGACACCGCGTGGGACTCGATAGACGCGCAGAAAACGAAAGTCACCCCTGAGTACAGTCGAAGATCAGCGCCAATCATGATCAACAACCACTCGTCCCCCCTGTTCACAGAGGGCCCCGAAGCGCCCGGCAGGCCGCCAGTACCGTCGATCGTGGCAGCTAGCAAGAAACAGCAACAGCACGGCAGGACCCATCCCCTCGCCAGGCTGCAGGTCAGACCTAGGCATAGCAGTCCCGTTTACAACACCATGTAGAAGGGGGGACGGGGCTGTTCACTCCTGTTTGTCGAATCTGTGCGCGCGTACCTGAATGCATAGGTATGTTGTGTCCACGATGAAATTGTGTGATCTCTATTGATGCCAACGAGTCGAGGATGACACGACGGTCCTCTTCGGGCTCGACGACAAAGGATCGACGGGGGACAAGGGTTCAGGACTCGGTTCCCCGGCCATCGTCGGTTGTACAGTTCACTGTGCCACGCTCCGCGACAACCAGATACCACAGGACACATCCAGCTCGATGTTTCTTAGGGCTGATGCCTGTGCACGGACCCCTCGTGTCGCTCTGCGCAAAGGTCGCGTCCTCCTTGACGGACTACTAGGTGATCGCGAGCAGAACAGAAGGCTGTTGGCGATACTTCCCGCGAGTTTCGGTGTCCACGATCTCCGTCGATCGCGACTCTTTCCTAGGTTCGTTTTAGTAGCATCGAGCGGGCGTCTCGGAGTCAATCGAATCGACTGAAATCATTCTCCTCTGATTAGGCGCGAGGACATTTTCGAAGGCAGCCACGGGGCAATACTATGTATTGGAGAAGACCAGTGTCTTTTCAGCCATTTTCGTGGAGTTCGTCCCCGTTCACTGCTGTCGAATGGTCCGACGCAAACGGCGATCTTTGCGTAGCGCGATACAGGCACCTCATATAGGCCGTTTCAGAACTATGGGTACAGATGTAACTGGTTTAATAAAGCTCCCACAAGGGAACAGAAGAGTTCTGATACAAGTACGTCTGATACAAGACTGATCGTCAGACTGATCAATAAACCCATATTTCTCGTCGTTTCCCTTACAGCGACCATCCTCGCGTCTCCCTTAGTCCCAGATGCAGATTTGAAATAGTTCCTCTGTGATCCATCGAAACTAGTTCGTTCCCTTCGTCGAGCTCCACCATCCGGTTCAACTGTTGGTACCCATACTTCTAAAACACCTTGACTAGCGCTTTAATTCTACGAGACACCGAATACACATGCCCCTCCCCCACCCTATCCTCTCCTGTGCGCCGTTTCGTCGTGGAGCGTGATCATAAGGCACGTTCAAGGTCCTTCAACGTTTTATGTTCCTTCTTCGTCAGACGTGTCTTTGGCCTGCTCTTAGTTCAATTATTTTTTAAGCTGGAAATGCAACAATTTTGTAGGAGGCCGACGGAAGACTTGTTATTCCTACGGCGGGACGCGTGTCGTCGCAGACCTCTCTATGTATATTGGGCTTGGAATCAAACGCGATGTGTTTCTTTCCCTTTTTTTTTTTCGTCTACGAGAAGAGACGTGTCGCGCAGAAGTTGGAGCCAGCGTGCTCAGCTGTTTCGACGTATGCAGAGGCGCCACGGCTCGGTCAGGCTGTGAACGAAAGGTCCGAGGCCCGCGTGCGCACTCGTGCTTGCTCCTGCTTCTGCTTCCGTTGTGATTTTACGCCGCTGAGAGCGTTCAAGGTGAGAGGGAGAGAAAGGGTGAAAGAATGGGTGTGAAAGAAAGCGCGCGCGAGAGAGTGAGAGAGAGAAAGAGAGTGCAAGAAAGAAAGAAAGAGAAAATGAGAGAGAGAGAGAGAGAGAGAGAGAGAGAGAGAGCGGGAGAGGAAGAGAGAGAGAGCGATTGTGTACAAAGAGAATGACGTGTAACGTTAAGCTATACACACTATTAGTAATATTAGAGCGAACAATGTGATTAGGAATGGTGCACAGTGCATGTGAAGAGACGAAAGTAGCGTACCCCCTATTTTCTCCGTGAGAGGAGTGCCACTGAATCGTTGGAACGATTCATGCCAGGCCTCTGCAATCGACCAATCGTAATCGATCAATTCTACACATTGTACTCCCCTCCATGATCGTGTAGCATCGCTGTGTGCAACCCACCCACCCCAACCCTCCCGTCACTATTCATTTGCCACCGTGTTCGGTTGATATATCGTTGATATACCGCTTCTTTCCGTTTTACCAACCAGTAACGACGACGACGATTGTCTAGCGAATATTTTATCGGAGGAGAGGAAACACGGCTGGTTTGGTCAGCGGTCGTCGTTCTCAGACATATCATCGGACTCGTTCGTTCTGTTTGCGTTCGCAAAGCCATGTCGACCAATTTTATACTCCCCTGATGATGATGATGTTAATGATGATGATGATGATGATAATGATGATGATGATGATGATGATAATGATGAAAGATGATGATGACAATGATGATGCATGCGAGGCCCGTTTTGATAAGATGCACCGCGACGATTGTGTGTGCGTGTGTGTATGTGTGCGTGTGCGTGCGTGTGTATTAGAAATATATTTTATTACTGAGATAATTTTGCAGATAATTTCTCATACGTTCATTCTAACCGCTGTTGTCTCTCGGACAAAGTATTCGAAACGGAAAACAATCCTGAGAGCGAACACTATTAAACTGTAACACAATTGAATTAGAATAAAAAAAAAATGTTACTTCGCCAATATATTGTGCTTTGCGTTGTCGACTCAGAAAGACACAGAGCCCCAATTCGAGACGATCGACTCGTAGAAGCTGCTGTGGAATCGTGATGCGATTCCAACGTAACCTGAGGTACCATCAACCGTTCAGTCATCCACCAATGTAAGAACGCGAGTTTGCTTTCGTGGAAACGTTTAATTCCCAAGGGCACAACAGACAGGCAAGTTCATGCCGCTGGAAACCATTGAGATGACCTCTGGTTAACCAGGTTGGGCGTCAATCTCGAAGATTCGCCTGCCGGCGCAGAAGGCGAGTTGCGGCACCACCGATATCGACCTCGTCTTCCTCGCGTGCTTCGGATTCACTGGACCGACGTCCAGGTCATACGTGCCTCCGCTTAGGTTACTGACCATCGCTATGCTCTGCCAAAGAGACATGATTGCCATCGTCGCGTGGACTGCTCAGCTATTGGAAAATCTACCGGCAACTTACGACGTGAGATCTCAAGTCGATCACCCTGAAGAGATTATCGTCTGTTCCGCCACAGGCTATGAACATATTCGTCACGTATTTCCCACAGTAGAGCATAGAGGAATAGCTGTCTGGCTCCAGAGTAACCAAGAGCTTCCCACTACCATAGTCCCATAGTTGGATAGAGTTCTCCCTTTGCCAGGCACAGGACAGGATCTGCGCAGAGATTGCAGGACATTAGAAACCAGCGTGCGTGGTGAATGCGATAGGAACTCCATCTGAACGATATTGGCAGAACTGTATCATGGCCACCGCCTTGTCGCTAGGATAATTCTATACTTTTGTATCTGCCTTGTGAGATGGAAGCTGTCGATACGAATATAGCTATGTTTGAATTTTCTACTTGAATACCTCCCTCCCGTTCGTACTGATGTCGAGCCCGTCGCCACACATGTGGACCCCGGATATGCGTCGAAGGGCGTACGGCTGTCTGCTGTCCCAGAACTGGATCGTGTCGTCCCAGCCGCCTGTGATCAACTCGTGCGCCGATTTAGGGTTGAAACAGGCACTGAAGACCCTCGACCTGTGGCCGTCCATCACCTCCAGTGAATCACTGCGAAATAAATTCGTATAACAGAGTTGCCGTGATTGGCAACCACTGTACGATGACACATCGCGATTTATATTAACGTAATCGAAACAAGGTTGACTCGAGGCGGTATAAGTACTTGCGTGTACTTCGAGTCGATCAAGCGAGATAGAAAAGAAATTACGTTCCGACGAACCTTGCCTGAAACACCCTTTCCTGCATCTTGGTCTCCTCGTCGTACAAGTAGATCTTCGCGTCGTCGCCCACAGTTACGAATTTTGGCAGATGGGAATGATAAACCAGGCCAAGGGTTTGCCTGTTTTCTCGTATCGTGTAGAGGCACTGAGAGCTTGGATAATGCCAGCATTTCACGCATCCATTGGCGTCTGCGATCGTCAAATAGGATAAGAAATGGTAAATAAGGAACTGTTAGTGTTTTTGCGATCTTGGATTTAAAGAAAAGAGCGATAAAATCATTCGACTAGGCGTAAGTCGAAAAATCATTCGAGTACTAGGTATAGAGAATAGATAAGACTGCTAGGATTTGTACTAACAGGTCGCAATTACTGTACGCGTGATGGGATGGGACCTGCGAACTGGTCTGTGCCTAATCGCAGTCGTTGGACTTGGTTTCTGGATCATTTCTGCGTCACGCAACGACAATGGGTCTGCGCCGCTGGTGGTTTTGTACAGTCTAACCGTGCCATCCGTCAGGCCTGCCGCCAAGAAGTCATGGGTCTCCGTATAACATATACAAAGGATATCTTGCTCGATGTCTCTAGAACCAATATTCCTTTATCTGCCAAATTTTGATCGATCGAAACTCTGAAAGCGTTAAAATCCCCCCGCCCCTCATTGGTTGCGTAGCTTTATAACCTATTAAGGTTCTCAGAATGGTGAGAAGATTCACTCTGAGAAAAATAACTCTTCCATCATTCTTTTTATCGTCAGTTTTGCTCCTACAGAAATACAGAGAGATGATCTAATAGCCGTTACAAATCTCCCACCTTTAAAGTAATTAACGAAAAATTGATTTCGCAGAAATGCATAACCAATTGCACCGTTCGTTTTGCTTAACGACATGTTTGCATACAACTGTCTGATGACCGTTACGTTGCCATCTATTCGAACTTGATCTTGCACCAATGGCGGAGAGCTACCTTGCGCGTAATCCATCCTACTCGGCCGCGACTCATTTGACTTCGCTTCATCGATGCTACTAACGCTAAGAAAACAATTCTCATGCAATTCCCACAACGGGTGAATTCCACTTACGCCCAAATCGCCCGTGGTTTTCGTTTAAAAATGTATGAAAATCTCCCGAAATATGGAAGAGAAATCTGCGGGAAAGGTATTATCGGAAAATACGAGTTTTTAAATATAAATTATCACTCGAAAACAGGAACATATAATTTATGATATTCGTTTTATTACAAAAAAAAACGGAAAATTCCTACCGTCGTGGGCGCGGGCGATTTCGGCGTAAGTGGGATTCGCCCTTGCGCATAATCTACGAATAGATTCCATTTTCGGAGAAAAAAGGAAACCAGTAATACATACCACTGCGAATCGAATTTTGACAAAGGTTGAAACTTAGAAGTTCGTGTTCACTGACCTACCTGCCGATAAAACAGTCATTCTAACATGGGAATTATTAAGCAAACTTTGGGGGTTACGGTCGTTATAAAAATCGGAATGACGATCGATTTTGCGTTGAAAGACTTCAGGCATGTTATCGGATCCATATCGACCATATCCTTACATTCTCATTTTGAACCATGGTAAGCCGCAATCTTATTAACTGTCGCTCGAGGACGGTGCCTCGTCTATGCTCCGTTAAGCCAGCCGAAAGATGTCGCCGCGGTCGGCTGGTGGCGTTCAACTAGCCACGGACCAATCAGAGCGCAAGTGCGCGCGGGCTCGAGGCTCGCGAGTTCGTTGGCTGTCAGTCCGTAAAGAGTCCGCTACAGAGGAGCGTCCGCGCGTTGAGTGATAGTAATCGCGTGCAAGCCCGCGTCTCCTGCGCGTTCCATTCATTCTCGGGGCGAGGGACTGGCGGATATGAGCACGTCGAGGTTCGACGCCGTGTCGCCCGCGTGAACGGTCAACAGTTTTACGCGGGTGAGTGTGTCGCGTACCACCGTGGGGGGAGTGTCGTTAACCTCGTAGAGCTCGTCGAGAGAGATCTCGGGGGTTTGATCCTCGCTGGAGTTATCGCGCACAGATTCCCCCGACACGGAACTGTCAGACTCGCGAATCCGATTGCACGGCGATCAGTCGATCGAAATGTCGGCGATAGCCGCGTCGTCCCCGGCGTCGCGACAGTGAGAAACAGCGTCCGCGACGGTCCGCCGAGCGTCGTCGACGGGAACGAGTCCAGGGTGAGCCGTGTTCGCTGGTCGAGAGATCTAGAGGCCACCAAGGAAAATGGCGGACCTCGAGGCGGTGCTGGCCGACGTCAGCTACCTGATGGCCATGGAGAAGAGCAAAGACATGCCGGCCGCTCGCGCCAGTAAAAGGATCATCCTGCCCGATCCCAGGTACGCCCTGACTCGTAGATCCGGCCGTGTCGTCCAGTGCCGTTCGCCGATCTGGCCACCCCAGTAACGCCTTGCCACTAGCGATGGGAACGATGCGCTCGTAAGCAAGCGGCAACTGCTCCTATTAACGTAAAACGCCTCGGTTACGCGTAATCGCTTCGGAGTTTCGATCTGCTTTGTTTCCTGCTAGATTGTCGGAGCGAACTGAAGGAACTTCTGCAATTAGGTGCTCTTGCGCGCAGCATCGCTCTGGTTATTAGCTCGAACGGGCTATCAACAAGTTTTCAAATTCAATCTTACAATTCGCAACGGGGGAAACAATTCATAACTATGCTGCTCGTAAAATTAACTAGCGTTAGTAGCACTGTTATAAATAATGGGATAATGAGATGCAAATATCGATCGATACATTTTCTACTTCGTTAATATTAGTACACAGACAATATTCGTACATGTGGGGTAGTAGATGTGATGTATTCCGATTCCACCTTGCTTTTATTGGCGTTCGACAGCGTCGATTAATCGATGGGGTTTTGATTGATTGTGTGCACATTTCGAAACGGTGGTCGAATTAGGCCCATCGCTACATCTCACCACGTTTCCTGCCCCTCCCTTTTTCGGTCCCGGAGCTCTTCCTTGTTTGACACGAGTTCGCCCGCTCGGTCTCCCTCTGCTGTTTCTCGGCGCATGCGCGTGCATGCCTCTCGGCTCCCTGGCTTCGGTCCGCCTCGGCGGCCGGCGCGCCGCGACCGTTCCGCAAAAATGTTTACAAACAGTGGGCTGTTGGCGATCGGAGGCGCGAATAATAAAAAAAAAAGCAATGATCTGAAATACCGACGGGTTTTGCGATGCGATTGAGAATGTTGGGCAGTCAATAACCCTCTGCGATCGAACAACAAACATCTGATGATGACCATCGTTGTTTAGCGTTATGTACTTGTGACAGCTGGAGGAGAATTAAGTTGGTCTAATTGCACTTGTTGTGTGACCTTAATAATCATCGCGTTGATAATGATAACAATAATACTGGTTTATCCCTCTAGATTCGACAGGATCTAAAAGTCGTGTGGATTAATTACATACGTGTAAGACATAACGACCTATAACCTATATCTTCTGTAGAGAACACGACGAGTTAGGAAAACAATGTTCGCAGTGGTGCATGATAATGCTTTTCTATTTCAATAAATTCTACAAGGGGCTGTCCTTAAATTTCGTAAGGGTAATTTTTACGAATTCTTACCCCCTCCCTCCCCCAGTATAAGAATTCGTAAGATTTGATATTCCAACCCCCTCCTTACGTAATATTTTTTACACTTAATATTTTTAGTTATTAAAATTCTTTTAAAGGCTTATATAATTCATTTAACTTGGTTTCGGGAAATTTAAACTAAAACTACTTTTCTGGAACATTAATGATAGCATTTGTATTTATTTAAAATTCGGTTAAACAATATTTGATATTCCAACCCCCTCCTTACGTAATATTTTTAGTTATTAAAATTCTTTTAAAGGTTTATATAATTCATTTAACTTGGTTTCGGGAATTTTAAACTAAAACTACTTTTCTGGAACATTAATGATAGCATTTGTATTTATTTAAAATTCGGTTAAACAATATTTGATATTCCCACCCCCTCCTTACGTAATATTTTTTACACTTAATATTTGTAGTTATTAAAATTCTTTTAAAGGTTTATATAATTCATTTAACTTGGTTTCGGGAATTTTAAACTAAAACTACTTTTCTGGAACATTAATGATAGAATTTGTATTTATTTAAAATTAGGTTAAACAATATTACGCTACCTGACTCCCCCCTTGTAATAAAACATAAGAAATACGCGACCCCCCCCCAAAAAAAGAAGCCTTACGTAATTTATGGGTGGCCCCCAAGGTCCGAAAATTATCAGGGCACAACGACCAACCTAACCTTATTTTCCTGTGATACAACAACTGAAATCGATGTTTATAACGGATTTCGAAATGAGAGCACAATCTTAATTTTCCGTTTTCAATGGAAAACTACGGGTGGAATAAAGCTTTGTCCCGTGTTAGTGACAGGAATGAAGTCATTGGCCGATTATTTGAGAATCGGATAGGATAGCATACGTACGTGGTATGTAGGATGCGTCGGTAAATAGGTATGCAATGTGATGAAGATTAGCCTCGCTATAATCACCATATGTATGCACCATATATGTACATATGCGTACACATACGTACACACGCCATTGAACACAGAACGTCGGTCAAAGTCGGTGCCCGGTGATTTGACGAACGGTCGAACCGTTGATCGATACTCCGCGTCGATTATAATGTGCCAATGTTTACACTGCCGATGTTATTTTCGACCCGTAAAACACGGACGTTACGAAGGTACGCCGTGAAAATAAGTCGATTGGATAGCAGCGGGCTTCCCTTTTGCTGGCAGCCCGCCAACGGCAAAGACGAACACGTTTCACGTGCTACGCGACCTCTGGATAAGGCGAAGTGACTTGGACCAAATCCGCGGAACAACTGTCTATCAGAATTTTCTTTATATCTAATTTCTTAATTCATTTTTCAGTTGAATATGCAGGTTATAGACGCGAATAGGTACGTGCGCTTCCGCTCTTGTATCGTTACGCGCCTATGTGTGTTGTACATACAATCGAAACCACTTAAAATTCGAAATAGTTCCTTTTTGCAAATAGGAAGTGAGGTAGAGAATAGTCGCACGCTATAAGTGCACAAAATACGGAGAACTTGGATCATCACGAATTTTATGGAAAATAATAGTGTAATTACAGTATGTACTTAGTGATTAGAAATAGTAAAATAATAGTGCCACTACATTGGGCATTAAGAACAATGGAGGGCTCGGATGCAATAAGGGGACTAGCGCTCGAAAATGCGAAAAGGTATTGTCCAAGCGCTAAGAAAAACTGGAAAATTAAATATTGTTAAACTGGATTTTAAAATATATAGTGTTGTAAAGCTCGTCACGGCACACATTTTTCTTATTTGCAGTTTTTTTATCGAATCATTAGTATTCGAGATAAAAATTATAAACGAGAAAAAATTCTTCGACCAAAATCATTATTTCTTTAAACATAAATTGCGATAACTCGAGTAAATATTAAGAGATCGTTATGAGACTTGAAACATAAGACTCAGAAAACTCTAGCGAAGCCGTAAAATGTATGCACCAAACCCTTATGTTAAAAAATGTAATAGTATTTAATTAAAAAGTAATACTGGACATAACCCATGTTTTTCAACGTTCACCGTTAAAAAGTATCGAGGCAATTTTGAGGTACATATAACTTGCAGCGACAAAGTTTTTCCTTAATATACAAGGAAGATTTTCACCAATTTTCACACTGATTAATAAATAATTGTAGAAGATATGACGATATATATAAATCTCACGCGCCACCAATAGTCAACAGCCGCGTATAATGCGCTATTTAGTAGTTTTATCGTCATATCTTCTACAATTATTTATTAATCAGTTTGAAAATTGGTGAAAATCTTCCTTGCATATTAAGGAAAAACTTTGTCGCTGCAAGTTATGTGTACCTCAAAATTACCTCGATACTTTTTAACGGCAAACGTTGAAAAACATGATTTATATCCAGTATTACTTTTTAATTAAATATTATTACATTTTTTAACATAAGGGTTTTGTGCATACATTTTACGGCTCCGCTAGAGTTTTCTGAGTCTTACGTTTCAAGTCTCATAACGATCTCTTAATATTTACTCAAGTTATCGCAGTTTATGTTTAAAGAAATAATGACTTTGGACGATGAAAGATTTTTCGGTTATAATTTTTACCTCGAATAGTAATGATTCGATAAACAAACTGTAAATAGAAAAAACGTGTGTCGTGACGAGCTTTACAACGTTATATTTTTTAAAATACAGTTTAGCAACATTTAATTTTCCAATATTTCTTAGCGTTTGGACAATAATTTTTCCCATTTTCGAGCGCTAGTCCGCTTATTGCATCCGAGCCCAATTTACAAACATGTATTAATATGGAAAATCTAACTTGATAGCACACGCCTCGTTCTACAAACTGTATCACAAATACTGTTAGTAGTTGGGAAACTGTTCCCATCACGGTGTAACAGCCGTGGTTCCCATACACAGAAATCTCGTAGCTATTCTTTTACATCGTGAAATCGGTTAGCAGCAGGAGCCATCTAGCATTGAATACAATAACTACTACTGTGCGCTTCGCGATCACACAGTACGCGACAAAAATCTAAATTAGGCATTACTCATCAGTCACACATATATACAGTAAATCCAAAATGAAATTTCGATTTGCAAATCCCTGTTCCTGACATCGAATGGGTATCCAAAATAATCCATAAATTGCAGAAAATTTGATTCACCAGTTATGTGCTCTCGGCAGGATTCGCGAGCTTTCTCATTTTCTTCGTTAATGAAACAGCTGACGCTGATAATTTTGTTTTAATAAAACAAAAACATCCCGCAGCTCTGCAATTACGGAGTTTTTTGCTTTCCGCGCGCAACGTGGTTTCAAAGTGACAAAAAAAAACTGGAAGGGGATGTCAAAATGTTCAGGAACCGTGTCGCCGAGCTCCGTAACGCGCGAAAAGCGTGCTAGAAGGGGACGCCGAGTGCGTGCGTCTAGCAATAATTCATCGCGGTTTCATAAACCGACCGAATTTTTCCAAGCGTTGTTTATGCAGCAAGACCGAACCGCGTTTCACGCGGTAGAAATTAAACGCGACTCGGAAATAGAAATATTCCGGGGGCCGTAACTCGAGGGCAGTGTTTCCCAACCTTTTTCCGTGGGAACGAACTTACTTCCGTCTTAGAAACACATTTAATGGTACACCCGAGCATGAATAGCAGACTGTTCTTTGATATTTTATCATTTAAATACTGCTTCTTAATTTCATCAGTAATTAGGGGAAAGGTGGGATAGTTGATCACAGTTTTGCTTTTTTTATTAAAATAATGATAATGGTTTGCTTTGTTTGTATTAAATTATGTAAGTTGTGATTCTTAGAGTATTCTCAATATACTTGTACAAATTTGAGAGCTGAAAACTAAATTTAATGATTGAATTTCAACATTTTCTGGCAGTGATGTTATGCACAAGTATCCCCCACTGAAGGGGAGACTTGATCGAAAGGTTAGGGAGACTTGGTCAGTGAACTTTACGAGTAAATAACACTGTGATTTAACAAAATGACAAATCGATCATCAGACAGTCGAAATTCCCAATACTGCCAATAATAGGTGGCAACTAACCCGATTAGACGGCTTTAATTTTCGCCACCAGATGGCGTAGCGGAAACAAGAAAATGCCAATTCTGTCGTATTGCTCCTGTCTCTGTTCTTCTATGTCTACGTTTATTAGGGTTGTTCCTATCTCTCTTCTCCCTCTCCTTGCTTTCTCTACATCTTCTATCTCCATTCCATTTCTTCTGTAATACTGCTCTCTATCTTTTCCCCATCTAGATTTATTTCTTTCTTATTTTTCTTTTATTAATTATTATTAAAACAAATTTCCAACATTCAGTTATCATTTTATTGTTCCTACCTTCTGTTTTTTTTCCTCGTATTTTTGTGCTCTTTTTCCTGCTTCTGTTCATATCTTTTCAATTTTCGTCTCTTCTAGGATGATATATGCATGTGGCTTTTACATAACTACTACGTAGTCAGAGAACAGTTTCGTAAACGTAGAAATGAAAACCAGAAAGAATCTGAAAGCTTGATGTTATGGTTAGGGATTGCAAATTTACCGACTTTTTCAATTACCGGTAATTCGGTAAAATGTTCAATCGAAATCGGTTTACCGGTATTTACCGGCATTCTAGCTGTATTTGCGAATGGCCCCAGTGGCCGATCGACTCGAGATTTGTGAAGAGGGTGTTTGCACCCTAAATCTAAAATTGTTGCTTCGGCAATTTATTAGTTTACGAGATATTAATAAAAAACTTTTAGTATTTCTGTTGACTTGTTCCGACATTACGCATTCCACTTTCCAACTTGTTCTGGATATTAATATTGGTTGGGGTTAGATTAGTGCGGGGGGCGCGTAAAGCTATGTAAGTTTGGAGATTTCAACCAGAAACTTGGAGATGCGATCCATCCTGTTATACAGGGTGGATACCTATTACTTTATTGATAGGCAATACTCTAGGGGAGGAGGGAGGGGGGGGGGGGGTGATTCTACAGGCCAAAATAAGACGAAAATATAGAATACAATTTTTTAATGTCGCGCTTCGTTTTCGAGAAAATTGGCTTTGAATTTCAGCTAAATATGCATGCCATTTAAGTGCTTGAGGGGGGCACGCGGAGGTAAGTAACGCGTCCAGCTGTCCGTAGGACAAGTTGCTGGGAGGGTAGGATTAAACCCCTACGTGTATACAGTTCAGAAAAATAATTTGTAAAACAAAAATTAACAATAATTTTTTATTAATATTTCGGAAAATAATAAATTCCCGAAGCTACAATTTTAGATTTAGCGTCCACACCCCCTCCCCACCCACCCCCTCAAGCCTCGGGTCGATCGTCCACTGGGGCCATTCGGAAGTGTATCCGGCATTTTTTTCAGCTATTGAAAACATAAGAGGCAAAAAAAACTTTCTCAACTCTAATCGAGCATTATAAAAAATATATGCAAATAAAACTATTTTGCAGATAAAATATAAAATGATATAACATAAAAGAGATATATTTGTATAACAATTGACTATACTTATATATGGATCTTCACCACGAAAACAATGAAAAGAATCTTAACTTACATACACAATTAATTACTTTTGTATTTAACAATTCTTTTTAACAAATAAGCACCCCCAAAAAACATAATTTGTCTGAATTTTGGTCCCCTGATCGCGACTTAATTTTTGTACAAAAAAATATCCAGCCACGGATAAAGCGCTCTCAGATTCTACAATTTGTTGGTCGAGTAATCATTAAAAAATCATATGCCATTTGTATATATTTTCTCCTTACTTTTTCTACTTGAGAATACGTCCATTTTTTTGACGACTTAATTCAGATTTTTAGTTTCCTTTCGGATCAGAGCTGGTTTTTCATCAGATAAGTACTTGGGTTTTCTCATTATTAGTCGTTGAATTTTTTTTTTTCACTGATAACGTAGTAGATGTCGACGGAGTTAATAAACGCATATATCCGGTATATTGCTATACGTAATTTATCGAATTACCGGTAAAAATTTGTGGGTATTTCTCGCGATTTACCGGGAAACCTGTTCACCGGTATTGCAATCGCTAGTTATGGTGTCTTCGTGTTGTGTTCCAGAAGGGGTTGTTTAAATCCATTTGTTTTATGGTGACCTTCCGGTCGAAAAGTCGATTTTTTTATTTCATTTTTCGAATATTTAACCTTTTAGGAATACGTGTTTAAAAGGATTTGGTCGAAATTCGTAAAATTCCCGAAGTTATAGGTATTTTAGTAGCGGCAAATGCATGGGTCATTCGGCGCTCACGTAAAACTTTAAACCCGTTTTCCCCGAAACAGTGTTCTCAAACTCGGTGGGACCTGTATCTCCAAAAGTTATTATCCGATTCGACTGAAACTTTTTTTATTTTGAAGAATATACTTCTGGCTAGGGGCAATACCAGAAGAAAATACAAAAATTAAAAATTTATAATTTTCAAAGGCTTTGAAAGGATGTAAACTATAGGGAAAAAGTGATTTAAAACTTCAAGTATCGTTATTTTCTAAAAAAAATGTCATATTTGTATTTTTTCTGGTTTCCCCTCTAGCCAGAAGTATATTCTTCCAAATAAGAAAAGTTTCATTCAAATCGGATAATAACTTTTGGAGATACAAGGTCCAACCGATTTGGATGAATTTTTTAACGCCTTGACTTTAACGACTCCCCAGTGCCGTCTGCAATGATTAATTATAAAACAAAAAATATATTTCTATAACTTAAGACATCCTTAATACAATGCAAGAAGTCCCATTAAATTATATACAGTAGTTTTCCTTTAATTAATTCCTAAAAATCACCTATTTATTGGGGCTCTAGACCTTAATGCAGGCTTTAAATTTATGGTGAAATTTGAATTTTTCTAACATCACTATCACCCGTCAGTTTTCTGTAAAAGCTCCCACTAGTCTTCTCGAATTCGAATCCTGAATACGAACCGCTCTCTTTGAGCGTCATTCAATTGCGATTCAATTCTGGCACGGAGTACGTTCCAAACGATTCGCCCCGCTACATTTAACTGACGAACCGTCCAGTTGCGTTCGATTTACACGACGGGCGAGGAAAATCGCCCGAAAAGTCAAAAGATCATGGACGCTGGGTGGCTGGGAACAACTGAGAAAGCGATATGTAGTCGTTTTCCCACTATATCATTGGCTCTGATAAAAGAATTTTGGTAGTTCAAAGTTCCCTCCAATTTTCAGAAATTCGACATTTTCCCCACTCGTACATTTCGGAGTTTAACAGAAAATGTTCAATTTTCAACGTGCACTTGCGGCACGTGATGCTATTATTAAAACAAACATTTCTCTTTGCGCAATCCGTGCGGGGAACGCCTATGGGCGTTCAGCGAGCATGCATAACAAATGCGAATGGAGGATATCCGCACACAGTGTATGCCCAACAGTTTTATTTCAGCCCCAATATGGTTCAACCCCTTAAGGATGTGTCGGACGTACAATATTAGACAAAAGTATATGAAATTTGAAATACTCGAATATCCACGTCTTACGCATAGTAAATATAGATGTAAGGAACTCGAACGACAGTTGGAGTCTTACTTTTAATCCTAGGAAGATATGTTTGACTTTACAAATGCTTTCTCAAACATTATTAGCTAAACTTTTGCCAGTGAAAATGCCCGGGATTCACAATTTTCTCAAGTAATAATTTATATCTTTAAAACGGTGTGGCGAAAAAGATTGAAACACGGCAGATATTTTCATCTCCCCTTAAACTACATGTAAAAAAAAAATTGAAAACATTGGCACCATTTCTTCAAGATTTCTTCAGCTGTTTTATCCGTCGAGATCGTCTCTTTCCATACGTGTAAAATGAGTGAAGATTAAAATCGTTATAACTCAGTAACCGTTTCGTGAATTCGTTTAGAATTTTTCGAGCATAACAGGAAGATTAGAAAGAAGAATCTCGCAAGTTTTAATCAACTATTTTGCAAACAGGACTAATACGCCCTTAAATTATTTTACGGCTCATACCGGCGAACCGCCAGCTGAATAAAAAAAGTTACTATTGGCTAAGCTACTCTTCAAAAAATCGGTGAAAATTTGAAATTTAAAATCGTCCGATCAAATACACGTCAGAATTTGGACGATTTTCCAGCGATCGGATAACCAGAAGGGCGAGTGTTCGCGGTTAATCCCCGATCTAATCCGTCGAATCCCATAAGGGATGTTCTTCCACGCGTCCCGGCTTCCCTCGGATGGCGGCGCGCCGACCGAAGAACGGGTTTCGCCACGATGGAAGGGAGCACGCCCAGGTTTCGGTGGATATTTACAATGCGAAGTCCCCGTCTAAATTTACGGCGTTTCTTTTTTATTCCGAGCCCGCGCTCTCGGCCCGACCAGCGAGAACGAGAACGCACGCACGCTTGCGAAACCGCGCGCCCACTGTTCGCGTGGCGAGAGCGGCAGCGGTGGAAGGGAAATTTAAATATTTGGGGGAACGTCAGAAGCGTTTCCAGCCGTAAAACCGCGATACTGGTTTTCTTCGTTCGGCAACAGTTTGGACTTCCCATTCCGGAGAATTATTTTGACTGCTGGCCGCGCGCGCGTACCGACGCGTTCACGCGGCCGCTGGTACGTAGTAGGGTGGCCGTACCTAATATCGCCTAGCAAAAGTTAAGTCGCTGCCAATTGAATAATAATTAATATTTTTGCACGCAATTCGTTTCAAAGTAAAGAGAAATTATACGTCTTTCATGCAGCATAAGTTAGGTCCGCCGAAACCTAGAAATTTTTAATTAGGAATTACAAAAACGTAAGACATGCAAAAATCTGGTTCTAAAAAAAGTGTACCTAATATCGCCTGTTCAAGAAATATTGATTGATTCTTGTATATATGAGTTTTCAAAGTCATTTTCATTTTCATGTGCTTTTATTATTTCTTGCTCTGTAAATGTTTTTTTCTTTATTAATCTTTGATTTTATTTTTATTAGAAACATATAGAAATAGGATTTTTAAAATATTTTATTGTTTTCGTTCGGATGTAGATATTGGAATAATAAAGTTTATTTCGGTCGCTCCGCAAATTTCGTGACTCTATCTGTAACAAACATTGCATCGAAACTATTATTCTCCGGTAGGCGGTGTCGAGAACACGCATACTGGTTAAAGAGAAACGGTATTTTCGTTACGAAAAATATTTGAATCGATTTCGATTACTTAAGGGGACTAGGCAGTCGAAAAATCGATTTTTTATCGCATTTTCCGAGAGTACTATCTTTTCTGAATAAAATGCCGCTTGGTTTATAGTAAAATTCGCAAAATTGCAGATTTGGCAGCTAAAAACGTCGTCCGTTTTTCTCGAATATTTTTTTCTCTTCATTTTTTCCTGATTGCGAACGAATTGAGGTTCGGATCGACTTGGAAAAAATTACAGGATCTGTAAAACATGTGCTATATCGGTGCAAACCTCTGATATGGTCCGTAAAAATTCGAGATTTTCATAAAAATATTCGGTGACTTCTTAATTTTTTTATGAAAATCTCGAATTTTTACGGACCATATCAGAGGTTTGCGCCGAAATGGCACATGTTTTTACACATTTTGTGATATTTTTATACTGCCGGAAATAAGAAAATGCCAATAGCCGAGTACAGTGAGTAAAAAAAGTATTTGGACGGTTTTTAAAATCGCATAACTTTTTTAGAATTGATCCAAACGACATGAGTTTTTTTTTAGAAGCTAGAAGGATTAGTTTGCTAAGTGACGTGTTTCGCCGTTTTGAAAAAAATGCATTTGGTCGGGATAGAAAAAAAAAATTGTAAAGGTTGTTTTTTAACTTTTTTTTGTGAGCCTGCATTGAAAATTCAAAAAACCCGTTTGTAGATTGAAGCTTATTCTGCGATTTTTAAGCGTTTATAGCTCAGAGCAACGTTAACCGATTTTGATGCAATTTTAGGTACATATGTAACTTACTTCAATCTACAAACGGGTTTTTTGAATTTCCATTACAGGCTCACAAAAAAAAGTTAAAAAAACGACCTTAACAATTTTTTTTTTCGATCCCGACCAAATGCATTTTTTTCAAAACGGCGAAACACGTCACTTAGCAAACTAATCCTTCTAGCTTCTAAAAAAAAACGCATGTCGTTTGGACCAATTCTAAAAAAGTTATGCGATTTTAAAAACCGTCCAAATACTTTTTTTACTCACTGTATGTATTCAGAAACATTTGTATGGCCGCAGGCGGATTTCCACGTATCAGTTCTGCCAGTGTCAGTGGTGAAATCGTTTCTCTGTTTTCGAATAGAGCAGTTCACACTTGTTCGTGTCAGCTACTCACGCTGAAACAAAAAGACCACTTGTTGACAACCGCCAACACTGAACCGTCACGGAACTGCTATGCGTGAATCCGCCTTAAAGGCACGAGTACGCAACAATATTGTATTGTATATTTTTTTTTCCTGTTAAACAGGATGGCGCTTCAAGCTTATCGCTTATATTGCCCAACGAACTCTATAGTTCTATCTTTTCCTCCTCCCTCTCCGTCGGGCCCCAGCAGCATTGAGGAAAATTCTTACCGTTGCATTATTGCCCACACTTCGTCGCAAAAATAAGCAAAAAATTCCTAGTGTAACAATTTTTTATATAAATGAAAAAAATGTGAATTTAACACCAGTGTTAAACCAAGCATAAAGGTACCTACGTATTACAATATTAAGCCAATACTCGATCGAGGTCCTGGTTACACAAACTGTGTAAACTGTACAGGAAGGGTTACAGTCTTGAGACATTACGAAAAAGAACGCATCAGGATATTTTCCAAAGATTATTGCTCCACTCTGACCCATATACTATGCTTTCTGATGCCATTCCGAAACACGCGAAAAAAAAATTTCTCCGAAGCTTCTCGAAATGGTATGTCACAAAGAAAATGTAAATGAAAGCACAGAGAGTACAAGTACGATATCCGATTTATCAGAATCTAAATAAATGTACTTGTATATAGGCAATAATATTTACTATCTGAATAAAATAGCATATTCTCTTTTATAAACAGCATTTATAATCCTGACTTTGTTTATTATTATTTTCAACAACATATTTGAACTATATAATCTTCTATAAACGTAGGAATGCTGCATTTTTCATGAAAATCGAAAAAAATAAAATTTTCACATTAATTAATTTCAAAAATGTTTTAAAATTAAGATCGCTATACTAAACTCGACATTTTGATTATATAATTTTAGGCGAACATCGGAAAATTATCACAATTTCCGCAAAAATTAATTTAAAAAACAGGTTTAGGCCAATGCTATTAGGTCTTCGATATTGAAATTTACATTTCGGACAAGATATTCGTAATCAGCGACTTGAAGAACAATTTTCGTGCAAATCTATCAATTTTTTAATATGCACATCCGTCATATTGGATTCGCCATTTTGTTTTAAAAAATTTGAAGTTCAGATTCATAATCTGCGACCCCAAAAACCCGCGTGCACTGATTTCTGACTAAATTAAAGTACGTTTTGAGGGGTTCGCCGCTTTTTAGCGATTTGGAACCACTGTGCGTCGATATGCTCTTACACGGAATACAGTATAGAATCTCTACGAATGTATTTTTGCTCTAAGACAACTTGTCACATATGGTAATAGTAAAGTATCGCTTTAAAGTTCATGAAAAAGCTCCGAAATGGCGCGCAAAATATTGTTCAATTCGTGTAACACGGGTGTTACGCTAAGGGTTGAACTTTACTCTACCGTTACTACACTGATTTCATTACACTTTTAGAATCACATCGAATTAGTGGGTTTGAAATTACTCTTCCATATTAGTTTCTGTTCCGAGGCATTGCGTTTAATAAGGCCAGCATCGACAAAATACCTGTTCGATCCACATGCGAGTAAGTAGCAGCACAAAGGGTTAATAACTGTTACACATAAAAGCACGTGTGAAACGCATCCACGCGCGACACAGAGAGGGTAGAGGGAAATAATGAAGAGGAAAAGGGGTGCAGTGCGTAGGGGAGGGGGAATTATGGAAATAACATCGTTATATCTTGAGTAGAAGTTATTACTTTTCGCGCGGCAAAAAGTGAGTTAAAAATATGTAGTCATTTCAGAATTCTTTTGATACTTCACGATAATATTTGAATATTTATGAATATAGACGGGGGGGGAAGGGGGAGCCATAACTACTGACGAATATTGCAATATTCTCGACACGATGCTCTTTTTCTGACCCCCTCCCATTTTAGCACCTTTCGCATTTAGGTTCCAGTTGACGACGCGGGTATCCTCGAACACACACGCTCTTTCGAGTCGAAGCCCTTAAGCGTGCCCCCTGTATCCATCGAAGATATCGATCGCGAAAGTGAACGACCCCGTGTCGTCCCCGCGATTTATTCTTCTGTCTCGTTTTCTGCCAAGTTTTAAGGGACGTCGAGCCGACAGCGGCGATATTAAGTCCCCTGGATTTATGGCGCTCGCTCACGAAGTCCATCGTGCCCCGCGACCTGTGGTTGTGCAATGTCCATCCACGTTTCGCAGGCCCGGGAGCGTCGAGTTTCAGCAATCCTTCGAGCGTTCAACAGAGCCGACGCGATGCCAGAAGCTATTGGTATGAATAAATGGATATTCAGGGGTCGATTCGACCGTCCTTTCATCTTCTACGCGGTGCTGCCGATGATGCCCCAATTGCGCTACGACAACGGAGGAATTGCTATTTCTTCTTTACGTTGCTGCAAGTCGAGAAATTGCTCCACAGATTTCTCCTATTTATTGATGTTAGAAACCAGGGGGGTTACAGTCAGTCGCAAATGTCTGCGTACAGACTATCTTCTGATATCGTAGAACAGGCCTTCCCAAGTAGGGGAAATGCACTCCTAAAACAGATGTTTCGGTTCTCCCTCCACCGGTGCGCCTTCAGCTAAGGTGGGACGACTCCTACAACCCTCTCTCCGAGGAGACAGTAACGTCGCTGGCAAGCATGTTGGGCGTTTTAGGGCGAAAGTATCAAATGTGTCAAATTTTTATAGGAAATTTCATAATGACTTAAAAATAGTAGTACTATTAATAGTACTTTTTAGTTATTTAAGCTACATAACTACATTTATTTGAAAAAAAAATGAGCACTACAAAAGGAGCTGTTCGTAAAATATATATAAAAAAATTGTATGTTAAACGTTTTTATTGAAAATGCGCTAAAAACTAAAAAATAATTCTTTTCTTGTACTATAATTTTGATGCTGTTAATGTCACTTTAAATAAAATCGTGGGGCACGATATTTCATAACAGAATGAAATAAATGAATTTGTTGTTAGAAAGCTTTCATTCGCATTAATGGAACAAAATATTTTAATTGCGAGATACAGATTGTAATATGACATAAATTTGATAAACTGTAATTGATAGTGTTCCCCCTGCCAATCGATACTTCCACTTCTGGTTGCACATGGTGTCCCACGATTTTATTTAAAGCGATATTAACACCGTCAAAATTGTAGTACAAGAAAATAATTATTTTTTAGTTTTTAGTGTTTGTGGATTTATATTTCATCGCGATGCGACTAGCGTCCCGGACGCAGCGGCTTTTTATCGTGTTCGTAAAGAACGCGAGTGACTCATTTCAAGTCGTTTGGATTTGTGGTTATGGGTTATATTTATCGATGACTGGGTAATTTTTTCACCCGCTCTGGGTTAATTTATTTTATTAAATATTGCATTGTCATCCAAACTACGCACGCCTGCAAAGTTTAAAGACAGTTGGATAGTTGGAAGTGGATTAAATTTGAGTTGCCAGATTTGAACCATACAAACATATCGAAGCTGAATAAAATCGTTTAATTGAAAAGATCATCACGTTATGAGCGGACAAACATAAAAAATACATACGGGTTGAATCTATAACCTCCCCCTTTTTGAAGTCGGTGAAAAAGTTCGCGTGCTACTATATTCGCCATTCATTTATATATACTTAAGAAAATTATTAGTTTCATATATACCATTATTTATTATGGAAATACAAAAAATATAAAGTGTATACAATATTAATGGTTTTAAAAAGCTGCTCCTATTTACAGTTAAAAGGTCACTTATTTTTTGCCTTTTTAAGACACTCTGGATATACCTATGAAGGCAGCACCAGTAGCCTCACAATATTCATGGGCCCATCTGTAGCACTTGATGCCAACATGGTCTTTAGAATAAAGGTCTAACAAAATAAACATTCTGTTCCACATCCGATTCGGAACTATCTTCTTTGCCCCTCTTCTGAATCATCATAAAAATAATAATAGGGTCTCATATTTGGAACATTCTAGTTTAAAAAAAAGAAGTTAAATTTATCTAGCAATGAGAACAGTTTATTAATCTTTCATTTAAGGGGTTATACCTAGCCAGGAGGCCGAAAAGAGGCGAATGTTTATGATTTTTTTTTTAAACAACGGAAGCATATATTTTTACAGAACCTTTTGTACTTAAAAGAGCAACATATAAAGAACATTTAGTAATTTTTTTTTGCAGAAAAATATTTACGTTTATAATAAAAATACAACGACTTTAAAGAAGACTTTTTAAAAACGGTGAGCAAGATGTCTCAAAAACTACTGCACCAATCGTTCTGAAAATTTGTGGAGTTAATTTTATATAAAAATCTACCGAATGGCGGAAGGTTTTTTCAGTGTATTGTTTCGATTATTTCAACGAAAAATGGCTTCATGGTTATCACTAATGGCCGTTTTTCGTTGATAAAATCGAAACTGTACAATGGAATAAAATCCCTCCGTCATTCGATAGATTTTTATATAAAAAAAAATAAGCCCACAAAATTCCAGAATGATTGGTGCAATAGTTTTTTAGATATCTTGATCACCGTTTTTAAAAAGGCTTCCTGGATATCGTTGCATTTCTATTATAAACGTAAATATTTTTCCACAAAAAAATTACCAAATGTTCTTTATACGTTGCTCTTTTAAGTGCAATAACTTCTGTAAAAATATATGCTTCCGCTTTTTCCAAAAAAAAAAATTCACAAATCACATTCTATGCGAGGTATAACCTCTTCAACGATAATAGAATTAATGGATAATACTAAAGGGATTCACCAGAGGCTGAAACATGTTGCGATGCATACGTTGATCAACAAGTTTCATGATACATGTTACTGTTCAGCATGAGAAGCGACTTGCATCGATGTAGGAATCATGCCGTCCTGGCTATTGAGCAAGATGCCAGTTTCACGAAACCTAGGAGTCGATGCATGCATCGGAACATGTTGCAGCTTCCGAAGACCCCTTTAGACTCCAAATTATTAAAGGAAATTAATCAAATAACTTACCTTTAGGCTGAGGGCACACGAGCGTTTCTTTTTTTTCGACGTACGTCGCGACGGCGTTAGTGGTCGTCCTTAAGGGGACTAGGCAGTCGAAAAATCCATTTTTTTATTACATTTTCCGAAAGTACTATCTTTTCTGCATAAAATGCCGCTTGGTTTATAGTAAAATTCACAAAATTGTAGATTTGGCAGCTAAAAACGTCAAGCGGCAACCTATAGCGTCGCCTTTGCCCAGAAACTTTAAACGCGTTTTTCTCGAAACGGTGGGACCTGTATTTCCAAAAGTTATTATCCAATTCGACTGATTTTTTTTTTATTTTGAAGAATATACTTCTGGCTAGGGGGGATACCAGAAAAATTTACAAAATAGTGAAAATTTGTAATTTTTAAAGGCGTGGAAAGACGAACGGTATAGGGAAAAAGTGATTTCAAACTTCAAGTATTGTTATTTTGTAAAAAAATGTCATATTTGTAATTTTTCTGGTTCCCCGCCCCTAGCCAGAAGTATATTCTTCAAAATAAAAAAAGTTTCAGTCAAATCGGATAATAACTTTCGGAGATACAGGTCCCCCCCCCCCCCGATTTGGATGAATTTTTTGACGCCTTGACTTTGACGACTCCCCAGTGCCGTCTGCAACGATTAATTATAAAACAAAAAATATATTTCTATAATCTAAGACATCCTTAATACAATGCAAAAAGTCCCATTAAATTATATACAGTAGTTTTCCGTGAATTAATTCCTAAAGATCACCTATTTTTTTGGGCTCTAGACCGAAAGGTCCCCTTAAGGACGGCCCCTAATTCTAATATACTGTATGTATTGTCGTGACGTCCGTTAAAAAAAAAAACGCTCGTGTGTCCCCAGCCTTAATGTTATACAAAGTTTCTTTGTAAATGGCTATAAAAACTCGTGATGAGGAAAAACTAACTTAATGGCGTCTTACCGATACAATCGTTTCCGTGAGAACCGCAATCTCACGCGGGCTACGTCGTCATCTGTTTTAATAGTTCTAAACATTGCTGCAGCATTGCATAATATATATTTCCACTTCCTTGTGGAGATACTATAGGGTCTCATATTCGGCGCCGTTAGTCTGCTAAAAATATGTGTAATTAGCAAGGTTCAAGCGAAAATGAAATTCGCTGCTATCGAACCTATCCTCAACGATTAGAATATAATTGCTATACTCGCGTACTTATTTCTGTTGCAGTGTGAGAAGCGTAATGCACAAATATCTGGAGAAGAAGAAAGAAGTTACCTTCGACAAAATATTCAACCTATTGTTTGGTGAGCAATCTTTGTTTATACACTTTGCTCGTTGTGTAATACAACGAAACAAGCCCCACTGAATCCCGTTAATCCGGCTCGACGGGACGAGGCAATTAGCGTGCGAAAAAAGTCACGAAGGTGCTGACAATACGCAAATGCCAGTGTAAATATTATTCTCGGATCAACGAGATTCGAATTATCGGCAGCGTTAATCCGATTTGGATTAATCGAGATGTAACAAGCGAAGGTGCATTTCAGGTCCCTTTAATCCGCATCCATGTTTACCGGCGCTTATAAATAAACGGCAGCAAATTTGTCAACTGATCAGAACTACAATCCGAACAGTTTTACATTCATTCGAAAGCAACTTTAAGTAATCAAGTTCTTCGTTTTATTCGCAAGTTAGTGGAAGGAAAATGAAAGAATATATATCGAAATAATGATACTTCCCTGGCATTCAATTAATACTCATTTCTCTACTATTCAAAAAAAATTTATTCTACATTTTCGATGTATGTTTCTGCAAGGAATTGCCCTATGACCGGTTTTACCAACCATTATGGCCCACACTGTATATACAGCATTTGAGAAAAACAAAACTTGATTTCCTCGTAATATATTCAGCAATGTAGGGTAAGCAGGCCAGTAGATGGACGAATCGTTGTTTAATCGTTAATATTGAAAGAACTAGAGTTTTAATCCATATTATTGTTCTTTTATTTTGTAGAAAAAACGTTTGTTGCTTTATAAGACATGAATATATTTATTAAAACAAATTGTTTGTATGCGAAAAATTTTTTATATGTACGGTCTTCTTACGCCAGTATGCGCTAGTCGCTCGATTCTTACAAGGGAAGATCCCGAACTCGAAAATTAAAAAAATTATAAAACTTTGTGAATATGTTGGGAATTTCCTCCTGATTATAACGCAGTTTTTGTTTGCTACCCAAATTCACTCGCAGCGGGTGAAATTAACCCCTGAAAATTCGGCTATTTTCCGATTTTGTGTTATAACTCGCAGACTGTAAGAGATAGAGAAAAAAGTTTCAAGACAAAAGTTATTTCTTTTGACTAGATCTATCATTTGGTAAAAAAAATATTTTACAATTCACGATTTATAACGGAAAATCGGAAAATAACTGGATTTTCAGTGGTCAATTACACCCCCTTAAAGTGACTTTGGGCAGCAAACAAAAATTGCGTTATAATCAGGAGGAATTTCCCTCCATATTCACAAAGTTTCAGAATTTTTTGAATTTTCGGTTTCGGGATGTTCCCTTGTCTCAGTAGCCATTGCTCATTCGTGTCTTCGAGTTAATAAAAAAACGTGTTTGGACGTATTGTAAAGAGGTATGTAATAGATGGTTGTATTGAAATATGAACAATTTATAAATAAACGCGTAAACAAAGAAAAATAAAACGATATAACTTATAAAAATGACTGTCCATGTACTGGTATGGATTTCCTAACCTAAACCCAGTAGATGGACAGACTACAATTGAACCTTTTGAAGCAGCTTTTTTGTTAATAAACAGAAAGTTTACACATTTACTTGTATGTAGGTACCTTATTTTTCTTTTAATTTAGATGGCAAGCAATAAAGAAATATATACCTTATATCAATATGCACATAATGATATACATGTCAAATCGGGACATGTCCTACACGATCCAGATCGTCTGATCACTTTAGGATAGATATAACTTCACTTTATTTGCACCCTGCGGCCATAACCTGTTGCACAGTTTTCGGACAATGAAGACTGCATGCGTTTTTAATTTCGATGAAATAAACTATATTTTAACAAAGAAATGCGTTAATCTAGGTCACTACTACAGCTAATAAGTCTTTTATGGGTCATTCCTCGCGAAGTCGGACACTTTTCGGAGTAACATTTCGGATTTTGGTGCAACTTGGATATGTCGTAGTCTTTAGGGGTATATAAACATATCTCGAAGGATTTTTCGAAATGTCAAAAATTGTGGATGTTACAGCTCTTTGAAATATAGTGTTTACTATTTTTCCAAAAATTATAACTGTTGAACTAATAAACTGATAAAAATGACCTTTTGTGTGCTTACAGTGCAGATATAAGAGTACCTAATAAAAATTATTTCACTTAATAAGAACGAATATTTAAACCACTTATTTAGTAATTGTTCTAAACAAATGCAATTTTTTACTAATCAACGATAGTAATTATCCCAACTAATAAACTAGTAAGTCTGTAGCTTCGAAACCGTTTGCAAACTTTTTATTGCAATTTTCTTTCTCTCCCTAGAATTTCTTAAACAACGGCTCTTATGTTATATTCGCGTGCTAATCCCTACGCTAATATAAAAGCTAGTCATAGTTTTGTAAACAGGAGAAACGCGCGGGTGGGTGAATGGTTGTAAACGGTAGTGTGAAAACGTTTTGTCATTTAGATTATCGGGTTGTAAATCGACGAGCGAGCGGAAATAATGGAGGTATGTACCTCGGCGCGAAAATGGAGCAGCTTTGGCGGCACGCGATGAAAATCAATGTTGATGGGAATTTTTTCGCTCTTCTATCGATACACGGGACTATTTTCTGTGCTTCTAAGTATAGTTGGTCTGCAAATATCGCCGCTTTTTACGCGTAATTATAGCCCCGCAACCGGTGGCCATCCGGCTGCGAGAGAGAATTGAAAATCAATTTTGTGACGCTCGGCGGACCGTGCGCTAATTGACCGACAAAACGCACTTGTTTCCATTAATTAAGATAACAAGCGCCGCTCGTCGATGCCTTCAGACGCGAAACCACGGGAATACTGCCCGCGCAGCGACCGAACGGTGGTTGGGAATCGTAGAAAGGTGAAGTAAATTCAATTTTTCAACCTCTTTGGAAATCCCTGACGTTTTAGCCAGGTTCTTATGTCTATAGACTGAGTTTTGGCGTGGGTAAGGGTTGCCATAAGTCACCCAAAATTGTTTGGAAAAGGTTCGAAGATGAGGAAAAATGGGCGCTTCGAAACGATCACATTTTCTCTGAAATTGGCGTAGGTACTTTATCTCACTGTATTTTCCTAGGGATGAGAGTTGACTTAAAAGTGATTATGTATAGTTGTAGAGTGTCTTTTCACCTATAAGTACATGTAATATGACAAATACTCTTTCGTGAATCTCTAGATTATGCTGCTTTTCGGCTTGGGTGACGTTTACAACACGTTCTTCGCGATGAGTTTTGCATGAGCGTAGGTATTTGATAGAATCTACTTAAGGGAACCTTCCGGCTAGAGGGGAAACCAGAAAAATTACAAATATGACATTTTTTTAAAGAAAATAACGACACTTGAAGTTTGAAATCACTTTTTCCCTTTTTTCATCTTTTCAACGCCTTTGAAAATTATAAATTTTCAATTTTTTGTATTTTTTTCTGGTATCCCCCCCTAGCCAGGAGTATATTCTTCAAAATAAAAAAAGTTTCAGTCGAATCGGATAATAACTTTTGGAAATACAGGTCCCACCGTTTTGAGAACACTGTTTCGAGAAAAACGCATTTAAAGTTTTACGTGTGCGCCGAGTGGCCGGTTGTTGCCCATGCATTTGCCGCTACTCAAATGCCTATAACTTCGGGAATTTTACGAATTTCAAAAAATCCTTCTAAACACATATTCCTAAAATGTTGAACATTCGAAAAATGAAATAAAAAAATCGACTTTTAGATCGGAACCTCCACGTAATATGGCTGCATAAGAATTTCTTGCAACAAGTTGCATCGACGCGAGTTATAATGCGATTTATCATCACATAAAAATGTATTTTAGCATAGTGCTATGCAACCTAGAAAACATTTATGTATCATAAATATAACAAAAAAAAGTGTAAAAAGTTAAATAGTGATGGCCATGTGAAGCCATCCGGAAATTCGACCGAGAGTATAAAAGTTGTTTATAAGGATAGTTCCTTATCTTAGAAAAAAACATAATACCAGAGTCAGATTCTACGGCTAAAAAACCCCCCAAAACCGCTCAATTTAGAATGAATAAGGTATAAATAACAGTGATATGAATTTGGTTCACCTTTCTACGATTCTGGACCACTGTGCGACATCGAGATTCCCCAACAACCACTTCTTTCGTTAGGGTTCAGATTGCTTCGAAGCTCCAAATTTGGTGATCGATTGGAAAATTTTTTAATACCTATGTTATTTAAAAAAAAAAAGTGCAACCTTGAAAGAAAACTTCAAGTAAGGTCCAAACTACACATATGTATAGAGCTTTGGAGTTTTTAACATGTTGACGATGAGGCATTGAATTCCTGTTACATAGGGTAGTGCCATTTATATGTTTTCTTTAATAGAAAAATACGAGGGAAAGGATTTTCAAGTAGTTGCAAGTAAAAAATAAAATCAGAGCCTGTACAACTGAACTGTCTCTGGCAATAAGTCATCGGTGTGTTAATATATGAAAATTGTTGGTAAGCTTTTAAAGGCACTTTGAACGCGAGTGCATTGAAAAGTGCAGCTAGATTCGTGTATCTTGCGATAATAATTGTGTGTTAAAAAAACAGTTAAAGTGGTAGACAGATAAAATTTACACGGCATATGAGCTGGTGCTTTTACAATATCTTAAGATTAGAGATTACGACTGATGTTTAATAGATTTCTCTTCGGGCATTTCTAACTAGACAGCTGTAAGAAAAGGTTTGTTTTAATATCCTACTTTGAATAGACATTTCTGAGAAAGCATTTGAGGTAGAAGCTCGGAATGTTTATTGTACATTCGTGCTATACATGTGCTCACAATAGATTACTATCGTGTTCGGAACGCGAGTGTGTTTTATACAAATAACTTTTACATTAAAAATTAATGATGCACCTTTGAGTCCTAAATTTTCACGCGTAATGATAGTCTGCTTTTGTCGACATTTAGATTTCAATATACTGTACAATATTGTAGCTCTCTATTTTACTTAGACTTTAAAGTATGTATATCTACTTTTGTATTTTGCTCAATGCGACTGGAGTACACTCTCGGCGTTAAATTTCTCAATTTTTTCCTTTAAAAAAAAATTAAAAGCGACTTCAGAAAAATAAAAATTAACTAAAACATACATAATAATTTAATCCCTTGCTTAACCTATGACTGTCATATTTTTAAGTCGGCGTTTCATTATTTGCACTGTGTAAATCTGGCGCCGACTTAAAAACTATGAGAGTCGTATATTAAATAAGGGATTAAATTGTTTTGTTACTTTTTAGTGCATTTTTATTTGTTTGAATTCGTTTTTAATTTTTTTTTAATTTCATATTTTTTGTCTTTTTAATTTTATATATGTTGACGCAACACGCATAGGGATATGCGTACATAACATAATAATAATTAGGTGGCAATCGTCTTTATTATTAACGAGAACTGGCAAAATATTGGGCCAATATTGATGCAGTGTAGGATGGGACCACCGTCCTCTTTCGAATAATAAAAAAAAAGATTAACAGAATCGCTTCATATGCTGAGCAGTTATGCGGGGACAAGCATAAAAAAAATACATACGGGTCGAATCCATAACCTCCTCCTTTTTGAAGTCGGTTAAAAATTGCAAATAAATAAAATCTTTAAACTACTGTGTTCAGAATGAAAATTTTCGAATTTTTAACGATTATCACGAATAGAAGTGGTTTTAATTGAGTGGTTCTCCGTAGCATTCCTCTCTTTTGAAGAGTGAATCGCCAAAAAGTAACGCTGGAAAAAATATCTAGCGTGGCTCGGAGTGGGGGAAGTGGCCTTGACCACTCAACTGATCTTATTCTGACTATAGAGTGCATAGAGACCGAATGGAGGACGCTGCACTGTCCTGAAGAGCAGCTTTTGATTGCTGTGGCGACTTCTTTGCCCAATTACTTTGACTAGGCCATAAAGAGCACTCTTGCGTTCGTTTCGTAGAGTCCGTCCGCTTGTTCACAATACCTTTAACCTTTATATGTATGTATAGCGAATATCTTACCAGTCAACCGCATGGCGGATATGAGGTCTATTTTGACTCACAACATAGCTTCATTGCTGGACAGCCAGGAAATCAACTCTAATGCGAGATTCTAAGCTTGTTATCACACCAAATCCCGCTTCCCTTAGAAATGTGGTACTGATAAATAATAAATAATATGAATAGCTTGATATTGTGGTTAAGAGGAAAATCCACGAGGCTGGGAAATAAGGGAAAAAATATCTTCAGCTGCCAATTATAATGTACCGCAAATTGGGAAGCATTGGCATCTAATTATCATGTATTAAGTAACTAATTAACATGTATTTCGGATATGTATGCATAACTTCCGAAAGCAATAGTTTTTTAACTGAAACTTTTTTTTAAGTAGTTCATAATACTATGTAAAGATAGTAAAAAAAAACGGGATAACTTCGTCAAGCCGTTGACTTGTAAAAAAATTCACAAAACGTACACATTTTCCGAGGGTTCGAACGGGAATACCCGCTTAAGAGGTTACTCGTCAGAAAGAAGGTGTAAAAAATTTGTTTGTGATGAAAATTTGCGGAGTAATTGATTAATTCTTTAATAATAAATGAACCAGTCGAAAACTATTTAAGAAAGATATTTCAAGGTGTTTAACCACTAGTAATTTGTAATTAAATATAATGCTTTAAATGTCCCTATTTCTGCTCAAGAAAAATAGCGATGTACGTATTTCTACTCACCATTCGTACCAATTTCTGCTCACATAATACGTTGCCTTTTCAGGTTAAAATAAGTTGAATCTTTTATGGAGATGTTTCGTAACTCAACAGTAAAGCATAAAATAATGATAAACAAAAAATAAAATGCCCTCGAATAGAAATAGGGGTTACAGCATATATTGAATTATGAGATTACGCTGCTAAAATATTGGTGAGAGGAAATGCGGTCACGACGGTGATTCACTTGACCCTAAACCTAATCAGCTGTCTTCCACTTAAAATAATCAAAAATAGTAAAAAATAAATCTACACCCAGAGCACAATACGGTATCTGTTTTTGTTATTAAATAAGAAATTTTACTGCAAAAACTATGTTCTGCCCAATTATCCAATACAAATAGTGAAATCATCAGTCATAACTACGGTACAACCGTGACGCTTGTAATAATAAGAAAAATACGATTGAGCAGAAATGGGGACATGAGCAGAAATTGCGGCATTCACCTTAGTTTCGGACCAGACATAAATTAAACTTAATGAAAACTCTTATCCTTTATGAAAATAATTTAAAACTTCATCTTTTAGGGCTTGGGAATGCACGAAGAGAGACCGCTCAAAACGTGCATCTTCCCATCACTCGTTTCCCACCCCCCTCTCTATATGATTCTCGTGCTTTCAGGTTACCTCTTATTCAAAGACTTCTGCGCGAATGTGGCAAAGGAGCCGATTCGGCAGCTTAGGTTTTACGAAGAGGTTCGTGTTAGCCCGCACACACACTAGTTAAGTTCCAGTAGCGTAGCGACACGCGTCGCCATCCAACTCCATAAGGAATTTCTCATTTATGCATTGTAGATCAAGGCGTACGAGAAGCTCGAATGCCCGGAGCAGAGGAGGAAACTTGCCAGGGAAATCTACGACAATTTCATCATGAAGGAGCTGCTGGCGCACACCCATGTGAGTGAATTTTCATACGGCCACCCCTTCCCGCGATGAGGACTCGGAGAACTTAACGATGCCAAAGATTTACCGAACTGAAAGCTTTCCGTTGTACGCACTCTGTACCTACATATTCTGTCGGGGAACTTGCAGCTTTCTGCCAAGTAGAATTTTTGGTACATCCTCAGCCCTTGAAGTTCGCGCGTTTTTTTTTTTTGCAATATAACTTTGGGACATTCCACGCGAAATCGGACAATTTTTGGAGTAACATTTCGGATGTGGCTGAAGTTTTAATATGTCGTGGTCTTTAGGGATATATAAACATATCTCGAAGGATTTTTGGCAATTTTGAAAAATGTCGATTTTACAGCTGTTTGAAGGTAAGTGCTAACTTTTATTCAATAAATTATAACTGTGGAAGTAGTAAACGGATGGAGATGAGGTTTACGGCGATTTGTAGAGAAGACATTGAAGTTTTAAGAAAAAATTATTTCAGTTTCAGGAACAATTTTTTTAACCATTTTTGTGCAATTATTTTAAACAAATGCAGTTTTTTAACAACGGGCGCGATTTTAAAAATCTGAAAAAACAGTATATAGTTCTATCCTTTCCCTTGATGGACAAATTTTCAAAAATATGGGCATGGCAAAATTGTAAAAACACAAGGTTAGGGACGAAAGAAAGAAACTCTATCTACTAGGTAGTTAGTTCAATATATTTACTTCATTCCTAACCTTGTGTGGCCTTGAAGGTCATAGTGTACCATATGGTTGAATTTGTCTTGACAGTCGCTTTCATATCGGGTAATCAAATATATAGCATTCCATTTAAAAAACAAAAAGTCACCCTCGTTTCAAGGAAAATATTGCGAACACCAAAAATTCAGATACCGTATTATGTTGGATATGAGAAACAGTAAAAGTTTTCCTGCTTCAGTTTTTTTCAAATACTTACCATTTTCGAGAATCCCGTATAAGAATATCAGGCATAGCCGCTTGGCCGCTGCGAGTACCGCGATGCTGGGCGACGCAGCGTCAACTTTCTTCAATTTTTACAGGGCCAATTTTAAAATATCCATATTTTTTAAAATTTGTCCATCAAGGGAAAGGATAGAACTATATACTGTTTTTTTTTCAGATTTTTAAAATCGCGCCGGTTGTTAAAAAACTGCATTTGTTTAAAATAATTGCACAAAAATGATTAAAAAAATTAATTTCTGAAACTGAAATAATTTTTCCTTAAAAATTCAATGTCTTCTCTACAAACCACCGTAAACCTCATCTCCATCCGTTTACTACTTCCACAGTTATAATTTATTGAAAAAAAGTTAGCACTTACCTTCAAACAGCTGTAAAATCGACATTTTTCAAAATTGCCAAAAATCCTTCGAGATACGTTTATATACCCCTAAAGAATACAACATATTCAAATTTCAGCCACATCCGAAATGTTACTCCAAAAAGTGTCGGATTTCGCGTGGAAATGTCTCTTTGTAACAGTGCGAGACAGAACAACACTTTGAATATAAGAATTGTTTATTTTCCTATGTTCTATCACACTGCCAGAAGAAAAATAAAGGTATGTTAACAAGACGCGGTAACTTTAAGAGCTGATTTCACCCGTTCAGAGCGAGCTTCCATAGAAAAAGATTGCTCCTTGAATACTTCCCGTTCCCTCGTGGAGTTCGAGGTTAATACATCCTGAAACTGTGTTTTAAATATTAACGCCGCTTGAAAAAAACGTGGTTTACGCGAGCCTCCATTAACAGGAAGAAAGGCGGGCTCGAAAAAGCTTCTCTCTCCTTTATCCTTTTACGCGCAAGAAATCACCAGAAATCGCCCGAGGACTGTGAAGAACCGTGTAATGAGGTTGCACCCTTGCTCGCAGGCCTTCGCCCTCCCTATGAATGTTTCAAGAGGGCCTGGAATAGGTCCTTTCGCGGGTTTCTAATCTCTGGCCCTCGATGTCTTCAGAAGAGAAACTATTTCCGTGGCTTTTTCACGCGACTTTTCCCCCGGTTGGTTCACCCCTAATTTTAGCCTCGCCTTCCATCGCTCGGTGCCCACGATTTTCCCCTTCGACGCGTTAAAGAGCCCTCGTTCGCTGGCGGAACGCCTCGACCACGCTAAATCCGCGAGCGAAAATTCTACCGCAGAAGTTTTTTCGTTAGGAGGCATCCTTAAATCACGTAAGGGTATAACATTTTGGCGATTTCTTGAAATAAGAATTCGTGAAATTTTATATTGCAAACTTCCTCCCCCTAACGTAAATCATTTCTACATTGCTCTTTTTCAGTTGTTAAAATTCTTTTAAAGGTTTTTAGAATCCATTTAACTCGGCTTCGCGCGCGCGTTGAGCCATGCTTTTTTAGGCTACTCGTGTTGAAAATTAGGTTAAAAAAATATTACGTAAGACGCTGCCAGACTCCCCCTGTAAGAAAACGTAAGAAATTCGCGGCCCCTCTTCGCGCCAAAAGCCTTACGTAATTTAAGGACGACGCCTTAAGGAGGGTTTTCCCTTCCAAGAGGCCTGAATGACGTGAATATTTTCCGGAATTTATAGAGAATGAATTGATCGGGGGATGATTCTCAAATTCTACATACAGTGGCGGACGAAGGAAAGTTTACAACTTTTAAAATCGCATAACTTTTTTAGAATTGGTCCAAACGACGTGAGGTTTTTTTTTTGAGAAGCTAGAGGATTAGTTTTCTAAGTGACGTGTTTCGTTGTTTTGGAAAAAAGTGGAATCGATCGGAATAGCAACAAAAATAATAAAGGTATTTTTAAATATTTTTTTGAGCCTTGGCAAATATAATTTCGAGAAAAACTTCTCTAAAATTTTATAATGATTCTCGTATACTTACGAACTTGGTATTATTATTATTATTGTTGTTATATCTTTATTACATTCGCGTTATGTAAATGACACGAAGAGTATACTTGAATGTTGAATAAAAATAAAAGAAAAGGAAACAGAAAGTCATGAAATTCGTAAATGTGAAAAAGCGATGCTCAGCTTTGATAGCTACTATTAAACCTGGCCTGCATTGTCCAAAAGCCAGTGAACATGCACAGTGGCGGACGAAAGAAAGTTTGCATCCTTTAAAATCGCATAACTGTTTCTAGCGTTTGTCCAAGCAACGAGTTCTTCTGAGAAGCTAGAAGGATTAGTTTGCCTTGTGACGTGTTTCGTCGTTTCGAGAAAAATTGCCAATGGTCGGAACAGTGAAAAAAAAATCGTCAACATTGCTCTGAGCTACAAATGCTTAAAGATCACAGAATAGTGTCGAAAATCACGAGGAAACAGCTTCTGAAAAAGACTCAAGTCGTTCGGACCAATTCCAAAGAAAGTTATGCGATTTCAAAAGGTGCAAAACTTTCTTTGAATTTGGGAGCAATCCACCGAGTAGCTTGTTCTTTACTAACTCCTAAAAAAAAAAAAACAAAATCCATATTTTACGAGCCCCCGATGGAAGAAAAACCCCGTTAATCGATGATGGAAGGATGTCAGCGAACAATTAATACCCACCCCGGCATGTCGTTTACACGGTGGCTAATTACTCGATTGTCCTCATTTCAGGAATACTCCGCGGAAGCGGTGTCCCACGTTCACAAGTACCTCATGAAAAACGAGGTCCCCGTTAACTTATTCGAGGTTGGTCCCTCGCGATCTCGTATCGCTTAATTCTAACTAACGCTAACGACTCGGTAGATAACCGCGTCGATCCGAATTATAAACCGCAAAACCGATTACATTTCCAGCCGTATATCGAAGAAATTTTTAATCACTTGAGGGGGGAGCCGTTCAAGAAGTTTCTCGAGAGGTATGTGTCTTGCCCACTAACGGGGAGCGAAAAGAGAGAGAGAGAGAGAGAGAGAGAGAGAGAGAGAGAAATCGCTGGTCAGCTTATTTTCTAACAGTTGACTTTGTATACCTTTTTCAGCGAGAAGTACACTCGGTTTTGTCAGTGGAAGAACTTAGAGTTAAATATGCAGGTAAATTTACATAATACACCCGGCGGATACGTACGGTGGGCCAAAGTCGCGAGGAGGAGCTAGGACACGCGAATTCCTCGCTCCAAATCCAACAGAGAAGTCTTTTACAGTCTCCAGCGCGACTTCTGGGCGGTCGAAATTCAGGGTGCGCGCGGCCGAAGTCGTTGCGGCCCGAAACTTCTTGATCCCTCGTATCTCAGCGGCGAACTGTAACGATCGCAGAACTGTAAGAAACTTCTCGCTTCACTTCGGAACGGCGAGTCTCGATTTTGGGGCATCGTACGTTATCGGCGAACAATCAGGCTCGTCGCGGGTCAATTTGGAATCGCGATTCAGGATCCGTTTGCTGTATTCAAACGTAGCTTGGATGAATTGTTGCCACAGTTGACGATGAACGACTTCAGCGTGCATCGGATAATAGGCAGAGGCGGTTTCGGCGAGGTGTACGGCTGCCGGAAGGCGGACACCGGTAAAATGTACGCGATGAAGTGCCTCGACAAGAAGCGTATCAAAATGAAACAGGGGGAAACGCTGGCACTCAACGAAAGGATAATGCTCTCAGCAGTCAGTACTGGAGTAAGCTCTATTCGACAATATCTAGTAGGAATCACCCTTAAAACTGTCTTACGTGAATCCGAGGAGTTCTTTTTTATTTAAAATGCATAGCTACTTGTGTATTGTGCTCTGCAGGGATATACCTCGCCTACTCGCCGTGGCAATTTGAATATTAATTTTAATTGCCAATGGTGCGATAAAGTCGTTTGGTAATAATTTAATAATAAGTATTGAGTAAAAAGTAGGGTTTGTCGGTTTAAAAAACCGGGTTTTAATTTGTAAATTTGTAAAATTTGAAAACCGATTTTAAATTTAAAAGGAAAAAGGTTTTATATACTGGAATTAATACGCAGAAATTAATTAATTGTTTAATTAAAAACTTTGACATTTTCACTTGAAATCGCCTCGGACCAAAGCGTATTGTAATAGGTAACAGTTTACTGTAAAACTACTCTTCATGAGTTCATATTTTCAGAAAAACAATACCAAATGGAATAAAGATTTATAATTGGGTACCAGCTTTTAAAAGATTTATATTTTGTACGGATTTTAGTTATAATTTTTTTTATTTGCTTCTTTATAGATAGAGTATATTTCTTTTTTATATTTTTGTAATTCCATAATATTAAGGAAACTGATTTTTTTAAAAATAGGCACAAGTATTTATTTACTATTTTAATTATATTTTTTGTGAAGATTCAAAAACCGATTTAACCGGTCAAAACCAAAGGGAATAGTGCAATTCGATTTTTTTTGTATAAACCCTACTAAAGAGGGAAGGTACACCTAACCCGGCAATTCAAGAAATTATGAAACTTTGTGGATGTGTAGAGGATATAAAGGTATGTATTACGCATTTTTTTTGCTGCCTAACTTCACTCTAAGAGGCTGAAGTTGACGGCTGAAAACCCCCCCTAAGGTGAATGTCCCAATTTCTGCTCATGTCTCCATTTCTGATCATTTCGTATTTTTCTTATTATTATACGCATTACGTATTTTTCATGAGCAGAAATATGGACATTTAGAGCATTATTTATCTAATTAGAAATTACTAATAGTCAACAATCTTGAAATATCTTACTTAAATAGTTTTTGAATTAGTAGATTTATTATTAAACAATTAATCAATTACTCTGCAAATTTTCATCACAGACCAATTTTTTACACCTTCTTTGTGACGAGTTATCTCTTAAATCAGTAAAAATTAGGACATTCACCTTATTCTCCGATTTTGTGTTATAACTCGCGAACTGTAGAAGATAGAAAAAAAGTTTTCAGGAAAAAGTTACTCCTTTTAATCAGGACTATCATTCGGTAACTTACAGTTAGGCAATTCAATCCCGGGATCCCGGCTGTTTTTTTATTCTAAAACTCCCGGGATTAGATATAACAAGTTATAACTTATCCCAAGAATTTCAAGAATTTTTAAAACCCTAAATTACTTAATAAACAACTGAAGAATATAAAAATGGAATCCAAAAAACAGCCGGGATCCCGGGATTGATTTCCCTACTTACAGTTCCTACAGTTCAATTTTAAAACAGAAAATCAGAAAATAGCCGGATTTTCAGGTGTCAATTTTACCTCCTCAAAGTGAACGTGGGCAGCCCAGAAATTGCACAACACATATACATCCCTTACATTCGAGTACCGTTCTATTTGAAACTCAATTGAAATTCCGAGAAATCCTTTTGCACACCCGCTTGACACGTCCAAAAGATGCAAAACATGCGGAAAAAGATGAATTTTCTGAACCTCCGTTTAAGAGCGCTATCAGCTTGGCGCCTTCTATCGCTTTTACGACATCCTTGTATCTCCGCAAGGCACAATACCCCCAGCTAGCAACTGCAGCGATTACACGGGCAATCATGAATGTATTTCTTCAGCAGCAACAAAAATTCCTAAAGCGAAACGAGCTCTGCTGAGTTTCGAAGCTTGAATCTCCGTAGCTCATTCGAGTACTACAATCCGACTACCTACTTCTAGGTAGACTGTCCATTTATAGTGTGCATGACGTACGCCTTCCAAACGCCGGACAAGCTCTGCTTCATCCTGGACCTGATGAACGGCGGCGATCTTCACTACCACCTCAGCCAGCACGGTATGTTCAACGAGAGGGAGATGAAGTTCTACGCGGCGGAGGTGATACTGGGGCTGGAGCACATGCACCGCAGGTGCATCGTCTACAGGGACCTGAAGCCCGCGAATATACTGCTGGACGAGCACGGCCACGTGAGGATATCGGATCTCGGGCTGGCCTGCGATTTCTCCAAGAAGAAACCGCACGCGAGCGTGTAAGTACAGGCGAGCCGCTTCGATGCCGATCGCGCGCTCTTCATCCTCTGCATGCGCGAGCGTCCATTAACCAGAGAAAACAAAATTACTGTTCCGTTGCAGTGGGACACACGGATACATGGCGCCGGAGGTGCTCTCGAAAGGGGTGACCTACGACTCCAGCGCGGATTGGTTCTCGTTTGGCTGCATGCTGCATAAACTGCTGAAGGGGCACAGTCCTTTCAGACAGCACAAAACCAGAGACAAACACGAGATAGATCACATGACCCTGACCAAGGTGTGTGTAATAGATTTTGGGGAGAGCTTTTGGCATTTGCTTTGTAAGGTCAGGGGCTGGAGACAGAGATTCGGCGACCTCGGGCGAAATTCTTCGTGCCGTCCTTTGGAAATGCACAGGGTGGGGCAGGGGATTAACCCTAACTTTGAAAATTAATTTAAAGAATACTAAGAAGGGTAGAAGAGATCTATCTTTTGCTGTCAGTGCGTTAACATTGGAAGTTTATTTCATGAATTTGTGAACAACACGCAGCACGGCTACAAAGGCCGGGAGCAGACGCATGCCTACGAGCTTAGGAGACCGCAAAATCGACCTTCGTACACGCTCGATGTTTTCGGTGTTCGAGTGGTCCTCTGCGCTCCAACCCTCCTTTTTAAAACACTCTCGCATCTGCGAAAGTTCTCTGACCACAGCATAATCAATTCCCGGTCAGGGACAGCGTTTCTAGGTGGAATGTGATAGCGAGTACACGTCGCGACGGTAGACCTGCTTTGGCAAAAGAAGGTTCCGATGGCAAACGCGCGCTGTTCATCCAACCACGTCATTGTTGCAACTGATAGTGGCGTTAACCCATCAACGACCGAGCCCTGAAACGAAAAGCTGACCGTGAGGCCCGGGCCCTCGGAACGAAAACCTTTCCACTGCTTACTCGGTCGGTATTGTCATTTCCTTATTTCCGCTACGCAATCTGGTGGCGAAAATTAAAGCAGTCTAATCGGGTTGGCTGTTACATGTAATTGACAGCATTGGGAATTTCGACTGTTTCGATGATCGATTTTGTAAAATTTAACTGACTATTTAATGACAAAAACATTATTGCACCGTTTCGATACTTGCGCGACACCAGTCCTGTAACGCGATTCACCCGATTACAGGGCTTACTTTAGATGGCGCTCTCACAGTACAGTGGTCCCCGTCCGTGAGGCGCTGTTCCCATTTTACGAGTTCACGCGAGCGCGGGTTGCAGGATAAAACGTTGACCCTGTATTTCCCAGTAGGAAATACGGCTCTAAGGTCCGTACGAGATACAGAGGCGGGCGACCCATAGAGATATATAGACGGGAGTGTAAGCTGAGGGGGGGTGTAAGGTTCGCGGTAAGGGGAGCGATAGAGGCAAATCGGGTAACGCAGTGGTTATGCGTGCCGAATGCTTCCAAAGATAAACCCGACGTGCCTGTATCTGACCTCTGCCTTTTCCCTTCCAAGCCTACAGTTCCCCTCGCCGATAGTCCCAGCTTCTGCTCCGTCTGTATAAGTGTATGAGGCGACCAGTGGAAAACGCAGGGTCTGTACGAGATACGGAGGCGGGCGACCAGTGGAAAACTTCGGGTCCGTACCAGATACTGAGGTGGTCGTTGAGGGGTTAACAGAAACTTCCCCAATTACTGCGTCATTTGAGCAAATCCCCATCCTCTGAACACCTTCCTTCCCTTCTCACTGCCTCCTAGAAGTTAAGGATAATTCCCTGCCCCACCCTGTATAATACTACTAATAATAACTGTTGTTTATACTTAATACTTACCAGCAAACTTCGACGACATGGAAACTCCGTTTCTCTTTTAAACTCTGCAGGTTTGTAGGCGACCTCGATAGACGTATCAGATATCTTTTTTTCTGCAACCCCCTGGTGCTTCAGGGTGACCTGTTTCCCTGTATATCTTGTAAATTTAGCAGACATAAAAGAATTGTTGGAATAAAAGTTTAATGAGTTATTATGCTCCATAAAACTAGGCAATTGAATTGTTAAAGTTTTTAGTCCGAAGAAAAAAAACCTTCCCCGCTGAAAGTTTTAAACAGTTTGATTGCACCTTTTTATAGAGCATAAAGAACATTTTTATAGGAATTCTTTTACATCGGCTATAGTTGTTCAAGATATACAGGGAAATAGAGGAGCACACATTAACCTGTAAGGGATGTTTTTACTGTGAAACACCAAAAAGTAGTGGGAAAAAAATTGTCTGCTACTTCTATTGAGGTGCCCCATAAACCTGCAATGTATCAACAAAAAAATCGGGATACCATAATTGCCAGGTTATTATTAGTAATGGATTCGATTTTTTTTTACTTTTATAGTCAGGTTTAATGACAACGTACATTACAAGATCAGAGTGGTAGACATTATTATGCTGTATATAATTTAACACTATTCCTATCGACACTTCACGCATACCTATTCCTACCGCGACCGGTCTTTAGCACAACTTATATTTTTTTAATGTAGAATGACGATAATAGCCAATTTGACAGTATAAAAATATAGTTTCTTTTATTCAGAAGTATATCATGTACATACGTATATTTGAGGAAAAGTCGTGAAGTTTAACCCTTCGTTGACACTCTGGGTGTGAGCCACCCATAAGCTGATTTTGACGCTCTGCACCTTCTACATACAAAATGAATACCTTTTCCCCAAAGCTTACTTACAAACTATTTTTTCTCTCAAAATATTATATCCGAGCAACAACTCTGTAGATTTTTAGCTTCTAATATCGAAATTTGTAAAAGTTACAACTATTTAAAGATTTTCTTCACTTTATCTCGACACGTGGTAGTCCAAAATTTTTCTACAAAAACTGTGATTAAATTTCAATGAAATAACTATTGGAATATATTCTAGAGACTTTAAAACTGATCCATGATTTTTTTTACGGCGACTGGATTCTTCAGATGATAATGGCAGTTGTTCAAAAATTCATCCGGGTGTGAGCCAGCCAGGTATGTCAAAGTTGCTCGAAAAAGGAGGTGTGTCAACGAAGGGTTAAAGGTAGTATTATTATGAAGGGTTAATAGAAAATATAGAAATTTAAATTTGCATCAGCGTCGCTTGTGCTGAAAGCTCAGGACAAGCTGGAAAAAACTTTCTGAGCAGAAGCGATCGCTGGAAAATGGTCCGACTGACTTCAACCGTATTTCACCGAATCCTGCGCCACTCAAAGTGTTAATAAGAAAAGGATTCGTTTAAATTATCACTTCCTTACATGATTGGGCAGCCTCCCTCTCCCCTCCCCAAAATAAAGTCGGCGAAGCGTATGAATTCCTAATAAACGATTATTTCTGTAATTTCTTTCTAACTTGTAATCGATTGCTGGTGAACGTATTCTTTCAGAACGTCGAGCTACCAGAAACGTTCTCGCGAGAGTTGCGCTCGCTTCTGGAAGGCTTGCTGCAGCGAGACATCAACAACAGACTCGGCTGTCGTGGAAGAGGGGCGGACGAGTTAAAGGAGCACTCGTTTTTCAGCGGTATCGATTGGCAACAAGTTTATCTCCAGAAATACACCCCGCCACTTATACCGCCGCGCGGCGAGGTGAACGCCGCGGATGCGTTTGATATCGGCTCCTTCGACGAGGAGGACACGAAGGGCATCAAGCTGACCGACGCGGACCAAGATCTGTACAAAAACTTCCCTCTGACCATCTCTGAGAGATGGCAAGCCGAGGTTGCCGAGACTGTGTTCGAGACAATCAATAATGAAACGGACAAGGTACGATTCGTTGAATCTTTTCACCTCCAGCTGTTCAATCCTCGCGTTATGATTGCATTCTCACTTATCCTTTTTCATCCGCTCGTAGCTGGAAAATAAGAAGAAGGCGAAACAGAAACAGAGGTTCGACACTGATGAGAAAGGTGAGGGGGATTGGTAGTTGTCGACGGTGCGGATTAAAAGAAGAGGGCGATGTGTTGTTCTGATTGAATTTATTTATTACAGAATCAGACTGCATTTTACACGGTTATATTAAGAAACTAGGCGGTCCATTCGCAAGCGCGTGGCAGACCCGCTACGCGAAACTTTACCCTAATCGGTTAGAGTTGCACCCCGAGTCCACGATGAAACCTGAACTAGTTTTCCTCGACCAGGTAAGAGGCTAAGCGGCGGGATACAGTGCCGTGCGATTAGGAGTCGAATGTTCAGACGTGATTGTAAATTTTAGGTTGAAGAAGTCAGCGCGGACCTCCAGCACGTGAAGGGGGAGCAGTGTATCGTCGTCCGTACGAGAGACGCGAAAATAGTACTTACGAATCCCGTGAGTAAAGCTTTGTTCAGACTCCGCGGAATTACAAACTCTCGTCGCTTTAGACCCGTTCCTTAGTCACTAGCTGTAATATATCTACTCGTATCAATTTCGCAGTAACGTAAATCCTGCCAGCCTCGTAGAATCCTCCGTAGGTATTGCATGCGGGTCCAGTAGTTTGACCCGACTGCGCAACAAATTGCAATTACAGCCAGTCCTGTTTTGAGTTTCGAGCAATTTAACGTGCCCCTAATTCATGCACAATCAAGACCGTAATAGCAGGCCACTGATGAATATCGCCACCCTACTTGCAAACTAAAGCGACTAAAGAGCTGCAATCAAGCGTCGCGCAGCCACGGATGCAGCAGCTGCGACGGTCCCCCACGTACGGCGGTGCCAACAGGCGTGTTTAATTGTTCTTCCAGGACGAGATCAGCCTGAAGGAGTGGGCGTTGTCGCTGAGATCCGCGCACAAGTGTTCGATGGAGATGTTAGGTAACATGGCGAGGAAGGCAGGCAAGATTTACGGGACGGAACGAGACGCGGCAATCCCGGCGATGCAACGTTCCACGAACGGTAACTAGCCCATTGCTAACGCCTGCACACCGTCGTCATACTCCAGTCCCACTATCCCCCAGCAGCAGCAGCAGCAGCAACTTTTTTTATACTGAGAAATCAACGCAAAGAGACCACGAGAGAATTACCAGCGTGTACGGCGAACGGAGGGGCGAGATCTCCTGCAGCCGGAAGTATCTAAGTCTCGGAACAGCTCCAAAGGAAGCACTCTTTGAACGGCAGCTAGCGTCGCGCTGTTGTATAGAGACTCTAGGAAGTAGTGTCGTACGAACCGTCACGTCGTTATATTTATACGTTAGCTATATGTGCAATGTGACGTAGGAACTAGCAACTGATCAATGCCCATCGATACACACACTCTCACCAACGCGAAATCCACACACATATACACACACGCACCCACATGCCACAGGTACTTACCCGGCCGAAAGAAGATCCCCAAGAGGCGGGCTCGGGCGATACAGTCCGTCGCTATGACGATTGGTCGAATCACCTATTTGGGCACACTTTTAAAGACGCGGCACACGTATTTTGGTTATTGGCTGCAGTAGGCACATACATTGTCTCACCGCGCGACGAAGAGAGCGATCTGACCGACGAGCGCCAAAGCAATAGCGTAGGCATCTCAGATAGTTAACCATTAATATATAATAACATAAAAATTTCCATATTTTTCACAATATATTCAGGAAAGTATTATCACTGGTTTGGTTAGATTTTTCTGATTAAAATAAGCCCAAACGCAATCTCGCACAGATTGTTTGAAAAATAAGGAAATTTTTATTTTATTATATATTAATGGTTAACCGTCTGAGATCCCTACGCTATTGCTTTGGCGCTCGTCGGTCAGATCGCTCTATTCCACTCGATCTCGATGGGTTTTGTTCGCTCTCTTCGTCGCGCGGTGCGACAATGTACGTGCCTACTTCAGCCAATAACCAAAATACGTGTGCCGCGTCTTTAAAAGTGTACCCAAACAGGTGATTCGACCAATCGTCATAGCGACGGACTGTATCGCCCGAGCCCGCCTCTTGGGGATCTTCTTTCGGCCGGGTAATAGTACACGTATAGGATACCGCTGAGGACACGTGAATACAACTGGTAGTGTATTATTGTTACGTCAGTACGAGATATGCCCTGGTCCCGATTATACTTCTACACCAGTCCTATATCGCTCGTTTACTTAATTTATTTACTAATGCAGGACGATTTTATATTGTCATTACGTAACGGTGATACGCGCGCAAATTCGTTTATTTATTGTGTTGAAGGAGGCGAGAAAGAGAGAGAGAGAGAGAGAGGGGGGGGGGGAGGGAGAGAAAGGAGACCTCGAAACAGTTTATACATTGTCGGCAGCTACCGAGGATCGTTGTGTAATAACTATGTATGCTCGACTGGGTTACAGGCGAATTCGTTCCGGCAATAAAATTGTGCGACGAACGCAGATCTTGTATAAGCTTCTTCATTTTATTCGGTCCCCGTTCCAGAATAAGAATGTAAGTAAACAGACGATGGACCTGCTTGATCTTAAAACACTATTCACTATCGTTCGAACTACTGCAAGAAAACTTTTCGTAGCCTAATATGTGATCTCCATATGTTTTCCAGCCGAGAGTAGGCGTACTTACAAATAAACCTCGAAACACTTCAGATTTCTTCAAACCTGTTGCCAGGCTTTCAACTAATATACCAGCCATTGAAAGCGAGAAGAACTTGAGAATTTTTTTAGTCTCTTCAACAGAAAACATTTATTTCAGTCTTTTATGTGGATTTATGAAAATAACGTATCTTGTGCAACCTGAAGAATGTTAGGGGCCGTCCTTAAATCACGCAAGGGTAATTCTGGCGATTTCTTACCCCCTCTCTCGCCCAGTATAAGAATTCGTAAGATTTGATATTGCAACCCCTTCCTTGCGTAATATATTTTGCATTTAATCTTTTCAGTTATTAAAATTCTTTTAAAGGTTTATATAATTCATTCGACTCGGTTTCGGGAAATTTAAACTAAAACTACCCTTCTGGAACATTAATGATAGAATTTGTATTCATTGAAAATTGTGTTAAAAAATATTAACATAAGAAACGTAAGAAATTTGGAATCCCCTCTCCCCCAAAGAAGCCTTACGTAATTTAAGGACGACCCCTTAGTAGCTGTAGGCAGCTTGGTTCCGACTTTCATTCGAATGCTTTACTTTTCACGGATTTCCCTTAGGAACAGAGCTAGCGTGGGAACCACATCGACAGACTTGAGTCTTCGTTCCAAGGGCTCAAAGTCCACTCTTTCCAACCACGAGGCAGGATCGACTTCCTTCGGGGGAAGAGGGCACAGTAATCGTTCTACTGCGGCGCACAAACAACACCAGCTCCGGAAATTCAGTGGGTCCTTGATCTCGCCGACCACAAATTTCAGATACCCTGCTTGCTCCTCGGTCATCGGCTTACCGATTATTTCCTGGAGAGCTTCCTGAATGTTGTTAGGCGAAATGCATCTGGTGCTTCGCAGCGTCTCTTCTTGGAATTTGTTGAATACCCTACCAAAGACTAGTTTTCTTCCCGAGGAAACAGAAACGTGTCTACTGAGGTACTCCAGCACCGTTAACCCTGGAAGGAATATTTGTCTGTGTTAGCCAAATCCCAGGGCATTTGATAGGCGTTGTACACACCGCGTAGACTTTCACTGTCGAGAATCTGGAAGCGAGCCATTTGGCGGGAGAATACTCTTGGTGTATCCGCCTCTGTAACGTTCGAGGATGCGTAGGTTCCTCTCGAACGCGAGTAACTCTCACCTTTCACCCGAAAAGCCTCCTCGAATGCGATTCTCCTCTGGTGACACATAAAAGGAAGTCATTTAATATTACATGTGAAAGTGGGTTCAGTGGTTCCGAAGGTTTATTTCGCGAGACCCCCTGCTACAATTATGCGCGAAGCCTGCAGTCTCACCCTGATCGAAAACTCTGCCTCCACCTTGTCTCGATCCAACTCCCTGCATAAATGTTTCAAGATATCCGGCTGAATGAAACTAGTGAGCATAGCAGGGGTTACATTAGCTTGTGCAGAAACTTTCTTTGGAGACGATGGGTTTTCTGTGTCGCCATTGCATGTGCGAATCCTAGCGAAAGGAAAAGGAAGGGATGTGATATAATCTTGCATTCATAGTCACATATGAATGAAATAAGATTTACTAACGAAGTCCTCCTCGAGCCATCTCCTATATGTGATATTTGAGTTTCAGTCGGTTCTAATAGATCACGAACTTCTGCTTGGTGTCCATAAGCTGAACCCCTCCTGCACTTGCCTTTACGCAATCGTTTCCCTCTCCTGCGAATGATGACAGGTTCTTTGCTTGCTCTTTCTGTTTCGCATCCCTCCGCGTCCTTGCTAGAGCTCTTGGAAAATCCGAAGATTTTATAATTAAATGACACGTGGTGTACCATGCTAATATGTTACACTTATTGTATTCTTTTCAGATCCCTGTGAATTTGTTAAATTCTAACTTGAAGCAGTTATGTAAAGGCTCTTGCATGAACTTTATACGGATTCGATAATCAGAAGATACCAGTTCATCTGCGCCAGCACTCGGAACCGAAGCTGGCACATCTCTCGCTGACTTTGGAGAACGCGGCTGATGACGAGGAGCCGATTTCGCCAGAAAAATCCCAGGCTTGCGAGGCGTCGGCGGTGGTTCTAAAGTCAGAGCGTGCCAAGTGAAAGTTTCATTTTCCTAAAGCAGTAATTCTGGCCGGTTACCACAACCGACACGAGTCACGGTCGAATATTGTATCTAATTTAATCTTTAATAAACACCATCTGCTTCTTCGAGTTTGCTCTGAGATCCAAGACCAAAGTAGTCCGTTCTCGAGGGTTGCAGGTTACAGGATATTCATCCTGGGTGGGTCTGCTGGTTAAAGCAGGGCCGCTGGCAAGGGTGGGTGCGGGAGTCAAAGGTCTGGAATCGGTATCGGTGTACTTTCTGAACAATTCCTCAGGAACGGTGGTCGCGTCGGCGTTCACTTCCTCCGTGGCACCGACATTTCCACCCACGTCGACTACACTTGCCCCAGCCACCAGATTCGCCCTTATCATATCCATTTCTTCTGGCAACAACAGGGCTTTCCCCTCAGTTGCCTGAGGAACAGAAAACGCAGCATGTCGTTGAATGTGGACACAAATTCAACGGCTTCTCTGCCGTTGCATTTCACTCTGATGAAATACGATGGTATTGCTACAATATTATACAAGCTTAGAAGCGCAATACGATAAATACCCATGAATCTTTGGCTCGACGCAGAACCTCTTTCGCCTCGCAATCAGCCGGATGATTGCACAGTACAGAGCAGCCATAAGGATAAGGATTGAACAGGCCAGAAAAGGGTCGCAGGATAAATGGGGCTGGTTTAGCAGATCCTGAAAGCTCCACACGCTGTAACAGATGAGACACTTATATTTCTTAACTGCCGGGCTTAAACGGTTCCTTAGGAATGAATTTTACCCCGTCGATTAAATGAATTCGAAAGAGTGATGTTTCTTCGCTGGAATCCACTGGTTCGATTCCTTTAATTTGTGATTGAATTATTTTTTAAAACGTACCTTCGGTTTAGGACGACGAATGGGTTGAATGCATGCCTCCATAAGGCCTGTGGCGCTGGCAATTCCCTGCATTGCCTTGTCTAAAGCTATATTACCACTGTGCAGTCGCGAATCGTCATCAGGGTAAATAAAGCAGTCGCGGGTCGTCTTGGAGCGTTGCTACGCGCGCTGATGGGTCAATTGATGGAAGCTATCGCGCCACTGCCAAATCGTCCGGCCGTAACAATATGAAGAACAATTAAAGGAAGGAGAACCAACGCGATTAGCACGATAACGTACTGTTAATCAGCGCCTGCAACGATGGAGGAGCATAGTCGGAATATAATAACGCAATGAACTGGTTAGATACAAATACATTTATTCATCTTACATACGATATAATCAACGTTGATAAATCTATTTATTTTGTGCAAGGTTTAAATCTTCAGCAACTCCTCCAAGTAAGGATCTTCTTGTTGATGTCCTGGATATTTCTTCTTATATTTCAAACCGGTCACCAGAGTGGAGCTCTTTGGGAATGCTGTCTTACCACCGAACATTGTGTCCGTGTCTGAAATGATACCACTGATAAATACTTATCGCGTCGAATTAGTTAATTGTACCCCGCTCAATGGTGAAGCGAAAATGCACAGCATTTGTGAAAGCAACTTACCAGGATGGAACCGAACATAGTCGTAATTAATGTGCAAGTTCTTCGGCAGCTCCGTGCCGCGCATACTTTCCAATGGAGTTTTTTCGTTTACTGGCGTCTGATAGAATTCTTTTAAGTCGCCTGAAAGGTACAAGGAAAAGGATAACACCTAAAGTGGCGTCGACGTGTTTTCGCGTCAATGTCTTCTGGAGAGGACTGGAGATATTTTCTGAGAGTCCACCTAATAATTTACTTTGAAAACCACGCACTCGGAAATCGCTTTGTACTACCAGCAATCGAGCCTACGACGAATCATCTAATAATGAAACTTTCTGCCTGTACGGGGCCATTCCTTAAATTACGTAAGGGTAACTTTAGCGATTTCTTACCCCCTCCCTTCGCCCAGTTTAAGAATTCGTAAGATTTGATATTGCAACTCCCTCCTTACGTAGTATTTTTTACATTTAATTTTTTCAATTATTAAAATTCTGTTAAAAGTTCATTTAAAATTCATTTAACTCGGTTTCGGGAAATTTAAACTAAAACTACTTTTCTGGAACATTGATGATTGAATTTGTATTTATTGAAAATTAGGTTGTAAAATATTACGTAAGACGCTACCTGACTTCCCTCCCCCGTTGTAAGAAAACGTACGAAATTCGCGATCCTCCCCCCCCCCAAAAAAAAAGCTTTACGTTATTTAAGGACAACCCCTATATTTGTTATAAGGTCTGCATGAGAACATCACAAATAGATCGATGAGATTTTCATGATGAAAATATGTCAAAGCTCGATCTCACTCGTACTATTTTTAATAATAAGTGGCATGCAATTGGTCCATGCAGGAGTGACTTGAATTGCGTATAATTAAAAACAGTCCGAATGATGTATTTGTATTCATTTTCATCTCGGAAACCACGCCCATCCATTGGGTAGTACTCACACGAAGGTCTAACAGGAAATACAGAAATTTAAAATTTCATTAGTATCTGGTTCAAAGCGCAGCGCAAGCTGGGTAACACCTTCCCGGCCGAAACAATCTCTGGGAAGGGCCTGACTAGAAACACTATTTCGCTAAACCTTACGTGATGATGCACAAAGTATTATTAACCCCCGTCAGACGGCATAGGCACAATTGTAACTTTTGCGTTTTTAAATTGCGATAACATTTTTTCGTGAAGCCGGGGAGGGCTGAAGTTTCGTGACATCTCTAAATTTTTGGTCTAGATTATATAGACCAAATTTCAGAAAAATATCTCCACCCCCTTCCGAGATAGGGGGTGTCGAGTCGAGGGTTGCATCCATAACAGCGGCATAGGCACAATGGCGCCCCTATATATTTTTTATGAAGATAATACAAGGAAAAACGAATGCGATTTTTTTTTTAATGAGAATGTTATTTTATTATAAAGAAAAGTATAAAAATGGATATTTTAAATTATAAAAGAAAATTTGGGAATTTTTTTTATTGATTTTCATTGAGTCTAAATGTTATCAAATTATCGTACAAATTATACCGACAGGGAGAATATTCGTATAAAATATGCGAGGGTGCAATTGTGCCTCTGCTGTTTGTTAGCGTTGTAAATTTGTGCCGTCTGAGGAGGGTTAAATCTTTCAGTAGACAAATTCCAAGGCGTGTACGCGTGCGTAAGCACAATCGAACTGTGCGAATTCAAAAGAGCCAATCGAAATAAGCCCGAATTACCAGGAGCTCTGATTAAATGTGATCAAACAACCATGCATCGTTTACCAGTAGCATTATCGGCGACAGTATTTCGCGAGTCGTACAGATCTCGAGAACTTTGTATAAAACAAGATTCGAGTGTAATTATCAACACACTGCCCGGATTTTTTGCAGGCCTTACCGATCGTTTCTATGCTACACAGTACTGAATTGGGGACAGTATGTTGAAGTTGTCGCTCGCATGCAAAAAAGAGATTGAACCGCTGCAGTGGATCCTCGAGTTTCGTGTCGTTGCTTGTCGAAATCGCTTGATCCTCGCAAATCTTGTTTATTCGGCTAGACACATCTTCAGGCGGATTGTACGCCTGTCGGTATCTTAGGAATCTGGAACAGCCGAAATAAAATTGTTACAGGCTTACTAAGAAAACGGCGCAACCGTAGCCTTAGTAAATCTTGAAGAGAAAAAACGAATGTTCCCAGATTATCTTCGTAGCAAACACAACCGTCTTCGTTTCATGTCGCATTTCCAAATAAAAATGAAAATAAAAATAACGTTGTAATCGAGAAAAAAAAATGAAATGCAACGTTTTGTTGACATTAAATGATGTGAAGTATATTTAATTCATCGAAGTAAATGACTATATTTATCATCCCTGAAACTCTGCTTCCGTTTTAACAGAACTGTACAGAATGTTGGAAATATCGATTTTGCGCTTGGGGTACCTAGCTTTCCTGTTTCGTAAACGCCTATTATCTTGATTTTGCGTTGGGAAGCCGATTGCAAATACAACGACGAAGCAGTTAAACCGAAGAAACATAACATTTCGTAAAATAAAAAATTCTTGACGAGAGTAGTACGTCAAAAAACATTTACGACAGAGTCGATCATAATTTCTCCTTAGAAGTAGTTTTAAACGATTTTTAAAATAATCACTAGCGAACGTTTCTTAGATATTAGTTCCCTAGATTAATTTTCAATAATGTCACCGATCAGCTGTGAAAGTTTACTTCTTTTTTTACTGTGGATAATAAATTTTTGAAAATATTCGCTGCAAATAAGTCGCACTATTCGGATAAAATACTTGCGACAAAATTCGTCAGGTTCTTTCGCTTTGAATGAACGGAGGGAATAAACGTCGTGGAAACGCGCCTTAAGGACAAATGTCGCGCGTTCGACGGTTACTCAAACCGTGAATATGTATGTAGTACAAACCCGCGATCTCTTTAAGAATGTAAGGAAATGTTGTTAAACCCAACGTATTTTCACACTCCGTGCGTACTTTCCGTTGACATGTTACACTGGAATTACGCATTGGCGACGCAGCCTTTCGAAATGCATTGCACTTATTGCTCCTGTCAACATAATTCATTGTCCACGGACCACGGATCGATCGCGAACCACGCGTCAACCGTGTGGTTCGACAAAGCAGTACATCAACAAAACGATTCGTATAAGCTCGAACCTTCCTTACCAAGGAGTTCTAAATTTAAAGGTTCCTCGCATTCAAACATTTCCCATTGTGTTGTTTAAAGCAGACTGTATCATCTGACAGTAAGAGGCATGCAAGGCATACATCCAACAGCTTGGTCCCCTCTTCCTGAAAGACATCGGCCACATATGCACCCATTGTGGTACGACTTCTCGAAAGACTATATTCGCCGATAGCCATTGATTTCGCGCTTCGCAAATCAATATCGCCTCCTCCAGATTATCTCGGCACGATTCGCGTGAAACTTTTCGTACGGTGTAAAAGACTCCAGTTAACGGACGAAGCGCGGCAAGGGAGGCTTCCCTTCGTGGAAGGAGGAGGGGGAGGGACAAGATCGATGTCCGACGACCGTACAGTGGTGCCCCCAGTTGTGCTTTCGCAGGATACAGTTATGGCCAATATTGGCCAGGAACGAATCCGAGAACAGAAAAGCCCGGTGGCTACCCTCTGTCTGGCATTCTACTCGAAATTCCGTTCGAAATTCAGATTACTACGGGCATCCGGTCGAATCTAGGAACTTGCCAAGCCTGGTCCCATGCTCTAAAGAGTTAACGAGATTTATGCACACAAATTTCGGGCATGTCTAGTATTTGGCGAGCGTTGAAACGCAGCCCGAAGAGAGACGCTTGCTGAGGAAAACTGGAGTGCAGTTTCGATTCTTTCGTGCTTAAATCTTGATCTATGCAACGAGAGAATGGCGCTAGTTTGTCAATGTTAATTACAAGGACGTAGAAACTTGGTCTTCCAAACAGGTGTTCTCAATGAAAACTGGCACAACCGGGCAACGACAATGTATCGAGATTAAATTATCTCTCACGTTTTACGTTTAATCGTAAATGCAATTTACTTTACCGTTGTATTCAGATTAATATACATATCTGTAAAGTTCGTTACATTTGTGAAAAGCACGAGGAGAAAAATTTAGTTTTTGTATATTCCGAAAAAAAAAAAATTTCTGCTAGGTAGAGCCTGTGAGAAATTTGTAGACGAAATTTCCTTTGTAGCAGTAGATTCGTTGAATTTTGCTCTTTGAGAAGACAAAAAATTTCAAAGTTACGTAGCAGACGAGAATTCTAATAGTCAACGGAAAGTCTCGTGTAGCGGTACAAAAGGGTATGGCCGGCCGTTATAACAGACGCAAAGGTGGAATCAAATTCCGCTTACAGATATTCCTGATTCTAAGTGAATTCGCTTTCTGAGTATCATAACATTCGAATTGGGTGGCATTTGAAAAAAAAAAAATTCCTGCCACGTTTAATACAGTTGCACGGAAGTTGACATCGAAACAGAGCGGGTGCATGTCAGGCCTGAGAGTATAAAACGATATTTTTACGCGTTATACATATGCAGTGTGTAAATTTTGTACGCCTCATTACTTAGCACTATTTCGACACGAAAGCACCGTTTCCTTAAAGTTTGATTTCTCGTTGAAGTAACATTAATATCCGTAAGTGTACTATGGAAAAAATGCTTGGAGAATTTCTGCTTAATTTTCAGTCCCATTTGTTAAAGTGATGCTAGCATTTTTCCAAGCGTTAGTAAATAATTCGATCGCATCCTATGAGGGATTCGATAGCGCGTTGCGACATTCTCGATCCCATCCGTGGTCACATGCAATTCCCGAGGAGCGAGTTGCACAAGAACGCAAGGGCCGGGGCACCGGGAGAGCCGGGGCCTGCCCTGAGAAGCTGTCAAACGCGGCGGTTGATTGGCTGGCGCGTGAAAGAGAGGTGGCAAACGGCAATATGGCCACAGTGTGTCCTCTGCCTGTTAGCCAGCGGCGCGACGTAACGCGAATATTTCGCTGGAACTCGGGCGCGAGCTAAGTGAATCGCTTACCCTTTGGTGGCAAGGGACTTGTTGTCATCCTCGAATCGGCGGCACGGCTTTTTCGCGGTCTTCTTGCTCTTGGACCGTGTTATATCGTAACGCAGGCTTGCCTGTAAAATGACGGTGATCTCGTTAGTGCACGGTGCATACGAATCGAGCACGCTCGCTCCCATTGGGGAGTGCGGCGCGACGGTGATGGTGATTGAAAAGTGCACGTGAAGTGTCGACACTGACCGTGTTTACGGCGAGAATAGCGGATGTACTTTTCAAAGGAATCGCGAGTAAACCATGCCTGATGAGCGCCGCCATCTTCTTCCTCGTCGTCGAAGCGGACTGCGCGAGTGAGCGGTAGGGGTCGCCTCGGGCGGCTGCGCTTGTTGTTTCCCATCGTCCGCCATTTTACGGTCGCCATTGAGAAGTGAAAACCCTCCTAAATGTTCTCGAATAATAGCGGCCTCGCCGTGTGATTTTTCGGGGCCGAGAGAGGCGCGCCGCCGCGAAAAAGTGTTGCTAATGAGTGTACGGCGTACGATGGAGAAGCCATGACGCATCCGTCGCATCAAACGAACGGCGCTAGCCTGGAGGACTGCCACACGAATTTCTTCGCACTGGTGAGTGATCAGTGAGCCCACTATGCTCGATAGAGTCTTCGGGTACCGTGGGCATATTCTTCCCCGTTGTGTCTGGAGCTTGGGACGAGCGAGCCTGGCGGCTCGCGCGACGGTTACCAGTTGCCCCGACGTCTGCTTAACGGTACCGCGTTAACGTCGCGGGCGCAAGTCGCCCGGGTTAACCTATATATCGGAGAATTCCCGTGGGCAGTACTCGATCGTTCGTGTCGACGTCGGTGTTGTGTATCGCGGCACTCCTCTCCCCTCCCCTAAACCTCCTGCCTCGCCGTATATACACTCACGCGTGTATATACACGTTATGTGTACATACATACGGCGCGTACATGCATGCGTAAACATATACATACGTGCAGCACATATGCGTTTACATTATATACACGTATATATGTGTATATATATATATACATAAGCGGTCGGTAGCGAGCGAGCGCGCGCGCGCGCAACCGACTGTGTGTGTGTGTGTGTGTACGCGCGTCAGTGGAATTTGAAGTTTGTTATGCGATCCAATGTCATGCTTGATTCACGTTGTCGGCCCTGAGTTCTCCGATGCTGAGAGAGAAAATTAAGGAGTTCGCTGCAGGGTTGAGAACCGGTGGGCTTGCTGCATCTATCCATCGATCCCAGTGGAATATCGTTCGATAGAATCAGTGCTAGTGGTGGTAGCTGTTTTAAAACGTGACGCTCGCGTCTCCTCTCGCGGCCAGATAACGAGATCGTCTCTCGTAACATTCCTTTCGCCTTTCAACGCAGCCAGGAAACTGTGTCAGACATTGTGCTCGCTCCGTTCGAAAGTCCTCGTCTAGGGACTGTTTCTCGTCGGACCCGACGAACCTATATCGATGTGTATATAGACGAACTCTCCCTCCCCCTCCCCCGTCCTCCTCCTGCCCCTGCCTGTATACGGAATGCTTCGAAAATCCAGAGGTGGCTCGGACATCGGGGGGGCGCGCTGCTTCATTGGGAATAACAGTATATCCGCGGAGATATGCTCGAAAACGGTCTCCTGTCAGATTGTCAAGCCTGACAAGTTCGTGCACGATCGGAAGTCATTTGCAAATGTAGCTCACGCACGATTCAGCCTCGGTGCATTTAACCTTTTACGGACGCTAATCGGGATATTCTCTCTCCTTCGCACGTTCTATCGCCAGCTCCGCTTCGGTTGTAATATTATTCTTGCGACTTTCACGATTTATGTACAAGTGTTCTCGCGTGAATTACATACCGTGTGCGCGTAGCCTAGCGCGTCCTGTCGGTAATGCAGGACAATTATGCCCGTGCTGAGATGACAGTAACGGTATGGTAAAAATTTGGAGTGGCCTCCGAGTGATCTACTCCGCCTCTCGAGGAGGTGGCGGCGGCGGCGGGGGGGGGGGGAGGGGATGGAATGCGCCCGCAGAGTTTGGCCACCTATTTTGGAAGCAGCCTGTACGCAAGGCCACTGGACTGTCTCTTTCTCGATCGTGCAGTGTGCATACGACGCACGCTTGCCACGGGTATAACGGCGAGACGGACACATTTTTCTGTTAGAGTCGCGCCGCATTCCCACGGAACAGTCGATCAAAACATTCGTCACGGAATGCGCTCCCCGATGCTCCTTTCCGGCACACGGCCGCCGTGCCTCTTTTTGTATTCTTGCGCAATCCAATCGTCGCCCGAGAAAAGTTCCAGTCGGCACGCGTTGCGATCCACTGTTCGTTTAATCACTTTTATACGTTCATGTCAAATATCGTCGGGGTGGGGGGTCATAAATTTCGTGGAAGTTCAGTGATTCGTTGTCATCAGTTCTAACGGCGGTTACAAGAAAAACTACGCTTCCATTTTGGTTTCTACAGCAGCTATCCCCCGCGACAGTACCCTGCTGTCATCCCCTTCTGCCGGTCCCGCGTGATTTCGATCCAGGAAACAATCTCGAAGTAATCCTACATCGTCCACCCGGTGTAATCCGATTTCCAGCCGTTCGTATTTCTACCGGTGCAACATTGATGCGCGCAGTACCGTAATCGCGGTGATGTTTACTGTCTAGCTGTTCGGTGCTCTTCTAAGGATATTTTAGACGCTGGACCTTCGAAAAAAAGCACGGTAGAATTTACCGTGTTTACCGCTAGATGGCTATTGATAGCAACCGATTTCCCGCTGTTTAAATAGATGCAATGCTCCTACATATGGGCATAGCTTCCAACTTATATATAGCAGCACGGACAGCAGAATCTGCCAGGCGATATTCCGCGTGGAAAGGGAAACGTTGCCATTGAAATTAAATTATGCACTTTCAAATTGCTTTATTAGTGCCGCGGTAACGTGATTATTAAAATCCTGGGGAATACATTGAACACTGTTAAAAAAAAAACCTCGCATAGTGGGTGTATATAGGTAATTTTTTCATTGAAAAAAAAAAGAGCTGAACAATCGATTCATTTTTTTGTGTAGAGCTCCCGTAGTCGTTTTGTATTCACGGGAAAATTCGAGCTGCTACGGTCAGGTAGGAGCAATGCTCGCTGGGGGCAGTGGTTCTCATTACAAACGCACTCAGGGATGCGTTCCGTTTATCGATTTGGAAATTAGCGATTACGTGCACAGGCGAAGCCATAGATTTTTTTTTTTATAAACATGCACGTTCGACGAGGTCCCCAGATGTGTTTGCTGTTTAATAATTGCAGATTATAAATCGCTGCCATTTTTATTGCAGTCAAAATTTAATTGCAGCGCGAAGGCGAGGTGTGCGCAATACTTGGAAGAATCACTGATTGCGAGATTGTAAGAAGAAACTGTGCTAATGCAATATTAAGGGGAGCGGGAACTTCCTTCTTCGTTGACGTCGGAATGACTGAAATGCACGCAGTCAGGTAGCCTTCTAGAATTCGCACGGTATTCCGTACGGTTATTTTCCTGACAAACTGTGGCGCAGCGGTGATAAAAGCAAGTCAATTCTTTTTGGATATTATAAAACAAATTTCTCCCACCCTGTTAAAACCACGATGTTTATCCAGCAGAAAAAAGAAGCCACGGTTCAAGTGCAGCCAGATCTCTTAAGAACAGAGTGGTGTGATCTCGAGAAACATGATGGATGGGCTTTTAATATTTTTAATTGAAATCTGTGACCGTTTCTTTGCGCAATGCTGCATCGCTCGCATCAAGGCTCCCATATATTTTCCATAAATTAGGAACATCAGGATATTCATTTCCCAAAACGTCCAGACCGATATATTTGGTTTCTGGACTGGCTGCTTTGACTATAAATTAATTCTCTCACACGTGAGGCAGTCGTGCCAGAGTTTTCTCCCATTTTTCATTGGTAGCACAGACGATTTGCTAATACTAGCTTCGCTAATGCAGGTTTCGCTGAAATATACTTGCACCGAGCAGTAACGAGGTCTCCAAGTGCGCATGCGCAAACAGAAGAAAGCTCTACAGCGCGATTCTGTGGGAAAAGCAGCGGCTGGATTCGATATTTGCCAAATGACTTACCTCCTCGAGCAAGTCTCGACCTGTAATCACGCAAACAAACAAACCTACCGATAGGCAAGAATTATTTAAAAATATTCATCACTTAAAACAGAACGCGGGTTCATTGGTTTCACTTAAGGGGACCTTCCGGTCTAAAAGTCGATTTTTTTTATTATTTCATTTTTCCAATGTTCAACCTTATAGGAATACGCGTTTAAAAGGATTTTTTAAATTCGTAAAATTCCTGGAGTAATAGGCATTTGAGTTGCGGCAAATGCATGCGTAACATCCGCCCACTTAGCACTCACGTAAAACTTTAAACGCGTTTTTCTCGAAACAGTGTTCTCGAAACGGTGGGACCTGTATTTCCAAAAGTTATTATCCGATTCGACTGAAACTTTTTTTATTTTGAAGAATATACTTCTGGCTAGGGGGGATACCAGAAGAAAATACAAAAAATTGAACATTTATAATTTGCAAAGGCGTTGAAAGGATGAAAACTATAAGAAAAAGTGATTTCAAACTTCAAGTGTTGTTATTTTTTTAAAAAATGTCATTTTTGTAATTCTTTCTGGTTTCCCTTCTAGCCAGAAGTATATTCCTCAAAATTAGAAACGTTTCAGTCGAATCGGCTAATAACTTTTGGAGATACAGGTCCCACCGATTTGGATCAATTTTTTGACGCCTTGACTTTAACGACTCCCCAGTGCCGTCTGCAATGCTTAATTATAAAACAAAAAATATATTTCTATAATCTAAGACATCCTTAATACAATGCGAAAAGTCTCACTAAATTATATTTAGTAGTTTTCCTTTAATTAATTCTTAAAGATCACCTATTTTTTTGGGCTATAGACCGGAAGGTCATAAGAGGTAATCACACTGCAGAATTTTATCTCTCAGTGAATACAATGAATAACAATGTCAAACTTTTTTTTCATTTATTAAGCTACTTGTAATGTCTACGGAACAATTTTTTAAATACACTTTTAATTGTGTTTTTTCAAAGTTATCTGGAGTTCAAAATCGCGCCTTTGAAAAGAAATACCTCCCTGGCGGGAGTGATTTAAGCTCACAGACTCGTCTGAAACAAAAAAACCAAGCTGATTCTTAATCATTACGAGTACCGCTATCGCAGGTGCCAGAATTAGCCACGTAAGTCAAAATTAGACAAAATTGCGCGCGTTCAAACTTCAAGTTTCGAAATATTTAATTCTTACTTGAAGTTTGAATGCGCCCAATTTTGTTAAATTTTGCCTTACGTGGCTAATTCTGGCACCTGCGATAGCGATACTCATAATGATTAAGAATCAGCTTTGTTTTTTTGTTTCAAATGAGTCTCTGAGCTGAAATCACTCCCGCCGTCTTTTAAAAGGCGCGATTTTGAACTCCAGATAACATTGAAAAAAAAACGCAATTAAAAGTGTATTTAAAAAATGGTTCCGTATACATTACAAGTAGCTTAATAAATGAAAAAAAGGTTTGACATTGTTAGTCATTTTATTCACTGAGAAAAAGAACCTGAATGTTGCCGAATTCTCCAGCGTGATTACCAGAATAATCCCTTAATTCGCGAACATTCAAATTTCCCCAAAAGCATTGGGGCATCGAAAAGTTGCGTCGTGATCATTGCTATTAGATCTCGAAGACGTTTCGATGAGGATCCCCCCGCGAGTCTGATCCGAGCACGAAGATTCTGTAGGCTTTCATGAACCAGCGTACCGAGGTCAGCGCGAAGCAAAAGTGGCCAGCTAAAATCGAGCGAGCGAGAACGGTGTGTAAACTCTGTTGTAGTTTTAACGCGTCACGTCACGTCCTCGCGGTGCAAGGCTTTCACCTAGGCTGGTCAAGCCCCCTTCGGCCCTCTCCTGTTTCTCTCCACGGAGCGAAGCACCAGTTTCAACGTAATCTAGCCGAGTGACTTGGTCGGCGAAGAAGCCTCCGCGTGCCTCGCGTATCTCGCCCAAGGAATCGCCAGAAGAAACCAATGTAACCAGAATATGTAGCGTTTCCCTCGTGACGCCTCGCTTTTGGCCACTTTCTTTCTCTCTTTTAAGCCAATTCCATATATCCGAAAGTGTCTCCTCTATCGGGACGGTCGTTAACCCTCACAAGTAAACATTCACTCACAGGGAGTAGAGCTATCCTCCTATCTGGTTTCTTGCAATGCTTAAAAGTATACGATAAAATTACAAATTTGAAAATCTAAGAGTCTGGTTTCTGGAGGGCAAGCGGGTTCTTGGATTTTCACTAATTTAATTGATTCCCTAAAGTGGGGATGGTCAAATTTTAATAATTTAATTTCAGTTAATTGATATATTTCAATATAATATACTCTAATTTGTTGCAGTGCTTAAAAGTAAATAATAAAATTAAATATTTGAAAATCTAAGAATCTGGTTTCTTTCCTTTTTTAGTTATCTCCAAAAAAGCGAAATTTTTATTAACCCTTCGTTGACACTCTGGGTGTGTGCCACCCATAAGCTGATTTTGACACTCTGCACCTTCTATATCTAAAATAAATACCTTTTTTCCAAAGCCGACTTACAAACTATTTTTTCTCTGAAAATATTATATCTGAACAATAACTCTGTAGATTTTTAGCTTCTAATATTGGAATTTGTAAAAATTACGATTTTTTGAAGATTTTCTTCGTGTTTTCTAGACACATGGTAATCTAGATTTTTTTTACAAAAACTGTGATGAAATTTCAATCAAAAAACTATTGGAATACATTCTACAGACCTTAAAATTGACCCATGATTTTTTTCACGACGATTGGATCCTTCAGATAAAAATGGCAGTCGTTGAAAAATTATTCCGGGTGTGAGCCACCCAGGTATGTCAAAGTTGATCGAAAAAAGTGGCGTGTCAACGAAGGGTTAAGAGAACTACCTTAGAAATTATTTACACAAACAATAACGCCATATTCGGATTCAGCTGCACAAAATACATACAGAATTCAGGTTTTATTGATAACACGAGTAAAATAGTTGCGTTGCATATATAATTTTCAGGATTTCTTAGCTACTACGAGTACTTTAAAAATATACATTCCAAATCGGGAGGCTCTATTCCCTATAACTGAATGTTTACTTGTCAGCAATGGACCGTGGGATTTTCTTCGCGCTAGACAAACGTTGCCCTCGTCGATTATCCTCACCTTTAACTTGTCCGACAATTATGTAACGAAATTGCCTCGTTACTTCGCTAAACTCGTACAAAATTGGGTTAACAGGTTTCCGAAATCGCTAATTTCCATTTGTATACAGGTTGTAGTCGATCCGACGAGTATTGTTTGCGAAATTATTGGCTAGGTTTAGACGTGTCTGAAAGCAGAACTCGATCTGATATATTTCCGTTAGTCAAACAATTCTACCAATTGAGATTGAATCGAGGCTGTGAATGGCGACTTCCTTTTCAAGATTAATATTCGAATAGTCAATATCCTTTGAAAGAATACTATCGACTTAAGGGGGAGCACCACTGTGACCGCCGAAACAGTAAGCCATTTTTAAGATTTTTTTTTCAGGCATAATTTACAGTTTTCATAGAAATATTATATTACCTACCTTTAGTACGCTGTCTTAAGAGACTATAGAAAAAAAATAAATAGAAAAACATCCATAAGTTTTAATATATTAATTAATCTTCTAGACCACCACCACGCGAGCTGGTCGAAGGTGTAACTATGGAACAGCAGGTCCGAAATCAAATTTCATTTTTTTGTTATAAACTATATGAGTGTAGTTTCCGTTGTACGTACGGATTCTTTGATTGAAAACAAATGTTTTGAAATACGCTCGAAAAACTGTCCATCTTATTCGAGGATTTTTGAAACATTCCTTGTAAAGCGCACCATTTTTACAGAAATAATTTGTTTAAGAAATCGGTACGTACAGCGTAAACTACACTCATATAGTTTATAAAAAAAAAAATTAAATTAGATTTCGGACCTGCTGTTCCATAGTTACACCTTCGACCAGCTCGCGTGGAGGGGTCTAGAAGATTAATTAATACATTAAAATTCATGGGTGTTTTCCTATTTATTTATTTTTGTATAGTCTCTTAAGACAGCGTACTAAAGGTAGGTAATAAAATTTTCCTATGAAAATTGTATATTATTCCTGAAAAAAAATCATAAAAATTACTTACTTTTCCGGCCGCCACAGTGGCGCTCCACCTTAACGTTCCGAAGCCAATTAGAACTTCACCGGCGTTGCATCAGTCCACTGCAGGAACGGTGAAGTCACCGAGGGAACTTCGAAGGATTCGCAGGGAGCGCGCGGTGTTTCGCGTACAAAAGAGAGACTCGCCGCGGCAGCGTACTACATCCACTTTCGAGCGGCGCGTACGCAAGAGGATTCCGCTTCGGTACGCACGCGAACGTAACGCTCGTGCTGCTTTAACGACGATCGTGTAAGGAGGGCAGTAACAGAAATGGGAACTTACAGCTGGCGGGCACGGTCTACGCGCGGCGAGTCGCGCGCCGCCGCCGCCGCCGCGATAAAATAATTAAATCGCGCAGTTTCTCTTCTCCCTCGGTCGACGTCACCATTCAGTGTGTTGCACCCTTCCGTTTAACACTGGATCGATATTTCCGATGCGCAGCTCGATCCTCCACTTTTTCCGCCTGCGCTTTTTTTAGAAGCGTGAAAGCGTCGAGGGGGGAGGGGGGATAGTTTAAACGCGGTACCCGACGGGGGAGAGAAATTGGCGCATGAAATTTCCTACAATCCGGCGAGGCACGCACGAAGGGAATTGGTTAAACGAGGAGAAAATGTGGGACGGCGGTTGGAGAGGACACGTATGAATATAGGAAGCGAGGAAGAGAGTAGCCGCGAGAAACGATACGCACGCGCGCACGCCGTCGGAGAAAAGGAATAGGAATAGCGGCGCGTGGACGGGAAAGGATGAAACGAGGGAATGTAGGGGATCCCCGCGAGTTGAATCCACGCGGGCGGCCTTGCACGTCGCCTTGCTTGTATTGATCAGCAAGCTTGACAGCCCCGTAGCGTTAAGCCGCGTATTCACCTGTGCATTCGCCCCGAATGTGCATTCGGCGCGCACCGATTTTTTGCTCGTCCGGTGTTCGGCGCGTGTTCGGGGCGCGGCGCGCATTCGGGCCGATCCGCTTGTTGGCGGTCCATCAAAGCGCGCATTCGGGTCCGAACAATACCATGAAATGGACGCCGCAAATTTCACTCAACCCCGAACGCGCGCCGAATGCGCGCCGAACGCGCGCTGAGCTCCGAACGAGCAAAAAATCGGTGCGCGCCGAATGCACATTCGGGGCGAATGCGCAGGTGAATACGCGGCTTTACGATGGGCGCCTTCGCTCGCCGATTATTTCGTCGCGCGCGCCGCGACGCACCGGTAGCAGCGTTAGGCGCCATCGTCCCCTCGCTTCCGAGATCGATATTTTTTTCCCTATCCTCCTTGGTCTGTCGCCTCCGAGAAATGGCGCGACCCGTGACAACCATAAGCGCGCTGTATTGGGGGGAGACGATTACTGTAAAGAATTTTTGGAAACATTTATGTACTTGGACGCGTCGGTGAGGTTTCGTGGTAGGGTTAGAGAGACTCCAACCGCGCGTCTGTTTACAATTGAGGGATCCGCTAATGTCAATAGCTGCCCAGCGATACATACAGCATGGTTTACTGCACTTGTCGCCAGATGGCTATTGACATTGACTGATTTCTCGCAGCTGAAGACACGCGAGGTTCCTGTATATGCATGGGGAAACGAACTGACGCTTAACCCTTTGCACTTGAGCGATGCCTTTCACGGGACGAGAGGCTTCGTACAGCTTGAGCAGTGCCCTACAGATGCGCATGGTTTATTATATGCTATATTGGCCTCTAGAACACAAATGCTCGTCGAGTCGACGACCCTCACGGTTCAATGTCGCGTAGAAATCTAGTGAATGGCCATTAGGTCTCTTCATCTGGTTAGTATGTTTTTTAGCGTCAACTCGCGAATGTTGGGAGACTAGTTTGCGACAGTTAATCTCTTTTTCTAGCTTTTGAAAATCAGCTTCGATGACTAACGAGGGAACATCCCGAGCCCGGAAATTCCAAAAATTCTGAAACTTTGTGAATATTTAGGGAATTTCCTTCTGATTACAACGCAGTTTCTTTTGCTGCCGCAATTCACTCCAAGGGGGTGTAATTGACCCCTGAAAATAATTTTTTTTTACCAAATGATAGATTTAATTAAAAGAAGTAACTTTTGTCTTGACACTTTTTTTTCTCTTACTGTTCGCGAGTTATAACAAAATCGGGAAATACCCGAGTTTTCAGGGGTTAATTTCACCTCCTTTGAGTGATTTTGGACAGCAATATAAAATTGCGTTGCTGTCAGGAGGAAATGCCCTGCATATTCACAAAGTTGCAGAATTTTTTGAATTTTCGAGTTTGGAAATCTTCCCTTGGAAGACGTCGTCCTTATTATTACTTTGACGAATATATCTAACAGCGTTACCTCTAATTTAAATAAGATTCGTTTTAACGCAAAGGTTACGCAATCGCTCACCGGTTCGTTCACACGAGTGCAAATGAATGATTAATTATGAAAGCTGCTCCATTGCGTTTGTGCTGTTCTCTGTGCCACCTTCAATGTCTGTATTGAAATGTTCATTTTCCCCAATTTCGATGCAAAGAATAAAAGTACTTAAGGGATCTGAATGAGTGAGTGTGATAGTCTGTGAAGAAATTTAAGTCTTCATCGTATATAGTAATTTCATTGTATTTTGTTCAATCTAATTATCCATTGATATCTAAATGTTAATTTACATTACATTTACGGGCGGATTGTAGCTTGCAAACATGTACTTTGGACTATACCTACAGGTTCCCGATATAAGTATATTTCTTAAATTTAAATAAGCAAACAAAGGAATATCTTATATCCACTTTTTTCAATATTTAATATCCATTTTTTTTTCTCTCCATTTTAAAAGCACGCAGTTGCCTATATTGCCTATTTCGTAATTTAGTCCTGAGGGGCCGTCCTTAAATTACGTAAGGGTAATTTTAGCTATTTCTTATCCCCTCCCTCCCCCTGTATAAGAATTTGTAAGATTTGATGTTGCAACCCCCTTCTTACGTGATATTTTCCACCTTTAATTTTTTCAGTTATTCAAATTCTTTTAAAGGTTTATATAATTCATTTAACTCGGTTTCGGGAAATTTAAACTAAAACTACTTTTCTGGAACATTAATGATAGAATTTGTATTTATTGAAATTAGATTAAAAAATATTACGTAAGACTCTACCTGACTCTCCCCCCTGTAAGAAAACGTAAGAAATTCGCGACCCCCTCAAAAAAAGCCTTACGTAATTTAAGGACGACCCCTGATCACGGTTTTTGCAAAAAATACTTGGAATGAATGTGTTTAGAGTTCCCTATTAACCTCTTGACTTATAATTCTTGATTTATAATTCTCACCATACTATTCGAATACATCAGTAATATAAATATTCGAATAGTATTCGAATACATCAGTAATATAAATATTCGAATAGTATTCGAATACATCAGTAATATATATATTCGAATAGTATTCGAATACATCAGTAATATAAATATTCGAATATTCGAATAGTATTCGAATACTTAGATATTCGAATTATATTCGAATACTTAGATATTCGAATTATATTCGACAAATAATTGAGCAACTGAAGTATTCGAATACCGAAAAATTCGACAAATAGTCCCAGCCCTAGCCTATAGGCGCCTTCCGTGTCAGACAGCGAAACTGCGTCGAGTGCCTATAGGCGCCCACAGTAGCCTAGGGGTTAAAACTCTTATTGATTAATAGGGTAACTAATAAATCTGTAATTCACAGCTTCGATGTCATATTTCCCTTAGGGTAAAGAACCCAATTACTGACACCTAACCAATTACTGTCACCTTAAGCTATTTCACTTAAAATAACGAATAAATAAACTACAGTATATAATCTGTAGTATAGATTACAGGTTGAATTACATAATTCTTTTTGCGTATGACTTTACAACGTTCATTTGTTCGTTATTTTAAGTAAAATAGCTTAAGGTGACAGTAATTGGTTAGGTGTCGGTAATCGGGTGCTTTACCCTAGACAACTGAATGCTGTAAATATTACGATATTTCCTTTACTGAAAAACATGCGTTCTAAGAGTGAAACGTAAGCATGAAAACATATATTCTCTAACAGTAACATTCATTACATCCCCCGAACTAATTTCATCGCATATCATTTTCAATCCGTCATGTCTGTAAATAACTTCGACTGTTCACGCATGTTAGCCGTGAATTGCCTCGAGCGGAAAAGGTTATTAATATTTACGGGCACCCTTACAAGTTCAACCGTTTAATTTTCATGATTTCCGACGAGAACACGGAACAATGCAGAACTGGGTAAAATTCGTAGGTTAGCACATAACAGATGTATGCTAAGATGTACGCGCAATGTTTCCCGGACTTTTCTGTTTAGTATAAAAAAAGCAGTCGGTGTCAAGTGTTCGCGCATACCTATTTGAATTTGTTCCGGTTATATCAGCTGGCGGTGTGACGTAAGGGAACGCGCTCGCCCGATTGGCCGAGGCCGCGCGGCCCGCTCGCGGCTGCGCGTGCCTGTGCTAAACGGCGTCATCGTGGCGTCACACAGTAGACGACGCGTGTATGCACTGGCGCTACAGTTCGTAATAATGAGAAAGTGCGCGGCGTTTGCCCATTCCATTATTACTATTATCATCGTCGTCGTCATACGCATCCCTACCCTCGGGATACAATCCTTCGCTACCGACGAAACGTCCAGGCATTAGGAAATAGGTAAACTTGTACCATTTCATTGTTAATCGAGAAGCTTAAACGCCACGAGGTTTCTTAAATTCAGGACGTTTGTAGAGTAACTTAGGTATTGTGAACATGAAAAAACCTGCGCCTTTCTCTCTCTCTCTCTCTCTCTCTCTCTCTCTCTCTCTCTCTATATATATATATATATATATATATATATATATATCCCTCCCTCCCTCTCTTTCTCTCTCTCTCCCCTCTCACCCTCTCTTTCTCTCTCTCTCCCCTCTCACCCTCTCTTTCTCTCTCTCTCTCTCTCTTTCTCCCCCCCTCTCTCTCTCTCTGTGTGTGTGTGTGTGTGTGTGTAGCAGTTATAGGGCAAGACAGTTCAAGCGTAGATAATATTTCCAGAAATATTTGTAATATAAGAGAATATTATTAGGCCAAGTTAAGATGTTTTGGGATACTTACATGTCGGCTTAATTTGCTTTCTTATACAAGAGGATGTCAAGGATATATCAAATTCATCGATGCTTTTTTTTTTAATGGATCATGCGTTTTAGCTACTGTGTTTTTAGAGTGCTCAAAAAAACGAATTTAACGGCATGTATAATGTGTCATTTGGACCATTTAGGCACATATGTTTCAACTAATCTGCTTTATACACATAGCTTTAAGGGGTCATTCTTGCAATCACGCCGCAAAATTCGGAAACATTCAGGGTCTTTTTTCTCTCCCAGTAAATACAATGAATAACAATGTCAAACTTTTTTTTCATTTATTAAGCTACTTGTAATCTGTACGGGACAATTGTTTAAATACACTTTTAATTGTGTTTCATCAATGTTATCTGCAGTTCAAAATCGCGCCTTTGAAAAAAAAAACGGGATTGATTTCTGCTCGCAGACTCGTCTGAAACAAAAACAATACGAACTGATTCTTAAGCATTATGAGTACCGCTATCGCCGGCTCCCGAATTGGCCACGTAAGTCGAAATTTGACAAATCGCGAAATTTCCGAAATCAGCGATTCTCGATCTTATTCTGCGATCTTTGAACGTGCGTAGCTCAGAGCAAGGTTAACCGATTTAGATGAGATTTTCAGCATGCATAGAACTTACTTCAATCCACAAACGTGTTTGTTTTTTTGAATTTTCATTACAGGCTCAGAAAAAAAATTTTAAAAAACTGACCTGCACTATTTTCATCGCCATTCCGACCAGTTGTATTTTGTTTTTTCAAAACGACGAAATACGTCAGGTAGAAAACTAATTCCCCTAGCTTCTAAAAAAAAGACTCAAGTCGTTTGGACCAATTTTAAAAAAGTCTGCGATTTTAAAGAGTGTCGACTTACTTTCCGATGCGACTGTGTCATCCAAAGTGTACGGTTCCATTTGAAAACACGTCAATGACCTCGACGCAATGCTTGACACCTTCCTACAGGGAAAAGGGAATGAACAGTGCTCAAATAAAGATTCAGACTCCCGAATTGCATCGCTATTCCTTCGGAGCTGTTATAAACGCTAGGGATCGTTTCTGCTTTAAAATTGTGCTTTTCGCGCGTAACGTCGTTTCTGCGCATGCGCCGGTTGCAACAACGCGTTTGGGGGATGCGCGGAGAAGAGTCGCGATCGGTTGTAAGGCGCGCATTGATAGCGAGCGAGAAACACCGACTAATGGTGCGAGAGCGAGGAAAAGTGTACGAACGGAGTGCGATAAAGATATCGAATTAGGGTGAATGGACTCTCATCGACCAAGATAAGACGTTTCCCGTGGCCGGTGACCTTGGTACATAACTGGATCGCGACAAAAGTGTCTGTTGTGCTTTTTCATTATAATTTTTTTTTTCACGCTTTATCGTTCGCAAGTTCATTGACGTTTCTGTACTGGATGCAATAGAAATGTTCTTGAAATTCGCTAGCGGCGTAACGGCGAATCGAACGATAGCGTCTGATTAAATTAAAATTGTAGATATCTGCTTACTTCCTTCGTCGCTTTCACCTTCAGTCTGTTTCTCGTCGATTATTGTTTGTCAGTTGTCATAAGTATCAGCGCACCTACTTCGTGTGGAAGAACTCTGAAAAACGTTGCAAATTTATTGAAGAAGTCTAATAAATTTTACTTCATTTGGCATTTTAAACCAGGCAATTTATTTGGCATTTAAGGGGGGACCGCAGCCAGAAGTCACTAAAAAGTTTGGGATTTTTTTGTTCGTATAAATAATAATATTGGGCTCGGATTTTTTACACAGTGTTAAAGCAATCTTTATTTTGATAGAAAAATTTTTTTTTATGGAAATTTGGGCAAAATTGGCGGCGAACAAAATGGCTTCCCGGAGCACTGCAAAAAGAACTGCACCACAGTCTCGGGGATGACTGGATCATCTGAGAAGGAAATTCAACAAAGATATGTAAACAGGAATATATTCTCTACAACCTAGCGTGGGATTTCCTCAAAATTCGAATTATTTTGGAAATTGTAGCAGTTTGAAGAATTGACCTTAATTTTTTACATAAAAATTTGTACTGAAATGCTTGAAAAAAATCGAATAATTGAAATATCAATAAAATCCTACGCTAGGTTGTAGAGAATATATTCCTGTTTATATATCTTTGTTGTATTTCCTTCTCAGATAGTCCAGTCATTCCCGGGAGTGTGGGCCAGTTTTTTTTGCAGTGCTTTGGGAAGCCATTTTGTTCGCCGCCATTTTGTACAATTTTCCATAAAAAAAAATATTTTCTATCAAAATAAAGATTGCTTTAACACTATGTAAAAAATCGAAGCCCAATGTTTTTATTTATACGAACAAAAAAATTCCAAACTTTTTAGCGGCTTCTGGGCCCCCCCTTAAATAAGTAAAAGCAGTGGAAATTATTCAGTCTGTACGAAATATCACATTTTCTGCAAATACAGCAGGTGTCCAATTACCTGTTAACGACAGTGTATGGAAACCGACGCAGAGTGTTCATTCGTGAGAATAATCTTTTAACGATAATGTTTGCATCATTGTAATTTCTTTCAATACGGGATTTAATGGCGGGATACTGTTCTCGACGTTTTTGTTAATATTTCGTTAAATACACTCATCTCTCGATTGATAATGAAACTGAAGTAGAAGTGAGAAATACTTCTGCTGATGACGATAGCAACTTCGAACCGAGTAAAAAGAAAAGGTGCCTTGGATTACAGTACTGACAGTGATAACCAATAAAATTAAAATTTGTTTTTTCAAACTTTCGTTATTATTGTTTTTTGTGCAAATATGTGAAATGAGTATTTTTATAACATGCTGGCAGACTTCATTTACGCGATTCTCAACCACTTAAAAAAATGAAACACGTGGCACAAATGTTCCACGCAAATCGGGAGACGAGTGTAGGGGAGACCGGGGCTAGTTGATACGTTCTTCAGTTTTCAATTTTTTAAATTTTTGTTTGAATTAATTACTTAATAACAAATATGCCAAAATATTCTTTGGTCCTTCCTCTTTAATATGTGGTAAACGAAAACTTGAGGAAATGCATACAAAATGAACGAAAAAATGTTATTTCGACGAATGCAAAGTGTGTCAATTTACCCCGCTGCGGGGCTAGTTGATACGTTCTGCAGTTTTCAATTTTTTAAATTTTTGTTTGAATTAATTACTTAATAAGAAATATGCCAAAATATACTTTGGTCCTTCCTCTTTAATATATAGTAAGCAAAAACTTGAGGAAATGCATACAAAATGAACGAAAAAATGTTATTTGGACGATCAATTTGGATGTATCAAAACTATTTTCTGTTTCTCCATATAAACGAAAACAGTTAAAAAAAAAACGATTGTTAACGTCAAGGTACACAGACGTACGCTGAATCGTGGTAAAGAATTGAACAACAAACTTCACATATCTCGCTGAAATGGAGCTGCATGTATACAGTGTCGAGATAATTCGTCTGTATCAACTAGCCCCGGTCTCTCTTAATATTATCGAGCTTCTATTGTCTTGCACGGTGGTTTCATCTATCGCACCTGTGTCACAGCAGACTTTTAATGCTCGCGGTTAAATCGGTGATTTGTTAGGTTGCGTGACAAATGGAATTAGAATGCGACGAAAGTTCAAGGACCGACCTTTCTCAACGGTCAACGAATGTTAGACGCATACCTACCCCTGTAGTTCCCAACCTGTCTTCGCTAATTCGGACGGTTTACCGGAATGTTTTTGAATTAAATGCTGAAATTGATAATTATTTTAATAACTGCCAGCGTGACAGGAACAATTTCAAATAATCACAATGAGCCACATTGGACTTTTAACATTTCAAGGGGCCGTCCTTAAATTACGTAAGGGTTTTAAATTACGTGGCGATTTCTTACCCCCTCCCTCCCCCAGTATAAGAATTCGTAAGATTTGATATTGCAACCCCCTTCTTACGTAATATTTTCTACATTTAATTTTTTTCAGTTATTAAAATTCTTTTAAAGGTTTATATAATTCATTTAACTCGGTTTCGGGTAATTTCTCCCGAAATTGACTCCACTCCCTGTAAGAAAACGTAAGAAATTCGCGACCCCCCCCCCAAAAAAAAACCTTATGTAATTTAAGGACGACCCCCAAGTAAAACGTCGTTTACTTTTAAGAAAAGTGTTACGACGCTGGGAATGAAAATGTAAAAATTGAAAATTTAATCGTAAAATTAAAATAACGAAGCGCGCGCGTTAACCCTTCGTGGTCACGCGGGGTGTATCGTACCCCAAGAATAATTTTCGAGTTAAAATGTCGCGTCCTTACGACTTCCGAAGGGGATTTATCGCAAGAAAGAAAATTTAAAAAATTAAGAATATTGTTTTTGTCCCACAACCGTGGAAAATCGCTCATTTTCAACTACAAATTTTATCACATCAAAATTTACATTTCTAGAAAAAGACTATCACACCATGATTGTATAAGTATCACGAACGTACAATTGTCACTGAAAAGTTAAACGATACAAAAATACGAAAATGGTAACTGAAAAAAAATGGCGCTGGGGTACAGTGAATCCCGCGTGACCAACCTGCGATTATAAGAAGACGTGACCACGAAGGGTTAATAAAAACCGCGTTCACCAACGACGTTAACGCGTACAAACCACCAATCACTAAACTCAAGTTACTGCATGCTATTACAGCAATGCCAGTGGCTTTCTTCGCATCCTAATCTGAGACCGTAGGATCCCCCTGTTAATGACCAGTAATTAACGTTCAAGAACAGCGAATAAAAATAAAACTGTACCCGTTAGCACTTTGAGTGGCGCAACGTTCAGAGAAACAGTTTGAAAAAGTTCTCTCTAGCTCTAATGAGAATTTGAATTTCTATATCTTCTATTACATCTGTACAAAAGTCCTGCAAAATGATGGGCGAGGTTTCCCGACGAAAATGAGTCTGAATACATTATTCGGGCTATTCTTAATTGCGCATAATCTGCAGCAATTGTACATACATCGCGTATAATTGAAAAGTAGCCCAATAGCATTCAGGAGGATCTACTAAAAACTATATAAATTAAAGTTGTCATTGGCAGGGGTGACTTATCGGTAGCTCGACGTGCAAGAGGTGCAAAAAGAGAGCTCGGAGCTCGGTCGGTTTCCAAAGGAAACGTCAGCCGGGAACCCCCCTGGCGTGAAAACACGTCGACGCCACTCACAAAGAGAGTATTTTAAGTATCCGCCTCCGATCATTTTGATTTTTGGATATGTTATAGAGGACCGAAAAACAAATTATACGTGTTTTTTATTTTTCTCCGTTTTCATATTTGGGGGGTGAAAACTGCGTTCAAAGTTAGGGTTGAAAAATCATTTTTGTGGATTTTTGAAAATGTGGTGAGTCAGTCATATTTCGCATTCAAAGACACAAAATTCGTCCACTGACACTATTCCCCTATCTCTAATAGTTCCCGAGATATTCCACAAAAGTGATTTTTCACCCCTAACTTTGAACGCAGTTTTCACCCCCGAAATATGAAAACGAGGAAAAGTAAAAAAACACGTATTTCTTATTTTTCGGTCCTCTGTAACATATCCAAAAATCAAAATGATCGGAGGCGGACACCTAAAATACTCTCCCTGGTCAGAGTGTCAGTTCCCGGCCCCTCCGAGGGGAGATTTTCCGCGAAGGGAAGGACAATTGTAATGTAGCTTGATCTAACGTTGTGCATCGTTGGTTTAATTGGCAGACGGACCTCTGCGGCATCAAATGGAGGAAGCTCGTGTGGGGCGAAGTGGCCGGCGGTTTCGGGGGCACCCCCCTCGAGGACCCGGTGCTCTCGAGCTTCTCGCGGTGCCTCGCGGGCGACATTCTGTGCGTGTGGCGGCGCGTCGCCGCCACGCCGTCCACCTCCGGCCCGGCGACCGCCTCGGCGAGCGGGGCTGCAGGCATCTTCGACCTGGGCATCGCGCCTTCGCCCGCGCCACCGCCTCTCTCCCTCACCGCCGCCAAGGAACTCTGGATCTTCTGGTATGGCGAGGAACCTGATCTCTCCGGTCTCGTGTCTCCGGAACTCATTGCGTGCGGTGAGTAATCCAGTCCCCCCTGACAATCTGGAAGATGATCCCCGTATCTCTTCTTAGACGCCCGGGGCGGCGCTGGCTCTTTACAGCGCTCTAACAATAAGTTAAATAGGGATGCCTATAACGGAAATGTGGAAGGTAGCATCAGGAGGTCACAGGAGTCCAGTTGGTACTAGTACATTTTGTCCCTGACCTTGGGAGTGGTCTGATCAATGCACCTCCGCTTACGCAAGACGAAAGCGGGGGGGTTGCAGAGCTTTAGGGGTTAATGGAACGCATTGAGAGGAACCAAGGAAGAGGCTTGCCAATGCACGTGTATGGAAATCAGTTGTTTCGTACGCTTTTGTCTGGAAGAAGTAAGGTGTACGAGGCGAACGGAGCGGTAACGTTGCACCGGGACCGTGTTTCTCTCTGCCACGGGGTCGCTGAACCGTGTGCTTGTCTGCAACCTCGGTGCGATGCAACGCGCGGGGATCCATTACTGTGCATCGCGAGATGAACACCGACTGGCGAACCGTTAGCCCTAGACGAGCCGACACTTTGAACATTGTAGACCAGGGAGAGTTTAAAAAAAAAAAGCATGCGACATCATTGATCTCAGGAAGAACGTGCCTCTCTTCGTGTTTCAAAAGAAAGGAAAACACTGTATGCAGCACCTCAGACTGCGTTCAACGACCTCTAATGCACAACGTTCAAAGCCATTAATCGCGGAGAACTGACGAGAGGTTACTTGGTAAATGACGATAATTGGGATGAAATAGGTACAGATTTATTTAGCTGGAAGTAGGTGCAATGGCAATTTGGGATCGGCCTTAAATTACGTAAGGCTTTTGGAGGGGGTCGCGAATTTCTTACGTTTTCTTACAGGGGGGAGAGTCAGGTAGAGTCTTACGTAATATTCTTTAATCTAATTTTCAATAAATACAGATTCTATCATTAATGTTCCAGAAAAGTAGCTTTAGTTTAAATTTCCCGAAACCGAGTTACATGGATTATATAAACCTTTAAAAGAATTTGAATAACTGAAAAAATTAAATGTAGAAAATATTACGTAAGAAGGGGGTTGCAATATCAAATCTAACGAATTCTTATACTGGGAGAGGGAGGGGTAAGAAATCGCCAAATTACCCTTACGTAATTTAAGTAACGGCCCCTTTGTTGGTTTTATCAAATTCAAAGACGCGTTGTAACAGGGCTGATTAAATGTCTTGGTGAACATTTTTTGCTCTCCGCGAAGGCTGCTACCGTCGATGTGTCTCGCTGTAATATTATACGCGAGATTACCTTTCACGATGGAATCGACTGCTTCTCTTAATCAGTGGTGGTCTGGTAGTGGACATTTCCACGATTCGACGAAGAAAGTAGATCGCGGGAAAAGAGCAGAAGATCTGCATGTACCGCTGAACTAGAAAGGATACGATGGATATAAGTTACATGTTACTTGTACACGAAATTGATTTACCACTTCGGGCAATCATTCGATTCGTTTGCGTTGCGTGCTGCCTTCGAGCGTAATGTGGATGAGTGATTCATAACATAGATATTTATCCGTAATTACAGAAAGTGAACAGGGTTCTTGGGAAAGCGGATTATCGTACGAGTGCCGGTCACTTCTTTTCAAGGCTCTGCATAACTTGATCGAGCGGTGCTTACTGTCTCGTGATTTTGTCCGCCTAGGAAAGTGGTTCGTACAACCCTATGATGGATTCGAGAAACACCGTTGCAGTAGGTACGTCCTCCCATCATTTCCCAGTCGCACCTCTTTGCTGAAATGTGCCAACCTCTGCGAACCTTATCGCCACTGTTTTAATACGAACAACTTGATTGGAATTTGCAGCAGCCACTTGTCATTCTCGTTTGCGTTCTTTGTTCATGGAGAGAGTACTGTATGCGCAAGTGTGGACGTCAGGCAGCACCCTGCTGTGCGACATCTTACAAGGGCTTGTTTGCAGCGCACCCAAACCTCCCAATCTGGTGTTAAAGGTATGCATAATGAAAATTATCAAGGATGAGTTTAGAGAGATAATATACAGACAGCGATTGTTTCTACAGAATCTCATGATCACCTGTTTCTCGTTGCAGTGATTCTAGCCCCTTATGGGCTGGCAGGCACTTTAACTGGTCCAGTAGGACGTACGGACTGTCAGCTTCTCGAAGAATGGAAACACTTTTATCCAATCAATGGCAGTAACGTCGAGGCTGGCCTTCCACCTCTGGTGGAAGTGCTCGTCGGTGGTGTTCGCATGCGTTATCCTTCTTGTTACGTCCTCGTCACAGACATGGATGACACTCCACCCGATACTCCTCTTTCTCCACCGAGTAGTCCTGCCAGTTGCGAACACCCCCTGTTAGATCAGCAGGAGCTACGAGCAGCCACAGAATTACCAGAACGTGTATGGGCAGAATGTACTTTGGGTTCACCGATCTCTGCTTCCAAGACAGAATCTTCCACGGAACCTGGAAACTGGACCTTCACAGACCCAACGCAAAAGTCTTCCTGTACCTGTTCAAAGTAAGTAACAATCCCTGAAGCGACGTGTACCCGTGGACATATAACTTTTACTGCATTGTGCACGTGTGCACCAGATTTTGTACGATTACATTTTTATAGATTCTATCTGAACATAATTTCTAACATTACTTTCTCCTCGTCGCTTGAGTTTATACGTCGCCAAGCGAAGGTACATTAAAAAGCAATGCAGTAATAGTAATAATGACAAGAAGTAGTACTGTTAAGTATATAAACTCTCAAGGTGTTGTCACAATATTATGCAGAGAAAGCATTAGTTTATTATTATACTTTCACGTGTTGTTTCCTTTGCATACTTATCAAGTGTAGCAGTATACGTATATCTCTTTCGACTGTCTTCTATGTTTATCTGATAACGTTCGAAGTAATAATATTTACAATTATTATCGATTCTGTCTGCATGTTATAGCACAATTTATAAAGTGTAGTTTCAAAATGTTACAGTACATTGGTAGTAAATATCTTTTTTTTTTAATGGCTGCTGCAATATGTGCATGTCAATTTAGTTTTTTTGAGAATGGTTCGAATGCGACTGTTTCTTTGAAATTAGTTCTTTTATTTATATGCAACGGAACATTCCTGTATTAAAAAACTTCCATCGGGGACAGTGTGAATTTCACATTTTCGCCAAAGCGACACGCGTTAAGCGTACAGTATGTTCATACTGTAACAGTTGGATGGAATATTATTAACACAGGGACACAATGTAACAGTTATATATTTGTTTACGTTAAAACTGCTAGGATGTAAGTTACTTTGGAAGCACGAATTGTATTGAAATTAATAAATTCAGGTGAATTCGAACGAATTGAAATTGAAAACGTTCTCCGGGGTGAGAAACACGTATGCTTTGGAATAATTTTAGCTACAAGAAAAGTTGTTGCCGCAACGCTATACGTCTTGTTGCAAGTCGCTGGCTGTGCTGCAAGACGTATAGGCGTTGGAGCTAATGAACAGAAATTTTATACACACTAAGGTAATTTATTAGTAATAATATTTTACGCAGGCTTCAGTAAGTCAGAATAGTTGAATTAATTAGATGCAGGAGAAAACGAGATGTTAAATACATCGGTTGCAGGTATGCGACCCCCGGGGGTTGGAAGAGCCTGGCCTCCTCTCAGGTTCAGAGGGAGAGAGTAGATAAAGGTGGACGGAGGGTCGTACCGTTTCATCGACGCTCTACCACCCAGTGGGATGCTTGTCCCTCTGTCCCTGCTAATGCCCCCAGGTGGGTAATTTCTGCCCCGATATCAATAAGAGAATCATTTTTCTCATATCTTAATTAATCACCGCAATAATGCAAATCTCATATGATCGTTATGACGCCATAACATCATCTTTTAATTCACATTGCTTTATAAAAGCTCCGCTCTATTTATTCAGCCATACGAGTAACTAAATCTAATGCACGAATAACGCATTAATCAAACATCATTGTGCAATTATTTTTCTTCCTCTCTTGGGCGGGGGAGGGGGGAGGGAGGTGTATTTTTTTTTCTGGAAGAGGTGCGAATATTAACATTGGTAAATCATATGCGACAAAGAGAACATGCGTCGGTATATTGTCTGAATAAACAAGAATGTGGTTAACGTTAACTACACTCATGCTGTAAGAAGCAGCTGAGACAAATATTTTGTATATACTTCTATGAGTGGGATCTGTTGCGTATGCGTGCTTACTAATTACACATCATAGTAAGTATATTCATGTGTAATTCGTAAATTAGTATGTCTTGTGCGTGCGCTGCTGATAATATTTCAAACTTGAAGTATCATAAAAGTGACAAATGTCAAACTAATTTCGAATAAAATTAAGTAGTTTCGTTCATCCTTTCTTTTTCAATGAAAGTATATATCATTTGGTATAGAAGATATATAAGTAGAAAAGACGTAGTTCTATGGTGTTGGTAGACAAATTCTCTTCCCAACTGCTAATGTCTTAATTTCCCAAGAGAATGCTTTGCATGCTTCGTCGAACGGAATTATTCGTAATCTTAGCATGTCTTCCGTAGCTTTATTCCTTCTGTTTATTTAATGTAGATATACTATTCCATACGGTACCCTCAATTTCTGAAAGAACAGTCATTCTTACGTGTAAACGTGTATACACAATACTTAACAACATATGAACAAGTATTTTTAACACAATTCCTGACTTGTGTAAGGGTTCTGTAGAGTAGTGCAATGACTGTAAATAATTGTATCGCAAGACATTTTTTGTAAAACATTCATGGTGGGTGACCATACTTTCATCGTTTTCTATCCAGCATGGATCAGCTTATCGACATCAGTTCTGCTCATCAAGTTAAAAGCGTTAGAAATAATCAGAGTATTTGAATTACAGAGCAGTCGCAATAACTATGCCTTTAATTCCAAACAGGTCTGTACTGAATAGAACAGAGGCGCCAAGTACACCACCAGGAGGACCTCCTTCTTATTCAAGGGGACCACCAACAGGAGGAGATTGTCTACCAGTTCCATCTGTCGGCTCGCCAGGTTCCCCAGCACCTTCACCTCTTCCAACTCCACATTCCGAGCCAGCATCTGTTCCACCAGCAGAGCCTACGATGCCTACTCTCAGTCCTCAACCGCCACCCAGTCACACGAACACTGCCCCACCGTTAACCCCTTCTCAAGGCCCGAAGTCAACCTCCTCTGCGTGTAATAATCAAGTACATAGTCCAGCTCCTGGACCAACTTTGAAACGACCGGTCTTAGTCTCCAGAGAATGTGAGGATATATATTTAGAGAACGAACAGTCATTACCTTGGCTCTACGATTACTCAACGCAAGAAGCATGGCTCAATCATCCTGTGAAACGTTTTAAGGAATCTAATAGCAGTCCAGTCACTGTACGGAGCAGCAATACATTATATCCACCAATGAATTCTCAGGTTCCTCAATCTCAGACTCCAAAATTAGAAATTAAGCAGGAACCAAATGCCACCGTTGTAAGTGGTCTTTCTTAATCCAACGAGACGTTCTCCGTCACGTTCCTATGTATATATGATTTTTATCGATACTCGACAGGGAGATTGCATCGGAAGAAGAACAGACCCTTACGAGTTCGACGCAACAGGTGAAGAAAACGGCACGGGTGTCGACGGGCTTAGACGGCAAAGAGACGATCCTACTAAACCAGGATCTTTATTTACCAGCGAAGGTCTACAAGCATCCTACAAAGATTTAGATCAAATCTTCGATAATTCCGATCCTGATACATCTAGCGACGAAACAGTACGTATTGTTTTTATAGGGTATTGGACATCTATAGTAGGACATGAAAAACACGCAAAACTTGTTACAGAATTTGAACCAACTTCAAGTACAAACACCACCGGAGTCGAACAGATCCAGTGGGCTACACGAAGAGACCAGAGTAGACGCCAACAACAGACATAATAACCGAGGTGTGGGCGTGCTACGACCAGAAGAACTTTCCAAAATGTTCCCCACACCGCCATCCCTAGAGCATAATCCGGTCGCCTCGCCTTGCCAGTTGAACGACCCTTTGATGGACCAGACGGAACTTTCTGTACCTCCACGACCACTCAGGCACCTCCCTGACATCTATCCGAACATGGGATCCCCTCAAGAGGAGCCAATCGACGATTGGTCTTACGTGTTCAAGCCCGCGCCCATCTGCAAGATGGTCGGTTCTTCCAAGTACGCCCCCCTCACGAATCTGCCCAGCCAGTCTCTACCACCCGTCACACTGCCATCGCACTGCGTGTACAGACCTTCCTGGCAGTGCAATCCCACTTCGAACAACACGGACAAACCGCTTCCACCAACTAGACCGGGCTCGGTCCAACAGCAACCGTGCCCACCGAGCCCAGCGCCGTTGGGTGCACCGTATCGTTCTGCCACCATCTCTGGAAGACCGCCGCCGCCGCCCTACGATCAACCGAGCCCAGCCACGTCCACCACCTCCTCGTATTTAAACAAGAACTTGAACAGTATCGAGGCAGACACGCCAGGCCCTACGCGAGCGCCGGAATCGAATTCCCTCGTAGTGAACATCCTCTTAGCGGACACAGCGCTCAACATCTTTCGCGATCATAACTTCGACAGCTGCAGTCTGTGTGTCTGCAACGCGGGACCCAAGGTAGTGGGTAATATCAAGGGCGCGGACGCGGGCGTCTACCTGACGCACTCGTGGTCTGGCGGTGCCCTGTACCAAGACGACGATCAGATCAGGTGCAGCTGCGGTTTCAGCGCGGTGGTGAACCGACGGCTGGCACACAGGGCGGGTCTGTTCTACGAGGACGAGATGGAGATCACAGGGATCGCGGAGGATCCGGCGGAGAAGAAGAAAACGTCTCTGGTTGCTCTGGCGTGCGGAGCAGGTAAACCATCAGAGGGTTTGGACGTGATACCACCCAGTGTGTTGGAGCTGCTGAGGGAGCAGTGCCTGATAGTGCAGAGCTCCGCGAGCAGCCTGTACAGGGCGTCCAGGATTTACGCGGCGATGAAGGGCTACCCGATGCTTGCCCCCACTGTGAACATGTTGGAGTTCAACGATGGGAACGAGGTGTCGCTGGCGGCTCTCGATCAGGGTAAAATCGACGGCACGCATAACGAAAGAACTAACCGCGTGAACGGTGTGCATCGATGGGTGTTCCTTAGAGCGAAGGGTCCTCAGTGTAGCGGTGACATTGTACGGATGATGAGAGGCCTGCAGCCACTGCTGCAGGACGCCGTGCAGAAAAAGTGCACCACCAGGATGTGGGAGGCGCCGTATACGGTTGCTGGCCCTCTCACCTGGAGGCAGTATCATCGGTTAGCGGGCCGTGGGACCGACGACCGTTGCGAGCCACAGCCGATACCCGCATTGGTCGTTGGTTATGATCGGGACTGGCTGTCTTTGTCACCTTATGCTCTTAGTTACTGGGAGAAACTGCTCTTAGAACCGTATGCTGGGCCCAGGGACGTTGCCTACGTGGTGGTAGCGCCCGACAGCGATTGCGTTATCAACAAAGTGAAATCGTTTTTCCGCGAACTATCCACCACGTATGAAGTAAGTAACCGGCATTTCTGCAACGTGCGTTTTCATTTCTTTTCGCTACTGGATCCAAGCATTCTGGCTTTTATGTTTAGATCTGTCGGCTGGGAAGGCATACGGCTATCTCGAAGGCACTGCGCGATGGTATTCTTCGGGTTGGGAAAGCGTCCGTGCAAAAGCAAGCCAAACAACCGATAGACGACTGGTTTAAACTATTAGGAGAGAACCAATTGGGAGAGCTATTGCGGCTATACGCTCAAGTGTGTAATCATCGATTAGCCCCGTATTTAACGCAAGTTATACAGGATCGAAGTCTGTTAGATCCTGGTGACTCGCAGCAAACGAATAGGCAACAACAGCAGCAACAGCAAACGACTATTCCCGTCACTGACACGATGCCAGCCACGCCTGACGTGATGACCAGCAAACCCGAGTCTGTTGGTACGTTTCAATACTCGCTCTATCTGTATTAAAGGGAAATGTTTCCAACCGGAAAATTCTGATGATTTTAACGGAACTTCGTGTGAAGGAGCAATTTTTTGGCGGAAATTCACTCTGAAGGGGTGAAATCAGCTCTTAAAGTTATCGTGTTATTTTTTCATTTTTAATACGACTTGGTAAGAGTAATCATTGTTCAGTTTGTTATGCTCCATCACACTGCCGAAAGAAAAACACAGTTGACTTCGGAGCTGACTTCCCCTTTTAAGAATGAATTTTTGCAGAAAAATTCACACGAAGTTTCATGGAAATCAGAATTTTTGGGTTGGGAACTTTCCCTTGTAACTAAACTAATTCTACTTTTTATGAATTTTATCCACATTCATGATGCAATGAAATACAATATGAATATTTATATACAGTAATGAATGAAAGATACTTTAAATTTTTACCGTCGTCTGTGTTTTATAGAAAGTAGGAAAATTGTTAATGTAGTCCAATGTAGCCTTATTTATTGTTATACTGATTACCGCTGAAATCTATAGATAGCATATTTTTAGCAAAGTGTGAAAAATTATAAGAAACTGTTGTGAGAAAAGTTGATGTAGTTGCATATGAAGTCTGCACGCTTTCAGAGGGAGAAAATCCCAGAAGCGAAACTCCATCGTCGGGTACAGCGACAAATTCCAATTCTAATGCTGGTAATACGACACCAACTTCTCAAACTGCCACGATACCCACTAACACCACCGCGGGTCCAGACGAAGAGGAAGTCGAGCCACCGGCTGTTGTTGTTTATTTGGTAGAACCATTCTCACTGGGAGGGCCCGAGGATTCTGATCGCCGGAGACTCGCGATTTTAGCTCTGTTACGCGCCTACTCGGCAGCAGTTAATAGTATGCCTGAGAACATCAGATCCAACATCAACGTCCAGGTGAGGTTTCATCATTTGTATCCTCGATTCGAAATATTAATCCTTTGTGTCCCGTTGTAGAATTCAACTAACTTACACATTGACATCGGAGAATTTGTACTCATATAGAACTGTACAGGGCGTCCAGGAAACATGTCCCGTTAGATTCTTGATACGACATGCAAAGTGCTTAACCCCATCACTGTCTACCACCAACACGCAAAGGATTAATATTTAATTTTCTGTGTATTACAACAGTCGAAGGATTGTCTCGATATCGAAGGAAATTTCTAACGACGCGTCTTTTTTCCCAGCTAATATCCTTGGAAAGCATAATGGAGTTAAGTCGGGCTAGGGAAAGGCGAAAGATTCAGGACGAGATGAGAGCCTTAGCGTTAAACGTGTTCCTACAGGGCCGGCGATTGTTAAATCACAACTCCACGGTAAAAAGTCTCACTGGCTTTGGTACCGCTGCCGCTGCAGATCTTTTCCTTAAGAGTAAAGATGTAAGAGACACTCTATTCCCGCCTTCTCGTATTCGATCGGTTCTTTCTAACGATTAACTCGATCGGCCGTTAACTTGCGTGTTGCTTGCGTCCATTTATACCGGTTCGCGGGAAGATTAGCAAGAAAGAAACAGACCCGTGGATCAATCTATTTCAGTCTTATTGTAATATTCTTGCAACTCTACATCAGGAACGGAACCGAGCCCCGTACCGGTTGTACGCACCGGCCTACGTCCTGGCCCCTCTACGAGCGAAAAGCGAAGCACCAGAATCCTTTGGTATCGCTGGGCCAGAGGAATGCGCGGTTCTCTATCTCAGCTATTGTCTCAGCGAGGATCAATCCTGGCTGCTCGCGGTCGCCACCGACGACAGAGGCGAGATATTCGAGACAGCCACCATCAACATCGACATACCCAACAGGAAGAGGAGGAAACGAGCTTCGGCCAGGCGAGTAGGATTGCAGAAATTGATGGACTTCATACTCGGCGTGATGTCTCAAGGTGTAAGTACTTAATGTGAAAAGATATTCAAAGTCCGGGCAACGTTGACGACCTAAAACGAAAACACTTTTATTCGCGCGTAGGTGCAACCATGGAGATTAGTGGTAGGTCGCGTGGGGCGTATAGGCCACGGCGAGCTGAAAGGATGGAGTTGGTTGTTATCTAGAAAAGCGCTTCTGAAGGCCTCGAAACATCTGAAGGAAATATGCGGCCAATGTAGTCTTCTGTATCCGTCGGCGGCACCTTGCGTGCTCAGCGCCTGTTTAGTTTCCCTCGAGCCAGACTCGACACTGAGACTGATGGCTGACCAGTTCACGCCCGACGAGAGATTCAGTCAGGCGTCGGTAAACTGCCAATTATCCACACCGCAGGATGTCACGTGCACTCACATTCTCGTGTTTCCTACATCTGCTACCACCCAGGTAAGTTTGCGCGAGCCCTTTCTTCAGATGGAGCACGGTGAGAACATCAGTTATGTATCACAAGGGCGGGGCATACATGGTTTCTAATCTAATTGTTCTGGTACAGTCGTCACAGACTGCATTTCAAGAGCAGCACATCAATGGACCAGAATTAGGGGACGACGAGCTGTTCTCTGCTTTGAACGACGACATGCCGGAAGGTATGGAAGGTATGGGAGACTTCAACGATATATTTAACGTATGGCCAGAGGCTGGCGCTGGTGGAGGACAAAGTCCTGGTGGCAGTCCACATCGTCCAGAGGGATCACCGCTGGGCGGAGATGGCGGTGGTTCGGGTCTAGGCAACCACGACGGCCCGGGTAGTCCATTTCCGTGTAGCAACACGCCAAGAGTAAGTTCAGAAGAGAAACTTTCACTATAATCTCAAAACGCGGCCGTCCTGAGCGTATTAGACATGAGAGTTTCCGTTGATTGAATACTACAGCGATCAGAAGTATAATGGACGCGAGGTAATTTAACTCTGACAAAACTGTTGATGAATAATAGGTAGCAGTTGCTGAACAGGCAGAGGAGGTTGGAACGCTGTTGCAGCAACCGCTTGCTCTCGGTTATTTAGTATCCACTGCGCCAACGGGACGAATGCCACCATGGTTTTGGTCAGCTTGCCCCCATCTTGAAGGCGTTTGCCCAGTGTTCTTGAAGAATGCCTTACATTTGCATAGTCCAGCAATACAGCAGAATAGCGACGATCTGTTGCAACAGCAAAGCGCACTCACCGCTCATCCACTAGATTCACAGTATACCACCGATGTGCTCAGGTTCATATCATTCACTCGATTCAATTAAACTGATCGAAAAGCTGTTGGTCCACGCGACCTGATGAGTGAGTAACTACTTATTCCCATGGCTTTCAGATACGTATTGGAAGGGTACAATGCACTGTCGTGGCTCGCGGTGGACGCAAACACAAAGGATCGGCTATCCTGCTTGCCAGTGCACGTGCAAGCGCTCATGCAGCTCTACCATGCAGCGGCAGCTCTCGTCTGACCCACACCCTCTCCCTTCGTAGTGCAGTATATGCACCTCTCTCACGCACTCCTTAACCATACCATCACTTGGGGCTTTACGAGAGCAACTGGTTTCCTACATCAGTCTTGGGCTGTACGTTAGCTACTCTGAGAGATTCTCCGGAAGACTGGCAGAGAGAGGAAGTAAGAAAGAGAGAGAATGAATGAATGAATGAATGAAAGAAAGGAAGGAGGGAGAGAGAGAGAGTCCTTCGAACGCGAATACACTTAGAGGTCTTTTTCTTTGCTCGGCTTTTGTTTTTCAATTGCTGCACTGTAAATGATAAAAGCAGTCACCCCGCGACGATTTAGCGCGGAGTCTCGATGGCGACAATCGTCAAAGCACAATAATTCTTTTCAAACTTCTGTTCACGCGATTTGCTGAAAAATGGAAACATGAATACAGGAGTACAGTACTCCGTAAAGGGTCGCGAATTATCCCCACCACTTTATGGAACTGACCTAAGTGACTAGCCCATCAGGCCACTTGAAGCCACTTGGAGTGTGCGTACGACGGGGAAACGCGATGTTAACAGCTATTAATTTATGCAAAAATAAAGCATTCATACATCCAGTTTGTCCTTTTAAACGCTATTGACAGATTCGCGTGATCGCCGCGATGAAAATGAAGCCAAACACGAATGTATATGGATTATCTTTAGCTAATTATGTAGAGTATTCACTCGCTCGATGATTCAAATTACTGTTGTTTAGAAAACGCTTGGGAATTAACTGCTCTTTTTCGCCGATTTTCAAAAGTAACGCCCTCTTTCTCCCGCCGCGCGTCTTGGCCCCCGCGACGGCCATAGTGCCCGAGTCACCTCGGGCGCGTACCATATGAACTTCGCGTGGCGCATTAAGGCGACACTCGTATCAATACGTTTCCACATCGATGTGTTTTTTATTGCCAGCGCGCCACGCGCGGTTCATATGGTACGCGTCTGAGGTGGGGGACTAAGACGCGCGGCGGGAACGAGGCGTTGCTTCTAAAAATTGGCTGAACTGAGCAGTTAATTCTCAAGCCCGGTTTGAAAGATTCTTTTAATGTTTAACTTGTGGCTTATTTGACCACCAACTTGACGCCTCGATGCCAATACCATATGCAGCCGGGCGACATTGATGTGCTGATATTTAGGCGTTCGAGCCAAGGACCAGATTGAGCAGCGACCTTTTTTAGGACCTCTGAAAAAGTTCGCGGTCGACCTATAACGGCGAACTTGTTGAGGAGTCCTACTGTAGGTAGCTCGTACTTCTTGTTTTACTGATAATCGCGATAGAAAAAGAGAGAAACAAGAGAACACGGAAAAGCTACTAATTAACGACCATGTATTGTCACGTACCAAATGAGGTTTGATGATTGATCGACTAGAATTGCATGCAGTGAACAAGAACAGAGATTGAATGAATGAATGAATGAATGATACTGTGAGAATTGCGTGTGCGTTTTAGGGGCGTGCATGTGTGTGTGTATGGGTGGTAGAAAGAAGAGGGAAGAAAAGAGAGCGCGTTAAAAGAAACCAACTTTCAATTGCCTCTCTGTCGATAGATAGTTCAATTACTAATCAGAATCTCTAGAAAATTACGTAACTAAAAAGTTTTTAATTGTAAATTGAATTTTGTACAAAGCTTTTATTATTAATAACGACGAAGTAATATAAATGATATTACGTTGTTTTTTAATTTTATATAGATGATGTAGACGAGAGAGTGAGTGGGAGAGAGAGAGGGGGAGAGACAGAGGGAGAGAAAGAGTAAAAGCACGCGAGAGAGAGGGAAAGAGAGAGAGAAAGAGAGCGAGAGAGAGAGAGAAAGGAAGAGCATGCGCGGAAGATGGAGGCGTCACTTCGTTTTTATAAGTATAATGCCTCGTACAAGCCCCTGGTGTGAGATAAGTATGACAATTATATAATATTATATTATATTGTATTATGCTCGCGCGGCACTGGGTCACTGTTATCATGTTTCCTGGACCCGTTAGCGCAAATTTTTCGATGCTGTTTGACAAATTTTATTCGAATTAGGTGACCTCTATTATAATATTATACATACGATTAATAGTGTAAAATATTGTTTTTAAATAATTTATGAAGTGAGAGACATCGCCGAGATATTAGGTAATTGAGAATGAACGGAGGGAGCGAGAGAGTTAACAAAGGAAAAGAGAATGGAAGAAGGAGAAGTTTGTTCTCTGCCAACTTAGGAAAACGAAAAAAAAAAATGAGAAGAGATGATTTAACGTACGTAAAACGAAAATTGTGCAAGCGAAACGTAGCGATGAAAAAATATATATGAGGGAAAGATATGAATAAAAAGACAAGACGAAGAGAATACAGGGCGCGTCTGAATGAAAAAGCCGACACGGTGGCTAGTTGCGTCAGTCGCATAGTACAAATATGACTTGTACATAGCAACCCCTAATTCCTCTCCCCCCTTATAAAGTTAATTGGTTAATTTACTCACACACCACACTCACACTGTATCTATAGTATTTATTATCTGGGTAGAAGATCATTATTGGGATTATTATTATTAATTATTATTATTACCATTATTATATTAATATTACGAAATACAGTTTTATGTGTATATATATATATATATACATACATATATAATTATATACCTGACTTCACGCAAAACGCGTGCTTCTCTTACAGTTTCGATGTTGCAAGCATAATAGAAACGCCCTCCACACTATTCGTTCTCATCCCCCATAATATAAGTCTCAAAATATAAATTATTGCTACTCGACGGTACTATAGACCAAATTACATCTAAGCAATAGTCTTTAATTATAAGAATTCAAAATAGTGATTACTATTGGAATATTAATTCATTGCCATATCATCGATTGCTCGATAAAACGCTACTATATATAACATATTAAACTGCAGCATTTCTTATATGCTTGTAACATGCATACATAGATGGATGGGTACCTTACTTTGACATTGTAATGAAATTAGAAACTTCTCATCATTACACATAGGTATGTATAAATATTATATATACTGTTTTCTTTTGAGAAGTACCCGCGACCGAGCGGGGGAGGGGGGGGGGCGAGCTTCTTTCAAGACGGGTAGTCTGTTCGGCTTACCTTTAAGGTGTACGCACACATATCCGTTCCGTGTCAGTTCCGTATCAGTCATGCTAGTGGTAAGATGCAGACGGGCGTAGATGGTCTCTTCTTCTTACCACTGGCACGACGAATACGGAACTGACACGGAACGGATATGTGTGCGCAGACCCTTACTCTCTACCGCGGCGAGTGAGAGGGCACATGCCAGTGCCAAGACTGACAAGCCCTAAATTGCGATCGACACTGCCAAGGCGTCGTCTATCAAAACAAAAAAAAGAAGAGACGACTTCTTTTCCAGACAGCACTGTGTTTGTATCATGTATATTTTCACAACATTTTCTTTCTCAATGAATACATTTAACTATTTAATTCGTTGGCCTGAACGGACTAGCGTAGTACACATAAAAAGAAGAGAAAAACCGTGAAAAAGGTTACTGTTTGTGTTTATACCTAATGATGGGCACGAGAAGAGTAAGTTTCAAGAAAGCTTGCAAAAGGGAGAGTTGCCCATCTCCACTTATATTCCAAATGGACTAGTATTCGGTCGATATAGTGGTCGACTGATGCACAGTAAGTGTTTCCATGCCGTGCGTGATGCCGTATGGCCTTAAGTGATAAATTAAATATTCCAGAACGTACATCATGTTTGGTGATACGTAATGAAACGATATCGCACTATCGGAACAGCAATTGAGACCGTCTTTGGTATCGTAATAAATGTACTTCCAGTACCAGAAATTCTTGTCCACGTGATTCGGAATCAAGTGGTGCTCCGGGACAAAAGGGAAGAATCTTCCGCGACCGTGTGGATCTCGAGTGTCCATCGCTCTAACTTCGACTTTTTCCAGGCACTTTCCCATTTCCACGTCCTCTGCGCCTCCGTTATCCGAGCGACACTTGGTATCATCCGGCAAAGCCTTCTCCACAAATTTGCGCAAAGCTTCTCTGCTAAGTACGTATCCTGCGCCACCGCTCATGTACCCCTGCTTCACAAACGGTTTGAATCTACACCCAAAGTACAGCGGAGAACTTGGGTTGTAAGATGACAGCATATATCGTAAATTTTCTACGACCACGTATCTGCAAAGCATTATTAACATCTTAACTCAATTCAGAGAACAGACATACGATGGTAAATATTGCTAAAATGTTAATAGACGAACGTATCGTCATCAGCTTTCATGAACCAATCAGCTTCATCTTTGTACTTTTCATAGGCATATTTAAATGCTTCTTTAGTTTTCGCCCACAAATTGTCCCTTCCTTCCTTTACTGGTAAAACAACCGTGGGTAAATGTGTATCTAAACAGGAAATGTTTAATACTGCTATTTTAGATCTGTTTTATCTCAATTTCGTGCTCGTAGATAGTGATGGGATTTGAAGCGCTTCGAAAGGCTTCGAATCTATATATATATCAATACGATAAAGAATAAAGAATTATTTTATTTCTGAAACAGGTATGAATCCTCGGCGATTCCAGGGTGGCGTCCCGCTGTCGAGGGTGAAAATGTGAAATATTCATTCCAGCGTATTAAGAAATTCTTTATCGTATCGGTATGGAACTGACACCGATGGATTCCTTATGTTTTTCCGATGAAAATCATACGAAATTTCATGTAAATCGGACTATTAATAATGAAATCAGCTTCGAATGATATAAATCAATTTTTCATGGAATTTCCTTCATTATCGTCCGAATTACGTCGTTCTTGGTGTTAGTTTCATCGGCGAAACATAAGGAATCGATTGACGTCGTTTTCGCAAAGATCTGATGAGAAATTCAGAAATCCTAGACATTTCTCAATTTTTAATGGTATTCAAACCCCTTCGAGGGTCGAAAGCCATACAATTTGGTGAGGCACCGGGGAGTGTTGTCCTCGCCACGGGGTACCAGGCGGCATTCTGTACATACGGGTCCGAAACCTACCAAGGTTTCGAACTAAGAGTATCGAGACTTCGAAGCCGACCAAGACTTTTCAAGAGTTTTAAGCTTCGAAGTAGTCGCCTGACATTCAAGACCGATTCGAAGCGGTTACAAGCGCTTCGAGTCCCATCGCTACTCGTAGATGTAATAATTTACCTTCGGCGGAACTCATAAATAAGAGGATGTTGCAACGTTTGCCCCATGTTGCTTTCACATGTTGCGCTTTACTCTGATGGTTTTCCGGGCCAGTCATGATCCAGCAAAGAACGCGGACCTTTTTTGCGAGATCCTGCGCAACCTTACCCTCGCCTTTGTGGAAGTCCTCATCTTCGCCATGAAATTTTACCTCTGTCTCAGGTCCAATCTATTAAACATATGTACAACCCCGTTAATTAAATAGAAACAGATCTTCTGTGAAGTATTAATAACATGCAACGTATTCACCTCAGATTCCAATTCTGAGTAATGATGTGGATCTCTTGAGAGCACAAAACTAGCGGGAAACAAGTTAAACATGTATGGCACATCTCTTGTAGACGTTATCAAAAGGCACGCTGAGAGAAATCCAAACACCACACCCACCGTAAGGGTTAGTATCAAGTATTTGCCACTTCTAACACCTACGATAAAAGGTAAATCACTTAAAAGGAACATTGCTCTCGCTATGTTCCCCGTACAGAGTCGCCGGCGAAGGCGTCGTTAAATCTCAGTTTACCATTAATATTTGGGAGCCTTTGTCGAACCATGATACATGACAGAAGCATGTAACTTTAATTTAGTAAATTACAAATATCATTATTAACGAAATAGTTTCATTTACATTTGTTACCAGTCAGGAGTGCACATTACACAATTTCGGCTCGAATTTCTGCAATGTAAAAAAGACATAACTTTCTTAACTTAGCAGATAGAACTCTTCGATTTATTAGGAGTCGTGAATTGCGTCTGATATACCTGAGAATTCCAGTAGATATAAATGCAAAATTATCTCGGCCATCGTATAAATGCGGAATTCTTTAAGTAAATGGACATATCTCTACCTTCGCTCCTGTAACGCAAAACGAACGGCATTAGCATTATTCTCCTTGAACCCCTGCATTCGAGCATAACATTAAATTAATTACACATCTTGATAACCCAAGATAACAATAACAGAGTAAATTAATTATCCATATACCTCTTAACAACAGGCTTTGTTCATTGCAATATTAAAACGAAGCTTGTATGTAATAAAATTATTAATAAATACTGTAATAACTTTAAACTTAAGTCAGTTTTATAGAATTCGTCAAACTTTTGTGAAATTTTAATATATTTGAATGAAGCTCTAAGTACAGTATCAAACACATATTCACCAACAGCCGTGTTGCATAAAAAGCACTGAAAACAGTCATATACACATTGTCCAAAACTTTAGAACACTATAAACGATAGCCCTACTTAATTCTAATTCGTAATCTTCGATGGGATTACACAGATAACGGAAAGCCATATATTATTCTGATAAGATCTACAACCAAGATACTATTTCGGCTTTATGTGATAACGTTTACTTAAATACCTTCGCCATCACAATATGACCCAATGCTTCCTTTCATAATTGATTAACAATGCTAATTCATGCTCTTTGTCTATTACTCTGTAATAAGCAGGTATATACAGGAAGGACAAGCAGACCAGGTATGTGTTGTGAAATGTTATACAACCATTGTGTTAATGGGACACTGCACAATAGCACAATACAAGGTTATTTACAGAAAGATATGTGATTAAGAAATAGAGGTAGACAGGGAAAAGTAAAATGCTGACATAAAATTTCTTACTCTATAGGAGAGTGCTGAAGCATTCTGTCCTTGAAAGAATTATGTTTTACCGTAATTTGTACAAGAACTATCACAGAAAAATTGCCTAATTTGCAGAGTATCGCTGTGCCATACTTACGATCTATCTTTTACCGGATTTTTGTCACAGCAAGTTAGACTACTTTTCGCTACGTTCGATCGAAGAAGATTATGTTGAATTAGCATATATTTCAAAGCTGCCCGTATTTCAAACTGTAGGTAACCCGTTTCGCAATATTATTACCTGTGCATACAGTTTATCTACTTACGTCGGCAAATACGCGCAGCAAGAACTGATAAGTATTAATAACGATTTTGAAACGGAATGGCTTTGAAGAAGCTCGACTGCGTGTTTGAATAGAATTTCATATCGAACATAACTCATTCTTGCTTTAATGGCACGCCAAATTATAAAAAGGATGTTTATTTCGTTCAACGCGCAAACATGAAAATTTTCGCGAGGACTGGAAAAGTTTCATGTTTTTTAGAGCTCGTTTAACTTCTGGATAAAGTCACTCTTTCAAGCAGTAGCAGCTTAAAGCTTTAATACAATACTACTTGTTGGCGCAGGCTATCGTATGTCAATATAGATACAGATTGTAATGTAAAAGTTATTGCAGCTTCCTACGGCCAGGTCTGATAAAAACGAGATAAGCTACACGTATATTGATACGATATTCGCGATAAAAGCACTTAAAATGTTTGACTAGCATTGACGCATATTTACGTCCAAATTAGAATATATAGATAAGTAATACCTATATAGTATAATACATTTTGCCGTGCGCGACTAGCGAATTCGGTACCTCGCACTGGTTCTAGCTAGTGCCAGAGAATGACTTGGATTGGTTGATACTTATAGAGTTATCTTCGTCTCTATCAGAAACAACCAATCCAAGTAATTTCCTGGCACTACCTAGAGCCAGTGCGAGATACCGAATTCGCTATATGTTTAGTGAACAGAGGAAGTATTATTGGGTCTGTTCCGATTTCCGATGCACACATTGAGTGCATAGGCCGCAGCGCAGTCGCTGCGCGCATTCATAGCGTTCCGGTTCCGACAGCGCATGAACTGCAGTAACGAAACGAAACTGCTTTCGATGCTTGTGAGGTTGCGCGGGAATGTTCAAACTTACTTACAATTAGCTATGTAGTTGGATGGATTACGTTAAATTTAATTCGAGACGGTGGTCGAAGCACGCTTCCTAACTACATCGGTTACTTCGTCCTAAGGATCGGGGACCGACTCCTAACGAAATTTGATGGCTTTATTAGTTCCTGGATTTTCTCAACCAGAGTTTTTCTACTCTTCTTGAACAGCGGCAATTATTGAAAGCGAAGACCATATTTTATGAGTTTTACAGGACGAACTGCGGCTTATAGACGTCGTGTGCTATCTGGGGACGCGCTATCTCTTTATAGCAAATTCGGCACCCTTGCACTGACTCTGTCCGATGCCACAAATTATCTTACATGACTTTGATTGGTTGTTTCTGACAGAGACAAAGATAGCTTCATAAGAATCGGCCAATCAAAGTCATGTACGATAATTTCGGGCACTACACCACACTACACAGAGTTAGTGCAATGATACCAAATTCGCTATTACTTTGATCTAGGGATATTTCAAGCCACAGTTGATTACTACATTGTCAAACAAGTATTTAGGTGAAATTGAAACAGCTATAGAAACAAAATAATCTTACTTGTAGAAAAATGGTCCTTTTCAATTTATGATAAATAAATTTTGCAGGATAATATATGGGAAGCGTGGTCCTATAATTAATATATATAATATATTGGACCCCACTTTGGATGTAGGTATAGGTTTTTATTTTCCCCTAATTTATAGTTTCTTATACACTTCGGATATGTTTTATGTTTTACTGTTTTCCTGTGTTTCAAGCTTATTTTTGCTTATATTGTCCAATGAGCTATAGTCTCGTAACACTTCGGATATTAGGTTTACGTTTATTCTTTCTTTGGCATAGAACATTCTTATATAGCCCAACGAACTTTAGTCTCTCATGTGCTTCCTCTCTCTCCATCCGACCATTCCGGTTTTCTCACTTTCATACTCATATTTCGATGCATTTTCCAGTCTATCTCTACATTTTACATTTTTTTCCCTCTCCATTCTCTCATCACACTTATCCGTTTCTACCTCCTCTCCCTTTCCTCCTACTAAGTCTTATCTTTTTCCCTATATCACATCCAAATCACTTTACATCAGGCACATTGTTTGATATCACAGTTTCCTTACCTGTATCGCATTAGCTTCTTCTATTCTATTCTTATTTCTAATTATAAACTTACATTTACATTTACCTTTACATCTAAATTCACTTCGGATACGAATTCAACCGTTGAAAATTATCAGAAAAGTTTGACGATGTTACTTGTGCGATATAGTGACTTTGTGTTCTGTCAACCGATATTCGATTACCCTCGCAGGTCGCAAGAAATACTCAAAATGACTACTACTTACCTTCTATTTCAACGCATATCTGTAGATAGACGTCTTCTCATTGATAGTATTCTTTCCGCAGTGATACCGCAAAGCACAGACGTCTTAAAGACGTGAATGTTGTACGTCCGTTGGATATCTTTAGACGCTGCGTGCTATCTCGGTAGGTATTACTCGAATTTCCTGGAAATCGTACACACTTCTGCAACGAAGTATTCGAACGTTTCATAATACCCTTTCTATAAACACTGGGTTTCAAATGTCCCCACAAGCAAAATTACAATGGAGTTAAGCCAAACAAGCTAGGCAACAGAATTCAATATGTTCTTATCAGGAGAATATACGAGCAGACAGATATGACTCATACAATCTCGAGATACCAGCTACAGCCAGTGGTGGGTCAGTATTTTTCACCGCATCACAAATGCATTTCCGACATGTCGCAAGTGTACTTTAAGCCCATTTCGTATGTGTCATTTATCGCAAATGTAGTAAATAGAAATATTCATTATTTCTAGGCATCAACAATTAAGGTGTTGGAGAAATATAGTTGGGTAAAAATTATCTTGTGCGAATGTTCTTTCTCGAAAATGCGTAGCATTAAGACAGAACAGCGCACACGGCTGAACGATTCCTCGCTTTCATCTTTGATACGTACAGCGATTTGCCCAGCGCGTCTAAACGTGCGCAAAAATCAAGTTTTCCCAAACATACTTAAAATTTTGATAGTAAAACGCGTTTTTCCAATCCATTTTTTTCGTGCGACGCAGTGGAATAGGCCTACAGAGTATAAAATAGTATCCCATGGGTAATGTGGAAACTTATTGATACGGGTGTCGCCCCAATGCGCCCCGCGCGGTTCGTATGGTACGGGCCTGAAGCGCTCCAAGCACATTGGTCGCCGCGGGGGCCAAGACGCGCGGCGGGAGAAAGGAGGCGTCGCCTCTGAAACTCGGCCGAAAAGATCACTTAATTCCCAAGCCTGTTATAGAGCTATCTTCGTCTCTATCAGAAACAACTAATCGAACTTATTTTCTGGCATCAGCACAGAGTCAGTGCGAGATACCGATTTCGCTATCAGAGGAGAAGCAGTTCTGCGCGCATGCGTTTCTACAATCTTGGATTATTTGAATTTTTCTATTTCCAACAGATATGCGCGCATTTGGAAATAAAGAACCGAGCGGCCACGCAACAGTGCAAGGATCGGCGGGTTTAAGCTACGCTGATGGAGGGGGAAACACCTACTGGAGCGGAGGTAATTTACACTAGGCGCCAGAATTGGCGTCCCTTCGGAAATTTGGCAACGTTGCATGTCACTACAACCGCTGAGTTATGCCTAGTGACATGCAACGTTGCCAAATTTCCGAAGCGAAGCCGTTTTAACGCCTACTGCGGAATTCTCAGTCGCTACTTAGGCTGGTATTCATAGTCGCTACTTATTCTTAAGTAAATGCTTAAGCATGCGGCATCCTCTACTAACCTAGTAGCTAGTAAAGGATGCCGAATGCTTAAGCATTTACTTAAGAATAAGTAGCGACTATGAATACCGGCCCTAGTGTATGCGTGAAACGCCACGATTGGAGACGAACCAACGCTAGCGCCAAGTGAGTGACGCCGCGGCCAACCAGCGTCGACAACATATTTCCCGGTGACACTGGTTGGCCGTGGTGGCGGTTCGCGTTGGCGCCACTTGGCTGGCTTGGCGCTGGCGTCAGTTTACCACCGTTTCATTTTTCATACTCTTATATCGAATGATACCCATGACCGTTCTTATTAAAATGTAAATTCTAGTTTCCTTTATAAATACGATTTGGAAAGCAGATTACTTATTTTCATTTTATTACTCAGAACCATAATTTAAATAAAATATATTCTTAATGGTAGAATATAAAAAGTCTTATCTTAGAAAATTCTTTTTAATCCAAAATGATGTTCTCTTGAATGTATGTAGCTTATTTTTTAATTGGTAAATTCATACGATCTTCGACTTTTTGAATAATATATCTCATGTATCGATATTGAACAAATAATTATATATCGATAAATATTATCGATAGTTGGGTTCAATATCGCACATCACCAGTGTGATCCGTCACAAACAAAATGATGGGAGCGCCACCCACAGGTGTTCTTTTTTTCAACGTAAAAATAAAATACCGCCAATTCAATGTTGTTCGCTCATATCTTAAATTTTTCGTTGGCCATTATTAAGAGTAAAAATTAATATCAATTGCATTTAAGATATGAGTGCATAAGAAGAAACTTTAAAAAAAATCGATTTAATTCCTACTACCCAATGTTTTGACGTGCATAGCAATGGCGGATCCTATGTTTATCACATATTTCATATTATCATTGGCATTCAAATTATGTCCAGGTGGGCGACAAATTTTTCAATTAAAATGTATCGTACGCGGATTACTTAAAATTGATTCAATCACAAAAACCCGAGTTACTTTCTATCAGTATCATACTGACGTACAGAATATTTGTGGTTATCTGCAGTAAACAACATTACAAAAATCTTGTATAATGTAACTACGGAGAAAGGGATTCAACTTTGTTTGCCTGGCTTTCCCATGGCTTTAGATTTGTGTACCCAGATGATTGCATACACACATGTATATGCTCTGGATAACAATGCTTTCTGTCTTCAAATATATTCGAATGGTTAACAGGACTAATTTTTAGGAGAAAAGGGGAAGCTTACTTTGGCGGAACATGACTTTTCTCTCGAGGAATCACTGAATCACAGCGAAGAATCGCAAAAAGCCATAGATATAATGGATCTTAATGATAATTCCATTGGACATCAACGTGTCAGGTGTCATATTTGCGAGGGACCAGACTGTTCATATACAGAAATCTGCCATAACGCGGTTACTGTAATATCTATTCCATTATTGCATGTGCTGTCGTTTGCTGAGATGTTGCCGGCAGAAGCTTAGTGGTCCGATTGATACATCCCACAGGCCCACGTTCACTAACCTAATCGTAGAGATAGGGCACACGTATCGTGCCTATTGGTTGACGTGACAACGTCGACGAATACAAAGTAAGCGAATGGAACACGGGCGGTGGGAGCCAATGCAAGCGAAGTAGCCCCGTTTGCTGCTTGTATTGTCTGGGTTTCTTCTTCTCAGCAAACGACAATACTACGAACGAGGGGTCATTCTGGTAATCATGCTGCAAAATTCAGCAACATTCAGGCTTCTTTCTCTCAGTGAATACAATGAATAACAATGTCAAACTTTTTTTTCATTTATTAAGCTACTCGTAATGTATACTGAACAATTTTTTAAATACACTTTTAATTGTGTTTTTTCAGTGTTATCTGGTGTTCAAAATCGCACCTTTGAAATGAAATACCTCGCTGGCGGAAGTGATTTAAGCTCAAAGACTCATCTGAAACAAAAAAACCAAGCTGATTCTTAATCATTCTGAGTACCGCTATCGCAGGTGCCAGAATTAGCCACGTAAGTCAAAATTTAACAAAATTGCGCTCAGTCAAATTTCAAGTTTCAAAATTTTCCATTTTTACTTGAAGTTTGAATGCGCGGAATTTTGTTAAATTTTGACTTACGTGGCTAATTCTGGCACCTGCGATAGCGGTACTCATAATGATTAAGAATCAGCTTTGTTTTTTTGTTTCAGATGAGTCTGAGAGCTGAAATCACTCCTGCCGTCTTTTCAAAGGCGCGATTTTGAACTCCAGATAACATTGAAAAAACAAAATTAAAAGTGTATTTAAACAATTGTTCTGTAAAAGTTTGACATTGTTATTCATTGTATTCACTGAGAAAAAAGAGCCTTAATGTTGCCGAATTTTGCGGCGTGATTACCAGAATACCCAGACCCCTTAAGGTAAAAACTATAAGAGAAATTATTATCTCGTCTTACATTCGATAGTGTTGGAAATCTAGAGTAAGACAACCGGATGGTAAGGATAGCGTAAGTAGAGGATGCACTTCATCGATAGATCAAATGTTATTAATATGCAATAAATATCAACCACCGCATAATACTCAAAATGGTAATAATAAGAAGAGACATGTTAGTGGATCCATGGGTGTACAATATTACGTCGAGTGTTGTCAAACAGACTTTTGTAATGATGGACCATTTCCTATATTACAAGATTTTAATGGGGGTAGGTATATCTGTTATTAACCCGGCGGGAGGCGCACCCCATATTGTAACACAGGTGGTCGCTACCGGGTCAAAAATATCCAAAATTGAAACGTAAAAAACCACAGTTTCAGAATATATTTTTTTTTAACTTTAAATCTTTATTAGAGTTCTTTAAAAAATTGTAATAAAAACTCAGTCTTCATATTTTCGCAACTAGCTCCTCTGTGGTAAATTTTACCCAGTAGCGCCTCCCGCCGAGTTAATGTACTCGTCTATTTCTATTCTATTCATAATTGTATATTATTATAATTGTATATTATTTTAGATGGTATCGAAGAGAATTATGCAGTTAAATTAACATTGGCCATTTTGGGTCCAATGCTTGGTTTCTGTATCATCGCTGGAGGTGTATTACTTTACTTATTGGCATATAGAACACGTAGAAAACGGCCCTTGGTCGCGAGGCGCAGTAAGCTTGTTATAGATTCAGAAATCGAACCATCCATTCTACATTTCTCATTTTCTTCACCGACATCCACTAATATTTATCCTAATGAACTTCGAGCAACTGCAGCTGGTGACAGCACATTGAAGGTATGAATCAGAACATACGCTTGTAAAGTCAATGGTGGGAAAGTTTGAAAAACTTTACGCTATTATCAATCTTGTCAACAGTTAAATTTGTATCTATAGTTCTAAAATACTTGTTCTTCCGAACGAATATCAATACATTTTTTAAAGGGGTCATTCTGGTAATCACTGAGAAAAAAACCTGAATGTTGCCGAATTTTGCGGCGTAATTACCAGAATGATCCCTTAAGTGAAATTTTTCCCATGAATCGTGTTCTATAAATCATACTTTATTTATTTAAGAAAAAACTATAATTTATAACAATGACACTGTACTCATTGGTAACTTCAATATTCGTATCATTGTGTTATTAAAAAGTTTCTTGACTTCTTACGGAATAAACGAAAGTTTTTTCTTCTTTTTTCTGCTTTGTCTCCGAACAAAGAAATATTTTTACAAATTATAAATTTATATATAGTATGAATCTTGTATTAAAATAGGAATACCTGGATGGAAGAAGTTTAACCAGTGGTTCAGGCTCTGGTTTGCCATTGTTAGTACAAAGGACGCTAGCTAAACAAGTAGCATTGGTGGAATGCCTTGGTAGTGGAGGTAATGGTGGATTTGGTGGAGAAGTTTGGAGAGGAATATGGCATGGGGAAAATGTCGCCGTGAAAATATACTTCTCACGAGATGAAGCAGCTTGGGCTCGGGAAACGGAAGTCTATTCTCAATTATTGCCATCGAGACATGATAATATTCTGGGTTACGTTGGAAGTGATATGACAAGTAGAGCGAGTTGCACGCAACTATGGCTAGTAACACATTATCACCCAATGGGTTCCCTTTATGATTATTTAAATCGATCACCACACTCTCTAATGCACCATCAAACGCTCAGTATCTGTTTGAGTATCGTCAATGGTTTACTTTATCTTCATACGGAGATTCATGGAACCAGAGGAAAACCAGCGATGGCACACCGTAATCTGAAATCTAAAAATATTCTTGTCAAAACTAATGGCTGCTGTGTAATTACTGATTTTGCATTAGCAGTAACACAAGATCGCTTATCTACAGATAGAATTGACTTGAAACAAGGTACAAAACGGTACATGAGTCCAGAAATGCTCGATCAAACGTATGTAATACTTCTCACCTTTTGTTCTCCTATAGAAAAGTAAAGAATTTTACATGTAAATCCGGAAATATTTTGTGGGATATATTATATATCTTAAATGTTTTCAGGATAAATGTGGAATGTTTAGAAAACTTCAGGCGAGCAGATATTTATAGTCTGGGTTTAATACTTTGGGAAGTTTGTCGGAGATGCATAAGTAATGGTGTTGCACTTGAATACATAGCACCATATTCTGAGTGGCTTTCTAATAGCCAAGAACCTTCCATCGAAGAAATGCGAAAATTAGTATGTTTGGATCATCATAGGCCACCACTTCCTAATAGATGGCATTCTGACCCTGTAATTATCTACTCAATTTTTTAGCAGTTGATTTAGTAGTAAATCATTTATTATTTATTATATATGTTAAGCATGAAAACCGCTATTATATTTTTTCATAAAAATTGTTTCGATGTTTCTATACGTTAGTAAACATCTAATATTATATTTAAGCTTAACAACTGAAAGATTCTTTATACTTTAAAAGCGATAGTACAATTTTATAGTGTACATGTTTTTATTTCGAAGTAAGACTCGATATTAGTTCCCGTTTGTCCACCTGAACATTTTTCATTCTACTAAAAGTTAACATGATATACATATATAGTTTTAGAAACGTTTCCAATTGTTTCAGTATATATCATGCAAATTTGACTGTCAAATAATTTTTATTTTACAGACATTGGCTGGTTTGGGAAAATTAATGAAAGAATGTTGGCATGAAAAGTCTGCAGCACGTCTACCTATTCTCCGAGTAAAGAAAACACTTGTTAAATTAGCAACTAATGATACACGTGTTCATTTGTCTCTTGACTAAGCAGCATGTATAGGATCATATATTATTTTACGCACGTATTTATTAGTACCAAGTAAGCTCTTTGGAGTGTTCCAAATTTTCTTACGTTTTTGGCAAAAATATGACGAAAAGTATGCAAAATTTATGCTACTCTTTCATTTTATTTTTCAATTACGTGTTTTACTCTGTTAGCTCCTCTTACATTAGTTTAATGTATATATTTATAGTTAAGGTAAGATGTAAACTGCCATTTGATAAATAATCCACTTAAACATTCATTTGAAAACAATTTGAAATGTACGGGAAATAGATTCTCACTTGACATGACGTAAATGTTACATATTAGCGTCTGTGGTGTAATACTCATATAATGCAATTTGTGTTCCTGTGTAATGTATACAGTAAAAATTGATTTATTTAAATGTTTAATAATGAAATAGTTTTTATACAGATAACTTCAAAATTCCTGTTTTCATCCCTATTACTTATTTAAGTTGCATGTAATATATATATACAGGATTTCAACTAATTATTTAAAATTTTCAACAATTTGCTTATTGAGTTTAAAAATGGTATTTTGAGGAAAAAAATTAATTTTGCTGTCATTTCTTTAAACGCGCTAAGGTTTAAGGCATTGGAATTATTATTTCGAGCCTAACAGGCCTTCTGCGCATTAATTACTAAACTATAGTCTGATTTTCGAGAGTTGAGATCTGAGGCGGGTCCTTCGACGCAGCGTGGTTAAGGAGGAACCAATGGTAACGCTACGCCGCGCGCAATCCGTAGCGTACCATTGATTCCACCTTAACCACGCTCCGTCGCAGGACCCGCCTCAGGTCTCAACTCTCGAAAATCAGACTATAGTGTATAGTGGGGAGAATTTTGCCCAATGATGGATGTAAAGAATGGTGCATATTTAGTTGCGAGGGGTTTAAGCAAAAGACGGAAGGGAATCGCCTGTTTATACCATGGACCATGGACATAGGAATACAGTAAATCCTAGTTACCAGCCTGTTTCTAGCCTCGTTAGAAGCCCGGCGACTATCCCCACCATTTCTTGGAATCCTTCGGACGAGAATGGGGAAACCCGTGAACGAGCGAGAGGCTCTTTCGTTTCCTCCCGCTTGCTCTTGGGTTTTCTCACTCGCGCCATTGGCCACGTGGAATACATACGGTGCCACGGATATAGGAATATAGGGACGGAGGAATAGTTGCGGGGGGTGATATCTTTGCGGGAGGGGCGACGAGGTAACATACGCCTTCTTTCTATTGGCTGCTGCTTCGCACAAGCGCAGTGATGTGTAATGATGAACGTTTGTCGCGTCGCAAGCAGGGATAGTGGCAGCCATATTTGAAGCGTTTCTCGGAGTGTGGTATACAGTAGCGTGTTAAAGAAAAGGTTATTAAGAACAATGGAACAATAAATGATGTTACGTCAGTATCTCTGCTCTAATTCACCACTCTTCAATTTTCATTATTTTTACAATTTATATTCGTGAATAATCACTCCGTTAGTACATACTTACAATTAGACGTATGGATGTAAGTACTAATCTGTAGCAAACACTTTTTCATAATTAGCGGTACAGAGCATGCGTAGAATGCAACCAGTCAAATTCAGGCAGATGTAGTGCTATCCCCCACCCCCCTCAAATGCATATCGCTCCCCTAGCCAAAAGTCGCACTATTCCTCCGTCCCTATATTTCTATGTCCATGGCTCGATCAGCCGCTCATTTTCGTCTTCTGCTGCGCCTTCCCACTTTCTGCCATGTTAAAATATGACCGCCTAGTTACATTATGGGGTTTATAATGTACTAACCCAACGTCGTGTAGCGTAAACTCTAGAGGCGCGAAGTTTGAACAAGACTACACAAACGTACATAATAGGAAAGAAAAGTAAAGGTGAAGTTAGAATAAGCCTCCAAGAGTTTGAAAACAATTATAGATCCTTCTGGTAAGCATATACTTCACGACTGTAAATTGATCAACACTTACCTGAAAAACGGATGCAAGATTGGTGAAATGAACAAAAATTTTTAATACTTTTCACAAGGATTCATTGTCTGACACCGATTTAATTTTTCAAAAAGTAGCACATCTCTTAAAAGTAAAAATTAACAATGAATTTATTTTACCAAGCGAAGTTTTGCTATGCCTTGTTAGAACGCGAACATACATACAGTTAAAAGAATTAAACAAAACCAGAAAAAAATCCTGTGATAAAATTAGAGCCATTACAAAATCTGTGCAAGCACAAAAATTTTATTCCTAAATTAAAAATATTATTTTTATCTTATTTTTGTCCTTGCATCATGGTATGAAGTACCAATCACCATTACCTGCAGTCTATGCACTCAATGCGCGAAACGGAAGGCACCCTATAATCTTTAGTTGTATAGGTTGAACGAATGTAATCCCTCTTGATTCATTTAAAATTAACGAATATTTCTTTACTTTAGTTAAAAAGTATAATGTATATGAGAATACTTTAGCCAATCAAATCAGTGCGTGCATCGCGTGCATACATTGACTATTTATGAATATATTACACGGTGTATTAAGTTGACAACCCTGCTTAATGCTTATTCACGGTTTCGGTTTCGATGAGATATCGTGATTTGAGATAGCTCATAAATGTTGTTGCACGTAAAATTACAGATCATCAATTCTGAAGGGAATACCAGGGAATAGCAATTGTGATTGTGACACAATTTCTTAATACAGTATTTCATTTAGGTTACAATGACTGATTACTGTGTAATTTAGCTAGATCCGAGATCCTTTTGCATGCATTAAAATAAAAATACGAGGGCACACAATATTGTCTGCTAAAGTTCGTTCTGGTTTGTAAAAGCCTTAGAATATTTCATGTAACAAGGTGTTTGCATGCTTTTTGTTTACCGAACTTGTGGCTCTGAACAAAGGAGACAAAGGAATTATAACAATTGGACGGTGATGCGATTTGGTAATCACTTAAAATGAGCAAAAAACGCTGCAGACAACCAGACGCATCCACAGAGCTGATCGAGGACTTGTCCGAGTCTTCCGACGAATCAAGCCCTGAAGGTTAGAATCTCTTTCTCCCAAAAGGCATTTCGAAATGGGCTCACTCGTGTTTTAAGTAGTTAACAAAACCACGTCTCTAACCACACTTATTTTCAAATCATTTTTAAATTTATTAAATGGTACACTGTATTGCATTACACTTAAATTATATTCTAATTCAGCATGATAATAATTAACAAATTGATAGGGTATTGAGTTTTACTCATAATGTAACTTCTTTACACATGATCATGCGGATTAAACAATATTTTAAGAACAGTATCTTATACGAATATAACATTATCACCTTAAACCTGCTACGTTTAAGTATATTTTCCTTATAGAGAATCGTACTTTTTTTTACATAAAGGTATCAGCACATAATATACAAAAAATAGAGACTACTGAATATTTCCTATCATATATCAGAAAATAGTTTTATCATGTCCATATTTAAATGTCCTACTTAATGGCAGATTTAACAGGGTGGCCGATGAGCAGTTGCCACCTGGGCTCCTGCCTAGAATGCCCCCCAGGGCCCCATCCTTAAAAAAATTATGATTTTATCCGAACTATATTTTTTTCTGTATTAATACACTGAGCTGATTTTATGCAAACACTATATTTTTTTTTTTATACTTTTCCGTACACTTACCCCCTTTTTAGTAAACTACCTCCTAATTTTTCCGAAGTAATGGGCCTCTCGGAACGTTTGCCACCTGGGCCTTTTTTCTTAAATCCGCCACTGGTCCTATTTAAAACTTAGTAACTCTCACTATCACATATATTATATTGTATTTACAAGTTGCAGTTGGTACACTTATTACTTGAATTTGATTGCGATGGTAGTTCAATTCGGTTTGTTCATTTTATCTGTCATGTCATAATAACTTTCACAAACATCAAAAAGTACAAAAGTTGTTTGTAAAATGTGATAGAAATTATGTAGCTGCTCAATGACGTGTTGCGCGAAATACCGCGGCAAATTATAGCACCATGCCTGTATCAATATGTATCTGATTCTTGCCATTAGTTTTTGATGTAATAGTAAGTTTTGTTTTGTAGGTAGCAGATGCCCGCATATTGCAAAAGCAGTGAATTTTAACAAAGTTAAGAAATGTATTAATAAAATAAGAATTAGCACTGAATGTTCGGCTTGCAAAAAAAATACAGCCAAAAGTACTTCAAAGATTGAAGAACAGGTATTAATATTGTAAATTACATGAATCTTAGTATCTTGCTGCGACTATTTATAATTTATAAATTATACTTTAGGAATGCGCAGTAAGTTCAGGAGCATTGATTTGTTTACAATGTGGACAACAAAGTTGCGAAGGGAAGGAACATGGACATGCTTTAGAACATTACAAAACACCACATAGCGACTGCCATTCCATGGTTGTAGACACTCGTTGCTGGAGTGTTTGGTGTTATGAATGCGAAGCAGAAGTTAATACCGGTGCCATGTATGTATAAAAACAAATTTACGCATTAAAATAGTATATAAAGTAAAACGCGTTCGAACTTCAGAGAGCAGCCTGTGTTTCGAAAAGATCGAATTTATTACAATTAAATATTATAATCATAGTTTTTAGAAGAAAAAATATGAATGAAAATAAGTAGGAGGCTGTACAATGCTTTAGAAAATGCTACTTGTAACGAATTTAATAAGAAAGTTAGTTAAATAATAACAGGAATTGAAACGGTTCCGAAAATAACTGTTTCAAACAGTTATATATTGGTTCTGACTGAAACAATTATGAAGAACCGATATTCTAAATAACTGTTGTAAGGAACCGAAATTTCTGACTATATCGATTTCGGTTACGGTTCTACAGAACCGATATTATATCGGTTATAACGGTTCTAGAACCGTTATTTTTTCGGTTCTAAAACGGTTCTGGAATTGATTCTCGCATCAATTTTACAGGAATTGAAATAAGTAAATATTACGCTTGCAGACTACTGTATATTAAGAATTTATTTTGAAGAAATATATCTAAGAAATTCCACAATCTGCAATTTATCGCACTGTTTCAACTCTCGGATGGCCGTGCATGGGTTTCTTTTGTCCAAGAGCTTCTCCAAACATCCCAACTCGCGATGATTGACGTAAGCTAAAAATTGTTTACGTTAGGCCCGTTTCAGAGTTCAGCGGAGCGTCCGCGCTACCTATATTTCTATACATTATATAGAAATATTCGTCCGCATCCGCACCACATGGTGACTTTGAAACAAACGCAAGCTTTCACACTTTCACAGTCAAGCGGATTCCGCCACGCAGTAATAAACAGCTACACATCAAAACATTGACGTATATACGCTACTGAGATGAGGGCTAAAGCAAGAATACACGTCTGCGTTCAAATTGTGTTGACAAAATAAATCAACAATATAAGAATCAATTTACGAATCGAATTGAACCGACTCCAGAACCGATATAGAACCGAAAAAATAACGGTTCTAGAACCGTAATAACCGATACAATATCGGTTCTAGAACCGTAACCGAAATCGATATAGTCTGAAATTTCGGTTCCTTATAACAGTTATCCAGAATATCGGTTCTCCATAACTTTTTCAAGAACCGAAACCGATATCATAACTGTTTTAAACCCCTGAATAATAATTCACTTGAATCTATAATAAAATGACTAAATAAGTTAATATATAAAATAAAAATTATGAGTGTTTATTAATCTTTAAACAATTCTTCAATATTTCATGTTCTCTTGTAACCTGAAGATTTAAATACTATACAGCTACAAAGTAAGCGTCTTAAATTATTATTGCACCTTAAATGATTATTCTAAATTTTCAGGGGGAAGCTTCAAAAAACAGTGGATTTTGTGAAGAAATCTTCCACAGTAGCATGTAATGGACGGCAAAATAACACGGCAGTAAGTCAGTGTCGAAAACAGGCTGTAGATGAAAATGTGCAGAAAGAAAAAGTTTTATACAATCTTCCTAAAGTGGGGGTATGTACACTTTGTAGCACTAAGTTTTTATTTTTCTGAGTTTTACAGTCTGATTTTCGAGAGTTGATACCTGAGGCGGGTCCCTCCGACGGAGCGTGGTTTAAAGGTCTGCGCACACATGTCCGTTCCGTGTCAGTTGCGTATTCATCGTGCCAGTGGTAAGAAGAAGAGACCCTCGACGTCCCTCTTCTTCTTACCACTGGCACGACGGATACGGAACTGACACGGAACGGATATGTGTGCGGAGACCTTAAGGAGGAACCAATGGTACGCTACGGATTGCGTGCGGCGTTGTCACCCTTGGTTCCTCCTTAACCGCTTCGTTCCCTTGTACGTGTTATGTCGCGGCGCAATACCGTTCGTGCGATGCCGCAAACGAGTAAACGCGCGTCTTCTGTGGCAAGCTAAGTGATCGCGGAGCGAAAACAGAAGACGCGTGTTTACTCGTCTGTGGCATCGCACGAACGGTATTGCGTCGCGGCATAACACGTCCGAGGGAACGAAGCGGTCAAACCAGGCTCCGTCCGAGAGACCCGCCTCAGGTCTCAACTCTCGAAAATCAGACTATAATAACTTCGAACGTTTCATTTTGCACGAAACGTATGTTTAGGAGAAAAAAGCTTATGTCTAAAAAAAAAAAGAGAGATGTTTATCCTGTATTATTGTCGCACAATAATTAGAATGTTAAAATTTCTATTACTCCAGGGTTTAATGAATTTGGGAAACACTTGTTTTTTCAATGCAGTTCTGCAATGTTTAGTGCAAACACCTTTCTTAGTGAAAGTTCTCGATGATTTACGTCTTCCTGGACAGAAGTTCGTTCTACCAGGAGGGAAACACAAACTTGCCAATTGTTCCGAAGAAGTTGAACTAGTGAGTCAGTTAATTATTAATAATTAATAATAATTGTGTTTCTACACAAGGTGCTTAAAAATCAGAGCAAAATCTGCAAGTATCTCATGGCAAAGAAATTGAAAAGATCTGAGTTTTCATTTTTAATAGAAACACACGTTGATGCTTGTTTATATAAGTTCTGCTATTAATTTGTAAACTGCACCCCTCTGTTCGTAGTTAAAAATAAGTAGTTTTTTTAATTTTAATTGACTTTAACAGTGTTTCACGTTAGAACCATTTCTTCTGATATCTACACACCTTGTAATGTAAATTTACATGATCAAATTGTACATTTACCATAGCAAGCATTTTGGAAGGCATTTAAGTATTATAAGAGAAGATTAATAAGTGTATCTCTAAGTGTATAATATGCTTAAATCTATAATTTGATAATGATAATCCAGATAATTTATAAAATATTCGTTAAATGAAAAAATTCTTTTAGCCACCTATAGAAGGCACATTAGAAGGTTGGGGTAATTTCACATCAGTTTTACACAAGACGCTCGTAGAAATGCTAAATTCAGATGGACGTCAAGCTTACCATCCGTCGGAGTTGTTGAACTCATTTAAGAAGAAAACAATGCAATGTATGGATGGGGGGCAACATGATTCACATGAACTTCTTAGGCACCTGTTAGAATTAGTCCGATACGAGGATCTCAGGGTGAGATTTAGTTTACTTAATTTCATAGTTATCTTGTGCAATCTTTGGCTATTTTTAATAATATAATATGATTATAAGTAACGTGCTATACAGTTGAATGTAATTTTGTTATATATTTACTGTTAATTGTTTTAGTTTAATGATGTTATTTTTTTCAGAGATCTCAGAGTATAATTCTAAAACAAGTTGGTTTGAACGAGAAAACAAATCCAAATGAGGTAGAAGTTAGCCTTAAATCTCGTGTAAAGTTTTATGGAAACCAAGCTAATGCAAAAATGCTTGGCGCGGACGTTATTTTTCGTGGGGTTTTAGTTTCCACGTTAGAATGTCTTGACTGCCACCATTCTTCACAGAGCACAGAACCTTTCCTAGATCTTAGCCTGCCATTAACGGTTGATAAGCCACAACCACCAGCTTTAGGGTAAGAGCCATACTCTAAAGTACACGAGTAAAAGAACGGAATAGTTGAAGAGTACGATTAGTAATCAGTACAGGATATTAGAAAAATAGTTATAAATGTTAACCCTCTAAATTAAATAATCTTATTGCATTTACATTTATTTAACCGCCTCGTTCCCTCGGACGTGTTATGTCGCGACGCTGATACTGTTGGTATAAAGTCACAGACGAGTTATCACGCGACGCAATACCGTTCGTGCGATAACTAATACATATAGTTATTCTATGTAATCAGTACACTTATAGAAAATGAATCCTGTATAATATATATATACAAACTACGTAATAAGTGAACATTCATAGTCACATCTCGCGTGCTGTATAGCTGTGTATACTCGGCAGAATCGGACGGAATGAAGTATAGAGGCTGATGTAACGATCGATGGCACTGTCGATATTTTATAATGTCTTATTTTCTGTGTGGATGTGTATATGTAGAGTGCGCGTGCACGCGTGTATACATGCATGATCATTTTTCTTGTTATAATATCACTTTAGATTTGGAAATTCTGATGATATGATGGGAAACAATATATCACATACCCCATCCAAGTATCAATTAAAAAAAGAAAAGAAAGCTGCTCGGAAAAATTGGAAAAATAAGCAACGAGAATTTTTAAACAATAGTGATACTGATTCTAATAGAAGCAATAGTGTTGAAGAAAGTGATGGCATTGAATTAGGTAAATATATACTCTCATGTTTTAAACAACTTTCCCAAGATAATATTGTCTCGCGTAACTAATCTTATAAATTATTTCGAATCATTACATAATTCAGCGATTGGGAAAAGTATATTTATGATATTTTTTATTAGCGCTGATATCATTGCAGTTCGTAAATTAACAAGCATAACAATTTTTGTTGGTGGAATAAATAAAAATGTATACCTTTGCAGGGGGGAGTGGTGAACACAGTGACACAGAGGACGCCAAGAACGTCCTGAAGAAGTTAGCTTTAGACGTGGGTAATCGACAGAAGATGTTTCGGTCACATATACAGGATATACATCTAGATAACTTAACAAATAGTAACACGGACCGTGCTAGCCCCAAGTGCCCCATTGGAACTTTTTATACTGCTTTGAAACAGTCTGCTTTGCCAAGCCCAGCTTCTCCTTCAATTGATCCAGTAAAATCAGACGAATCTATGAACGAAACGCCACTAGATAACTATATAAAATGCAATTCAATAGAGAATCTTCCTCCACTAAAACCTCAAGGTCCTCTCAATACAAACTTTTTGCCCAGGTATATTAGCTATAGTATAAAAAATATTGTTTTTATTAAATAATTTTTTTCTTTAATTCAGTGATCAATTCACTTGTTCAGCCCAAGTCCAGCAGATACACCTCTGAAGAATGCGTTGGAAACGAAAGTTATGGATAGACTAGATAATTCTGAGAGCCCAGAGCACGAAGTTCCGATACAAACTGGATCCGCTTTGTCTGCATCTTTAGCAGTGAATTCAGATTCGACTAGTCCGGAGGAACAAACTCTCAGCTTGGGTTCGATCACATCGAAAGAAAGTCCCATTAGCTCTGTCCCTATTCTTACAAATGGTGAAACTTTGGAAAAGATTGTAAGACCGACGTCGGGTGTTAATTCAGTTGACTCCACAGTTGCACATAGCGAACAAGAAAAAGTTGACAGCAATCGGTGGTAATACTTCATTTTAATATATTAATTAGACTACTTAGTGTTGAATTAAATTTTCATTTAATTTGAATGGTATTAAACGTTGGAAAATTATTCTATATTAATAGATATAAAATACATGTACATTATTAAAGTGACCGGCATCAGCACGAATGGATGACAGTCAAATTTAAAATAAGCGTTGCAACGCGACATTTATTCGATATACATAATGCAAATTAATTTTTTTTATATTTTACTGAGATAAATTTTACAAATGTTTACACGTGTGAGTTGTGTGCAAAAAATCACAAGATTCGAACTTCTACATTTATTTAAACAGTAGGGACGCAAGGCAAAAGACGGGAGACCATTGGAATGAGAAATGGACGCAACGGCATCATCGGAATGGAATCAACGGTATCACTTCTGGGATTTTACAGTCATCACCTACTAGATACTCAACTAACGAAGGAGAGTGTTCCATACAATCCTGTTTGAACCAATTCACAACTTTAGAATTAATGATCGGTAGCAATAAAGTTAACTGTGAGTCTTGTACTGCCAGGAAAAGAAAGGTATATTCGACTTCAAGAATAATTGCAAACATATTTCCTTTCATATTAAACATGTTACTACGTTCAATTTAAACGCTACATTTTTCAGTTACAAAAACACTTTACACTGTGAAAACTAATTTTATAAATGATAGTAGTTTTTTTCATTATTGTATACAGTAGTAAAAAATACTCCATTGTAACATTCAATCCTTTTTTAACGAGGGATATTTAATCGTTTGTCATAGATATAATGTATTAAAATGCATGAATTCCAAGTTAACGTGTTACAAAAGGATAAAAATATCCGAGCAGTAATAAAGCAATATATGATTTCTTTGTTGCTGCAGGTGAAAGAGAATTGTGGAATGGTATGCCCATCAAGTACAAAGCAGTACTTGATCTCTCGAGTGCCTGCAGTCCTCATTCTTCACTTGAAACGATTTCAAGCGCAACGGCTTGATTTTCGAAAAAAAACAAAGCATGTTTCATTTCCGGTATTACTCGACCTAGCGCCTATTTGTAAGAATTATAAGAAATCTAAAATGTACGCATTGTATGGCGTTGTTGAGCACAGTGGAACCATTCATGGTGGACATTACGTTGCTTACGTGAAGGTAATTATCTAAATGATAAAAATTACTTTTGAGTTTTATATCAATCTCTTCTATTTAATTCTTTGGGTGCTGAGTATTTGAACGCTTAAAACTATATTTTCTGAACGCCTATGTGCAAACGCATATACGTGTGTATGCGTCCATAGCACCCAAAGGTGCTTATGTTTTGAGGAAAAATCTATACTCTGTACAGTCAGATCCACAAAACAGAAAACTTGCATGCTCGATGTTAGAATGTTTAAGGAATTGTAAGTGTGGTTTTTAGTCACGAGTACCGTTAACATCAGACGATCCTCGGTGGTCCTTTTTATCATCAAAGGACGTCAAAGACGAGGAGGAAAATTCGTTTTCGTTGAAATCCAATTCCGAAACAGAAGAAGCAACCGACACCCATTCGTCTACAGTAGAACCACCACCAGGAAAGTGGTATCATGTTTCAGATTCTAGGTACAGATTTTTATCATACATATAATTCAGGAATGAAAGGATTTAATACAGCGCTGTCCAGCGTAGGGGCCCCTCACGCGCCTGCTTCCCCTTCCAATCTTTATCTCGCACAGCGTGCCTTCCGTTCTCAAGGAGACCGCGTGGCGCTACGAAGGCTGCTATGACGGGCTAGCGTCTTCGCGGTTAGCGTCGCGCGGTATCCCTGACAACGCGAACGAGAGTGGGAGAACCCCAAGCTCCCGCGGGAGCGACCTTGGACAGCGCTGATTTAAATTGAGTATTATATGTATTGCAATAATATTCAATTAAGATTTACATGAGAATTTGTCGCTTGAGTCCAGAAATTAAGAATACATTAAGTTGACGAAATTGTGTTTAATTTTGTTTTAATTTGAAAACAAAATTAAACACATATTCGCATATCCAACTGAACTAAATAAGCTGTATTATTACTTTAATGTGAGGTTTTTCAATGACTTAAACATAGATTCATATTTAGATTATCTGATTTGTTGAATTCTACTTTCTAGAGTGACCGAAGTGGACGAAACAACTGTATTGAAAAGCCAAGCTTATCTTCTCTTTTATGAAAGAATTCTTTGAGCTCTGTTATCCACAATCGCTGGATTAAAGGCTGGAAAATTCTAATTTTACAACAGCGAAATGCATCTCAAAATGTGAAGGAACTTCGATTATTTCGATCAATTAAACTCAACACAAAGATTTATTTTTGGAGAAATCAGATTGTTAGCGTAATAGTAATTGTCAAATGTATAGTTTATTAGTTTACCAATTGAAGACTTTTATAGAAATAATTTTTTTTATTGTATTTAATTACAACATTGCACTATCGACAAATACTGTTATTTGCTATTCCTTGCTACTTCAGTTTCATATATTTTCATTGCTCTGGAATATTTATTTTATGTAATATTTAAAGCGTTAGCAAACAGCTGCGCACAATGTTTAATACTGGTTTCACATTCATATTTATGTCTGGTCATAATTCTAAAAGCTGCTAAACTATGAAGAAAGTTATGTAAAATTAAAATTTTTCCACAAAAATTCAAGAAAGTTTCTCAAATTGCATGGGTGAAACATTTTACATAGAATTTGATGAAACTTTACCTTTATATTATTATTTTAGTACCCTTTTAAATAAGAATCCTGTAATCACTTTCTGCAATTTTGAATTTCAGTAGACTGTTGATATTTCTCTTATATTTGATTAAATATCGTTGAGATAAATAAAAAACTGATGCTAAACAATTAATTCATAACGTTTTCTTTTGCAATAATACACGACTAATCGCGACGCTGTTTTATACTTCTGAGAATTTAATAGAAGTATATTGTAATATACTATTTAAAAGTACAATAAACCTAAATGTACATGCACAACAAGAGTAAGATCTGTCCTCGACCTTTGCTAACAAAATATCCATCTGAACTGATTGCTCTTTGGAAAAGTGAAAGAAATCAGGAGTGCGTCTGTTATTATTATAAAGTTTTGTACAATGTACATATAACTGTTTATTAAACATATTTCTAAATTCTCGAGGAATACTTTTCTTTACCATGTTCAAAGTGATATTATTAACGGTTCTCTCTCAGTTAACTCCTTGCCTGGCACTGGTCATTTGAGATTACAATGAATCGGGCATATCACAAGTCCCTTTCACAACACTGCGTGCGCGGCGAGCGTGCGCGATGGTCGCAAGCGTTTACCGTGAGCACGAAAACCGCTTCGCAAAATCTTGACACAGGCCCGGCTCACGGTAAGCGCTTGCGACCATCGCGCACGTCCGTTGCGCATGCAAAGGACAGAGTGTCAGGCGTCCGAAAGACGGAGCGAGACAAAGTACAACGCGTCGTCTGTCTCCTACCGTTCCTCTGACTCGCTCTAGTTCCATCTCGCTCTCGCCTTCGGCAAGAAAGGAGGGAGAAACTATCGCTCGAAATAGTAAGTACACCCCCCTCTACATGAGTGCATTGCACTCGCAACCTATGCGGGTCGTTTCCGCAACGTCGATCACAGAATACGGACTTACATATTTTCACTCGCCACCTACGCGAAGCGTTTCTGAAATGTGTAAGCACTAACCCTGACTCGCCGATCCGTACTATACAGCGTCATAAACACGAATGCCTCTCGTCCTTTCGGTGCAGCCTCTCGAACTCTCGTCGATGATTCTGACGTCATCGGCCTTCCTCGAGCGTCCAAGTTACATTGTATGTCTTATGCATCCTACTGGGCCTCGCCTTCTAAGAATGCGAGCGATGCCCAGTCTTGTATTCAATATTCCCGCATTGGGCGTTATAACTCCCTTACAGTCGACATACAGAATACAGTCTTATATTCCACAGGCAACCTCCGAGGGAATATATGCGAACATGGAAAATATGCGATATATATAATTAATATACAATTACTTAATTATCACAATAAGGTTTGTATACAGCAACAAAAGATATTTGTAAACAAGTATTAGATGTCCCAATTATTGCCATTTAATTTATTTTACTTAATTTTCGGCAATATTACAGGAATTATTCGTGCAACGTTTCGGGAATATTACAGGAATTTTTCGTGGAACGTTTCAGCAATATTACGTTGAACGTTAAAAAAAATGCAAGGTAAATCAATTAAATTACAATAAACATTCACAATTAAATATTCGTATATTTTATTCAAGTACATTAAGCATCCTATAAATTCTCTTACTGGTTTATCAGTCTTAACATCTCCCTGTTCACGTGTCGCGTTAGCCTCAATTTGAGTTCTATTGGAATAATTGAACAGGATTTACAATTTTCAGCATTAAATCGTTTCAAGCTTCCTAGCGCATATCACGTTTTCATTGATTTTTAATATACCCTTCTTCTGTCATAATCTATTTCCACTCTCAAGAAATGTTTTAGCTTCCCTTTGTCTTTCATTTCAGATTTACAAGATAGTTTCGTTTTGTATACATTAATCATTTCTAACTTAGGAGCAGCCATGACAATAATTTCCAAATACACAATTTCCCTTTTATTAGAAACATTAGCGACCCACCCTTATCAACTAAGCTCCTATTGAATCACTCGGCTTTGCCATTCTGCTGGGGTGTGTATGGAACAGTGTAGTCAATACTCGTTTCATTTACTTTGCAACATTTCCTAAATTTATCTGAAATATTGTACCTGTTGAGACTGTAAACTCATATTGACATAACACATGGGTTCAAATACTCCCGCCATATCTTATAGGCTCAACCTCGCGACCGGAATCGATTTCACCTTTAATTCAGTTGAATCGTAACTTTTAATCCAGTTGAATCGAGCGTCCTAGGCCCATAACCTGTTATTATTTGTATTTCTACAGGTGAACCAAATCTTATATGCATGGACATTCTTCTATGTATAATAAACTCGCAACATCTATCAAGTATTAAGAAAGGTGTCCCAAAATTACGGGAGACATTGAAAAGAACTTTACATCTTTACCCCACAGATACATATCTGCACAATATTGCAGGAACGCTGCCACTGCTATATTGCACTGTCAATATGTACGAGTATTGCACAGCGAGAAGTGTGTAATATTCCAAGAGTATCGGCATTGGCGTAACTAGGATTTTCGTCTCTCGCTTTCTCTTTTTTTTATAGGTAGAGGAAATCTTTATATACATACACATTTTATACCAATCAGTACGTACATATTTATTTAACATTAAAACAAAGAGTAATCTGAGTACAAAATTATTGATCATTTAACGGACGAATGTTTTTTACTTATATCGATAGTTTCTCGGGAGGGGCCATGCCACGTTTTTTGGGGGGGGGGGGGGGCAATCCGCATTTTGAGGGCGCCAGGCCCACCCGGCCCCGTAGCTAGTTCCGCCAATGAGTATTTTAGCGCAATATTCCACGGCAATGTGTGCAAAATATTCCAGGACCATTGCAGAAACGTTGTCATTGCAGTATTGCATTACAATGTTTGCACAATACTGCAGGAAAAGTGCAATGCAACATTGCAATATGCAGCTCACAGTTCCGCAACATTCCTGCAACAGAGTGTGCTGTAGGAGTATAATCACCCCCGCCCTAGAGTATTGACTATCAGTAGACTAACACTCTATATGTATAAGCTTGTTCCCCTCTACTGCTTTCTACTACGTCACTGACAATGAACTGCCTGCTCGGCAACGTTTCCCTACATCTGGCAACCCTGTCCCTTTGCCTCTTGATTTTTTCTGTTTTTCTTACCGTATCATTACAGCATAAAACAACTTTCAACTTGTTCCAATAATGATATTGATATTATATGTACATATATTATTGCAGTAATATATAATAATTGATAACAAACTACATTTTCAATCCTAATGCCCGAAACGTTGCAGGAATACATTACGGCAATATTACACGGGGCGGACATAGAGATACATACGTATTGCTGCAACAATAGCAGTCTCTGCAATATTTTGTGCAATATCGAGATATTGCTACAATGTTATATGGGAGTTAATACCCACATAGCACAAAGACGTCTTCAGGCCAAAAGAGGTCTTTTAAGTCTTTCAGACTAAAAATAGACGTAAAATGGACGTCGTGTGCTATGTGGGTATATTTCGTACGACTTCGATTTTAACTTGCTTTTGTAGAATGATATGTAGCGTAGCACAGATTTCCAATGTTATTTATAAAATACTACATTTAGACATTCGATAATTTCAAAGATATAAAATATACCGTTTGCAGTCGAGTGCAATTACCGCGTATTCCCACACATCACTTTCTGTTGCAGAAATATTGCTGCAATGTCTGCAGGTTCCATTGCAATATTTCTGCAATACATATTGTGGAAACATTGCCGTGTATGGCCGCGTGTGTCGCCGCTGGCGCCGCGTCCCTATCCACACACCAAACGTATGCATACCGTTGTCCTGTAGCTCAGTGTTTCCCAACCTTTTCTAAGCCACGACCCTGTTTTCATATTTAAATGACTTGCACCCCCCCCCCCCCCATATAAGGTAAGGTAAATTTAAGAAGGTAAAAAAAATCACATTGAAAATAGGTATTTCAGAAGATAATTCTAACTTAATAATATTTAATTATCTTAGTACATATATTAAATATACTTAAAGATATTGAATATATTCAATTATCTTATTTAGTGTAATGGTTGTGCTGACATCTGGGTAAGCAGCTTATTCTTTTTTTCATTTTTGAAAAATCAGTGTTAGATCATTAATAGAATATGGCAATGTATCCATATTAAAATTAATAAATGCTATGAATCGTCCATTAAAAATAATTGCGGCGACCTCCCAGAAAATGCTTCGTAAGCTTCAAGTTGGAAACAGGCTTGCCGAGGAACAATTTCCTGGGCAAACTTATTAGGGAGGGGGAAAACCTACAGGAGCGGTGGTAATGATGCATGAAACGCCACGATGGGGAGTCGAACCGACGCCATAGCCAACTAACGTCGCCGAGAAATATGTTGTCGACGCTGGTTGGCCGTGGCGTCTCGCATCGTAGCGTCTCACGCACACATTACCACCACTCCTGTAGGTTTTCCCCCTCCACAAATAAGTTTGCCCAGGAAAATGTTGCTCAGCAAGCCAGGTTGGGAATCGCTGCTATAGTTCCCCCTCTACCACTCCCTACTACGTGCGTGACTGTAGCTCTACTACTTCTGGAAACGCTGCATGCGATTCATCGTCAGAGCGACGTAAACGCTCGAGGACGAAACGTTACGTGTACTTGTAACTATTTTCTTATAGTTCCTGTTATTGTCTTCAAAATATATTTTATTTTCGTTATCATCGGTAAGTACAAGTAACATCACGGTAAAGACAAAGCTATCATACTGCAGTATTCAGTATTAGTCTGGCTTCTGCAGCGTACACTTTTTAATGAATTCCCATAATTATTTTTCAGTAAAAACAGTAGCACATGTCAGAAGAAATGTTAAAGAAAAAATGGTGTGCAGGTAAACTCATCATGTTGGATGAATCTGGAGAAGAGTAAAAGTGTTTGGCCGGATCATGTAAAAGCATCTTATACACTCAGTAAATTAATTAATAAAGGAGTTCCTTCGCTGGAAAGTAATGAATGGAATACTTGTGAAATTAAAAAGTGGTTTGGTTCAACAGGTATATTTCTTTCATTAAAGTACAGTAAACCGTCCTATAACACGGTATGAATTAATCATGTTATAGGAGGGTTGACTGTACTATTTCTATAAATTCAACCTCAATATGCATAAGTTAATATGTTACATACTAATGAATTATCTGTGTCAGATACTAACGAGCGAACCATTGAGAAAAGGGACATTGCCATGAACACTTCTCGCATGCTTGACTGCGGTGCAACAGATCAAGAATCATACAGAAACGAGTTCAAACAACAAAGGATAAAAACTGAACGCATTCACGCATTTAGCGAGGAAGAGGACCTTGTACATCAACCGCCACAGAAAAAATCAAAAAAGCTGAAAACTGTATTCCCAAGGCCACCTGCACCTGGAATGTTGGAATTACATTCGGAAGAAGGTATTTTTATATTATTCATCCATTATTTATTATGAGAATAAAACTGAGGTAGTATAATAATATGAACGTTAATTATACGATGAATTCTAGGTTTCGATGCTGCGCCTGGATTTTCATCATCGCCGATAGCTGACAGACACATCGAGTTGGATAATTTTAATGAAACAAGTGAATTCGCGATGCACTTTACACCTGAGTCCCACATTTCGCATAACATTGCACGACCGGAACCAGCACTATCGACAGAAATGAGACCAGTAGCATCAGGAAGTATATTTCCTAAAAGTGAATTTCCAGACGTACAGGATGATATCTCCCCAACGGGTAAGATATTAATTGTAATCCTAAATCTGATTTTTCATAAAAAATCACGTATGTTAATTAATCTCTTTATTCAGAGTATCAAACGTTCGTGATGAGGAAACTGTCAGAAATTTCTATATACGTGAGAGACATCAGTGAAAGATTACAGCGGATCGAAGATAAAATTTATCAGTACAATAGAGGGAATAACATTGATACACATTACGTTTATGATGACACAGAATTAGGACTTCCTGTGCAGGATGAAGTCAACTTACTAAATTTGGAAGCAAAACTACACGATCCTTCTGTTTTCAATAACATGGTAAGTTTCCTTGTGACGTAAGAATAATAAATGTTCTAATACTATAATGCAGTAAGAAATTTAACTTTACTAGCTAGTTCTGTACATACCTGTAATTTATAAAATGCATTGCAGCGTACTTATACTATTGTACGGCGATGGGATTTTCTTCCGCATATTTCTTTACTTTCTGCGCTACAAGCTTTTACTTTTCATATAGTTTCGGTGCAAACATGTATACTGTATAACTTTCACTGTATTTTGGAGAGCATGAAACATTTTGTATTCATTTTAATGAGTAAGGTTCAGTTATTTAAAGTAACAGCGATTGTTATTTTTCATTGCTTTAATACATTGCGCGATTGACGTTGCATGAATATTCTTTTTAATGAAGCCGTTTTTCGTGACTGGAACAATTTATTAATGACTTCTTATAGGTTCATATACTGAAGAGGAGCGGTGGAAGCAACGTTGCTATTACCACAGCCACAATTCTAAATAAACTAATAGGAAGTTCTCTGGCTGAAAACTACAGCTGGCATGGGAGAAAACAAAAAAAACCATTCGCTAATTTCTCTCACATTGTGAAGTTAATACTGAGTAGGTCATTTTATTGTTTTGTCTGATTTTAGCACTTAAAATTGTAAAATAAATTGTATGTATTATTCCAGGATCGGTACACGCTGCGTGCAGCGAAAAGCAATATAGATGTACAGATGCAGACATAACATCTGCGGGTGCAAAGTGGTTAGCCCAATCGAAAACACGGAGCAAACGTATAGAGATACGAAGCAATAAGAACAACGGAATAAGTATGGAGGGCCATGTACATATGAGAACTACTGACTATAGAAATATATGAATATTTAATTGTTAATGTTTATTGTAATTTAATTAATTTCCATTACATTCCTGTAACGTTTCCATAATGCTTGAAGAATATTGCCGAAATGTTGCACGATCATTGCTGCAGTCTTGCAACACCGTTTCCGTATTATCTCAGCAACATTTCCGAGTTGTTGTAGAATCATTGATGCAATCTTGCAAGACCGTTTCAGTAATACGTATATCAGCAATACTGCCAAAATGTTGCAAGATCCTTGTGCAATATTACAAATCTGCGTCGCAATATTACTTAGATATTACTGCGATATTACGTGCTGTATGCGTAGGTACCTATAAGCGGGATTACGTGACTGGTGAATTGAAAGTCCAGAGATCGACCCCCGTTCACCAAGCATACAGGGTGTCCCAAAATTCAAGGACTTACAATAATTAGCCAACTGTGAAAATGAGTTACCGCGGTCAGCTCTACTATGTGCGTGGGTCTCTATCTACGCGTGCCTGCGAGCGGTCACTGATCCTTGCTCAGCTGACTCGGCTTCAAACTGCCCGGCCCGGAAGTTGGACCGCTAATATTCAACTGTTAATATCTCGAGAACGAAGCCTGGGATCCCAAAACGATAAAGGACTTTTCGATGTCTACTTGCATGAGGGTATTGCGTGTTCCGGATTGTCCCTTAATTATGGGACACCCCGCATAGACAGAACATTAGCTGCCACTTTAGGCGTGGGGGACTGTAGGATTGGAGGGGAAAAGACAGTGATTCAATAGTGACACGGTGCGGCACCGCGGTCGAACGTGAAATGCATTGGCGTAGCTAGGATCTACACTAGAGGATTTCATTCAGGTGGGAGCAATAAATAGTGAAACAATTTTTTTATTACAATTTATGTACGTAGGCAGGAACCAATATAACCGGGATCGTGTAATGCGGAATCACTTCACAATTTAATTTATTTTTATTTTGTAATATACTAATTTAATTTTGGGCGAACGATTAATTTATTTTTTTTCCTGTGTCAGGGGGGAGGGGGCAATCGCCCATCCCTGCCGCCCCTTCACTACGCTCATGGTGAAATACACTGCAGCAGGGATGCACAATAAAGCTATTTTTTTTATTCGTCGGGGGTTTCAATTTCTGGCGCGCGTTCGAGTCACAGCGGACCGGGGACTCCCGGCGAGGAGTTGAGACTTGCGGATTGCTTCGATTATTCCAGCCGAATCAGGCTCGACTTACTTTCGTCGAATAGATATTCGATTAGCCCAGGACAGGAATTTATAAACAATTTTCCATTCCTTTGAATGTATTATTTGGAACATGAAAAATAAGAAGTTAATCGAAACGATGCTAGATATTTTTAATAGAAATATCCAGAAATGAAGAAATTTGTCGTTCCCTTAAAAAAAAAATGGGAGATACCAAAGAATGCACTGATCCTTAAAATTTGAGAGAATTTATCGTTATATCTGATAGCATTTTCATGCCAATGATCAATTAAATAAAATAATCTTTCATCTATCTTAATCGCTCGTTTATAGGGAAATATTTATTTAGTGGCCATTTATTATACTTTTCTACCTGCACGTCTTATTTATCCATTGAATTTTGCAGAAATTCCTTTCGAAAAGGAATTTAAATAGAAATTACTCGGGTATACGAAGCAATAATCTAGGTGCATTTAGAATTTGAATTCAAAATTACATTTTATTATTATCTTAATATGGACTAGTATAATATTACCATGTACACATTCAGTATCTCACTTATAATTTGTAACTTATAATACACTCACAAACATTGATAAAGACAGTCACGATATCTTGTAGCATGTTTTTCATGACTGAATGAAGCTACGGCGCAAGCTCTATTTATTATGTATAAGGTATATTTTATCACTTATCGACGTTACAAATGGTTGCGTTTAGATTATCTTACCAACGATTCGCTTAAGGTAATGTTGCGTCTATCGTTCGCACTGACTTTGCACGATCAGTGATCGTCATGGAATTAATATGATGTACCCTTTCTGAATGCTGGCATCCCGTTGCTACACGAAACCCCTTAACGTAATTATTATCGAATGAAATCAAAGATTTCATTCGTATCAACCTAAAACTGGTACCTCAGATTTTATCATTCGATTAAAATCAACTTTGTCCACTTCTCGTTCGTTATGAATTATAATCAATGAACAGAAAGTATCATTTAAATTTACACACCTTCAATTACATTTAAATTACGAGTTAAGTCAGAAAAAAGAAAAAGAACTGTCAACGTTTTTTTTTTGTTTCAAGTCGTTTATGTCTTATGATTTCCATCATTTAATTATTAATTGTAGCTCGATTTATATTAGCCAATACGATTTAAGTATATTCTCCTAAATAAAAACTCGTTGCCTTTTTATGTATTTCATCTATGAACCTTTCATCCGTAAATTCAAGTTTCGGCCTTTATATAAAAAGCTATAAATTATGATCTCGTAACCTATATTGGATTCTTATTAAAATTAATTTGCATTCGTTTTTAATCACACAAATAATTCCGACCGCTGCCATATCTTGTTTCATTGCGTACAGCAAGTCTTATAACAAATATGAACATCTTTCCTTTATTTGGGCACACGAACATTTACCATATCCTACGGTATGAGCACCTTAATCATAGTACGTTTCATTTAAGATAACTTTTTCGTTACGATTATTGAAATTGATGGAGTTCTTTGTCTGTGATAAATGAAGAGAATGCGTCGCGTTATGAAACGATGTGTTCCTTGTCCGTTTTTAACATGAAGTTTCCTAATTTAATATATCAAAGCCCCTTATACAATTTTCGGAAGCGAATATAGGGGGCGTTTTCTGACAAATACCACATAAAATTGTTTCTAAATAATAAGTGATGCGAGGAAACATACAAGCTTATATAAATTAGTTTCTCTACACAATCTGATACTACCTATCAACAAAAACGTTTGTTTTGAATTTTTTAAGATCAATTTATGCTTTCTATAGGAAATAGTACATATGTTTATAAAAGGAAACAAGTTTAACAAACTCATTTGAAGTATTTCATTTAAACTGATATTGAAATAATTCAACGTTCGAAATATTTACTTTTGATTTTTAATAAATCGTTGTTTCTTTTGATACACTTGTATTGACACTAATTATTTTCTAATTACCTCTTCTCTTTTTAAGAATCTATTAAATTCACAATTCCTACAGATTAATGACATTTAAAGAATCACAAAGCGACTTTGGAATATAAATGTATAAAACTTTCGCTTACATAAATATTTCGAATAACAAAATAGTAAATAAAAAAAAAAATTATTCGCTTTTCTTCTAATAAAGATTTCTTTAAATAATTATTGGAAATTATTCGAATAATTTGGAATGCTATTTTCATATTGACAGAGAAAGAAGAAAATGTTTTTATTATAGCATCGTAAAGAGAAACCAAATTTCCAGCTTGCACTTTATAGAAGTCATTGAAGGTCTTGCATAAAATTTCGAGCGAATAAAAAGAAATAGAGAAACGTATACAGTAAATCCTTCTTATGAGCCCGTTTCTACCATGCGTTTAAAGGTCGCCGACTATCCTCACCATTTCTTGGAATCCTTCGGACGAAAGTGGGGCAACCCGGGACGAGCGAGAGGCTCTTTCGTTACCTCTCGCTCGCTCTTGTGTTTTCTCACTCGCGCCATCGGCCGCGCAGAATAGTGTCCACAACGCGTTATGAGCCCGTCGCCAGCCCCGTTCGTCGGGCCCATAACGAGGATTTACAGTACAAAAATAAGGACAAAATTCTCTCGAATAGAGAAAGTATACGTTTATCCATCGAATAAATCGTATTGGACAACATAACAGAGTAAGATTATCCAAGTTCTTCATACGCTTCAGATAAAGGATAAAGACGAATAATGTCTATGATGTCTTACTCCAGGGTAATGATGCGCGATATATATATATTATTTATTGATATTTTTTACCAATATTTCAAACACTGATAATCATAATTATAGGTGTCGATATTTTCGGTGAAAATATCGATAATTTTTACTGCACCTTCTTTCGTTCAAGTTAATTCAAGCTGATAATTTTCGAATTACTACGTGTAAGCAAAATTCCGTGTTTCTTTTTCATTTTTTTTTTAAATATAAATTCTAGTTTCCTTTATAAATACGATTTGGAAAGTAAATTACTTGTTTCCATTTTAATACTTCTAATCTTAATTTAAATAAAACAATTTCTTAATGCCGTATAACAAATTTTATCTTAGAAAATTCTTTTCAATCCAAAACGATATTCTCTTGAATATATGAATATTATTTTCAATTGGTAAATTGATAAGGTATCTTTCGTACTCAAATCATCAGTATCAACACTTTTCGAATAAGCATTATCGATAGTTGGGACCAATATCGCGCATCACTACTCCAGGGTTGACTAACACTCGCGAGCCACCAGGGGCGCCACCTCCGCCCTGTGATGCCAGATCGGGGACGGGTTCCCTCGAGAATTTCCCCCACCTCGCGCACACTTCGCCGGAGCTACGTGTCCGTGAGTTGAACTCCGAAGCACCGAGCTCACGGACACGCTGCTCCGACGTAGTATGCGCGAGGTGGGGGGAAATTCTCGAGGGAACCCGTCCCCGATCTGGCATCACAGCCTCTGCCTTGTTGCCACGCTGAACGCCTTTCCCCCACCCCTCCATACCACCCAACTCTGACGATCGCAGTCGATTCCTCCATCTTTCCTTCTCTTTCTGACTGCGATCATAAGAGTCTGGGAGATATGGAGAGGGCCTTTCAGCGTGGCAGCAAGGCGGGGGTGCCCCCGGTGGCTCGCGAGCCACCAGTTAGTCAACCCTGTCTTACTCAATTAAATGGATTCATATACGTTTTTGCCTAAATAATGCCCAACACCATTTTGAAACGATCATGAAATACTGCAAAAAAGAAAGATTTGTCGTCGATTCTACAAAATTCTATGTAAAAGAAAATCCTTGCAGGAAGCCTTCTTACGTTTCCTCGAATATTTTTGTTATCATTTACAAGCACTTCGCGCGGCATTTAAGTAGAAACACCCTGTCTATTTGTAAGTAGGCGTGGCGATGATATATGTATACCTATCTATTTATTTTATTGTACAAGCGACCATAAGAAACTCTGTACGTTTCAGTTATCTAACTTGTAATACTTCGGTAGCGTTGTGTTAAGCGATTTTCTTGAAGAAACTTTATCAGACGCTATTGCAATCAACGGCACGATGTAGTACGTTTTTAATATACCACACATATATTTACGCGCACTCAACGCGCGTTTACGTTAACAGTACGCGGCACTGCTTGGCAGCGCAGTTCCGTGAAAGTCGCTTTTAGAATTTCTTACGGGTTCCCCTTTGAATTTTCAACACAAGACGGCAAAGGCGGCTGGCGTATCCGAACGATAGAAACGCAATCGACTTGATCGCACGAGGACTATCAATAATCACGCAAGGTCAGATTGACAATAACCTTATTTGCAAATTGTTATATTAAAATGTGGCTAGACACGTTCAGTCAGGGTGGCTCGCGGTGGCTGAGTATTTTTTACTTTATCATTTTATCTTTGTGTGTGTATATATATATATATATATATATACATATATATATATATATCCATATATATATATATAGGTATTTATATTTGTATTTATATTTATATTCATATTTATATTTGCATTTGCATTTATATTTATATTTATATCTGTATCTGTATTTGCGTACATACGTATTTACACGCGCGCATGGATATACATACGTACGCATCATATATTCCATCTTACACTTACAAATTAGCGTAATGACTAGATAAGTTTCGGCCACCCAATATAAACATATTGTTTGATCCCATATATTCTATTCGTACCATTCCATCGATCGCCAAATATATGGATAAAAATTTCCATGCCAAAATTCATTTCCTTGCGTATGATACTCATCATATCCTAAACACCGTGCTATTTCATTCCCTACCCCCTTTCGAACGCGACGCTTATGAAAATTCCATTGACATCACCTCGTCTTCGCTGAACATTCTGGTGTACTTGCGAAATGCCTCGATTTATATATGTATACAGATTTTGCAACACAGACTCCTCGGTTTACATAACAATGCGTAGTTAACGAAGGAAATTCAATACTCGCGTATAATATTCAACATTTATTGAAAGTTCCACGTTTCTGAGCGAAAGCATGTACGTATAAGGATTCGGCTCGCGCAGGCTCTGCGACACTTTCTTTACTGCGCGTTTAAATCGTGGAAGATTTGAAGAAACGTTGAAGATCATTGAGGAATTCGCTTATAATTCATTAGCTACTGATGATTTTGGCAGTTATCCGCTAAGAGCATAAACATTAGAAACGATTCGTCGAGAACAGTATGATTGGTGTTCTGAAAGAAAGCGTCCAAAAGGGTTTAAGTTAATTTTCTGATGAGATGGGATACGTATCTTTCTTTTAACATGATATACGAATTGTGTATAGTTGTTATGATCTACACTTATTCTGATATGCGATATGTAACACGCTGCCTACGCTTTCTTGATTAACAATGAACTTTCTGGACTTGTTTAAGGCGTTTTCATTTATAATTTAAGCGAGAGCATCTGAAGAGATTAATGGTAAATTAAGTCTGTAGTGTATGCTTTAATGTAAGGTTTCCAAATTTGTATCAATATACAACTGTCTATGTTCATAGACAATGCACGCAACAAACATGTGAAGAAACTTTCTTGTCACGTAAACGTACTTGTATGATATCTAGTGGTATGTGGCTATAACACTGTGACAGCACTTATAAATGCTAAATATACGTATATGGGAATATATTCAGGAGAAGTATGAATATGTATGTACGTATGTGCATAGAAAACATTTTTTTTTAAATAAAATAATCCTGGTAAGCAATGTGCTTCTTTCTTAAAAACTTAATTGATTTTCAAAATTCAAAGCAATAATATGATTCTGTGCGATTAAATTTACAGGGGATACTGTACAAGATGTAAAGAAAAACAGATTTATCGAAAATTTCATAGCATGAGTCTATGTGTCCGGATTAGTAGAAAGTTATTTAAAGAAACACCTGCTATGCAATTCATTGACAAATGTATGGGGTTGAAATTTAAGATCAAATGTGTTTGTGATCAAAATATTAACAATTGTTTTTTGAGAAAAAAACAACTCATTTATGCCATACAATTCCTAATGATGAGTAGAATATATTACATGTGAATAGGATAGGAGTCTATTGCACTATATAATTTCCACTAATCTACATGTAGAACTTCATCTGTGGAAATTTGATAAATAATCTTTTATTACATCATGCATATCTCGTTCAAAACATTATATGATCATAATACAAAACCTCACCATAAAGGGCACTTTCCAGTCAAAACATAAAAAAAAATTTCTTGCATATTTTCCTCCCACAACATCTGAAGAATGACCAGGTAAAATTTTGGAACCAAATTCCTAACGGTACAGATTTTACAGGCTGTTCAGGGGGACCAACAGTGTGACGGTCTTAAAAATAGGTGTTTTTTGAAGATAGATTGTGGCGCAAGTATAATAGATAGAAATGAGTTTTTTATTTTAATTAATAATACATTTATTGGTCTAAAAAAGGAATCGATTTTTATTTTAATCGAATAAACACGTAGGAAATAGGGCGCTCGTGAACTAAGTAGACGTACGTCGGCGCTCGGCGTCAAACGTTTAGACGTTTTAACTATCTCCACGATAAAAAATGCAATTCTTGAGCGAATCTAAAAATTCAAACGGGATTCTACTCGTAATCACACTGGCTTCCGCGCTACCCACTATTGCGTATTTTCATAGACTCAATTTTTTTTACGAAACATTTTTGTGCGAGTAAACCCATGTTCCGGGACACTATCGTTTAAACATATGGCAATCATCGCCCAGTTGTTTCTTAACACTGCCCGAGGGTAGCGCGACAATCACACATGTGTAACTAAGGAATATCTTTGTGTTTTTGATTTTGGATGATCCTGTCTAAAGTTATCGTGGCGGTAGTTCAGCCCTATTTTGTTTTACAGCGATGCAGCACGCAATGCATATCAGAGGCAGGGGTGGGCGAAAATGGAATAAAAAAATTGTTTTATACTCTTCATTTGTAGCAGAATAAAGTGCAAAAAGTTTTAGATCCATGCATTGTGTACTTTTTTCTAGAAAAAATCATAAATGTCACCTGTTTTCGCGCCACTTGATCGGGAAGTGCCCTTAAATAAATGAATCTGTACTTATATTTTTTGTAAATATACTAATGATGCTGGAACCATTAAAAATATATTTGTATAGTTTCTCAAGCAATGTTTAAAAAAAAAGATTTTCCACCTATTTCAATCTTCAAATTTCAATGGCAAATACAGTATCTATTTGTAGAAAGAATTTGTACGTTTCACTTTTTTTTTTAGATACTACATATTTCGAGGGACATTCAGTATACTGATACAAATAACTTTGCAATCTTTCTGTTATCATGCTTTATATATTATCGTATTATGCATATCAACAAACTCATATATATTTTGTCTTTGTCAGTATTATATTGAAATTTAATATAAATAAAAGCGTCACATATTTCATTATGAAGGGACTGCAAATATAGTAAATGCATTTTAAAGTGTTGCAGTGAAGGTGGCTTTACAACTTGCATTACATTATATCTGAATGAAAATAATTATTTGTGTGAATTAGTAAATGAATTGAGTTCTTTAAATTAAATTAAATTTCCATGAAACTGTAATACAAAATCCAAATATAAGAAATAGAATAGTTGTATTATAATATATATTTCTGGGAGGGGGGGGGGGGTCAATTTTGAAAATCAGTCAAGTTGACAGGCGACGATTGGTTACTAAGTTACTTGTTTGAACCCATTTTGAGCGAATTAAAAACCTGTATTTTCCGATAAAGGCTCTTTCACAGATTTCTCTTCCATATTTCAAGCGATTTTCATAAATTTGGGAATATTGACCCTCGGGCGTTGCGGGCGATTTGGGCGTAAATGGAATTCACCCTTTGTAGCGCCAATTTAATTAAAAACTTAAAAATATTCTCCTTTTTAGAACATAAAGAATATTTTTTAAAAATAAGCGATTTTTTCTTAAGCCAGAGGGGTGCAGTTGCCCCTCCCCCCCACCCCTTGCTTCTGGCTGTGGACGCCCATGTTCAAGCGGATCATCATTCTCTTAATTCCACCCAATAAATATAAAATCAAATTTCCACATATAATTATTGATCCCATTAAGTTGATGAATATATCTATGGTGTACTATTAAAAGCAGGTAGAGAGATAGTTGGATACTCTTTTAACAAAGCTTAACGCAATGTGTAACTTCAAACAAATATTGAATGAATATTTGTACTCACCCTCACGGGTACAACACTATGTATTTCATAATGATGGTAGTGTTAATGATTATAATAATAATAAAAATAGCATTGAACATTATTTTGAGTAGGAAATAGTTAGCAATACATATATCTGAATTCACACATTATTCATCATAATGATTATGTGGAACATCCTTCATGAATCATGCACCACTCAATGTGTAAACAATACGAGCTTTTATCAAACCAAATAAAAATTAATGTATCTTACTGGCTTTGTAATGAATGTATCTTCAAACATACCATTTTGTTTGGGGCTATTTGACCTGAAATGATCTACATTTCTTCAGTACAGAACTATGAAGATAATATTCATAACTAAATCATAATCATTTTAGTTCAAATGCACCAGAGCAGAGTACCAGGTTTAACAGTTGCAATTAATGCTAAAGTAACACTCGGTGGGAAACGTACCAAGTGGAGCTTTCTTTAAAATCCTTTGAAATTTCTGTGAACAGCGTTTTATGTTGGGAAATATGTTATTGTATATTTCATACTGTATAGAAAGTAACTTGGATAAAAATATTGCAGGCTGCAGAAGGCATCCATAAAAATTTGGTTCCTGAAACTTTGAAATTCGATGTTTCAATTCAGTCAAAAACAAAAACAATTTCTGATAAAAATTCTCCTCTTAAATTCAATATTTTACTCGCAATCGAAGTCTTATATAAATCGAAGTCTTAAACAAATTATTTAAAATGTCTTAAGTTATTATAACTACTTAGTACAACACATACGTAAAAAACCACGGTTTCAGAATATTTTTTTTTTAACTTTGTAATTTTTATGTTAAAGTACAGTGTTTTCAGAATCAAACAAAATTTATGAAATATCTTAAAATCTTTATTAAAGTACTTTAAAAAATTGTAACAAAAACTCAAAAAGTCTTCATACTTTCGCAACTAGCGGCTCTGTGGTAAATTTTACCCAGTAGCGCCTCCCGCCGAGTAAAACAAAATATTCAGCTTTACAATATGTTTATATGAGCGTTTTTATTTATATTGATAAAAGTTTTCATTTATTGAAAAACATAATTTCTTTGGTTGTAGCAGTATTCTTTAAATATAATTTTCAAATATATTTTAGTCCATGGAGCAGAACATTTGAAGAATATTTGAGGTGGAAAATTTGTTATTCTTTGAAATAATATTTCAAACTGTGTATTTTTAAATTGTTCACTGCGAATTGAAGACAACAGAAATTTCCACTTGGTTACGTTACACACGTATACGCAAGGATATTTATATTTCGTCAGACAGAACATAAAAAAAGTTCAATTCCAAGGCATCGTAAGTGGCGCTAATAAATAAATTCAGATGAAATAAGATTGATATAATATATGTTTTTGTACACATCAATTGATGTTATAATTAACTGAGTTAATTAGGGTTTGTAAACCTTTTTTCTTTGATTAATATTATATAATGCTTTAAGCGGACAAACTTCTAATCTTTTTATGTAAACACTTTTCCTTGCATTCATTATAGTCTCTCATTTCTTTATTTCGATCTCCCTCTGAACTCTTCCTTTTTTATGCTCAAAAATGTTTATATAATGATTCATACTAACACAATAATGCAAATAGCGGATGAGAAGTTACAAGTATTTTTGGATGTAAGTACTCCACGGCTCGCTATATCGTGAAAAACTTTTTTCTTTTTAGATACAGTGTCCTTTTGCTACTGTACATATTTTCTGTTTGTATGACAGTTACTAAACGTTTATTTTAAACAGAGGAGCAGATTAAATGTGCGATAAATTTAAAATATGCCATCTGAATGAGATTTTGAATTCTTATCATAGCCCAACCAAAGGTACAATTTCTCAAATTTTAGCTTGTTAACGGATCATTGAGTGTGACACAAATTAAACGAAAGCATTAAATATAAAAATCTGTATACAGTATCATATATGAAGGACAGTGTTTTAACATTGCCATGAGTTGTACACAACTTTCTTTAAGCACATGCTCACTTAATCCGTATAAGAACAAAAGTAGGACTGACTGGCATATAGATAAATAGAGCATAGTAATAAAATAAAGAAAAAGAAGACAGAAGAATGAGAGGATATGACAATACAGGGAATAGAGAAAAATAGCCCTGGAAGAGATGCAAGTTTTATTAGATGAATTTTTTTACTACCGCTAAACACGTAACCATGCATATAACAGCTCGAAGAAATGCTGTTCAATTATGTAGGAACATTGGTGGCAAAGCTATTTCGTTTTGGACACGTTAACGATGAATAGTATTTTGTGAGCAAAGTCGAAAAGTATTCACCCTACAGTATGGTACGTTGCGGTATAAAAGAAACTTGTCTACAACCCGTGACACTCTTTTAAAATACCAGACTTGTGTAGTATAGTAATATGGTTCACCATATTATTGAAGTTTAGAAATTTCATTTAATTATTCACAATTTCATTTCTGTGATGAGATGAAAACATTGTTTTATTCCTTCTTATACGTATATTAATACATATTTATTTATAAATACGCATTATTTATTTATAAATACACATAAATACGCATAAGATGCTACGGTAATTATAACAGTGACAATAGTCGTTTTATGCAATAAGATCATCATTTTTAGAATGTACATACAAGCAAATAGTTCGTTTAAGTCAACCTTGAATTACCTACATATATGCATGAATTATTTAGCACGAATACTTCACATGTACATTTCTTAATAAATAAATTAAAATGGCAACGTGAGATTTACATTTAAAGAAAGTAAAAAGGAATATGACCGTTTCGAAAAAATAGGAAAAGGAAAATCGTCTTTTTTCCAAATATATGAAAGTGAAATTGAAGAATCAATTGAAACGAATGATTCTTATTTACGACATACTGCTTATTCGCATTTCTGTAAGGAACAAAAAGGGCATACATATCCTTTTCTAGATTTCAGTGTTCAACTATAAGTGTTCAGTTCCATAAATATTGAATTGCCTTGTCATCATGAAACACAGAATCAAACTTTGCTTTTTATGAATGTTTCGGCGTTAAGATGGAAATCATGATAAACCGAAATTGAAATTGCATAATGAAAATTATTATTGTACGCGTTATCTTACACACCATTGGGAAAATCAGGCGACTCGACGTATTACCATACTTAAGTTGCCACTTAATGTACTTTGGCATTGAAATTTTATCAAACTCTCATTAGAAATCTTAAGATTTGCGTATCGCACTTTTCACGGCGGTTGAAGCAAAAGTAAAAAGTTTTCAGCAGAAAATAGATGGAACTTAAAGTTAATGTAATGCGCGGTATTTACATAGAAGAGAACTCCTCTCCGCATTAATAATATTCTGTTATCAGTTGTAAATTTTAGTAATTTTTTTCAGTCGCAGTATTCCATAAAGTCAAGATTAATACGTCTTTTTAATTTGATTCATATTCAATACGTAAAGAGTATTTTTCTAAATAGTTGAGTAAGAGCATATTAGTCGCGATAGTTGTAAACGCTTACATAATTATTTAGTGAGATTACTCTCGCTTGATTACATTAATGATGAAAGAATGATGTAGTAATATTGCACCACAAAAGTTGCTTCTTACAACTGACAATTCTAAGACACCATTGTTCATCAGTAATAAAAATAAGTGCGTTCAATTTTACGCAGTATGTTACATACAGATGTTGCTTTGTAGATCATAGAATTACTCCAGTAGTTATTCACAAAGTATTTGTTATTAGCAAAATGTAATGATTCAGATGAAATTCAAGAACGAACTTGTTCCCTCTGCTTCGTGGAATCAATGTAAAACCAACAGAAGTAAGAAAGTGGCTTTGCATCTTCAAACATCAAGTTTTGTAGTTGGAATTTTTCACAGTCAATTTATTATTAAGATGTACTAGTAATGAAAATTTTGAATTTCGAACGTAACATTAAGAAAAGAGGCATCCTTTTAGACAGAGTTGTTGATGACATTAGAATAGCAATGTTAAGAAAAACTATGCAACAAGGAATGAAAATAGTAATTTCCTAATAACTTATTTGGATGGTTATATGAGTCTGGGTATTGAATTTCTTTGTAAATAATTTAAATTGTAAGTAACTCGATCCGATCGAAGTTACGGTTAATAACTGCAAAACGCATTCCTCTATTGAAAGAGGTACTCTTCCGTATAACTACCGTGATATTTATCACGAGACGACGCAGTCAAAACATTAAGCAATAGATAGGTCTTAATTGTAATACAAATTAAGTTACTAGGGCATTACGACCCGACAATAAAAAAGATTAAATAAATCATGTAATTTTCATGGAGCCAACAAAATATATGAAGGCCCTTGTAGAAACATACTACGTCGTTAACTACGTAATGTACAGAGAGTTCCAGCCCTGCTCTAACGTTCATAAAGAGCTTTGTGCTATGTATAATCGTGTGCATTGCATATTTTCCTTCCCTTACCGGATATGGAATGTGATTCTCACTGCTGGTTTCACAAAACAGAGATACCTACAAATATTTTCCATCTCCAAGTCAATAAAATTCAATGGTGTAATCATAATCTACCCGATTATCCTTCTATATAACTTCATCAATTTATCAATTTATCACTCATCATTTTAGCCATTCAATAAATCAAACCTACGAAGGTGATATTGCACCAAATAAAATAGAATTGCTTCAAAAAGTGTATAAATGTACACGGTGATTGTACAAAAAATTATCATATTTTACTCGAAGAACAACCTACTGATAGGTTGCGTATAATAAATTAAGAAGACTATTACACGACTTAACAACTTTTAAGGCAAAAATAGAATGATTTATCAAATAAATAAAATTCTTGTACTATACAATTTTTTTTTTACGGGGTAAAAATAATTTCTATGAAATCACTTTGCTATATGTATTATACCATATAAATACGAAAGATAAGATAAAATGATTAAAAACTTTCTAGTGTGACTATTGTTGGAATCACAGTAACACCATCGTTATCTATATTATACATACAGGGTGGGTCACTTGATATTATCATCTTGATTTAGGTCAATATTATTATCTGTAGGGAGAAATGGATTTAAGTAAAGTTTCATGGTTTCAAGGGGGACACTTATGGGTCAAATGAAATTTTTTTAGGCGGGGACGCTTCGAAAATTGTAGGTGACCTTTGATTTTTTAAATAGGAACTATTACCAGAGCTTGACCATTAAGAGCTGAGATGGTTGCATTCAGAAAAAAATGTACTACAGTTCTGCTATAAAAAAACATCTGCTCCCATTTAAGAAAACAAAGGTGGCCTTAAAATCTCAGCGTCTCTCCACCTAGAAAGATTTCGTTCCACCAATGTTATGTCTTGAAACCATGCAACTTTACCTTAATCCATACTTCTGTGCAGATAATAATATTGGCGTAAATCAAGATGATAATATCAGGTGATCCACCCTGCAAAGTGTAACAGATACTGATTATTTTATACACTATTTGTAGTTAGAAAACAAGCATAGAGAATCCCATTCATAAATAAAATGTTTATGCATATATTATGTATATATATTTTTTTGCTCTTTGCAAATATTCAATATATTAATGTTTGTCGCAACATGTTTACGTAAATTCTGTTGCTTTGCTAAGCAGGAGCTGGTGAGAGTATACGAATAGAATTCCACAAGAATCGAAACACAAAGCAATTTGCGTCGAATAAATCTGTACAGAGAGTAAAGTAGTGAGTAGTTTGGTAGTGGATGGCGAATGTATTGTCTGTTCACTACGCATATCAGCCAGGCAACCAAACGCTTATATGTACACTGGAGACTCCTGGCCTGTTAACAGCCTAAACATCGACGTGGGCATCGTCTTCATTAATATCTGAAATGAAAAACACTTCATAAGGAATATATGTGTTTACATGAATGTATGCGTTACAACGAATATTGCTTTATCATATTAACCAGAACCTGAAGAAAACTATTTTTTTTGTCTATCTGAGTGCAGACTGCAAATGTGCTTCAACAAAAATGTAATAATTAAGACAATGTCAAATATTGCAAACAATGCAGCATTGAAGTGCTTCAAAGTTATGGCACAAGCCAAAACATGTAAGTACTTTATGTGAAAAGAAATCTAAAAAGTTTTTGATTGTCTTGTTTCTTCATCATTTTGCAATCTGACAATGAGACTTCATTTTCCAAATGTGAGTAATCAAAATTTAGGAGTCCATGGAAATTGTATGGAATATACACAGATGTGGATACTTGTCCTTCTTGGAACATTAAATGTACAATCAGTTTAGTTGCTAGTTTTGTGATTTTTGGACGTGTGTCGAGAAGGGTTGAACACTCTGATTGGCATTGGCGTGTTTCACGTCGTGGGATTCCGTCCTGTGCGTGGCTTTAGTGCGTTTTCACATATTTTTTGGACTGTCGAATATATTGTCTGAGAGTCCCCGGAAAGTGTTAATGAGAACGAATTTTACTTTGCTATTATATGGATATTATATAGATATTATGCTTAGGAGAAAAAAAACGTTTTCTCTCCCTGTCATTACTGAAATAATATGCACCCGACTTTGATGGAATTAGTATGGAGTAAGATCAGAAAAATAGGGCTATCATTGCTTACAAATATGTTTTTTTGTTATTTGATGTTTTCTTCAACATTTCCTCTGATTATTTTGTTGTGGAGAATATTTGGACAATATCTACTGTACTCTTTAATAGAGATAACAGCCAGTAAAGAAATGCAACGCTAATTAGGCATTTTCTAGTGAATCCTGGTATACCATTAATCTATTCTCTTATGTTCCTCAATTACTCAGGTATTCTAAACTTTCTGAGTGAAGTAAGGTTCCTAAATGTTAATTCGTTATATTTTCAAAACGGAACCACAGATTGCAAGATACTGAAGAACTTTTCGATTTCTTATAATTTTTTAGCACTCTATGCATTTAACAGTTATTCCAGCATACGATAATGGGAACTGTTTGGGACTGGAAGTTTAAAATTTCCAAGTTTTTAAAAGGCACTACTCCAAAAACGAATTAGCAAATAGACATTACCTATTAGTATGATCGCAGTATAATGTTGTTATTAAGTTCTACACACAAGAAACGATACCATTAGCGTAAAAATATCTTAAGTGCACCTAGACCACGTGAACTTGACGCTTGCTCAAGCGGGAGGAAAACGCGAGGGCCATCGGTTCCCTGCCCTCGTGTTTAGAAAAATTCTGCTCAACAAGGATTACCATGATCACAGGCGCTTAACGGGTAATAGATTAAAATGTGAAAGACTCTTGGAATTATTGAAACGCAACGAATACTTTGACATTGAACGGTTCTTTTTTCTGCCCCATCTACTAGGCCCTCCTTTTTCACATTGCAATTTGCGTGGTCCAGATACAGGTATGACAAAATTAAGTACTGAATGCTACATAATATATCGTTTACAACTTAGTAGATCTCCTTCTACAACAGTTTAGCATTGGAAATTACACGTGTTTCCACAGTCATTTATACTGTATGCGTACGCGCGCCTGCTATAGGTATGTTTTAGTAAATAAATAATCCATGCAAAAGTAGTGCTTTAAAAATAAACCATAGAGCGAAAAACGTTGCTAACGTACACACGTAAGCACACATTGAAGTCCACAAATAATAAATATATTATAACAATCAAAATTGAGACTGCAGCACTCTACATATTAAGGGGTTACGCCACCCTGAGGCGCTCAAATCAGCACCAAATTTCACGATTTTTTTTTTATAATACTACGAGGTTGAAAATTATTTCTAAACTTCTTATGTTTCGGGCGTGTATTAATCATTATATTGTATAAATATTGTACAGAAATATTAAAAATTGGCCGAGTTCTCTGTGTTGTCCCGCGAAGCTCCTCCGTTTGAATGGACTTGTAAAATTCATCAATTAAAAGTTTATAATACACTCCTCACATTAATTAAAGGATCACCTCTAGGAACCGGAAAAATAGGGGCAAGTTCACATGGTCATAACTCCGGCAAAAATAGTCGTATCGATATTTTGAAAATATGGTTTGAAAGGGTGGAATCCCTACTTTCAGCTGTTTTTTTTTCAGATTTTAGCTGCATTGCTTTTCAGCAAAATTATAACGATATAAAGAGCACTTGGTGAATTTTAAAAAAATTTCTTCAACTTGCGAAAGTTCTCCACGGGGAGTATGAAATTTTATACACAAATTCCATTTACACCAGTCGAAAGCGGTTACTTTCCTGTGTAAAAGAAGGTAATAAATTTCTAGTGCGATTTTTTTTGACCGCGTTATTCAACTTTGAAGCAAAAACTGTTTTTTTTTTTACTTTAGTTGCTTCTAGCAAGCGAAGGAATCATCGTAGAACGTTCATGAAAATAGCAATAGAAAGATTAGTCTTTTCTCTTTAAGACGCATCGTTGGCTTTTACGAGTTGGTTAAAATTTCGGTCTATGATGTCTTTTCGAAAATATGCTTAAAAATTGCACAAATTCCAATTTTCTCCAACTCGCTGTATCTCCGCGAGGGATAACCGGAACATCATTGTCTTAAACTCGTTTTAAAGCAGAGAGTCTGCCGATTCTTTTGCGTTCCACCGGAACCCGCTGCGATATTTTCTTAGAAAAAATGGAATTCGTGCAATTTTTAAGCATATTTTCGGAAGGACATCGTAGACCGAAATTGTATCCCAATCGAATAAGTCAAAGATGCGTCTTAAAGAGAAAAGACTAATCTTTCTATTGCTATTTTCATGAACGTTCTACAATGATTCCTTCGCTTGCTAGAAGCAACTAAAGTAAAAAAAAACGGTTTTTGCTTCAAAGTTGAAAAACTCGGTTAAAAAAATAGCACAAGAAATTTATTACCTTCTTTTACACAGGAAAGTAGCCACATTCGACTGGTGTAAATGGAATTTGTGTAAAAACTTTCATACTCCCCGTGGAATTTTCGCAAGTTGAAGAAATTTTTTTAAAATTCACCAAGTGCTCTTTATATCGTTATAACTTTGCCGAAAAGCAATGCAGCTAAAATCTGAAAAAAAACAGCTGAAAGTAGGGATTCCACGCTTTCAAACCATATTTTCAAAATATCGATACGACTATTTTTGCCGGAGTTATGACCATGTGAACTTGCCCCTATTTTTCGGGTTCCTAGAGGTGTTCCTTTAATTAATGTGAGGAGTGCATTCATTTTCTCCTTTCCAGTATGTTTTTTGTTTCAAGAATAAGCTCAAAGGCACTTGTACGTGAGCACGTTAGCAAATATTGCTAAAATTACGTATTTTTCGACTATAGTTTCTCAAACCGTTAGAGTCATGAGGGTTAATAGGTGCTTAACTATTTGGGGAATATCTTAAAATTACAAATTGTGCCTCTGGTTCTACTAGGTTTCTCAGGAATTTTTAATCAAACGGTTATAGAAAGAATTTTTTACGCGTAACTTTAAGTACACACTTTTCGAAAAAGATTTCAGCTAAGAAGCTTCCAATTTTTTCTGTACATTCTTACTATAATATTACTAACGCATGCATGTTATTACTACGTACAAAACTTATGCATTCTTAAAATAAATGTACAGAATTTAAGTATGTATGTGAAAAACAATGATTAGTTGAAGACTATTCACGTATAAGTGTCCTTAAGCATGTAAAACCTTTACAAGTGTGTAACTATTAAACTTTGAAGCTGCACTGTTTCCCTCAGTTGTATTCAATTCTGTCACTACGCAAGAAATATTTTGTCTAATAATTAAAGGAACATTGTTATAACAGATATAATAGCATTACTACTACAGACTAATTGAAAATAAAATCCATATTATATTATACAATGTTCTGAACAATTAAATAACACTAACGTAAGAGGCTTTCACCTAAGCGGCGTCCTTTTCAGAGTAATGACCCGATGATATTATTAATTAAGAATAATATCTCACCAGTGTTGCAGCTTCATCAGGGGTCTGAAGATAAAATGACAATCGCTGTGTCAGTGTGTTTTGAGACCACTGATGAAGTCAACTGCAATGCTATTGAAACTATTATCCTTCAAGGATAATTAATAATAGTTACTGATCTGGCATCATTCGAGTGCCTCGACTTTTGCCATTTAAGTCCAAGAACTTCAGATATCAAATCAGTGGATCAATTACAACTGACTTTTCAGAGCACATGCTACATAGACTCTAGGGCTGCTCGAGTACTCGAATACTCAAGCAACTCGAAATCCGAACAAAACCGAGCCTTGATTTCCGAGCCGAGCCATGTACTTGTAAAAATCGAATGACTCGAAAAGAACCGAGTAGCTCAAATGTACTTGGAGCAGATCGACAGATTCGAGCAGACCGACTGTGTCGAGTAGCTTGAAGCTTGCACGTTTCAGGCAGTACGAATGATTCGAATAATTCAGGAAATATTTATCTACTGGAATGCAAATAATGGTTCTTAATAATGTGAATAATTACAATGTAAGCTCTAAGTGAAAATATTTTGTAACTATTCAAAATATGTACTAAATTCAAATCTCTTCTTTTTCAGCTTTTTCATGTATGTACGAACGCATTCATATACATCTCTTTATTTTATCTATCTTTCCTTCTTACTTTTTTATTTTCTGCCTTCTTCGTGTGCGTTATATTTCTGTCGCGCCAGTGTTAACAAACGGTGCTACTCATAATAAATGACTAAGTATAAATAAATAATCAAATGATTGTGAAGTACTTGTACATGTTTGAATATCTAGATCTTGCATTTTCCATTTTAATTTTTTATGTAATTAATGTAAGATCGCAATACTAATCTGTAAAACACCTTGTGTTAACAGTGACGCGACAGAAATATAACGCACGCGAAGGCAAAAAAAAATAAAAAGAAAAGAAACATAAAATAAAGAAGTATATAAATACATCGTCGTACATGTATGAGAATATAAAAAAGTAGAGATTTGAATTTAGTACTTATTTTCAATCGTTACAGAATATTATCATGCAGAGTTTATCTTTTAATTATTATTCACATTATTAAGGGGGTATTCTCATCTAGAAGGCCTTTTTTTTGCGTTTCTTTAGAGGCGATGCACAAAACAACTATACAATTTTCATCGATGAGCATTATCCACACGTATTTATTAACGTTTCACTTAGTTGTAACAAAAATTTCAGCCATATATAATAATAATAATTAATAGAAATATGGGTCATCTCGTGAAGCGTGTGAAAAAAAAGTTCCCTCATGGTGCATACGATTTCAGCTATTCCGCTGATCCAAAACCAAAAAACCAAAAGGATTCTTAATCAGTAAGAGTGTGGCTATAGCCGGTAGCAGATTTATGAAAAAAAATTAAAAAATCACAAAAAGGCGGGACATTGAATATAAAATTTATCTTTTTCTCCTTTAAACGGCTTTAAACTTGTGAAAAAAACTATTTCGCCATGATTCTGCTACCGGCTAGAATTATATGTTTTCTAAAGGTGTACGAAAAAGATGGGCCAGATTGACCCACTAGAAGTTGAGATATCGTGCGCACCGTTTTGAGAAAAACCTATATCTCCAGTAAATTATTATAATATATGACAGAGTTTCTTTTACAACTTACTGAAATGTTCCCTGATAACCATCTGTCTCCAGTCTGACATCAGATTGGTAGCAGGGTCTGGCTCTGGCATGAGAGCGCAGAGTCTGATGTCAGATCGGTAGCAGATCCGTGGCAGATTCTGCCGTCACTGACATCAGGCTCTGCACCTCAGAACGCAGCCATCTGCGGACACAGACGACTACGGTTCTGATGTCAGATTCTGCTGCCCAGATCTGGCTATCAGGGTTAGTAAATACGTGTGGATAATGCTTATCGGTAAAAATTGCGTAGTTTTTTTGTGGGTCGTCCCTAAAGAGAATAGAGGATCTCGCCCGTCTAGACGAGAATACTCGCTTAAGAACCCTTTTTACATTCCAGTAGATCAGGGGTGCACAGGGAGCCGTTTTTAGCGCCAAGCTGCGAGCAACCCGCCTGTTCCGTTGCTAAGGATTCTATCAGTGAGGAGAACTGCAGCAGTGTACGTGCGTGCTCGTAGGCTCGTATCGTAAGTGTATATAGCTGGGTCCAAGTCATACCAAATGCAAGTACACTACAGCAGTTCGCCTCACCGATTCTGACCTAAGCAACGGGACAGGCGGGTTGCTCGCAGCTAGGCGCTAGAAACGGCTCCCTGCGCACCCCTGTAGTAGATAAACATTTCCTAAAATTCCTATTCGAATCACTCGTACTGCCCGAGACGTTCAAGCTTCAAACTACTCGACACAGTAGGTCTGCTCGAAAATGTCGATCTGTTCCAAGTACATTCGAGCCGCTCGGTGTTTACGAGTACTCGACTCGGCTCGCTTTTCTCGAGTACTCGATCAGCCCTGTTAGGCAGGCCTAATGGGACAAAGCATGCAAAAGTGCTGACTGAAAACAAAGTAAAAAAAAAAAAGAAACTAGAAACTTTGAGAAAGATTTATATGTACCTCGCCGACGGATGTGGCAAGAAGATTGACGATCTTCTCGTGCGGCACAGCGACGACACTTTGATTGTTGATCTCGATAATCCTATGACCCACTCGAACACCTCCTCTTTCAGCGATCCCGCCTCTCAATAGACTACATATTACTCCGTTCTGTACACTAAATCCTAACTGATACTTGGTGTCGGGCCGTTTGATTTTAACCTCGACTACTGGCGCGCACGGGACGACGGTTAGCTTAACGACCGTCTGATTTTTCGAATTCTTGATGTAAGTCTGACAAGTGGATAGAGGCAAGCCAACTAACGAGACGCCATTGATGGCTATTATCTGATCACCAATGTTTAACTGTCCACAACGGGCAGCCGCACCAGCCGGTGCCAAATTAGCGATTACGACCGTTGGTAGCATGGAACCCCATCCAGATTCAACAATCACTACACCTAAAATTTCACCCTTCGCCTTTGGTACCACTACCTGTAAGCATGCAACAGCGAAGCTCCTTAGTATACGGCACGGAAAACCCCTGAGATTGTGAAGCAAATGAAACGAGTTGTATCTTTTTAACAAAAAAAAAAAGAAAAAAAAAAGATTCTTCCTCTATTGCGCGTCGATAACGTGTATCAATTTGAATTTCATCATTACTCTGCATAGCTACGCTGAAGATACGTATGTATCGCAGTTTTCCCTAGACGAGTGCGCAGAAGCTTACTTGGATTACGAACGAGAACTCGATAAATTACCTCCTTTTGCATCTCCTTTTTGGCGAACATCTGCAGTTCGTCGCCAAATATCTCTTGGGAATTCAGTACCTCTTGGTAATCCATTTCCTTCACGAAACTGTGATCCTCGATTCCATTTGCTTTGAGGAACTCCATGTAAGCTACTTGGAACGCTTGCCCAATGCTTTGCGCAATGAATCGAGCCTCTTCGCTCTCAAACACGTGGCAGATCATCTTTGGGGTTCTGTTGATCTTCGGTGCCTCTTCCATTTCGTGGGGCACGAATCGTCTTCTTGCCATTAACACCACAACGTCACCAATATCTGCTATGTAAGATATTGTTCTTAACGCATGATCCATCATAATCTCCTTCAGGTCTGTGTTCAGGACCATGATCTTTTCTGTTGAGATGAATAGATCAACTTCTGTGCTTGGTTGCGTTTCGCCATCCGGTGCCTGCATGTAGATATCACTATTTAGTAACAAATTTCCGGTCTGGATAGAGCGACGTTGGAAATGAAAAAACATTAAAATCGTTCTGTTATGATATTGAAATGAAAGCAGGGTTACAAGGATGCTCTATGGTTTTAGCTGCTATTTTCTCCTTTACACTAAAGTGCATTTGACTCCCTCCGATTAAACGCACTCACACAGTGAAGGACGCGGCCCCTCTTAGGCGCTGATTATACAGTAGTACACAACATATGTGCATATGTATATCTCAGTACAGTAGTAACCCCAGCCCCAGCAGTTTTTTTGTGCGACCGTTTTCATCCTCATCCTTCATCACCTGAAGTCTTAAGCTCAGTGGACCATAACAGAATGACAAGGAAAGTTAGGAGATACCTATAATAAAAAATTAAATTTGCATAATTTTCATCCTGTCTTCATGAAAATAGTACGAATTGATTGGTAAGGTTCTTCTAATGAAAATGAGACGTTTAAACACGACATAAATCGGACTACCTTTAGGATTATGGATACACAGTTAAATGACAATATAATTTACCGCCGTACACGATCCTAAAAATGAAAAAGAGAACGTCACCAATTAATTTGTACTATTTTCATACAGGTAGAACGCAAATTATGCAAAATTAATTTTGTATTATATCCCTTCACCAGCGCGATCGCTGGACAGCAGCGATGCCCGAGCTTCGAGAGATTTTAGGATGGTTTTTTTTTCAAATTAACGTTGCAAAGAGCTATTGGGAATTAATCGAGGCGCGCTCCGCTTTTATAATCGGTTTACTAATCGCACCCCAAGTTACTGTAATTAGGTATGAAAACAATGTCGACTGGTCTCGTATCCGTCTCAATTTAAAATTTTTTAGCTACGACACGGGGTTGACCGCCGCCTGACACATTCAGACCCAAAAAATTGTAGAAAAAAATTTAAAAAATTCAAACACCGCTACAATCAAAGACACGTTTCATTAGCTATCCGTTACGTCCGATCTATGCATGCACTGCATTAAGGATAAGATAATAAAAAAAGGAAACCACAACAATAGATTCTGAGGTTTCCAAAACTAACACATAATTGAATAAAAATTTAATTTCTCAATTTATGAAAGTAATGATACAGAAACAACTATTTAGCCCAGGGGTGCACAGGGAGCCGTTCTTAGCGCCTAGCTGCGAGCAACCCGCCTGTCCTGTTCCTAAGGTTAGAATCGGTGAGGAGAACTGCAGTAGTGTATATAGCTGAGTTCAAGTCATACCAAATGCGCGTACACTACTGCAGTTTTCCTCACCGATTCTAACCTTAGCAATGGGCCAGGCGGGTTGCTCGCAGCTAGGCGCTAAACACGGCTCCCTGTGCACCCCTGATTTAGCCCATTGTTTATCAACACCATGAATTTTAAAAAGAACATTAAATACAGTATCGAATAAACAGCTTGCAAAAGCTTTTCACAACAATTACGATTAAAAAAATTGATAAAAGAAAAATTAAGTAAATGTAAAATATTTTAAATTATTCATCATTAAAAGGGAATAATGTTTCCTCATTTTTCGGCGCAAATTGCATTTCGATATCTTTTACAGTTTAAAAGTTACACGAAAAAAGGCCCTAAATTCTTCAACCCGGGTCGGGAAATTTCAAATAGCTCTTAGCGACGTTAATTTGAAAGAGAACCTTCTGAATGCCGGCCGGTGAATGGTTGTGGTGGAGTGCGTCTGCGAGGCGGTGTTGCCATTTTCGTCTGTTCGCGCGCGCGCAGGTTGCAGTTTTAACGGATGACCCTGTATGTAGGGAGCGCCTAAGGCCCGGTGCAAACGAGCGGTCTGCGGCAGTTTCTAGCCGCGTCAATATAATGTCTGGCAGTACATATATGTATATGGAAAGATATATAAAATATGTATGTTTTGCTGCAGTATTATTAAAATTCCACGACGGCAAACTGCCGCAAACCGCTCGTCTGCACCGAGTCTAAGAGGGGCCGCCTCCTTCATTGTGTGAGTGCCGTTAATCGGAGGGAATCAAATGCACTTTGCGTATATACATATCGAAAGAAGCGTTGAACAATGGCTGAAACCCTAGAGAGCATCCTTGTAATCCTGTTTTCATTTCAAAACATATCAGATCGATTCTAATGTTTTTCATTTCCAACTGCACTCTACTGTGTATATCTACTTGGTTCTTAATCTTGTACGAGTTTGGATATCATTGCATCGTATATTGGTAATTGTGTTTCATCTGTATGATTTGAAATATATATATATGTATATTTTTTTAAAGCGACGAAACTCTTTTACTCCCGCCTCCCATTTATACCTTAAGAATTTTTAATCCTTGTTAAATATTAAGCAAGTTGAATAGTAATGTGGAAGTATACGTACCAATGCCTATCACGAGGAAGCAGCATGTACAATAAAATAAAGAAAAGGATTAATTAATTGAACAAGACGATCGGTAATATACAGAACAGAAATTACTGCAAGAAAGGATGCGCAACATTGAAAATGCAGTTTTCAGTAAACTCGACAAAAAAGAGCTAACGTCCACTTGTATCTTTTCAGTACTGAAATTTAAAAAACGATAATATATCAGCACTGCGAATAGTTGAAAGTTCTTCTGTAAACCTGAGAGTTTGCTGAGAAAACCTAATCAAATGTGGCACGCAATATTACGAAAGATATGATATATTAAAGTACGATTTATTTGATTAATTATGTTTAATTGCACCCATTTTCACTGGCAACGAGTATGTCTAGACGATTTTTAAACAAAGAAAATTATTAGCTAATCTAGAAGACCATTTGGTTCCTCTTTAGGTATAGTCTTCTTACAAATGCGGTATATTATAAATATTAATATAGTATTGAACATAATTGTTTGTTATAATCCTTTAGCTATTTCGGAACACGAATCTTATGAAGTCTTACAAAGTAATGCGAATAAAAAAAAAACGAAAAAGTATTTTTTTAAATAAACCATATGGATATGTATTCAAAAGGGAATAATTCTTTTTTAAAATCCTACATGTGTCTTTAAGTGTTCTTTTCTTTTAAACGAGATTGTCTTTCCAATTCACCAAAGCATAAAAGTGATTGCGCACGGACAATGTCTGTTTCATTTCACGTAAAGAACAAAATTTCATATTTTTTTAATAATTTCTTCCATACCTGACCGTGCGCTCTTATGCACCTTATGCATTATATGCAAAGTATCATGCATCACATAGGCATTGTTTTAATCGTAATATTAACCACGCTATACTGATATTTTTAAACATGCGTAGTTTCTGCAACAATTTATTTTTCGCCTCAAAGAAGACGTGGTTTCCTAAAATTATTGTGTTTTCGAGTTCATTTTGTATAATTATTACCCTTCTGTTATAAAGTATTCTTGCATAATCGAGTGTAAAATAATGACGCCAAAATGATACCGATTGTGAGCATCATATAAGATTTACAGTAGCATCACGCCAATAATGGATAAACCTGTTTCCATATTAATTCAATTTTATACTATACTACCGAATCGCATGCAATGTGAAGAAAGTTTATTTCCTAGTATAAATTTAATAAATGAAAAAAGGGCAAGTACAGAGTACATGATTAATAAATGTTAAAAACATGAATATATCAGAGACATACATACTTAATAAATGTATAAAAAGAATAAGGTACTGCCATCGTACATCATACAGGTAAGAATATTACACAGAAATTTAATGCGTCAAACATTGACGAAACTACTTCGGGCTCGTCTTCTGTTGTTATTCCCTAATACTTACAATGAATTAAACGTAACAAGACCCTCAAACCTATCGACTCCAAACGATTGATACTTTTCTAAAGAAAGCATAATGTAATCAATTTTTATATAAAAAGGTATCGTATTAATACTCTTCAATTGGTATAAACTTCACTTACAGGGAACGTCGGCCACCCGATACACGCCGATTTTAATAACACTTGGCACATAGATAAAGTACCCGAAAACAGTGGCGGACTGGGTCTAAAAATCTAAGGCTATCATTTAACCCGGCAGTGCACACGTACACTTTTGAAACACAAGAATACGCGTGGGGTGTTCATGGACCCCCAGTGAAAAGTAACATTGATTAACCACGATATAGAAAAATTTGGTTTTGACTCTTTATTGACACTCACACAACATAGATCTTCACGAACATTAGCATTACTCCATAGTATACGACAAAGAATATTAATAAACAAACAATTTAAGTTTTATATATATACTAAATCCAAACAATGTATCTGAAAGCTAAACTGAGTGTCAACTTCATTGCTAAAGAAATAACAGACGGCGATAAGATTTTCTAGGGGTGGGTGACCCCCAGTGTGCACTGCCGGGTTAAACTACTAATACAATGTAAATTTCAGTTGCATACAGTAATAATATTGGAACTTCTATTATATTTCCAAGCTACTAAAAGTTCATTAACATTTTTAACATGTCTGATATTTAAGGAGGCCCACTTCATCAGGGGCCCACAGGGACCACTTGCCATCGGGGAAGCTGACATCCCGGCCAGTCCGCCACCGCCCGAAAACATTAAACAAACACGTACTGATTTTTTCATTAGCAGGCATTCATGTTCAGGGGTTGAAATCGCTCATCGAAGTTGGGGGATTGAAAACTGTTCCTACAAATCAAGCTAAAACAGAATGTTATATACAGAAGTTGCTTGGTTAATAGAAAGGAAATCAACATGTTTATTGGTTCAAGAGTTTCTTCACGTCTCTAATACAAAAGTCTACTTCATTAACGTGGAATAAATAATAATAGTTATGCAGAATTGTTAATGATTCATATTCTACATAACTATTATTAACTATTTTATTAACAGCTTACATCCAAAATTTCTACCCCAAAAGTAGGAGCATTTCCAACTTGTCTACATGTGTAATGTAACGAATAAAGATACTCACTATCTCAATGATGCAGTTCATATTTATATTCTTTTTATTGACACTAACTGGCCATTCTAAATTTACACATGAATACACCTTTAATGAAAATTGACTCTCCACATTACAATTTTCAATATTACTATAACTGTTAAACAAATCATCCTTGACTAAGCACTTAGTATTCAATTTGGACATTTAAAAAAAACATAAATAGAATTTATAATGTATTTACTTTTCTAAAGAAAGCGAAGCTGCTGCACAGATTAACGTACAACATTTAAAAGCTGAATATCACGATTACCCAGGGACATGATTTTCCGAATATTCAAAGATTCAGTTTTAGAAAGCCCCATTCCCGACAAGCCTTCCTTAGAAAATCATCAGCTGTTCGAGAATGAAATCTACGAAGCTACCAATAGCCCTGCAACTGACTGATAACGTATTGTCGCTCATTGTTCAACGCATCAAACGAACGCTGCTCTTTGAAGGGATAAAACTCTACGATGGAACATGAAAAACTCGAGTCAGAGAAGTCCGTAAGATTCGATCACTCGTTGTCAGTGAAAGAAAGTGAGGGGAGAGGGGGTGGAGAGTTGAAGTCGGGGGGAATGCAAAACGGGGGATAAATAAAGAAGAAGAGAAGAAAATAAATAAGTTCAGATAGGAGAGGTGGAAGAATAACAACGATTAGCATAGAATATATTGATACATCTAAGGGTTGGAGGGCGGACCTTGATCTTAGTCACAGCCTCCCGCACTATGTGGTTGTTAAGGCGCTTACGTCTCCCTTCCTCTTCAACTTCAACCGAGCCGAGAAAGTGAAGCCTGAAAACGGTGGTGGGCTCCATAGAGCCACTGATCGGGGCCAGTTTCGGTTGAAGTCCCACAGTCTGCGACTCGGACTGGCCCCCACCAGCCGCGCTCCCTATAAGTTCTTCGCTCGAGTCGCACTCGTCATCCTCGAGGCTTCCTTGCGAGGCAATGCTGCACCGACCAAACCCTTGCTGCCCCCCATAGCTTAACAGCGTAGCCTGGATACCTGTAGCCACTGGCCCCTCCTTCCGTAACGCAAACAAACAAATGCTCTTGCTATAGTCGGGGCAAAAGATCTTTGGTCGCTCAAGGTCACTTCGTCGACTGGGAATCACGCCAGGCACGACCCCACCCCCACTTTTAACCCTTTTAGCACGAAGGTCGAAACGCTTGGCGTACATGGTGCGCAGAAATCCTCCAGTCTCATTCGTTGCCGGCACTCGCTGACCGCCGATATAAGCGTTGCCCGCATAGACTGAATACGTATACGTGTCCATTACTGTACATTGTACTGAAAGGGTTAACGGTCTCGTTACGGCCCCTGGCTATCGCCTGTGCGATCGACAACATGTCGAACTTCCTTCTTTCTCCTTCGCGCTCGTTCGACGCAGCAGAAAGACGAAACGAAGCGACGTGGGGGTAGCTAAACGATACGGTGGGGGTAGTTCCTCAGTGGCCTTGAGCGGCCAAAATCTTTTGCTCTGACTACAGTCATATTACCACGCACCACCGATACACCACGAGCGAACGCGAGGAATGCTTTTTTTTTTTGGTTCTACGTTAACTTTTCATGTATTTCCTTCTGTTGGATTTAACGACAAACAGCACTATCGTGCAGTACTAGCTCCATTCAGAGTAAACGGATCTACTGTAGACTCGAACGTTTAATCGGTCCCCGTTTCTTTTTAGCGGTGTGAAGGGCTAATTAATGCTATTGTACCTTTTCTACTAAATACGATGAGAAACACGATCGGTATTATGTATGTTCGTGTTGCTCTTACACTTGGTCGGCATAGAAGAGATAGCGTGACGTTTGTTAAATGATACCCTTGAAATACTGGTATGTCGTAAATTACAGATTTCGATCGAAGTCCATGAAAAGCAATTAAAAGAGGCCAACAAACTGTACAGAGCTATCGAGTTTTAACAGAAGCCGGCACAGTATCATGCTTTTTCGAGAAGTATCGTTTCATACACAAAATACCCTACGTTCTGTCAATGTTTAGGACGGTATGCAGAGTCGTACGGATTGATAAAATCTTAGGGAACATTGAACATTCAACATTGCAGTATTGCTCCATATGAAAGGTACCTCTAACGTTTAAACACAGGATTATACACATCTAAATGTTGTAGAAAATGTTTACTCCTCCGGTGGTTTCCAATTCCCTTTTGCGATCACATATCTTCGAAGTTACGTTAACGTGCAAATTATTCGCAAATCCTTTCACTTTACGGCACTTCACGAGATCAACAGCCTGTAAACCTAATCAAATGCCTATTACAAATTCGTAGGTAGTAAAGCACTTTCATTGGTATTATTGTTGAGAAGAATTGAGCATCGCTAAATAATTTTTCTGAATTTAATTTTGTTTGTATTTGTTACGAAAATATCGTTCCAGGAAGTACAAACTGCAAAGAACAGAAACTACCCCCTACCCCTATGCGTAAGAAAGAGAAGTATACAACTGAAAAATATGGTTTTTGAACGATATTTTTAAGCGATATTTCCTATCATCTTATCTATTGTTTTTTTTTTTTTTTTTTTTGAATAATTTTACCGTATTATTATACATATGTGCATCAACATAGCAGACATTAGACGCGTGTTATACAAAGTACATGGTGCAACGGAATGTAAAATCTGCTACATAGAGTTAATAAGTTATTAAACTAATAATTCACACTGAAATGATTAAAAATTGAATATCACCTTAAACGTAATGCAAAAATTATAAATTTTAAATCACTGCACTGTACGTAGTTTTTCATATGAGTTTTATGTAGACTAATTGTATGTATATGAATAACACACAGGTGTATATGGATAATTAATGTAATAATGTTATAATAACGTTATAACAGTAAATAAATGTTACAAATGGTGATGGAACAAGTTATTCTAAACACATCAAATTTCTCTATACGTATAATATTTCATCATTTGAGAAATATTAAACATAAGAGAGATTCATTAATATAACAATATTAATATCAGACACTTGATATAATGAAATAGAATTTAAATTTTTTGAGTTTATGTATGGTTAAAATTAATCAACAAATGACCTAAAGATATGCAGAAATACATGAAAATATGAAATTATAATAAAGTTACTTGAAGAAAAAAAATAAGTCCATATTTTGTGTTAACTATATAACATTTTCGTATATCATCAGCTGTGAATTAATATTATGTACATTTTAATTCTATGTCATTTGTTACTACCACTTATTGCGTATTTTTTTAAAGAATTATAGTGAAGCTTTTAAATGAAAAATAAAGATGCAAAGTTTAAAATACAAAGCTTGTTGTACGATCATTAATACATACGTATAATATTTTTTCTACTAACAGTTGAATTTAAATATTTTGTTAAAGATTTATCATATTCTCATTTTTCCATCTTATTTCTCTGTACAATTAATATTTTTTTTAAATATTCTTGAAACTTTACAAAATAGTTTCCCCTTCTCTTTTAACAAAACAGACCTTGACTCTTTAAAACGTCTTCTTTTTATACCTACTACATAAAACCGTTCAATGCCGTATAGTGATGAATCTTGCGGAACATATTCAAGGAAAGATCTCTAAACGCGAAATTTTCATCTGTATACGCTAGTCCGTACGTTCACGCGAAACGTAAATGCTGTACTTTTTGCCCGTTTACTGTGACATATATTACACGAATTCTTTATAATACACGATCGTGCAGAAAAAAGATATAGTGCTGCGTACAATCTACGAAGCGAAGAAGGGCAGACAACTATACACAAGAAAATAGTCATAAAGGAGCCGAATAAAGATAGTTTTCTTCGTGAAACAGTGTCAGTATCTTTTTAATTAAGACAATTACAATTTTCACCATGATTCGCGTTTAATCGAAACCCTAATGCAATACCGAGCGATTTAACACTTTGACTGGCGTCGTCGTGTTTTCATGCCGAGGTATTTCCATCCTACGCACGACTTCGGCGTGCTTTAACGTCGATATTTTTTTAAAAGCATCCAAAGTATTGTGCAAGACTCCCCCTGATTTGAAAACTTTGTAACTCTGAAACACTTTGTACTTCTTCACGAGTCATCCGACAATGAAAATCCTAATTTATATCTTCTCTTTTAGATCTTCCTGAAAATATCGACTAATAATGGATTGATGAGATTTTCCTGATAAAAGTGAATCTGAACTCAACCGCGTTCGGGCTACTTTTAATCGTACTTGATATACAAAGTGTTAGCAATGAGTGGAACAACCGTGCAGATGGTGATTCTACGCGCAAAAGTACGTTGAGAATGTAGAATACAATTTTCTTTAAAAAATCAAATTTCCGAGATCAATTTCAAAAGTGAAACCGATTCTTAGTTAAGCGCGCATGTACTTGACAGATTTTCAAAATCGATATTCTTGAAGCCGAAAGGTCGTTCCAAAGAAGTTACTCAGCAATTTCATCTTGGTTTTGCACGAGATTTTAATTTAGCTGCAATTGTAGCATATTTACTGTTGCATTCTGCCAAATTTTAATCAGGTGTACACGTACCTAAAGACTTTTCAAAATCAATTGCCTCGAGAATTCGGGTTCCTATAAAAAAAATTCTATATTTTCGATTTATTTTTGTACATAAAATCACCTCCTTTGTGTTTCTACTACTCGTTGCAGAACGCCCTGTATAATTGGTCCGCAGAATCCAGAAGTAAATCGAATAACGCATAATTAAAAATAACCCAAATAAGATTGTATTTGGACTCACCTTCGTCAAAAAAACAGCTCAATCATTGACAAAACTATCACAAAGATCTAACAAAAACTACAGAAATTTAAATTTTCATCAGCATCGAGGTATGTGCTAAACAAAGCCTGACCGATTTGAAACAGTATTTCGTTAAACTTTGCGCCACTCAAAGTGTTAAGTGTGAAATAATTAAAGTACAATTACAATCCACTGTCAATGCTTGCATTTTCTGTTGTGTATTATTACATACATGAAACCCATCATCCCAGTGATCATTTAATTTTGTACAGGGTGCTCATCGTAACAGTATCCACGATCTTTTAATCACTTAACTCATTTTTAATTAAACAGCAAAGAGTTGTATGAAAATCAATCAGTTTTTGACCGTGAATGAAATTTTTTATAAGATCAAGCGCTCTTTGTGTAAACCACTTCTAAGCACCTGGCATGAAAGTACGTCCCCAAACATTATTCTATCTATTGGTAGGTAATTCAGTTTACTATTATCAATTCGGTCTAATGAATACATTAAATATAATATATCAATTTCCTAAAAATATTATACGTTTTTTTTACATTACGCACTACTTTTGCCTCATTTATAAGACTAAATGAACAAAATAGAATGGTGCTTGTTTAAAGGATCAATGTAACACAGTGTTTTAACCCTTCGTGGTCACACCTTCTTATAATCACAAGTTGGTCACAGGGGATTCACTTTACCCCAGCGTCATTTTTTCAGTTACGATTTTCGTGTTTTTGAATCTTTTAACTTTTCAGTGATAACTAAAAGTACTATACGTATATACACTTATACAAGCATGGTGTAATTTAGTCTTTTTTTCTAGAAATGTAAATTTTGATGTGATAAAGTTTGTAGTTGAAAATGAGCGATTTTCCACGGTTGTGGAAAGCGATTTTTATTTTCTGTTCCTTGCGATAAATCCCCTTTGGAACTCTTAAAGACGCGACATTTTAACTCGAAAATTATTCCTGGGGTACAATACACCCCGTGTGACCACGAAGGGTTAATAACGAAATTTTTTAATAGCGGTTAAAAAAAGATTAATTTTATATATCCCTCTTAAATTATCGTAAGCGGTTAAAAAGTGGTGGATAATAAGATGAACTCTCTGTATATCGAATACGTGTACACATTCGTGTATGGTAAAGGAGAAACTAAAAGGACAAAGTTTATTATGTAACATCGGATATTGATAATGTTACGACACCGTTCTGAACAGAATTCCTCCGTTAGCTGCTTGTATTTTTACAACTGTTAATGAACTGCACGTTTACTCCAACTTCGAAAAAATTGCTTTCATACTTTACACTATTTTATCCAGCTCCTGTTCTCAGACAAATTAACACAGTAAAACATCAAAATCACATGGAAATATGTGTTCGGTGGTCAAGTGGTGGTGGTAATAACACGGGGAAGGGGGTGGCTATAATAAAACATTCAGATTCCTTCGCGCAGTGTGATCAATTTTGACGAACGTCCAAATTATATAGTCTCGTACGTTCAACTTAATAGTATTCGAATATTTTCTAACAAACACTTGTAAATATCTTTTATGCAGAGTGAGGCACTTACAACAGATCATCTGAGTAATTTCCATATTATTGAAAACACGAAGAAAATATACAATTAAACGATGTGGTATATAAAACAGGATACCTGGCAATGGTAGTTCTTTTTAAAGTGAATGTTTGAAAGATTTCTAAAACACACTGATGTATCTTCGGTACTTACATAGAACAGGGCATACCTCGCTGATGTCGATGACCTTAAAATATGTTGTAAAGTTCATCATTCTGAACAACTTTCTCCTATACATGTTACCGCCGCTCGGCTTTAGTTTTCGAGATATTCATAAAAATATTTTGATTTTTATTCGGAATCAGCTACACTTGTGTTGATCGCTTCCGATGTGTCGGTATAGGTTCGGGGCTAGACGGTGGCCCTCACACACCGAACAGGTGCTCTCGAAAGCACCGTCTTCCCAGCGAAAAAATTAGGTTTTAGTTCAAAGCTTACAAGGGAACATCCCGAACCCAGAGATTCAAAGAATTCTGAAACTTCGTGAATATGTAGGGAATTTCCCCCTGATTACTACGCAATTTTTGTTTGCTGCCCAAAATCACTCTAAGGGGGTGTAATTGACCCCTGAAAATCCGGTTATTTTCCGATTTTCTGTTATAACTCGTGAACTGTAAAGTAATTGTTTTACCAAATGATAGATCTAATTAAAAGAAGTAACTTTTGTCTTGAATTTCTTTTCTATCTCTTACATTTGGCGAGTTATGACACAAAATTGGAAAATAGCCGAATTTTCGGGGGTTAATTCCACCCCTTTCGAGTGAATTTGGGCAGCAAACAAAAATTGCCTTGTAAACAAAGTTTCAGAATTTTTCGAATTTTCGGCTTCGGGATCTTCCCTTGTTAGTTCAGGCTTAACTGGTTCTAAAACATAATTTTGTTGCTACTTAGGAAGGGGGTAGTATAAAGATCGGAATAAGATGTAACTACTTTTTTTTTTGTAATGTAGAAACTATTTTCGCGTGTATCTCGGAAACGAAAGTCGAGCGGCGGTAACATGTATAAGAAAAATTTGTTCAGAATCATGGCCTCAACAATATATTTCAAGGTCATACAAATCGGCGAGGGGTATCCTCTTCTATATCATTAGCATCAGATATTTTATTTACCATCAACTTCAAAAACTGTGATAAATGTCTCGATTTGAAATGTTGAATATTTCTTTATGAAACGTGCAAAACCACAAATTTTATGACAACTAATTTCAAATAATTTTACAAGATCATTTTGACTTTGTTAAAGGATAGCGTTGTACTCTTAGAATTTTCAATCCGGAGGAAACATTATTATCATATGTCCTCCCTAATACTAACAACGTCATTTGAAATATTTTTTTTAACTCGGCAAATGTTAAAATTATACCTATTTCCAGCTGGCCTGTTATAAGTGTATTATTCTATATTAAAACGTTTAATCTTCTTGCCAATTTGCTCAGTGACGCACCAGACATGTTTTATAATTCCTGTCGAGTACCTGTTTGACGAAATTTAATAATAGAAATTTATTTTATACAATATCAATTTTCGAATTTGTCGTAGGTACTATATTTAGCAAATAATTGAATATTACAACCCTAATTATACAGGGTGTTCGTCGTAACGGTCACCACGATATTTTAGGAACGATGTTTTATGAACAAAAATTAGTCAATACTCAATCGGCAAGAATTTGCCGAAACACTTTTTCTTCAATAAAAAATCAGGGACACCTTTACATTTTTAAATGGCAACATATAATTTTTGTCAATCCGGTATTGTAACTGGCATCGAGAGAAACTCAGCTATATCAAACTCAGTTACTTTTCTTCAATAACGAATTCTTTAAGAAAATCATTCTTAAATGTAATAAGGCTCCTTAATACCGCGCAAGTCAAACGTTAACGTAGGGTATTGATACATACTTTGTATCCTTATTACATTTCAGAATGATTTTCTAGGCAAGTTATTGAGGACAAGGGAATGTATTTGATATTGCTGAATTTCTCTCGGTACCACCTATAATACCGGATTAAAAAAATTATGTGTATGATGTCATTTAAAAAATCAAAGGTGACCCTGATTTCTTTATTGAAGAAAAACTGTTTCGGCAATTCGTTACCAATTAAGTGCTGATTAATTCTTGTTAATAACAGTTTCTTGTTACATTATCAGAAGTCACTAAAAAGTGACGATCGTTACAATGAACACCCTGCACGTACAACTGACAAAACAATTATATAAATTTGGTTACCTTTTTTCTTTTTAAATATTAGGTCTCAAGAAATATACTTCTAAATGTGAGTAGAAATCATTATTATAAAATATTATTTTAAGTTTAATTTGACATAATGAAGAAATCAAATAATTATTTATTCATAAAAGAATGCACAAGCTTCTAATTTTATATACGGAAATTTATATAATACATAATATAGGTATATATTTATATAATCATTTTCCTACGCTTCGTTAAAATATCTGGCACGAAGATTTTTTGAGATTTACAATCAACTCACTTCTACATTATTAAGCTAATTCAATTTTTTTTATAAAATATCATATGGAGAAAATAATTCGAATACCTGGCGCTCAGAGCTAACAAGGGATAGCTAACAATAAACAGGATATTTTGAAAGAAAAATCGAACGAAAAACTGGTTTGTCGAACAAAGAAATCTTTGACTAAGGCATGTGCGTAGAGAAAGCACAGTCAAGTGCTAATAGTTTAACGATCTTTATCCGTGCTGATTAATATAACTTAATACAGGAAATGGTAAGTGCGAAAAATCGACTTAGCTGTAATTTTTTTTTTATAAAAATTATAGATTTACTTTCCTACTAAAAATATTTTATTCGACATTAAAGAACTTTCAGGATTTCATCATCCTGATTGGTCATACTTTCAAATTAGTAAGCTTTTAAAATAAATATATTTGGGTTAATCTTCGTGACATTAGTAATTTTTCTCCTCGGTACGTATTTAGTTTTATTCGATGTTGTTCTTATGTCGCAGTTCATTTTCTAAATTTGTATACACCCTGCAGAATGTGTGTTGTCTTAAATGGTTTTCGTAAAACAGACACAAAAGAATGTTAAAAAAAAAAATTTGATTTTGAATTTACTTGATTCATTTCACGCTGAATTGATAAATACTAATTTGCTTCCAGTCGAATCTAATATAGATCGCCATTAATTTAAAACGTTTAGAATCAATCATCATGATGAAATGTCGAAATTCGTGTTACTAGCGGCTTAGAAAAAATCACGTATCTACTGAACGCAGTTCAGCATACATTGTTTTCTATTATTGTATCGGTATAATTATAAATAATTCACCGACGTGTAAATAAATAGATTAAGAAGAAGAAGAAGAAGGCACTACCATTGTTACGAATTTATAACAAAATGCGAGTTTTAAACATGACCTCGATTTCATTCTCGCGGTACTCCTGCTTTGTGCGAAAATAAACTCTCAGGTTTAACCGAAGTGGCAGATTTACTTCAATCTTATTAATTTCATTGATTATCATTAGATAGTTAAGATGTAATAAGCAGACGCGTATAAATGTCATAGTACAACTATCATGACACCCTATGTTGCGCGTTTGAAAGTTGCAGCTTTACTTGTATGTACATGCAAGAGCGCGTTAGTGCACTATATTTAATGTCGTGACATACAAATTACATACAAGTAGAAGTCCATTCATCTGAACATCTTAAAGGATATAATAATCGTTCAGGTTTCAGATAATGTATACATTCATGTAATCCATTATCAATTTATCGAGTTTCTCGCCGGTTTCATCTAATTTAATATTCTATAACAATTAACTTTGTGGGTAAAATTTCGAGAATTATAATTGCCTGATATGTTGCGAATTAATCATTAAGTTCATTGTCTCTTAGGATCATTGATTGTTTGTCCTTTTTTTTTAAGGCGATACTTGCATATAAACGTTTATATAAGTGGAGTAATGATTGGCAACAATTCAGATACCAGATCAGTGATACATTCAGTAGATATAGGATCGAATAAAATTTCGTTCGAATAAGTGGAGTCCTAGTGTATGCACATGTTATAGAACCACAGTAATGTTACACTTTTGCAGTGTAATCACATTAAGTCTTTTAAACAAAACCTTTCCAACAGAATCACTGTTATCATCGATAACTACACGTACATACTACACAGACAATGCAATAGGCCATAAGCAATGAAAGTTGTTGTTAAATCAATAAAATAAACAGCGATGTTTATGAGAAATTATTGAATAGTTTTATCTGTGTCAGATATGTACACTGAAGTATTTCACATAGCCTTATTGAATGGAGAATCGTATCATTAAAAAAAAAAACGTATGTGTGTACGTTCGATAAATGAGAGATTCGTAAGTCAAAGAAACTAAATGGTTCTTCGTGTCTTCGCCGTCATGTTCACTATAAAAAAAATATCGTTAAACCATTTTTATTATTTTTAAGTAATTAAAAAAGGTCTCGTCAAAATTTGTAAGGGTGTCACAGATCGACAGATTCGCTAATATTTTTTTAGTACTATTTTTACTATAAGACGTCATAGTACAAAATTACGGACTATTGAAAGTCAAGTTTTTAAGAGCCTTCAGATTTTTTTAATTTTACTATTTAAAACCTAATAGTGGAGTTCAAATTTTCAAAGACCTGTAATTTTGTTGTATGACGTTATATTTCAAACTGGTAGTAAGAAAAATGTTGATTTTATTATCGTCTATAACACTAAATTTATGGCACCAAGTTTTCAATCATCGTGTATTTGTATGCGTACAGTTGACAAAGACCAAGATGATTCTTTTTTTTAGTGGAATACTCTTATGAAGTATAGTAATAATCCACAATAAGACACTGGATGACCGTTAAACTCATTTAAATGTGGGCCCCAAAAATAGTTGGCTACAGAAAGTTAAAGTGTGCCTTCTAAAACACTTCAGTTTTGCCTACCGATTCCCGATATCACCGATTTTTTATGGAGATACTGATTACGCTGCACGTGCCTCACACTATACAGGAGGTTTCATAATAGATGTCAATTGAATGTACATCCAAGCACTTGACTAAAAATCGGTCCCATCTTTAAAACCGATTTTCCCGAACCAAAGCCTTATCCAAAAGGAAGTTATTCTACAACTTCAACCTACTTTTATTACACAAGTATTCATTTCATCTTTGCATTTGCAACTTCTAGTCAGATGCACGCCTACTACAATAGATGAGTTTTGAGGATCAACATTTTTAAAAATGAAGCTTCCTAAGAAAAAATATTCCATAGTGTCTATTTATGCATATATCTGCCAATTCTTAACCAGGTGCACCCGTATCAGATGTGTTTCCAAATTTCATTTTCTCAAAATTAAATCTCTGTATGACGGAATTTTATTCTATATATTCAATATATATTTTTGTACGTATTTAAAATCGCTTGCTTCTCGGTTGTACCATCTACGACGAAACATCCTGCATAAACACTAAAATCCGATAAATACTAGATAATAATAAATAATCAACAGCTAATCGTCGTATGAAAACATTAAGAACCATCTTGCTTGTGGTTGAAATTTCTCATTTGTCGAATACAGCATATTAAGAAACGAAAACATTCCAGAAGCTGAGAGTCCTTTCACCTTTTTGCTTAAAAAATATTAACGCAAAGTTTCGTACGTCTATATACACAAATAGGTCTGCTGATAAATTAGTAAAAAGTAAAAAAGTCAGCCGGACATCTGTGCTGCACGACAGAAGCAAAACGTTTCCATCTACGAAGATTGAAACTAAAAGTCTGTCATGCATTTAACGAATGAATAGTGCAAAGGTACGAGTGTCTAAAAGTGGATAGTCTATTTTTTACTTTTGCAGCTGTAAATGGCTTATAAATGAAACAATTAACACGCGATTGATATGTGATATCTACCGTTCACATAGAGCACAAGTGAGTGCACAAGACGTTTAGTTCGACATTATAGGCACCCCAACATGTCCAAACATGATGGTAATCATGATTATACGATTACGATAAGATAACCATTAGTAATGGTTCATCAGACATAGTATTATACAATATGAATACCAATAAAACGAAACGTACAGAAGGTTCCACATCAAATTACACAGCGAGGAAACCTTTATCTGCTGCTTCCCGTGCTTATCTCTTGAATCACGGTACCAAAATGTTCATTACCGCGATTCTTCTTTCTTTCTACAATTACCATATTTTTATGTTTACAAAATATCCAATATAATAAATCCTATTTGTCATTTTGTTTTGAACCGTTACTGTCCCTTGTTTCAAATACACTCATCCTTAGATCCCTTTTTATACACGGCGAATCATCCCTCCGTTTACGCGGTCTCATTTTACGTGGTCAGAAAGGTATATCTTTCTATCCGAACTCTCAATGTCGAAGCCGCCACCCGTATCCAAACTTACCACAGCAGCCGCGACTGCACAATTTTAAAAAAATCATTAAAAAACAGACACGCTGGTAATGAAACTGAAGTAGAAGTGGCAAATGTTTCTTGTGATGAGGCTAGTATCTTCGAGCCAATTAAAAAGAAACGATTGCCTGCTTTGAAGTAAGTACAGTACTGGCAGCGACAACGAAAAAGAATTAAATTTGTTTTCCTGAACTTCCGTTATTATTGTTTTTCGCAAATATGTGGAATAAATATTTTTACAATATAGGCGGGATTTGTCTTACATATTTGTTGTTTGCACTGGCAGACTCCGCTTGCGCGATTTCTCAACCGCGTAGAAAAAAAACCCAACTGGAACAAATACCTACTCCGCGTCAATCGAGGAACGAGTCAATTGGTAAACATACTCGAGATGCTTTAGGCCGCGTCCAGATCTGAACCGAACGGCGAACGAACGCCACTTGAGACTCCCTACTGCTGCGTTCCTATGTGTGGAACGTATATTTCTAGCGATTCTCGCCAGTTTAGACAGAGTCTCGTGGCTCGCGACAGATAAAGATTGAAGGACAGAGAGTGTTTAGAGTAGTGCAGGCCAAAGGATTCCCTGCCATATGACACCGAGGAAGGGACCTCGGGACCCTCGACCATAGGAAAGTCAGGCTCGCCGAGATGTTCGGGCTGTTCCCAGCCGATGTCGGTGAAGTCCCGAACCATCAAAGGAATGGCTCACCCACATAGGGTAAACAACTGTAGTGGTGCATCCCTGCCCCTAACACCACCATGACTCGTTGTCCTCCTTGCCATTGGGGGTGTCAAGTAGTTTGAAGAAGCAAGACAAGTTGGTGATAAACGAAGAGTGTCCCACAAGACCTTCCCAAGCGTACCTACGCCTACGGTTCGAAATGTCTACGGGACTCTCAGAATAGTTTCACCGTTCGCACCAGCACCATGTCCGCAGATCAAGCAGCCGCTGTGTATATCTGCATGCATTACATTTATAAAAAAAACAGACAGCAACAGCAACTGTCCTTCAATCTTTAGCTGTCGCGAGCCACGAGATTCTGTCTAAACTGGCGAAAATCGCTAGAAATATGCGTTCCACATGTAGGAACCGGCATTAGGGAGTCTCAAGTGGCGTTCGGTTCAGATCTGGAGGCGGCCTTAGATAGTACAAGTAGATACCACTGTAGACAGTAACGATTTTTGGGGATTATTAAGATACATACTCTCTTCATTTCAACATTCGGAAGACTAATGTTACCAGTACAGCATGGTATACAAATATTTGACACCCTGAACTTTATGTTCGTATATTATTAAACGACGTTTCATCAAAATATTCGCTGTACTAAATGGATGCGATTCATTGGAAACATGAAATTAACACCATGTCTTGATGTATTTAACTTCAATAGAGAAATGTAAATGCAATATTTTGTAAAGCATAACACATCTAATAACACCAGATGTAAAAAAGAAGAGAAAAATAAAAATCCTCGCCTCATCTGCTTACACCTGGACTACTGCGTTGGTCGAAAATGACTCTTCTACTACTAAAGTTATAGTAAAGATTACAATATGCAAATACGTTTCTTTTAATAAAAATAACTAAGCATTAATTGCTAATATTTTAACATTTCTTTATGCCCGTTTTCCCCTATAGTTTAAGTCCAGTTTCGTCCAAAAAGAACTCGGCTCACGAGTAGCCTTTTCTTACTAGAGGTTTTAAACTTAAAAATCAAAATCTGAAGTTTATGAATACTGTGCGCAATAAACGAGAGAATTCAATTTCAGTCAGCTGTAAGTAAAATAATTTAATTTCGTTCTACACACTTTAAAAACCAATACGCAAAAATAGTTCTAACACTTTGGTCGTAAACGTTATTGCTAAAGACTGATATCTTGCATAGCAGTAGTCATTCGCGGCATTCGATTGCATGTATGTATGTGCCAACGCTGTATCGAAATATTAGATCCTCGTGGAAGTTTCGGTTTTCAAGGCTGGTTAATTTAACGTGGAACGATCAGAGGAAATGAGAGCACACAACTTTAAAGGGGGTGAAAAGGAAGCGTTGGCCGTAAAAGGAGAGGAAATGCGTGAAGTGCAATCGTAGAATAAGATAATGATAAGCATACCTTTATCCTGGAGACAGCTTCTTCCGCCTGGCACATACGAGTCGACTTTGTGGGTTCTCCTTCACAGACGAGCTGAGTAGATCCGAGGTATCTCGCTCGAAACAAGACCCCTTCGATTAAAACTGAAGGATCATCGAGGAGAGCTGAAATAGCCATAGAGATGTACCATTTAGACTTCTTATCCAGTTTCGCGTTGCTCAAGCAACCAAACAATGATAAATAGTTAGACGAGAATTGAAGAAGTTTGACCGAGGATACGCGAACAGAAATAAGGGCGATTTCCAAAAATGTTTCATCTTTTCTCAGAATATCTCTTAACATAATATTCATATCTCCCATTTCACAAAATTGCTAGTTTCGCGTTGCCTTCTAATACGTTCCCATTCGGGCAAAATTAGCAATTACTATTACTCCATTTCATTCCTATAAGCGTTCTACACCCCTTTCATAAAACTGTAACGTAACTTCACGTTTACTATTATTTTTCATTCTGAATGTAATAAATTATCACTTGGAATTCATCTAGATATTATACTTGCGGTTGACACATATTAGCATTACTTATTTCGATTAAGCCATTATTATTGATTTAAGTGCAATGACTGATTGAATACCTGCTTAGATTTGTCAGTGAAAAAAAATCTTATCAATCGATGTCTGAGCTTTACATTATTATATTCAAATACCATTTTTGTTTATGCGAAGTTTTAATCTTCATCCTTTAAATTACTTCAGATATAATTCTGTCATTAAACTGCACTGTCCAACAGTCATTTTGGCCTGTAAGATTCAATAGCCGTATCTTATAGATTTTTATGCGCTGAAAACGAATCCGCAAACCGTTTGTCGCCATGAAACTCAGTTTTTGAGAAATTCGATTTTGAAAAAAAACCTGCAAATTTTCAACTTTGAACATCTTTTGTGTCGAAGCTATTCGGTTGGTTGTTGCGTCAAATTATTCTATAAACCCTCCCGAATACAGCGATATAAGTTATTGGTGCATAATGATATACACTGCCGCTTAGCGTCACACAATCGCTTAACGCGCGTGACTACCACTGTCGACAGCACAAAACGTGACTTATTACTTCTGTTGGTGGTTTCCGAAAGAAAAATTTCTGCTGCATCGCGTGGATTAGTTAAATTTTCTCCTAGTTTTTAAAATATATAGCAAGTTATCTGCAAAAATTGGTGCATTTCGGGTATCCTTTTCCCTTTGATCGTTGTTTAAACATATTTAAATGCTTATAATTCAATAATAACTTATATCGTTGTGTTCGCGAGGGTTCATAGAATAATTTGACAGACCTTGCAACTGAATAACTATTATTGTTTCAACACAAAAGATGTTCAAAGTTGAAAATTTGCATTTTTTTTTTCAAAATCGAATTTCTCGAAAACCCAGGGTGATGACGATAAACGGTTTGCGGATTCGTTTTCAGCGCACAAAAATCTATAAGAAACGGCTATTGAATTTTACAGAACAGAAAAAAAGTTTAATTTTTGTTGGACAGTGCTGTCGGTTCCACGAGTAAAATTATATCGTTTACTTAACAAAGTCAGAATTAAAATTCTTGCACAATTCTCAATCGAGATAAGTGGTTCAAGTAAACATTGTAAATCTTCTTGGTAAACGTGCTAATCAAATGTCTTGTAGGAACGCTACAGAAGACCATTTCCACAATACTGATCAAAACAATGAACGTAATACAAAAATAAAGGGGCATATGACACGTATGAGTGAAATGTTAGATGCGTCTTGTCAAGGTGTTTGTAAATGCCTCATAACAGGTTGCCACTTCGATTCCATGTATTTTAATATGATGAAGAGACGTAAACATTCCGTAGAGATACAGATCTGTATTTCCCTGGTATCCAATGATATAACATTTATTAACCAGTCAAGCCACAGCTGCAGACGAGAGTTTTAGAACATAATTGATAGCAACCTATCTATAATTAATATTGTCTTAATGCTCAAAATAGGATACGTCTACAGAAATTGTAGTACGTACTTATTATTTAGAGAATATAACAAACAGCATGAATTCATTGTTTTAAAATTCATTTATAATATTTTGTGTTAAAGAATATATAATAATAATAATTATAATAATAAGTATTTATTACACTCCCATCTGCATAAAATTAACACAAAATAATAACAGTGCTAGAGTGTAATGGGCGAGATTCAGCAAATTTGCTGCTATTAAATCTAACCCAGAAGAAAATAAAATACTAGAAATAATGATAAGAAGAATATATATATACAAATGAGTAGAAAAAAACAGACGCGTTTAATCTTACTATGAAATTAGTAAAAAATTATATAAAAAAATAGTTTATATTCTTTTTCTAGTATTTAATATATTTTATAAAATATACTTTTGTTATTTATGCGTATATGAGTTACACTAATGTTGTATATATAAAAAGAAACATCAAAATTTATTATTCTGCAATTTTTATGTCTGAAGATGGTATAATTTTCACTGAGGGATATGGCCAAATATACTTCAAGCCATTAGTGAACATTATACAAGCATGAAATTCTATCAAAATTGCAGACATATCATTTTCGCGTGTCATTTTATAACTAAATTTGAAAAACAGCTTGACTGGTTAAATTATTTATATTAAACACAGCAGAAAACTATGATTAAAATTATACTAGAATTACCTACCAAATGCATCCAACCGGAATGCAGCAAATAAAAGAGAAAATTATTTATTCATTTGTTAGTAGACTGTGTATATAGAATATATTGTTTTATAAAAATTGTAATTATGCATTTATGTCTCTATAGAATGATAACTATCTATTTGTGAATTATTAAAGCAAAATTTATAGTTTTTAACTTTGGATAATTTTTACTTTGTAAATAACAACCAGATATTGTATTTGCGAATTTGTACTATACAAATAATTCCTTTATACATATTTGCATATTTGTGTATTTCTGTATAAATTCTCGTGTCAAGAATATATCAAACGCGTAATAGGTAGGGGTGTTTAGGTACCCGAAATTACGGGACCCGATTTGCGATTCGGGAGCTGATTTTCTTGCTTAAAAATTCTAACATCTGAGTCTCGGGTACCCGATAGATAACTTTTAAGTTGTGATTTTGCAGTGTCATCAGATATAAAAAATTTTCAGCAAGAAAATCGGCTCCCGAATCGGAAATCGGGTCCCGTAATTTCGGGTATCCGTACAGCCCTAGTAATAGGTAATTGTCGCTGTTGCTGCAAAATTATTTTGATAATAATACTGAAAAATATTAGAAGACTTGTTTGAAATGTACCAATGAATAATGACAGAATTTATAGTTCTGTTTGTATCCACAAAGAATATAAAAACATTGTTCATTACCTTCTTTGTTTCTGCTCTTCTTTTTCTCTTCTTTGTCCTGTGAAATATAAAATTCTTAATGTACTTTGCATGACATAAATAACAACATGTAAAACAATATTAAGACTACGTGCTTTTCGCATATCACATCTCATACGACTGTTTTAAGCTCTATTCATGCAATAAATTTCGCAAACCCAATGGTTTCAACAAATAATGTATTTGAAAGTCAATTTTTTTGTTAATATATGACTAAACTGAAGCAACATTTTAGTCGCACTGATACATTATGCAAGCTTTTTGATATTTTTCTTTTATACAAGAATAAAACACTGTTGCGATAAAGCAAACAGTTTTGCCTAATTTAAAGCATTAGAATAAAAGGCAAATAATAGTGGTAATTTATAGTTACGTAAGTAGACTGAAAAAACACATTTTTTAAGCAATGTGAAAAATTAAAAATGTGTGAACTGTTTTCATACAAAACAAAAATGTATTTCTTATAAAGTTTTTGTGACATAAAACTTTCTTCATAATATATTTTTAATTATTGTTACAGTTAAGTAACAAAAGTTTATTCTTAAATCATTTTAAATGGTATGCCGTATCCTTTCCCAAACAAGGTGAATATTAATCACAGTATGTAATTACCGACATAAAAAAAAAACAGAATAATTTTCATTTCACAATGTTCCGGAATAGATTTTAAAGCTGTACCTATACTTATTTTTTAGTACTATCTTAAAATTATGTAAGTTTCGCCAAGTAAAGTAACTATATGTAGCCATATGATATAAGATCAGAATATACCTTCCAACAGTATATAATCTAGGAATTTGCGTCATAAGAAATGAACAAATTCTACAATTGCGCCCTTAAAATGTATTGTATCAAAAAAATTTGTTGCACTTTCCAATATTACTTGTAATATAAAAATCTTACAGTTTTGTCAAATTGACCACACGTTAATATAATGCTTCTCAGAATACATGGAAGGTAGATTAAACTTTACTTGTTAGTGTACACTTGGATATGCTGTAACTTAACTTCTAAAATAAAATAATTGACCATTCTATTATGATAGTGAAGTTGTTAATTGAATTAAATAAATTCTATTAACATATAATATTTATACAGAGAATTATTGGGTTGTTAGATTAATGTTCATTGTAGACCAGTGTTTCCCAACCTTTTTTAAGTCGCGACCCCCTTTTATAATACTCAAAGAATCTGCGAACCCCCATATAAGGTACAGTGAAGTTAATAAGGTAAAGAAAACATTAAAATATGGGTAAATATTCACACCAGGGGAGTCAGCCCTAATAACGTTGACCGTTGATTCTGAACATCTTCCTATATAATTATATTACCGTTGCTCGGCTTTAGTTTCCGAGATATTTTCAAAAAACTGGATCGGTAGGTGGTGGGGATCAGATGGTTTAGCCGCCAACTTTTAGAAGATTTAAGATAAAAAATGTGTAAATCTCCCAAAAGTTAGCCGCTAAACCATCTGCTCAAATCAATTACCGATCACAGCTTTTTGCGAGTATCTCGGTATCCAAGGAAACATCATCTATAAGGAAAAATTGTTCAGAATGTTCACCGTGACGACATATGTTGTCAAGGCCAACGTCATTGCGGCTGAGTCCCCTTTTATCAATATTTATCAAAACAGGTATTTCAGCTTTCAATTCTAGTTAATAATATTTAATTATCTTATTTAGAGTGATAATTGTGCCTGCATCTGGGTAACCAGCTTTTTCTTTTTTTTTTCATTCATGAAAAATCAACGTACATTATGAATAGAATATGGCAATGTAACCATATTAAAATAAATAAGTGCTAAGAATCGTCAGCTAAAAATAACCGTGGCGACCCCTCCCAGAAAACACTTCCCAATCCTTGTGGTGTCGCGACTCACAGGTTGGGAACCACTGTTGTAGAGAGTTAATTATGCGAAGAGAAACAAGAGATGGAAAACATGCAAAGTCCTTTGTTTACAGGAATCAAACAAGCAAAATGATTCTACAGATGGGTTGAACTAAACATATTATGATGTCATGGCAATTAGTTATACTAGAAACTAAATTTTCTATCTTTAATTGTAATAAATTTAAGAGAATAAGTATTTTTGATATCCAAATTAAATACATTGACATGTATTATAGTATTATATCCGAATTTTTATTTTTCGAAATGAAATAAATATTTGTATCAATATGAGAAGAGCAAAAACTCATTGGATAAAATAATTCAATATGTATTACTAATCTATAAATATTGATTAACTAATTTGAAAATCGTATATATGTAACAAGCGGGAAGAAACAATTACTTAGAAATTTTAGATGAATCACTGCTTCTGGTTGTCGATAAACCATTATTTACACAGTACAATGATTATTTTTGTGGTGTTTTCATCAAACTTTAACATTACAAAACAATATTTGCTCTCACTCAATTTAGCATAACACTGTTGCTAAGATTAAATGTAAAAAAATATATTTAAAAAAAAGCGGAAAAGAGAGTAAGAGCAGGAGCAGGAGCAGGAGCCGGAGCAGGAGCAGTAGCAGGAGCAGTAGCAGTAGCAGTAGCAGTAGCAGTAGCAGTAGCAGTAGCAGTAGCAGTAGCAGTAGCAGTAGCAGTAACAGTATCATCATCAGCAGCAGCAGCAGCAGCAGCAGCAGCAACAATAGCAGAAGAAGACAGATAGATTCACATAATTTAATATAAAGGGCACCTTTTTCACCTTGTTGCCAGATTCCTTGAGACTCTGAGGGGACGAGGGAGAATTTTTAGCTGGAGTCTTCTGTGGACTTGATGTGGTTTGCGTAGGAGTGGTAATATCACGATCGGAAGGTGGTGGTTGTATAACGGAAACTACCGGAGGAGGCGAAATAGAGGCAGAAGCGGAAGTGGACACACAGGCAGAAGTCGAAGCTAAAGGTTCTGAAGATGCTAGCGGACTTTCTACCGGAGCGACACTCAGGCTTTTCGGGGGAGTTTGCTTAGGAGTTGACAGTTTTCCACTCATCGGTGGTAACATTGTCCTAGTTTTAGGCTTCCTCCAGCCCTATGTAACACCAATTACGGTTATATTATGTTAGTCGCCTTACCAATAAAATACCTTCTCTCAACCCGTGCATTTCCACGGATTTTTTTTATACATATTCCACAGTTTCTTTTGGTCACTATAATCTGATTTTCGAGAGTTGAGACCTGAGAGGCGGGTCCCTCGGACGGAATCCGTAGCGTACCATTAGTTCCTCCTTAACCACGCTCCGTCCGAGGGACCCGCCTCAGGTCTCAGCTCTCGAAAATCAGACTATAATCCTTTATTTGATTAAACCTTCTTTGATCAATATCTGTTTCTCTACGGTATATCGCGCTAATTGTAAGTTGTTTCTCAGATTTTATTAATTCTTGTAATTCTGTTATGTAATTAATATAAGTTAAATAAAATTTCATGTTAGATTTGTTGCGGAAGAATTATTAAAATCTAGTGGTACTTAATAGAATTATTTCAATTAGTAATCATACTTATTCTGTTTTATTTTTTCTTTAACTTACCAAATAAAGGATTAAGATTTTGGAATGTGTATCTATTGCCAGCGAATTAAAATTGTACAATGTGAGAATCGTTTTTTCACTGATTAGGAAAGTTTGTTTTAAAATATATGAAACTACTGTACTTAGTAACAAACTGTTATATTTCAAGAATGCAAATTACTAATACTTTTACAGCAATTATTACTGTGATGTTGACACTCCATACATTTAAATGGGATTATTCCACTTATTATCAAAAATAAATTCATATATTTCACATATCTATCACATCGAAGTAAGTTACGAAGAATATAAAAAAAATAACGATCTCACTTTGCGTATGTATAGAACTCAATTGTCCCTTTCAATTCTACTCAAACGGTTCTCAGTAACTTGTATCATTTCATCAGTCAGTGACGTCATGCTTTCAAGGAACCGTGTTAAAATATTATTTTTAATGAAACGCTGTTAAACAGTTATATATATAATGACCTTCGGCGTATTCCAAATCTTACCTTATCGTCATAAAAACCCTGATCATCTGTTCTTTGCTGGCCAAGTAAACGATCAGTTTCAAGATCGGTGTCTGCCTCCTCTTCATCTGGACCTTCCTCGATTTCAACGTCTGCATCTTCACCCGCACGTCGAACTTCCGATTCATCACTGTTATTTTCTACACAAATTCTCCGCCTGCCATCCGATATACTAAATTTTAGTTAGATGTACTTAAAGAATAACGATTACTTCGTAAATATAAATAGATGTATGTAACTAATAAATAGGCAAGTATCTTTCATGATTTTTTCACAGATTTAAAGAATCATTAAATTGTATTATTTTTACGATATACTATTACAATTTAGACAACATACATAAAACGTTATTTATTTCGACAGAATGTTATTTAAATGAAATTTGTAATGAAATCTTTAGAAATTAAAAGAACTGATTAAAAATATTTGGGCGTCATGTATTACACGATGAAGAAGAAATTAGAATGAACATGGGCAAATAATTAATAGAGCATGTTTTAATGCGATTATGAATGTAATCCAAGGTAAGTAATAGTGAAACTTTAATGTAATCAATCTGTCTTACGGATTCGTCTAACATATCACTATATGATACGAAAAGTAAAAAAATATTTTTTTGTAGAAATTTACTAACGTCAATCGTTCATGTATGTAACCATATTATATCTACGCAAACTTCAGGGACATAAAATCCAAGAAAGTACAACTCATAAGCAATGGAGATAATTCAGAAATTAAAATAATGTAAATAAATTTATATAGAATAATATAAATTTATGAAACAGAGAATAAAATACCTTGGTATCCAAATTGGGCTGACATTGGGTTCGGGTGGTTCTTCGGTACTAGACTTCACAGGTAAAGTCTTCGTCCTTTGTAAAGCCATTCTAATATCTTTAATCGCAGCCTCGACTTCGCCACCTATTTCGAGACTGACAGTTTGTCTAGCTTGAGGTGCTGGGGGTGGTGGTGTACCGAGAGGATCCAGACCATCAAGCTGCAACTCATTTGTATCGTACGAGTTCTCTTTTTTAGGAACAAACAAATCAGGTGACGAAGTTTTTAAAGAATGCAAAATATCCTTGCTGACGGTTAAACCAGAAAGATCTTTGCCAACTGAATCGCTCTCTGTTGGAGTAGGATAACCGGTATCATTAATCCGACTTCTCTGAATGATCTCCTTCTCGATTTCGTTAATTTGTCGTTTCATCAGCATCACAGTTGGATTATTATTATCAGTATCGCTGGCATGGCCGCTAGACAATCCATCTTCGAGGACCGGCATGCTAGTGTATATTCTCAAAGAATCTGAATTATTTCCTAAATCGCCGACTGATCCGAGAAGCCCACTAGCTGGTATTAATTCATTATCCATCATCATTAAAGAAACTTCACTATCGAGATCTCCGCAGTTACTATCGCAGTCGGTCGTTTCGGGACTTAACGTAAAGTTGCGAGAATGCCCGACTTGTAATCCGACTTCTGTCTCTCCGAGATCTTCGCTGCTACCGGTGCCCACCGAGAGGTCTAGGAAATTGTTTTCATGCTCACCAGTCTGAAAAAGGGATCAATGGAGTTTGAATTAGTTTGAATGAAAAAAATATTTACATATATAATAATAGGAATGCTTTGAATTTTAATGTTTTCTTATAAATTAATGTGTACCTGGTTCATACAAATCTACTTACACTTTGTAGAAAATCGCTTCTTTGTTTCTTCGGAGATTCATGTACAAGAACTTCTTCTGTTGTTGGTGGACCACTAGCTAATCGCTGACCAACATAAGCGCTTCCTCCTTGTCTTCGTAATTCGTATTCAAGATCCTTGTAAAATAATGGTGTTCAATTTACAACAAATTGTAGGTAAACGAACACTAAGAAAATTTTAATATATTATCCATAGCTACGCACCATTAATTCAATTTTAAAATTAAATTTTGCTTTTACTATGAAAATTCTAAACTGACTGTTTGGCACATTGTACTACACATATTACTGTGTTTATGTATTAACAATAGATACAAAAAAATGCAAATAAGAATTGAAGAAAAAGATTAAACACAATCAGCTGAATTGTGTAAAGATGAAAAATTTGTTTGCTTCCGATATTAAAGACAGATCAAAAGACTATTGTGAATTTTACATTACATGTTTCCCTTCTAGTATTCGGATAATAATAAAAATAGGATACGTAAATAGTTAGTACCTGAAATGGAAAAGATTCAGTGCTATTCTCTTTTTCCTTTGTTGGCGGTGGACACTTAAAGAATTCCTCCAGCACTTTTCGCGTCTCTGAGAATTCATACAAATAATCGAATGTACTTCCACCAGATGATACTAGATTACTTATGTTGTCAGTGGACAAAGTCGATGGTTTTAAAGAGTCTTCTTCTTCATCCTCAAGTTTTGGAGATGGAGGAGAGGCATTTACAGTCTGATCATCTGAGTAATTTATATTTGTTTCTACCACAGCCTTTTCTACGATGATTTCTGCAGAAGTATCCTCCTTCTTAAAATAAAGAATGAATTAACAATCTATTACTGATCAGTAACAATAAATGAATTCATGCCAGTGTCGAAAAGATAATTTATATTCCTTGAATTGAGATATAGTACCTCATTATGACTTGGTGTTGTTGGTAATACTCTCTGTGGAAAACCAGGCCTTGGTGTCATGTATACAGATGGCGATGACAGAAGACAAGGAAGCTGAGTGTCGCGTACTCCATAACGCCTCGGACTCTCGGAATACTGTGCTATAGGTAATTCACCAATCACTCTTGTCACTTTGTGATTACGTTCTGAAGATGGTGAATCCACTTCGCAATCACTAGCTGGTGTAACCACCTAAAAGTTCAGTTTATTCGTTAGATACAATTTTACTTTAAAACTTATCTCAATTAACGTTTTCCTCGCGAGAATATTAAACATACATGTAAAGATACATTACATTCAATTGCATTCATTATACTTCATTTGTGTCGGGTATAAACATAAATTCGTTTAATTTGCTTAACAAAGATATTGACAAAATAAAGCAATACCTTAAAAAACTCTGAAGTATTACGATGATATGCCGTTGTCGGACTAGGAGTACTTCCAATGCTAGAACTTAAAGGTTCTGGAGGAATGCGACCTCTTTGGGATTCTTCAGACTCAAGATTTGAATTAGTTGATGTAACTGGATTAGTATTATTTGAAGTTAAATCTAGTCGCAAATTTTGCCAGTTATCATCAATGTCATCAAAGACAACTACTTCACCATCACTGACTATAGCCATGCTTCTGGCTGGTGTTGTGTGATTTGACTGATAATCTATGCACCCCTTTGACAACCCATAATCGAGATCAGTAATATTTTTTGGTACACCATATTCTACGTTATTGCTATTCAAAATTGAGTCATAATTAATAATACGATTGCTGTGATTGCTCTTAGGGGAATCATAGTCGAGGATAGATTTTGTCGGATTATGCCGCACCGAATGTATTTCTGATGCGAATACGGTTTCTGTTACTTCTCTATTAGATCGCTGTTTCCTTGTATCACCACATCTAGAAATATGCAAATGTTCTCACAAAATAAAGACAACGTATGAATAATTTACTAAATAGAACATGCACAGTTTATTAATAATTAAGAATTGTTAAATTACCGGCTCCTTAGTTCCCATATAGTTTGAGTATTTGGAGACTTATTATTTCTTTTAATCGATAGCTTGTTGTCTACTTGAGTATCCTCACTATTTACGGAATTTGATGCAGCAAGAAAACGTGATTTTCTAGCTGCCACTTTACCTCTGCTCTGAGAAAAGACTTCTCTCCCACCAGCAATTTCTATAATTCTAAAAAAGATAATTACATGAGATCTCGACAGGTCATTATTCTTTTGTAATCTATTACATTTTAAAAAATCACTAATGTATTATTAATCGATTTGTGAAATATTACTCGAGGAATACCCTATGTTCTTTTAACTTTAAATAAACGCGTTCACCCGAAATTTAGATTCTGATTTTATAAAAAAAAAATGTGGGTTTTTTTGTTGTTGTGAAAACGCTCACATTCATCTGGATTAGTCAGATATAATGAGCTGAGGCACATTTCATGAACCCAGAGTTTAGCGTTGGAAAGTTTTTTGGCGACAGACAAGCACACAAACATGTAGAAGCTTTCTGCTTTATATATTAAAATTATTATGTAACATATCTATGTGCATGAATATGAATAAAAAGTAAGACATAATAAAAAGTGTATCAAACACATACAAGTACAATATATTGACAATGTACTTTCATGGGTTATCTACTTATACGAGAAATTTGAACTACCATAAATCTTTTGTTATTGTTTTGCTAGAAATACTATAATCCATTACTTTTATATATCAAAAGTAAGATTTCTATAAGTTATTTAGTGAATTTTACAGATTGCTAGTTGCTTACTTTAAAAGTTAAACAAAATTTAAGCAACTCCTTTTAAGTGCTTCCTATTTCAAGAAGTAACAAAATCATTTAGTAGATAATTGTACTAAATTCAAACGATCGGTAGATGTTAAGTTAAAAAACGCAGCATTTCAGTTTATATTACACATACATAAATTAATTGTAATCAGCTTCTATTTAAAATAAAGTAACCAGATATTTTCTGTTTCAATATAGAACAAGCAAGCAAAAAAAATAAGGTTTAACAAATCCGTGAGGATATCTTTTCCGTGGTTTATTAAAGCATTTACAGTATATTTAAAAATACATACTTGTGATTATAAAGTAATACATTGAGACGGAATTAAAAATATTTCTTTTCTCGCAACAGAAAAAGTAGAGGAAACAGTAACTTTATGCCACTGCGAAAATGTAAAAGATTACATGTCCAATCCGGGATACTTTGCGGGACAAAGGGCTCAAATGCGCGACGTCTGGTCACTTTAATTTAAAAGAAACCAAATTCTAAATAATACTTGGAAAATAAATATTGCGTTTGTAGTACTGTATTAACAATGATTGCATATATGGCAATCACGTATTACTGTAGAAACAACTGGCATAATGTGTATTCCACTTTTATCGTCATTGTATATTTACTATAAATTTGCGATTAAAGTAAAACAAACATTTGTAACAGTCAAGTAATTAATTGAAATGTCAGAAAAATTACGTGTTGCTTACAAAGAGTTAATTATGCATTTTTAATACTAAATGAAAATAATAACGCTGCTTTCATATAAAATTTATATGATAGTGTAAATATAATATTAATTAATAGGCTTATAAAACAACACCGACGATATTTGTACTTTTGAGGTTATACAAAAATAATTAACTTGTATTGCTAATAGTATTCACTTCACACTCATTTTTATATAAATATTATGGTTGAATAATTAAATATATTAGTTAAGAAATTATTTAGTTCATAGTTCCTTTATATTCTCATTAGTACAAAAAAATACAAAATATAATAAACTATATACTGTACATACTGCATTAAAGGTACGTACACATTTACAAAATTTTATGAAAAGTAATAGAATCGTTTTAAATATTCGACGATTTATCTCTTGGTAAGTGGTTTTGAATTAAAAATACCAACCACTGCAACTGGAAAAATTTGAGTTACTTTTATACGCACTGTTCAGTAAATTTGCGACAGATAGGATTTCATTAATCCAACTAGAATTTCTATAAGTTCACTGAACCTTGTATCTTAATTAAAAACCGATTTTGATAAAAAGACTTTATCAAAGAGTCATTGATAATGATCGACGAACTAACGTAAACAGAGTATATAAGTAAGTACATGCCTGATCGTATGTACGTACAAGATTTACTTTACTACAATGTGAAATGTGAACGCATCATTTACTTCTCAAGTATTACTTACACTTTGTTAACAAATCTGCTGGTCTAAAACTTTATTTTTACTGTAATGTACAGTTTGTGCGATATACTTTTCTCCATAATCGCCATAAATAAAACTCAAGAACATAAGTGATGCACCTAACCTAACATCAATTGCCAAGTAATGTTTATCGACTACAGTTCGATTGTGTCGTTGACAAGATTATCGATTGTTTTTTACACGTGTGTGAAAAAATTATAAACGTTTGACTGTTTATCTAACTGAAGGCACTGCATATAATACTTCGTGGTGTGAATACAGTTGAAAATATTTATTATTAGTCTGTCGTTCAGAAGCCAGTAATAAAAAATGTTCCTGATAGATAAAAAAATATTGGAATTAACGTCTTACATCAATTCCATGATTTAATGTATAACTTAATAATAAATACACTATGTAATTTATCTAACTACTTTATTATCAAAATTACTGTACATAAAGCAAGTGAAATATAAAAAATTATACTGTGTGCAAAATGAGCATACATGCACTTTACTATTTTACAATTAGAATAATGAAGTTCAAAATTTAGATGCACTATTTGATGTGTACCTAAATATTAGCTTACATTTATAGAGTCATAGGTGTTATGTATTCTGCTTTCGAATTTTTGAAAATTTACTCGCAGGGGAATACCGCGAACCCGGACTCACCGATTCGAACGCAACTTTGTGGGTTTTTAGAGTCATTCAAAACAAGAACAACGGTGTTTTCCATTTGGACCCTATCGCCCTTTAAGGCGGTGAAAACTAACCTCAAAGTCAAATTGGCACTTCCACTTTTTCGCGTATAACTCTCAAAGTACAACAGACAGAAAAAAAAGTTTCAAACAAAAGTTTAATGGTGAAATAAGCGCTACGAACTTCCGTTAAAAATTTTTGAAAAGAGTTAAAAAAAACATATGACTGATGAAAAAAAACTCTTCAAAATTTTGTTATCGGAAGTTTGTAACGCTTATTGCACCATTAAACTTTTGTTTGTAACATTTTTTTCTGTCTGTTGTACAGAGTTGTTTTTCAGAGTTATACGCAAAAAAGTGGAAGTGCCAATTTGACTTTGAGGTTAGTTTTCACCCCCTTAAAGGACGATAGGGTCCAAATGGAAAACACTGTTGTTCTTGTTTTGAATGACTCTAAAAACCCACAAAGTTGCATTTCAATCGGTGAGTCCAGGTTCGCGGTATTCCTTTCTCAGTATCAGAGTGAATTTATGCTACAACGTTTTATTATCAAATCGGATTCTATTATTGGATTGCATGGACTGTATTTTTTTTTACAAGGAGCTATAGCTTGCAGTTTAGAAATTTCTCTAATTTGCTTTTAGCCCTTAAATACTACTACTATATTTTACCATTCACATAATAGAATACAAACTAACGTACCTGGAATCTCTTAACTTGTAACTGCGATCACCCTTGGCGGACGTTAAAATGTACACAGGGCTCTCCTCGGGCCCACTATCATCCTGTTGCGAGTGACCCTGATGATCGCTACCTGGAAGGCTACCATATTGTGGTGCATCCTCGCTACGGCCGGAGGCAGAGGAGGAGCTTGAAGATAGTGGTTTTGTGTTAAGTGTGCCGAGCGAATTAAATGTTCCAAGTGGACCGCCGACGCCGCCATTGCTACCGCTGACACCAACGGATAGCTGACTCTCGCCTGCGAAACCGGACACCATGCTCGTCGTCCTAAGAAATACAAGCATTTTTCAATTATTCGTTAAATGCACGTGTATTATTACTGAAAATTATTAGAAGAATTAAGATTAATCATATATGTATATTAAAATACATTTACTCTGTCAATAGTAAACAGTTTTATAATAAAAGCTGATGTATTTGCTTTTTGCGATAATAAAATGAACAATAGTTGATCAATGGCAGCAATTATTTCACCTTTTTACAATTTACTCTAATTTACTCTGAGTAAAAATTGGACACAGTATCAAGGATCAAACTATTTAGGGCTAATCAGATTCAGACAAAACAAAGAGTCTATATTGAAGTGGTATACAATTATTTACTGTTTAATTTAGTTACCAAAGCATTATTGAAGTACTTCATGATTTACTGTTTATTTTTCTTTTGCAATAACTTTAACACATACTGTTAATTTTGGGCACTGATTTAAATTTAATCGGAGGTACAAATTTTCTTTGTATATCTTGCTTTGCTACAAAGTAATTTTTTTAATTCAAATTTGGTTTATGAAACTGTGCCCTATGAAAACTGTAAAGTTAAGGAAGATAACATTTAAATTTCATCATTTGGGACCTTACCAAGAAATTTTTCTTGTCATAAATATGTCAAGGAGTTATACAAATTCAGGTTAATCAAAATATTTAGATCCATGTAATAAATTCATTCATGCGTCTAGATCCGTAGAAGCATGAAAAATTTAAGCTAAAATTGGCTTCTATTAAAACGGGTAGATGAAAAGAACTTCAAAGAGACTGAAGTTATAACTATAAGCTGTAATATATTATACTATAATTAGGGTAAATGTGCCGTATTTCGGCCCCTACACAATAGTCAGCCTTTTCGGAAATAAATTGCTTAGAAATAAGAAGTTAAGAATGAAATCTTATATATTTAAACGAAACAATGATCAGTGCACTCTCTCCTTCGAATGTGGGAAGTTTCATGCCTTTAGCGGTAAAAATATGAACTACAGAAAGCTTTATTGTGTTGGCGATTGGATGGTTGACGACTGGTGAGTCAATTTGAATTAATTTAGTACTATAGGCGACACTTGGAAATAGTGTATACCAACATTATTACGAAGTTTTTTATGTTCAAATCTTGAATACGCGATTAATAATATTCGAATGAACTTTTCGTGAAATTATAATTACATTTAAACTTAGGTTAGTAAGTATTTTTGAAGTGGCCGACTATTGGCATTCAAAGTATAAGGAAAATCAATAGTCAGCCGCCCCGGCTGGCTACTGGATATTGTTAAGAAATCGCTAATTTGAACCGTATTTACCAAACAAATAAAGCTCACTTTTCTGAATCATCCGTTTTTATTTTTTTTTTCGCCAAAATTAATGTAAAACCAGTGGTCGGCCGTCTAAAACACAAAACGGCTGACGACTAGACGATTAGTCTATTAGTCGCCCGTTATAATTTAAATCAGGGTTGACTAACTGGTGGCTCGCGGGCCACCGGGGGAATCTCCGCCTTGCTGCCACGCTGAACGACCCACCTCCATACCTACCAGACTCTGACGATCGCAGTCGAAAAGAGAAGGAAAGAAGAAGGAATCGACTGCGATCGTCAGAGTCTTGTAAATATGGAAGGGGGCCGTTCAGCGTAGCAGCAAGGCCGAGGAGCCACCAGTTAGTCAACCCTGATTTAAATAATTAGAATTTTCAGGAAAAAAATGTTTTTAAATTTTGAGTATACGCATTATGAATTTTGAACCACTTAACATTCTGATGATTAACAATAACTATACTATAGGGTGGCAGATACATATATAACCTGATAGAAGAACCTGGTTGACTATTGGCATACGAAAAGCTGGAGTTAGGATTTTCCTGGCTGACTATTGGTAAAAAGGACGTTTCTGGGTATTTTAGATATTTTAAATAATAATTGTTATACTATAAAAAAAATCATGCACACATTTGAAAATATATACTTTAAAGAATTTAACTGACAATAACGCATTTAAAAAATAGTATATTAATAATAACAACGCGTAACATGAATTTCCGCTTTTCCTTAAATGGCCGACTACTGGCACAGTTACCCCTATATTTCAGATATAGATTCTTAATAACATAAAATGTATCTGAGATATTAGAAATAGGTATAGTAAAACTGCTATCTTAATAGTATAAATAGAATCTCTCTTTCCAGGTTTTTCTTGACTGTTACTATCCGTTTGTACCACGCAAAAAAAAAATTGAATCGCAACATCAAACGATTAAATCAAGCTATATATGTATGCAGATGTCAATGTGCGAAACAATTGTAAAACGGAAAATACTGTTGGACAGAAAACAAATCGGAAATGGAATTTACAAAACAATCGTATGCCTTGAAATTCGTATAAACAGAAAGGTCGATGCACGTTCTCTGTTTGTTATCAAAGCACTCGTTGAAGTTTAATTTAATTTCAATATTTATCGAGATGTAACCATTGTTCGATGATGATTTCAAACGAAGGCTATTAATGTTTTATTCGATATTTCGATAGATCGTATCGCATAATGTGTATTCGATCTGGTATTCGATTAGGGGTAATGATCGATATATCGAAGAGAGCTTACCTATCGGAGATATCGTGCTCGAGGTCGATCATGTCTTCCGGTATCGCGCGTGAGTGGTTCGAATACGTGTTCTTGGAGGCGATTGCGAGGGTGGTTGTGAGACTGTTTGCGAACGTAGTCGCGAATGTGCTCGTGAGGCTAGTTGCGAGGCTGGTGGTAACAGAGGCGGCCTCCTTCTGGCAGAGGCTCTCATGCGGCTGACTGATCTGCGTGGAGGCCCCCGGACTCGGGGGTGGGCCGCCCCTAGGCCGACATTTCGGGAAAAGTCGGTTCAAGTCTGCGTTTTCCAAGATCAGGCTTGTCATCGCCACGCCACAATCATTTCTTTTATCAGCCTGTCCATTCTAAAACATCGTAACGTATCGCAACAATATACGTACATGTCTACATCAATCTCAGGGCCTCATAAACATTTTCAATGGCGCATGGTGCTGGCGGAATGCCGTTTCAAGCTTTTCAGGACTTTTCGAATGGCTGCTCCCGTAGAGAATGTCTACGAAATGTTTTATGGTTCGTAGCTCGTCGCACGCTCTCAATACATGCCGACGCTAATGAAGATTTCAATTTCTATATTTTTTCTTAGATCATCGTGATGGTATTGCCGATAAATGCGCGAGGTTTTTCTAATGGAATTCAGTGTATTTTTCATTGTGTGTAATTTGAATCACTTTTGAATTACCTAGACCAAGTTTACACCGTGTATGATTTCATGAGATTGAATTTAGACTCATTTTCATCAGGCAAGCCTCGCCAATCGATTGGTAGTACTTTTATGAAGATCTAATAGACAACACAGAAACTGAAATCTTCGTTAGTGACTCATCCGACACGCGGCCGTCGCGTGAGCGGAGGGGTCGTTGAGGTCGCAAAGGACAAAGCAAACTCCGAGCTCGATTTGTTTTCAAAACAAACATCCGGGGACTCTTGGACAATACTTGCGATGCCTTCCAAAAATGTCGACACGAGAACACGCCGAAGCCGTGAGAACAGAGTGGAAATTCCTCGACGTGAAAACACGCCGATGCCACTCGGAGTGTTAAGACTCTCGTAGTGTCATAAATAAAATGTATGTATATGTGTAAATGTATGTATAAATAAAATGTCGAGGAAATGCTAATAATTGTTACTTTCCCACTGTTAAATAAAGCATTGCGACTTTCGACTCTTCTTATTATTCTCGAATTAATCCTTGTAAGTACTGCATACTAGAAGACATGTTTGGTAACTGACAATGAGCGACTGTTTTACTCCTTTTGTTATTTCTAGGGCAGTGAATGATTTGGGTTTTCCCTGTAGTAGGAAAAATTTCTAGTGCTTAATAGATAACTATTGCTCTTTACCTAATCCAGCTTACTTGTTGTTTAGGTACCTAGCCCATTTAAGTAGTTCTCAGTTATAATTTCTCAAGTGCTCGATTTTATACTTTTGTGGTAAAACGGATTGAATACTTCCATTATACGTATATTTGTTTTTTTTTATTGAAATCTCAGACACTTATAGGATGTGTGCAGAGAATTATAGTTTTTGCAAGAACTTAAAATTATCAACATTTCATGTTTTACAAGGTAGTTCCTCTTGTTTATACTCACCCCGCCCTTTATCGAATACCGTAAACGGAGGGAACATTGGCAGCTACTTAACATGTATTAAAAAAGGAAAAGGATAAAAATTTTATGCATTCTCACACTTGTACTAGAATCACAAACGATGAAATGTTATAATAGGGTGACATAATAAAAGATTGAATATAAAATATGCATTGAATATAAAAAGAAACAAATTTAAGTGTTAATGTAAGTTCAGATTTGGTAAAACTTTAGCTGTTAGAAATTGTAGGTATCGATTTTCGACACTGAACCGTGGGTCCGCCATTTTGTTTTAAATGCAAAATTTAAGAATCGGCTCGGTCAACGACCACAAAATGTAATAAATTTTAATGTCTTGATTTTTTTTTATGTTTCAGATAAGCGTAGAAGGCGGAATTTATGGCACCGCACTTCTACTCATTCTGCAAGGGACTAACTTTCAGCGACTATAGCGAGGGGTGGGAGAGTGCTTTTTTTTTAATAAAAATTCCTTTAATACTTACAAACAGTGATCTTTCGTTTGCAACAAACCCCATCATTCTAGCTTTTCAATTTCATATAGAAAAAATTCAAAAAGGAAGATTAATTTTCGGGCAAAAAGGACTATGCCCCCTTAAAGCAAATGTAAATATATTAATTTTTATACTATACAGCCAAACGTTCCAAAAACATGCCAATGTTCCCCTAGTTTACGGTCCGTTAATTACAAAAGAAATAGTAAGGAATAAGAGTACAGACACTCGATCTCATCTGGAATATCAACATATAATAAAAATAAAAAGAAAATGTAAATATTTAAATTAAGGGAATTGCTTTTTATATTGTTTACAGTTTGTGTTGCGATTGAAGTAATGTATAAATCTAAATAAAGTAAAAGTTGTTTTGTGTTAGTGGATAACGCAAACCAAAGGTCGACATATAATGTCAAAGATGTATATGTATATTGTTTACGAAGAAACAACTATTTATATCTAATGGCTAACTAAATGAACGAAAATAGTCTTTCAGTTTCGTTAATTATTATTATTGATGCACTTTATGCATTCGCTAATATTTTGGCATATTTGTAAATTGCAAGCAAATGTATCAAATGAGAAGAGATAAATGTTTTAGTTCAATAAGGTGTATTAAATTTATTTTTCTGCTGCTTATTACATATCTTGCAGAAGAAACTTTGTATAAATAAATTCATTCGATTGAATATTAAAATCATGAATGTTACGAGCAACATCATTTCTGCTTTTGTTAGTAATGTATAGGTTTAATATTTTGGGGGAGGGGGCAGAATTTTTATGCAAAGTATGAAATAAAATGCTAATATAAATGTAATAATAAATACGCGATCGAATTTAAGTAATGACGATTATTTTACAGAACTAAACGTAACATCGTTTTGTTAAATCGCAAAAATATTCTTACATTTATTGTTAATGTCGTGGTAAGACGATGTAGAAAAAAAACATTCACAATAATAAAATAAGGATACTGGTAAATTGTTAGTATGATGCTGTAAATACTTGTAAAATTGGCTAGTGTTGAACTAAAGATACACCGGTGCCAGAGTTATTGATTAAGTTATTGATAGTTAAATACACGCATTGCACGTGATATTTTCAGTACACTTATCTTGTCTTCGATAACTTTTCAACATCGTAGGAAGTTATTTCGTCGTTTATTACATTATTATATGTCCAATGCTATTATTTACATTAACCAATTTATATTATTTATATTTATATCAATGTATATTCCTATACCATTTTTTATTTTAAAGAAGATGTGATAGAGTCTTTTTCGCAATGCTAATAAACAAGTCCCTTCTTCACACCCATTTTTTCTTAATAATAAGATGAATACAAATGAATGTGGTTATAACAAATATCGTGAATCAAATCTGGAATATACAAAAGACCTATAAATTTTGCAATACCTACTCGAGGCAATAGATTTTCTACGATTATCAGGGTACAACAATTTTATAATAAAAATGGCGCTACTATTGTTTAAACTGATATATACTTTCGTTGCGTTTGAGGAAAAACGTAAACTTTACGAAATATATTGTCGTACACAATAGTGTTTTACACATCATGTTTATTGCATTATAACGTTAGTTTGTATGCTTGCAATACGAATGTCGTTTACTTACGATTAGGCTGGAGGCACACGAGCGTTTTTTTTCGTCGCGACGGACGTCAATTTTGACGGACGTACGTATACACCGCGCGCTAGCGTAAGTCGAATATACTGCAATGTATTGTCGTGACGCTCGTAAAAAAAAGCGCTCGTGTGCCCACAGCCTTAGTGTTATTAGAATCGACGTTAACAGTCTTCGTAATGTAAACGCAATGTGGAGTGAAGCTTATCTCGCGTCATCATTAACTTCGTGTTTGCGATATGATTTCGCGGTGATCGCGAGCGTCGCTTCGTTGCGCATGATATTTACGTTGGAAAAGACGTGTGTACAAAAGAAAACAGAGAAAAATACGGGGAACAATGGCAAAATAGGGAAGCTGATGGAGAGAAATGGATGAAGTGATAAGGTATGGAGAACAGTAAAAAGAAGGAACAGATAGAAGAAGTGGAGGAGAAGGGGATGAGGGAGCAAAAGGGATGTATACGTTGAGAAAAGCGTAGTAGGGAAATGTACGAGTTCTAGTCAAAACAAACGAACGGAACTGGACAAAGGCAAAAAGAAGGGGGTGTTGCGGATTTGAGGAGAACACGTAGCCAGTAACAGAAGAAACACAAAGAAAGGACGATGAAAGGGAGTAAAGAGAGTGCGAGAGGGAGAGACAGAGAGAGAGAGACAGAGAAGGAGCGACAAAGAGAGAGAGAGAGAGAGAGAGAGAGAGAGAGAGAGAAGAAGCGACAGAGAGATAGAGAGAGAGAGGGAGAGAGAGAGAAGAAGCGACAGAGAAATAGAGAGAAGGAGCGACAGAGAGAGAAAGGTGTGGTGGAGGGCGAGGGTTTGGCCCGCGCTTCGTTGAGCGTGGAATCAATAGGAGGTCACTGGCACCAGTAGATACAATCGGCACATTTTAAGTCCACTAGTATTGCACAGCTTACTAACGTATTGACCCTGCTTTCTTTTATGATTAATTCGAGAGAGACATGTGTGTTTTCGCCATTTGATCTCACCCCTTCCAGCTCTTAAACTCTCCATCGCTTTTTTTCCCTTGCGCTTCCTTCTGCTGTTTGTCTGTACAACGCGTTTGCAACACGATATTAGCAAAAAATGCTGATCAAGATATATCATACAAATAATGCTTTTTAACCGTAGAATTTTACTTTGCGCTCGTTTCTGTTTTAGCAAATTCCCCCTCCCCCCCCCCCCCGCGTACCCCCTAAGTTTAAACGTAATGAATGGTTTTAAGTCTCACCAGTGGCAAATAATTTGTAGGGTTCAAGGGAGAATTTCATACTCTTTTTTACTATCATTTATGGTAGTGAACCCTGTACGGAATTTACAGTAGAAAAATCTTCTGGGGCCTTATTTGATATTTTCATGGTATTCGATGGTATTGAATATGCCTATATAAAAGTGGTGGCAGTAATTTTATTTTCGGAAGCCATAATGTTTGATCAAAGGAACTACTGACAATTGAATAAGTTTATAAGGGTATAATAATATGTTTTTTTCTAATGAAACAACATTGTCCCAAATGTATAAATGTTTTTTTTTTATTAAAATCCTAAAGGCTTATATGTGTACATCCTATGAACAATAGTTGTTGTGATACTTGAAATTATTAAGACTTGTATGATTAAATACATTATCGACATGAAGTTATTAAAATTTTCTTTGGTGTATTTTGACTTTCTCACTAACAAATAATGAAAATACAAAAAATAATTTGTTACCTACAATAATTGGATACTGTATTTCGTGTGAAACTTTGAAAATACGAATTGATTTTTTTTTCAAATTTTGAAGTGTATTGTGGATATAAAAAAGGTTTACACATTTATTTTCACTATTCTGAAGTGCTTTGAACGAGATCTCACCAATTTAAATAAAGGGGAATATTTGTGCAGTTTTCAGTAGTGATCAGATAGTTTTCAGTAGTATCTTTGACACAAAAGATTGACTCTGAACAAATAATAAATGCGAGAAGTGCCAAAGTCCCAAATATTTGCTATAATTTTTTTTAGAACAATTAATTGAATAAAATTATTAAAACGTCGATTAAGAAATTAATAGAATATTCATTTTACTAAAAGAGGTAATAGCACAAATGTATGTTATTATATTTAGAACATTATATTATCATTATAAATTCCTATTTACGTCGTCAAAGAACATTTATTTTTTCAGAAATGTGATGAAAGTTTGTAGTAATATGTTTATTACTAGTGTCTTATCTGTTGATGAAACACTTCGTTTGCTTTAGTTCTTTTAAATCGGTGGTACTTAACAGTTACTTCAAACTGTAAATTGGTTTACTTTTCATTCTTTGATCTATTTCAACGTTTTGAATGTAATGCATACCTACACTTTACTTCATACAGACCGCTCTGAATTGAAACAATAAGAGTAATTTCTTAATTATTTATATTCATCAATACGCAGTATTTTGAGATTTTCTATTTCTACATGCAGTGTGTAATGTTAATAAATAATACTTTTTATATTTTCCATTTGAATTTCTTAATAAGAAGTATGTATGAAAATTAAATAAAAATTAGTAAAAATATCTATCGTACATAGTGTGTTGCATAATTAAATATTAAAGTTGTAATATTACATATTAAAGTTGTAATTCTAACATCTGATTCTTCTTTCACCGTGAAGTATTAAAAGAACTTCGATTTTGAAACTCTAACTCCATGTTTTGTTATAGGAAAATGGAAAATTATGGAGTTTGGAAATAATAGGTATCTATATCACTGAAGCGGCAGACAACTTTATCATATTATTCTAAATTCGTAGTAGCACAACAATTTAATCAACATATTTTCGTTTGCCCAAGCATTTGGATGAACTTTACTTTTGTTAAAATCGTATAATATTTGGGGAATATATTTTATCGCAATGTTTGTAATGTTTCCTCACTCGAAGAGTATAAAGTATAACTAGCAAATATGAATACGGAATACGAATATTTAGAAAGATAATCAAACTCATTATGAAATTGAAGCAGCGTGTGGATTTTGAAAAATCACGTACAAAAATATTCTTACGATCGGTATACATATTGCCAATCGTATTTGTGTGAAATAATCAAACTGTGAGATCATTTAAAACGAATATTTTTTTCATACGTTGAGAAGCATTATTTTCATTTACTTACTATACAAAGTTCTTGTCAACAAATATCCGTCCCCAATTTACATATTTTTCTCAAACAGTTTCAATCGAAATGTTAAATTCCCAAATAACATTATTTTCATAATGCGTAAGAACATAGAAATACACCATCGAAATTTAACATATGTATAGAATAATATCACGTCTACTTGATGCAGTTGAACTCAAACTTATCTCCAAGTTGAAAACCACGCCACATTTAAATAGTGAAAGAAGTATAAACATTATCTATTGTAAAACCATGAACAAATCTATAGCACTGAAAGTGTAGAGGAGCAGAATTAATTTTATTCATGAAAGACGAAATTAATATTTATGATTGTAAAGAATTATTCTGAATAACGATAAAGCTAAAGAAGTCGGCAGGCTTCCTTTTATATTATATATTAAATGTAGACGTTAAAGCGCGTTTAAATATTATGGTGGGCATGTAATTAGAAAACGATAAAAGTAATAAACTATCTTAAGGAAATTAAGCATGAATAATGCAGCAGGTAAAAGCTCGAGTTATTTTATCGTATTTGTTTTAACTGGTATGTCCAGTCGGACTAATCCTCGACAAGCGGGCTAAATGAAAGGACAATGGAAAGTTAAATGAAAACGCGGTTTTGAAACGGGGGGAGGCTTTTTGTACTGGTAATCAGACTAGCTCATAGAGCGGCAGAAGTTTTGTGGGCCCAGTAGAGGTAGACATTGTCTACCTATGATACAACGTGTCAAATTCCCCCACTCGTGGCAACTTCACCATAAGCTTACGCTTTAGGTTGCCATGGATATACACGTTTCTCGCGCTTGGCCGACGTTCAGCTTTCGATGGACAAAGAATAAAGAGGATCCCTTTCATGTGCTACATTCTGCACAGAAATGCTAAACCCACGGTATCGGTCGTTATAAATTGGGGGATTAGTAATTAACTCACATCCAGTAATGTGATATTTACTCGACTTATACGCAGATGTATGAAGACTTGCGATCAGGCAATTATACTGCACAGTGCTGAATAAATTATTTATGAATTTTAATGTGACTTTTCGATTTCTCTGCCTCGGTTATACGACGATAAAGTACCAGAATAGAAACGAGTTTAATTAAACACATAAACTAATGGAAACATCAATTAGGCTGTTTGATGTTTTAGCTATAAACTTTTTAGTCGTTATCGCAATTTTTGGAACGATAATGTGATGAAAGTTTCCTACCTTGGAATATGCATCTGTGTTGTAAATAATGTTTAAATCTTAGATAAACGCATTGTATCTATTAAATACGAAGTTACTCTGGTTTAAACGAAAACGGTCAGATCGTTATGTGTATACTTATATATAAATTTTGTATCCTTGTTTCAGCGTGTCTCAAAATATTCATGTTAAAGTTAAAAGCACATTCGTCAAGTTCGCTTTACGTGCGAAATGCAGAGGAAACGTTTGAAAAACGTTGCCCGATAAATTTTCGACGAAACATGGCCTATATTTCTTGCTAGTGTTCACTGACGACACAATTTAAAATTCGCCACTTGTAATTTCAGCCATATTATTTTGCTTGTACATAAGCCACCGTCGTTGTCTTTTTCGTTGGAATAAAGGCTCCCCCAAACCGACGCGAATATCCGCTCCGCGCCGCGGATCAGATAAGGCAGCAGTTTTTTTTATACGTGGTGGCTTATGGGCAGCCTTATCTGATCCGCGGCGCGGAGCGGATATTCGCGTTGGTTTGGGGGAACCTCAAGATGGTAGTTTGGAATGAAACAGTAGTTTGATGAGAAGAAAAGTAGATACATTTATACAGTTACTAGCTGAACCGTTACCCGGTTTCAGCCGGGAATTATTTATGTTTGCAAAATAAAAAAAATAGCCTGTAATCTAATCTAGGGCGTATGTAATGTATATTCAAAATTTCATTAAAATCCGTTCAGCCGTTTAGACGTGAATAAAGGACAAACAAACAGACAATATTTTACTTCTATATATATTACTATATAGTAGGGATTATATCAGTATCAACTTATCAAATATCATAATTTAGTTTCTTATCTCGTTCCACTTGTAATAATTTAAATGTAGCTAACGTATTGGCTACAATCTCAGCTCTGATCACAAGTGTTATTATTATTTATTGTAGCGCGTATATAACCAGTTGTTTATAGAAAATATTGTAAAAGAAACATCATACTGGAGGAAATACATGTAAACGACTGTACTGAGCAATTAGATACGTCACGTACCTATACGAAAAAACTCCACTTCTTCTCGCGATCTATATTCGCATGTATCGAAATATTTCTGTATCCACCGTTTCCTCTGGAAAAATGTTCCTATCGATGACAAATGACGGGCTCGAATTTTCTAATTAAAGCAAGCACGATATTACCGACACACGATTTGCTATTTACGGGTTATAGTACTTTTTCGCCAAATCGGGGACTTTCCGTAACGTCACTCATCGACGCTTCGATGTATTAACAGATGCATCAACATTCCAATGATTAAGAACTAAGAATCGAGAAGTTCTCTTGTCCACGTTCGTGCCTGCTTCCATTACTCGTAATAAACGTCGAATTTCGAAAACATCCCATCCCGAAACAGGCATACAGAGAGAAAGGCTTCTCGTAATGTTTGAATAGGAATGGGACAAAAAAGGAGAATTTTATTTTACGTGGTCATTGGGTACGTTCAATTGAAATGGAATGCACAGTAGCTCGTAGGCGCTTCTGTTTAGAAACGAGAACATCGCGAATCACCAAACAAACCAGTTGTCTGACATCTAAACAAGAGGCATGTACAGTCTGTCAAAACCTTACCCGATGAGTCAACATGGAATTTATCTCCTACAGCGTACCGAAAAATCGCAAGTGGCAATCGATCCCGCGATTTTAATTGCACTCGAAAAGGGGGAATAATACGAGAATAGAAATTTTTTTCCCTAGTATTAACCGCGCATGGACGACCATTTAGAAAGTTCGACGATATTTTGCGTAAATTTGAAGGGAAAACAGAGCGGGAGGGGGGGGGGAGAGGCATTGGTTGCAGGCGTCTTTTCCCTCGTCCAGAGAATTCGCAGAAGCGACCCGACCTCTTTTCACAGGGAATTGTCGATTTATTCGAGGGAATTCAATGAGAACGGAGGAAACGCGAGAATGGACACGCGATTCCAATGTGAAAACGGGCTGCACGAGCGTAATCAGGTCTTCCGTCGGAGTCTCCTGTCGTGTCGCGACTTGCGAGGAAGAGGAATCGATCCAACACGTTAACGCGTGTCTGGCATCGAGGATGGCAGCCACCCGAACAAAGTACGTCTTACGGGGAACAGGATTACTATTATCGCTTCTGATTACCTTTTTGTGTCCGTTTTGCAGCGTACACTGGTCACTGTGTTATGGCACGGTGCACTGAATCAGAATTGTCACACGAAATGTCGCAATAATCTGGTAATACGTTCGCGAGCATACAGGTCTTCAGAGGATAGTCGGCCACTGAGCGAGTAGATGGCGCCCGCGCTTGTACGCCACCCCTAGCGTCAAATTTTCCTTCAACCCTCTTACCCCCACTAACATTGCTCAACGCTTTTGACTAGATGGTTGATCGTATGATTCTAATCAAAGCGCCGAAAGTCAGCGCCAACCCACGAACGCGCAAAATTCACTATAGCCAGAAACGCTGCGGTGCATACGTTCCGGCTGATTCGTTCGTTAACCGCTTCACGAACCGAAAACAACGCCGGGCGATTGCATTGGTGGGAAGCGTGGAATAACGTCACGATAGGCTCTCGCGATTTTAATCTGGTGTAATATATAGCGGCGTTAGTCATACAGAGGTAAATGTTTACTATCAATAAGATGCGATAATAGAAACTGGAATGGTGAATGCGGCCTGGATATCATGTCAATGACGTTAATGGCTTAATAATAACAACTTATGTACTCCTTTTTTTCATGAAAAATGTAACGAAATATTATGAATCTGATGAAGATATATAAATGATTGCGTGTATACCTACGAATGAGAAATCGATTCAATTATAATTTTCTTGGGAATCAAATAAGATGAAGCAGGATATATGTGGAATGTATGATACATTTGCTATGGAGTCTGTGACGATTCGTATTCAATCTATTAGTTTTTCATATTCGACGCTATTAAATTAATCATAGATACACGATGAAAAAGTTCGTCACATGTTCATCTCTATATAGATTGATTTTACTCGTCGATAATTATGAAACAAAAAGTAGTTTAATGAATTGGTAAAATACAAAAAAGTGAACAAGAGATGCACGCAGTAACCGTGAAATTCCTATAAAGTGAAGATGGGTTGGTTAAAGTCAATATTTTTCTTATCTAAAAGTTCCTCTTTTATAAAATATGGAACAGAGTCAAAACTGTGTTGGGCGCACATATCTCGATATTACGTGTTATCAGGCCACTGGTGAGGGTATAACATGTTTAAATAATGATAATAAATGTCCACTTTGTTTTAAAACAGCATGTGTATGTATATTGTCAGGTAAATCGGTATACCTATAGTAAAAGCAACATACTCTTCATGCAACTTATGCTTTTCTAGAAATATCAAGCAGTAGAAATCATGTACTATAAATGTATATTCTCAAATAACGGCGATTTTGTGGTATCATTTTTGCAAGTCTATGTTTTACTTACTTTATGTTCCTAAACGAACGTATGTGATACAATTTTCAATTAATACCAAAAACATGAAGTTTTTTCAATCTATTGAGAATTAATCAATGGACTTTTTTATTTCTTATCAAATAAATCGAATTTCGAGGGTACAGCAAATTGTATACGATTTAATATGTAACTATACATACGAACAGAATATACAAACTTAAAGACAATTGTTAAAAGGCATTAATAAATTAAATCCACTTGCGAATTTATATATTTATAAAAACTGAGGTGTATTTTTTTTTGATCCTGCATCCTTATAAGGACAATTGTAAAGTCATAATGAAAATATCTAATGTTACGTAATGATAAGACAAAATGTGTAATTAATTGTAATTACAAGAATTCAAGAACATAAGTGAATTTACTTAATAATCCATATAACAATAATTTTTAAATTTGTTACAAGCAGTTTTTCATTGTTCAAATCATGTTATTTTTCTGCAACTTTTATTTTGATTTACTCTTTTCTTAAATTTCAAAATTCTCGATTTTTTTCCTTAATTTATTTCCTAAGCTTAAAAACTTTTCAACTTGACAGTTATACTAGGGATTTTGTCGTAATTAATTTTGTTTTCACAGCCTGTAATATTTCTATTTTTGATCAAATCACAATATCGATTGTAAAGATACTGATAATCACAATTACTAAAAATTTTCCTTAATCAATTTTCATTATGAAATGAAATTGATTAATGTCACAAGTGATGCAGTGCTGTGCTAAATAAAGGTAGCTGTATTGTAAATACATGATGCGCGGATGCATTATACATACATACAGGGCCGGCGGAAACCATTATGCAAGTAATGCGCCGCATAAGGGCGCCAGTCGAAGGGGGCGGTAAAAACTATATCACAGACTTAATAATAAAGGAATCCAACTCCCATATAAACAAAATGTAAATATAATTCTTTTTTTATTGTACCTCGTAAAGGCAAAACATATTATATAGAAAACAGCTGCAAAAATTTAGGGGCGCCAAAAATTTGCTTGCATAAGGGCGCCAACCATCCTCGCGGCGGCCCTGTATACATACAGATATGCATTGCATGTAAATATACAAAGTTTTTATTGACGTAGCGTCTGGTGACGCCTCTGGATTCTATCACCAGAGGGCTGCAGTCAATTATCAATTCACGTTAATTATTGATCAATATCTAATTTTTATAATTAAAAATATCCTTCTGCTTCTAATATTCTGGCTGCGTCTCCTCGACAAGTTTAATAAATAAATCCAGATAGCAAACGCGATTGAAATGCAATGTTATTACTTTAACCCTAATTCCACCCTAACCATTTAATTTCTGCCGCCATAAACAAGTGATAAGGACGCCATCTATCGGTGATATGTGTACGCAAAAGCAACTATATATGCAATTTTTGTTTTTGGTAAAGGTGCAGTGTTGGTAAGGTTCAGTAAGTACTGTCATTTGTTTTTCAATCAGTGTCGTTTTACTTCTTATTAACCATATGAATAAATTTTTTCAATCCCATCGAGTTCTGTCGATGCGTTCAATTCTATGTGTAGTGTTTTAGTATTACTGAAAGTACAGTTGTAAATGTAACTATTCTGTTTTTTAACAGTATACTCAGTTCGTAATACTTATTAGAGAGTTAGTTACACTTATTCATAAGGGTTGTATAATATATACTCATGTATTGCCCCTTGTTCTAGGGTTGAAATTTTGGGTGCGATTCAAAATGGTCTGCGAGAAGTGCGAGAAGAAATTGGGAAAAGTTATAACTCCGGATCCATGGAAAAGTGGCGCGAGAAATACTTTAGAAAGCGGAGGGCGTAAAGTTGGGGAAAATAAAGCACTATCTGCTGGAAAGGCAAGATTCAACCCATACACTGCTGCTTTTGAGACTTGTAGAATATGCAGGCAGAAAGTACATCAAGTTGGATCACATTACTGTCAATCGTGCGCATATAAAAAAGCTATATGCGCAATGTGCGGAAAGAAACTAATGAGTACAAAAAACTACAAGCAATCGGCCACATAAGATGTTTCGCTTTTGTATCGAGGAATTAAATTCGTATTAAGAAATGAATTGTAGTGCCATCAGAAATAGGCGAATGTTCGACTTGTAAAATTAAACAAATTTGATATATTTAATATTTTCTTTACAGAATGTAAGCTGTAAATATGTAAAAGGAAATATCATTTTATATTACTATTTTCTAAAGGTAGACAAAAGTTATTATTTTCAATTTTTATACGAAATAAAAATGTGATGTTTCATTACATTTAATCTTCTATTTTTATGTACGAACTTTATAAGATATATCTGAACTCTTGAAGTGCATTATATATGATTACTAGGTATTGTTTATAGTTAACGTGCCGGTGATTTATTAGATATAATTATTGTTGCAATATACATTCAGATTGCCAAATATTTTTCGAACCATGTAATAGAAGAGTATAAACCAAATGATAATAATTTTTGGTAAACGGATTCTATACTCTGTACCATTTGATTTAATACCTGATTATCTACATGCGTGTGTATTTGACCAATGAAAAAATTTACATTTATCTCATGTGTGAACATACGAAGATATAGTACTTAGGAATTATTTTCTAATGAAATGATCTTTTATCGGGTTAGAATCAATCCAGTTTTAAAATATTTGTACATATACTTTTAAGTGATATTTTTATGTTTAAAATAGTGAAATATGTGTACAGAATGGAATAGTAACAATATTCATTTGATATATCCACTATTGTTTGGAATATTAAGAAATCGTGTAAAAAAGATTTCAAGGTATGAAGTGGGTCATTGTATCGTAGTAATATTTAATTAATGTATTTAAATGGAATGCTACATCTTTTTATTATTAATTTGATATCTGCTATTGAGATGATTTCAGCGATATAAGAATACGCTAGTCGTGGTCATATAAACTGTTAAGAAGGGTCATAAACTACTATCAAAAGGACATCGATTTTGTTGCTTTTATAGTAGGTGTACATATGTGACAGCCCACCCATTATATCATTTTACCACTGTTCTTACATCAAATAATAACAGAGTAATTTCGGATGGACAAATTTACTGTTCCATTCTATACCTTATACACCTGATACAATATACTTTTGAATTGTTTAAGATAGTGAAAATAAGTACCAAACATGCTTGTAGTAATAATAAATTTCTTCTTATTATACAAATAGCATTAGGTTACATACAATTTAAAGTCATGAGTGTTTTTTTATAAACATGGAAGACTTTTTTGAAAACACTCTACTCGAGTCCGATCACATCTCCCCAATATTGAAAGGCATATAGGTATACATAGAAAGAGCAGGGTGCATGGCTGCAGCTGCGAAAAGTACATATTTTGCAATGGATATTGCGATATTGAATTATTTCCGGCCTTGAGGAATTTCAACTTCCGTGGGAAACAGTTGAGGTCGACAGCAACCTCTACCAATGTGACAACATTGACGAGAGGTGTAAGCTGGCAGTTCAACTTTAACCGCGGCAGCGATCGGATCGGTGAATGTGCCTGCACATTATTTCGTGATTTCTCGATTCATGCATCAATTTCATCGATTACTGGACTATGTATGAGGTCGTTTAACAAGATTCTGCTGCATTACACTCAATATCAAGAGGCCTTTCTGGAAACAATTTACGCGAGTCCGAACACTACTTCCCACTGCTGAGAGATGGTTAGAAATGTGATGCGCTTTTGCGATCGTGTGCAATGCGATTGTAGAGTCAGTACATATTTCGCGATAAAGTATTTCATAGAGCACTGTGTGGACGCGAGTGTAGAGTGAATGTTTTGCGCATACAGAACTATTTAAGCGAAAGCACCGGTGCTCTAAGTGCTTTTTCATCGTGAAATTACTGTGTCGTGCAGGGTGCATGGCTGCAGCCACGGAAGGTGCAAGTTGTGCAATCAGCATTGCTACAAAAAATTAATTCTAGCCTTGACGAATTTCCAGTTAGCTGGGAGTCGGTCGAGCGCCACAACACCGCAAACAACCCCTACCAAAGTCATAACATTGCCAACTGGTGTGACCTGTCAGTTCGACTTTACTCGCGACGGTGATCGAATCAGTGAGTGCGCGTGCATATTATTTCGTGATTTCTCGATTCGTGCATCAATTTCATCGATTACTGGACTATGTGGGAGATCGTTCAACAAGATTCTACTACATTACACTCAGTGCCTAAAGGACTACAGTATTTCCTCGTTAGCGGCTCGCTGGTCAGGACCGGCGTTGAGCCCGTATCGCGAATAGAGCCCTAATTCCGAGTGTTCGTTTCTCGCTTCTTTCTAACCGAAAGACGGAGCGAGACAAAAGATCAACGCGTCGTCTGTCTCGTACTGTCCTCGCTCGCTTTCAGTGCCTCTCGCTCGCTCTCGTCCCATCTCGCTCTCGCCTTCGCCGGAAAAGAGTGAGACAGAAGTGGTGGGGATAGCGAAAAGTCCGTATCGTGTACACCAAACCGAGCCCGTGACGAGGAAATACTGTATTTTCGAAACACTTTACTCGAGTCCGAACATATCTTCCCACTGTTGTGAGATGTTTAAAAACATTCGCGATAAAGTATTTCATAGTGCACAGTGGCCCTGCGTGCTAGTAATATGAACGGGAACGTGAAGTCAGTGTTTTAACGCATCTAGAATTAATTCAGAGTGTTAGGAATTAATATTGTATTAGGCGCCATGCGGTGGCGACTGGCGACGTAGATGCAGGTGCTGCCATGAGGCGGGGCGAGCGTGTATGCACATAGACTGAAATTTAATTTCGAATTCCACTTCTCCCAAAAAACCGGTTAAACTAGTTTTCGAATTTTCACAAAAAAAAATATAATTAAAATAGTAAATAAATACTTGCACTTATTTTAAAAAAAATCGGTTTGCTTAATATTATGGAATTACAAAAATATAACAAAATAAAATAAACTCTATAAAGAACTGTGGGTGACGGGAAAGTGAATGACTTCCAGAGTTCAGTCGTGATGGTCTTTATTGATAGACGTTGAACAGGCACGGTGTCGTCCGTACCGTTCGCTGGTTTTGCTCTAACTGTAACTGTGGGCTCTCGGCGCGGATCTTTCGGGGACCGTTGTCTCTCGCGTCGTACAGGATGTTTATACAATAACGTATCGACGACGGTCCTCGTCGCTTTCCGAGAACCCCCAAGATGCAATCGTAGCGCTACGCATCGACGCCGAAATTCGATACGTCGCCGATATCGCTGATGTCGCCGACGACCAAACTACGAGCCTGGTCGTATTGAGGCGGCGTGCTCGTTGCACGTGCCGCCACAGAACGAAATAAAAAAAATTATAATAACTAAAGTCCGTACAAAATATAAATCTTTTAAAAGGTGATACCCAATTATAAATCTTTATTCCATTTAGTATTTTTTTTCTGAAAATATGAACTCATGCAGAGTAGTTTTACAGTAAATTGTTACCTATTACAACATGCCTGTGTCCGAAGCTATTTCAGGTCAAAATGTTTGGAATATTGCACGAAATATTCCCGAGACGTTACAGGTTCATTCCTACGCCCGCTCCTATGCAATATTGCAGGAAATATTCCTGTAACTTTCGGCAATATTACAGGAATTATTCGTGCAACGTTTCGGGAATATTAGAAGAACTCTCGTGGAACGTTTCGGCAATATTACAGGAATTATTCCTGCAACGCTTCGGCAATATTACAGGAGTTATTCCTGCAACGTTCCGGGCAGTTGAGCCAAAAATAAAAATAACGACATACGTGTCTGTGGCGGATAATCGTAGTAGTAGCTATATTATATATACATGTATAGTAATAGGGAATGTGCGGCCCGCGGCGGCGAACAAGTTGCTCAATCCTGTCTTACATTAACACAAACTAAGAATATAATTTCTGGAGAATATTAAGAAATTAAATACACAATACAGTAAGATAAAGATTGCCATAGTTTTCTTTGTAATACCTTTATCTGAAATAAAACCATTATTGCACAACCATTTATTGCACAATATTATAAAACAGGATGAATCGCGTAAGATATATTTTTATGTAATTCTAAACATCAGGGAAATATTTCGGATAACAGAATTATCTGTAACACTTTTTACAATATTGTCATTGTGTACGCGCTTTCATGTTACACTTAAAATAGATTACCTAATATCTTAAGTACTGAAAAAAATTGATTGCTTTCTTGAATCAGTATCTAAAGAATTGAACTACACCAGTATTAATTAATTATTATATTTACAACATTTTACATATATCAGAAAACAAATTTCTAAAAATTTCTTCGTTTTATGAAAAAAAAAACAATTTAAGTATAAAACATTGATTCACCTCTAGCATACACACATTCATATATATATATATATGCATACGTTCTAAATTATTATAATCATTCTGTTAGTAAATACAATATGTTTTTTTTAAGTTTTAACATTAGCTTTTTCGATTTTCTTACAATGTTTCGTATTTCATGATTATATTTCCCATAAGATCACTCTGCCGGATTCTTATATAATAAGAATCATCGGCAGCGCACAACAATAATGAATGGATAAAAACAGTATTATACAAATAGAAATGGATGAAACAGCATTATTCAAACAGTGATCGATTTGAAATATCCTTGGACAGCTTCAGTGATTTATTACTGGATGACCAATACCAAGGATTATGCACGTTGTCCCTGCCGTATTGAGTACATGTCTTTCGTTACAGTAGGTATGTTCTATTTTATTCTCTATTTCTCCTGACACGTACTCTTCCTACGTTTCCAGTACAAACTAACACTAACTACATATAATATTTAATCCGAATGTATGGCTTAAGTAGGCATGATGGAACATGATTCAGATGTGCAATGAATTCTACCCTTGTTTAGTCATGAACATTGTACGTGGGTTATAGATTCTTAACACCATTAGAAATTACAGAGTTTTCTAATTCAAGTAAAATAGAATTCATATAACATTTTTCTTTTCGATCATCCGTCACAAATGTATTTAAATTTGTGTAAATATGTATTTAACTGCCCTCTGCTTACGACGAAAAAAAATCAATTATAGACGAAATTACATTTTAGCATCCAAAAATAATCATTTATACGGTTTATTATAAAGGAGATCTCGTATATATATATATATGTACATATGCATATGACTGTTCGAGGGTCAATCGTGAAATTCAATTATCATTACCAATATCAGTCTAAGGGATATCGATCCAGACAATGATATAAGGGGCCGGTTCTTAAATTACGTAAGGGTAATTTTGGCGATTTCTTACCCCCTCCCTCCGCCAGTATAAAAATTCGTAAGATTCGATATTGCAACCCCCTTCTTACGTAATATTTTTTACATTTAATTTTTTCAGTTATTAAAATTCTTTTAAAGGTTTATATAATTCATTTAACTCGGTTCCGAGAGATTTAAACTAAAACTACTTTTCTGGAACATTAATGATAGAATTTGTATTTATTAAAAGTTAGATTAAAAAATATTACGTAAGACACTACCTGACCCCCCCTTCTCTTGTAAGAAAACGTAAGAAATTCGCAACCCCCCCAGAAAAGCCTTACGTAATTTGAGGACAACCCCTAAGGCACCCAAAATTTATGTAGATCTTTTGCCGTAGAATAAGACGATTTATCTATTTGTTCATCTTTGTCAATCTTTCATTTATCGAAAAATCATATTAAGCACCGAGGGTTGTTTTACGAATGAATGAAATATACATAGGGTGATACAACAACAGGTAATCGAACAAAAAATATTATGAAGGGCACCTATTCTAATACCAGTCGAAGCAATACGATTTCGCCAGAATTCTTTGCAACATTCTGTTCTAAACAAAAATAATTGCAACTGCGTCCTTTTTCTGTTTAAAATAGTAAAAATCTGCCTTTAGAGCACGATACGATTACTCATTTTGAAATTATTCTCGGTGCATGCATATATACATGCGTGTAATTCGGTACATCGTAGTTATCTATTACACAATCGCCCCACTTAAGAATGTAATGGACGGATTTAGCAATGTGAAATTGAGATTTTGGACGCTTAAAATATTGGTGAAAGGCAGCAACAAACTTTTCCATACATATTCGTATCTTCATCGCATTCTGCGACGAAAAATCATCGAAACGGTGGGTAACATGAGGTAAATATGTCTATTAGTTGTTTTTGTATTACAATCTTTACACATTATTTTTCTTATGATTTATTTTGCCCCGTTGTCCGAATTAAAAGCATCACGCTACACTATGAATAGAAGACTGTTTATAAAAGCTTTTCAGTGGCAAACAAAATGTGCTATCAGGATTTAAATATTTATACATATTGTCTATTTTGTAATATAAAAAAATTCAAATAAATATTCCACTGATTAAACATGGCTAAATATGTAGACACCAGAATATACTTATATAGTTCATCATCATTTTCAGCGTGTAAAATAATTCTAAAACCTATGTACTGATAATTGATTATAAAATTTGTAGCACAATTTTGATTTGTTCTATAAATTAATTAGTAATTCAGATTTGAGCATTTGTTTAATTTGTTATATTACATGAACAGCTTTTATATTTGCCTTTTGTAAGCATATGAAAGAAATATCGATGAGAAAGCTTTCTCTGTAACAAAATGTTTTTTTTTTATATTTCTTTAATATTTCTTCTACCTTGTAAATTAAAGACATAAACATCACGTTTCTTCAAGATATTATACTTATTTTAAAGATGACAATCCCTTTAATTGTCACATACACTTGTTACGTTTAACGACACTGTGTTAATGAAATCATAAAAATATTGTACAACATTCTTATATGGTAACGACCATTATTTCGTATTGTCCTTAGATCTGATGCTTTGCCTCATGTTACCCTGTCACTTTTAACTTTGCACTATAGCAAAATGCAACATAACAGAATTGCAAATGTGACAACCAATCATTTACATAAAAATATTATATATATTTTTTATATTTTAACTAATTCAAATAATTTTGTACACCCATTTTCCTCGGATTGAGTTGATGTCGATCAAATTGCGCAAGCATCACCGTAACACCAAGAATCGTACAGAATTACCTAAAACTGTTATTACAGTGATTCACATATTTATACATCAAATGGTTAACAACTTTTAAAAAATCAACGACATTGAATCTCTGTGCCATGTGTTAACTTTTGGCCTAATGAAATGTATCATTATAATAATCAAAATAGTGGTAACAATAATGGTAAAAAAAAATTGGTAAAAAAAAGCATGTTGAAATTGCACATTAATTTGCGCAGACCAGTTTAGTTTGAATGTTATTATTGTCATATAGAATATAATTCATAAGAAGTAAGTTTTCATATGAAAATCCTTTCTTGCTGAATAACTAGATATGCGTGTAACATGTAATTCAAATTTACGATACATGTTGTAATTTTGTACCAAGTATATCGTTAAGCATATCCGATGCATTTGTACCTAAAGTTTGCAAATCAGGTTTCTATAGTTACTGTCATTCCTGCTGTAATAGTTGCACGCTCGCGTGACTTTGCAGCTTTTGAAAATAGTAATTACAAGCTTACGTGTAATATAACGGCACCTAGTAATTGCTATCCTCGCATAAAAATAAGAGAAGGTCAGAGATATCTGACCTCGAGTATTAGGTATATTTCGGCACATCGTTTTTATGGTAATTCCGATATGTATTCCTTATAACGAGGTTCTTAAATATAATTCATAAGAATTTTAAAAGCAACAGATTCTATGTATTAACTGTACATAAAGTACTTTTACATTCTACTCTTTTCTTCTATTCGGTAACTGCATATAATAGCATTACAATCATATGATACATAAAGATACCAACAGTCGTAGAATTTCGATGCTGGTTACCTATTATTAGTCGCATACAGGATGTTTCTGGGACGTTTTCTAAACACACCGGATCTTTACAGTATGTACACCCTCATACATATTGCATTCAAAGTTCAATCAGTATGGATTTGTATTATAAACCAGAGACAAATGCAGGGAAAGCATATCTAAAAGAATCGAAAAGTTTTAACAGGGAAAAACTTTTTCTTTAAAAGGCCTTGATCCTTACTATACAATTTACATATTTTATAATAAAATGCTCCTTATATTATACAAAGAATATGTACGATTCTTGAGTATTCTGTGATCCTTTATAATACTGTGCTATCTTATAAAGATGTAATTTATGTATAATACAAATCCTAATTGTGATAATTTTTAAAACAAGAAACACGTTGAAAAATAATAAATACAATTTAATTACAACAATAAACGCTTTTATCAAAACATAAAAAAAACACGTTTTTAAACAAGAGCCAGTCTTTTCATGGAATCGAAGAAGATACTAAATAATTTTTTTTTCGACTAGTTCAAGAGCAGATCTATTCAAGATGAGCATAATATATGTATGTATATAATAGCGATCGACATTTCATTTGTCCATGCGTGAAGGTTACGTACAGATATTATAATTGTTCTCAGCGGGTGTTGCATCCCCTACTGCCGACTTCAAAGTCTGCCTACTGTGTTCAAAACATTTTGGAGAATAAGACAACAGTTAGCTCGGTTAGCTCGACTTATTAATTTGTTCCTTATTATCCCAATGCTGAGGATGGAATCGACGATTGTACATTACATATCCGAGGACATAATTATTGACGGACAACTTTGATGCCGCTGAAATACAAGACAATGGGTATGTGTATACAATTGTTTGGAATTCACTGGTCGTTATTCGTTCTCATCGGTTTTGTTCTTTGTCTTCCAAGAATGTCCACTGATCGAGTTTCTTCGAAGCAGTATCCAATTGTTTGACTTCCTGGCTCGTGTCCGAGTCGTCTGGTCCCTTCGACTCGCTGGCTTTATATTCGGACACGTAAATGACTTGTTTCTCAAGGTGCCCTTTCTTATTAGACTTCGCAATGTCCGTCCTCCTGGGCGGTACCGGAGGCTTTCTATTAGAAGCAGTCTTCCCATTCGACGCCACTTTGATTTCGTTCTGTGCCGACTTCTTTTCTGCGCCCTCGTCGCCGTCCTCCTGATGCTTCCCACCGTTGGTAGACAGCTTGATCTCCGTGATGTAGGTCATCTTGTGCGGCATCGGTGTGTTCGGTAGAGGTGGTCGACTATCAAAGTCCTGTGGATTATAATCCATCGACTCGCCGACTAATCCGCTGTCCTCACTGTTTTCACCACTGGAGACACTGATATTGTTTATGTTACGGCGGTCCTCGCGGTCGAACACGCTCTTGCTGTTCACAGTCACACCGGAGCCAAACTCGTATTCGTCCTCGTCTTCGTCGTTCTCCCGGTCGATTCTTTGACTAGTGGGGGCCTCGATCACTCGCCTGGCCGGTGACTTCAGCTCTATCGACAAAGTCTCAGTCACGCTCTCCCTGTGCTTCAGCGTCGCCCCGTGCGTATGAGGTATCGAGTTCGCTTCTTCTTCGTCCTGAATGGTCATCGAGTCGGAACCGTTACCTTCGGTCGAGTTCGAGGAGTAGTCCTGCAATGGTATCGGAGTGGACGATCGTTTCGCGGAGAACGCCTTCTTCTTGCACATCTCGTGCCGGTTGCAGTTCTCCCCGCACGCGTGGCATCCCCTTTTAACACTGACCTTGGCCATGGGCTCTTCGTCGACAGGTTTCTTGCCAGCGTACGAGACCTCCTCGTTGCTAGCAAACGAGCTATCCTCTTTCCAACTTTTCACGGAAAACAAGTCCTGCTTCTTAGACTCGGCAAGTCTCGGCGACTTCTCCGCGTACATCTCGAAGTGTCTCAGAGCTTTGCCGAAGTCTTTACTCGGCGTTCTCTCCTCCTCGTCCGAGAAGCGTTCATCCGCAGTTACGCTGTCGCTATTAAAATCCTCGGGCAACGGCGTTCTCTGCTTGAACTTCCATTCTACTTCTTCCAGAGTGGGACTTTTCACAATCTGACCGTCGTTCACGATTCTGGCTAACGAATTGTCCTCGTCGGGGTTAAACATCCGTTCCGCGTGAATAAACTCTTCTGTGAGCCTCTTGCTCAAGGGAAGGTTGTAAAGCTCGACGCTGGTGTTGTCGTCCGCAGGGTCCTCCCTTGCCTCAGGATTCTCATCTTTCAACTTGATTTCTACAGCAGACTTGGATCGCTCCAGGGAATCGGTGCTCTTCTTAGCCATCCTAGATTTCTTCGCTCCGTCGCCTGAATCTTGCTTCTTCCGCCAGACAACGTCCTCTAGGTTGCCCCACTCGTTCGATTTCTTTAGCAACCGTCTGTCGAAAGTATCCATCTGATCGAGCTTAGTCAAATCTTCCGTGGATTCGTTGATATCTTCCGGCGGAAGTGGCGCCTTGCGCTTCTTCGTGCCAGTGTCCGTCATGTCTAGACTCTGAGCTCTCTCGAGTGTCGTCGACGTTCTGCATTCGTACTTGGACAAATCGCCTAGGCTCGCCGCCTTCCTATAAACATCGTCCTCCTCGTCGTCATTGTTCGCCTCGGGTATGGGCGTCCGATGAATCGTAATGTCGGCCGAATTTAGCTCGATGGTAGTGAAGCTGTTCTGTATTTCGCTATCGGTGTCGGACTCGGAGTGTCTACCATCGATTATCAAACTTTCCATCTTCTGCTCCGCCTTCTCCACATTCTCCCGCGCCTTGTTTACGTAGTCGGTCAAGGATTCCGCGTAGTCGGCGATGCTGTTGATCTCGTCCTCCTTCTGTGCATCGTAGTCTCTCGTCAGGGGCAAACCCTTCTTAGCGGGGGAAACGTGCTCCGTCTCGTAATTGTTGCCCTTTGGAGGTGGCGGAGCTTTCCTTTTGTTCTTCTGTACATTCTTCGAATCCTCTGCCTCGATGGACTCCGCATTCTTTTGCGCGTTCAACAGCTCCGAGCTATTTTTACGATTACGACGGGCGGCCATAGCTGCGTTGTGCACTTCCATTGGTACCTCCGAGGGAATGTGGATCGACGCATCCGCACCTTTCCCACCTTTATCCGTCGCATCGACGTTACGCGCCTCGAAGATTTCGTTTCTCACCTTGGAGCTTAATGCTTGGGAATTTTGATGACGCTGTGCCTCTTCCTTCTTGTCGCTGGCCAAGGGACCTCTGCTCATGCTCGACAGATGCTTCTCTGTGTCGATCTTCTTCGAGTTCCTTCTCTCGAGGTTCGTGTTGTGCTCGTTTTGATTCTCGATCCGGTGAACCGTCCCGTCGAGGGCGGGCAACACTTTGATGCCGAACTTGTGATGGTTGCCCTTGGATTCCTCGTGGCGTTTCTCAAACGTCTGACTACTTGGCGTAGACTTCGAGGACTTTAACGTAGAATTCATCGTCGAGTAGTTCGAATTGATGGATTCGTTCGGGTCGACTATAAAAAGCCTTTTGGCGACACTCTTCGACTGCGAGAGCTCTGGAATCGACTGGCTCCTGTACAGAGGGTGGCAGATCCTTGCCGCAGTGGGGCCGACGCTCTTCTTCAACAGGGTGGTCGGTTTCGATCCACTTCCTCCACTTTCCACCTCGAGCTTCACATCGTACGGCGACGCGTAGCTTAAAATTGTTAGGGCGTCCTCGTACACCATGTTTCGGAAACTAATTTTTACACTGGCTATACGATCACCTGCAATCATATACAATATGATAATTAACATCAGATTTGCCTTTAGTTTGACTGTATATCTATTAAAGTATACAAAGAGTGATACACCTGCAAATGTACACTTTACTATCTGAATTGACGACAGTAAGGGAGATTTTATATGATAATGCCAACGAAGGGATATGGTAATTGAAAAATTGAGCCGTTTATTTTGTAAGTGACCTAAGTCCATTTATATTTAAAAAAATTTTATATATAAATATTTAATACTAACTTCAAGTTGTACATGTTACTACAGTCAACAACAACAAAAATTGACAAATGGACTTAGGCCACTTTCAAAATAAACGGCTCAATTATCTCTTTTGTTGCTAACTTTTCCGGCATTCTCAAGCTACACACACTCATCAAAGGAATAGGTGTTTTTATAAATGGAGCTATCTGCTTTCTCAAGGTGTTATACTTAATCAGGCGGCCGAAAAGAGGCGAATGTTTGTGATTTTTGTTGTTGTTGAAAAAGTATAAGTTCCATATTTTTACATCCTGATTATCCTGTTTTTTTCACCTTTAAATAGCCGTCATTTGGTTTTAAATTAATATTTCGGAAATTACCTCCGTTAATCCTTAGAACATATATACATGGAGGTCTCATGACCTATGTTTCCTGTGGATCCAGTTGCCGTCCAACATCGTGCGAGAGAGAAAGCATCGTGCGAACTAGTGCGAGAGAGAGAGAGAAGTACAGATTCCCAGTCGACCGTAATGCGCATGCACCGATTTCGCCGGCGACGATCCGCGGTTGCTATGATTATCCTTGTTTATCACATGCGCTCGCACGATGCGTTTCTCTCTCGCGCTATATCGGCGCATGCGCATTGCGGTCGATTGGGAAGCTATACATCTCTCTCTCGCACCATGTTGGCGACAGTTTCGAGCTTTCAATGAGACCTCCATGTCTATATGCTCTAAGCGTTAATCAGAGGATACATTAATATGCTAACAAAATCTTTTTTGTTTCTTGCTTTTACATAATCTGGTCCCGAATGGCAGTGCTCACCGCAAACCAAATTTGTAAAAAGGCTTCTTGGATGTGGGTTGTTAGTTTATCATAAACGTAAATATTTTTCTACGAAAAAATCACCAGGTGTTCTTTAAATGTTGCTCTTTTAAGTGCAAAAAGTTCTGCAACGATATATGCTTCAGCTTTTTAAAAAAAAATTCGAAAACATTTGTGTTTTTTCGGCCGCCTGGCTGCTTAAGTACCTAGTACGTAAAAACGTATCTTCGAATTTATCTTTAACCTGTTATTAACTTAAGTACTAACAAAGCATATGGTTTCACTTTAAAAAATAGTAATATTCCTAGAGACTCGAGTGCGATAAGCTGAAGTAAAACGATCCTTAATATTACAAATATTTCGTTCGTCAAAGTTGTAGCAGGCGAGTAACTTTTATTTTCGTCACTAACGTAGCTTCAGAAGCAACAAAAACATTCAGCCAAGTACATTTAGGCGTTTCTATCTGTATTATCAAATAATAAATATTCATCAAGTTATGCCAATAGGTACACATAATTATATAATTAATTTTCGTAAACGCAACGAAGGTATCCAAATACCTACATTTAACGGTTTATTATATTTTAAAAGACTTCTCTTAAAACTCTGTATTGACTGTATTACACAGAAAAATAATTTCTGTAACTCCTGGCCCTGAGTGGAGTCGAAATTATTATACACCGTGTAAGTGTTGTCCGTTCTAATGAAACATTTCAATAATTAAACAACGTTTAACAACGAAACTTTGGTTCCAGAATCTAATTTCCAAATTACGTTAAACTTTATTTAAAACATCCCTAATGTGTCCACTAATGCCTATGTATAATTCCAATTCACCCAGCTCTGGTTACAAGTAACTCTATTTAGAAGCGGTGTTTAAATTTAAAAATAACAACTAACCAGGATGTATACGTCCAGATTCTGATGCGGGTCCACGGTGTAGGAGATCCTTAACAAAGATTCCCTCTCTCATGTTGCCACAAATGTTGAATCCCAGCCCTGTGAAATCTCGGCTTTTCAAGCTAACTACGCTCACCTTTGTGGCTTTTGGCTGCACAAACGAAATTAGTCATTAGGACACAACTGGCAATTATGCGATATTTATACATGATTCTCTATTTTCAACGACATACAAGGTGTTCGAATGTCAAACAATCAAATTTCACCTCTATCTTCTATGAGTAGAAATAAGAGAAAAAAATGGTACATACAAATATAAATCAAAAAGCTTCTATACATTGGTGTGTTTGTCTGTCGCTTAAAAACTTTCGAACGATAAACTCTGGGACCACAAAATGTGCCTCAACTCATTATGCCTGACCGATCCAGACTAAAGTGACTATTTTCACAAAAAATAAAACTAAGAAATTTTGTTTTATAAAATCAGAATCAAAACTTCGGGCGAAGCCGAGTAGTAAAAGTAGTGCTTTATAATCATAGTGTATTGAGAAAAAAAAGTTCATTTATGTTTCCATGTAGGTACTAGAGAGTATAGTAGCGAAATATGATTTTCCCGTAACATAGTTATATCGAATTATGAAATATATTTTTATTCGGAGAATTAATTTATGTCGATAGCGGTCAAAAGAGAATTGTCCAACGAAGCCAAAAACATGTCGCATCAAATTAATGCGATAAATTTGGACCGGTGCCAGTTTAAAGCCGGAAAGATTCCACTGCAGCAATTCTCTGGCAACAGGCAACATGCGACGTCGTCGCATTTGATTTTCGCATGCAACACGCCACCCTCGCACGCATCGCGTGCAACCACACGATGCCTTGCGTTGCCTCAATGGAATCGCACCTTTACAACTAATTTTGTGATTCGCCTCAGACGCTACGGACTTCCTCTTCGCCCAGACTTCGTAACGGCTACGTTAACTGTACATGTAACCAAATTTGTCCATGCACATATATGTACCTGGTATGTTTGGAATATTGAAATGAAAATTGTATTTCATAACTAAGTCTGCATTGTTCGTCTACATATATGGATGTAGGTACAAAGCCGCTTAGAAGCAAGCTGGCTCTATTGGTACATAAGAAATGCGTCAATTGCACTGACTTTTACATGCAAATTTTTCTGACAAAATTATATTGGAAAGCACATTCGGGGTTGTATTTCTATTAGTTCTACCGGTGTGTAATAGTGATTATCTTACAGTGACTCGCATTAATATTCGGACAGTTTTTAAAATCGCATAACTTTTTTAGAATTGGTCCAAACAACTTGAGTTTTTTTCAGAAGCTAGAAGGATTAGTTTGCTAACTGACGCGTTTCGTCGTTTTGAAAAAAAATGTATTTGGTTGGAATAGGGAAAAAAATAGTAAAGGTCGATTTTTAAACTTTTTTTTGTGAGCTTGTAATGAAAATTAAAAAAAAACAGTTGCAGTAAGTTGTATACGTGCCTAAAATTTCATCAAAATCGGTTAGCTCGGAGCAACGTTAACCGATTTTGATGACATTTTAAGCACGTATACAACTTACTGCAATCTACAAACGTATTTTTTTTTTAATTTTCATTACAAACTCACAAAAAAAAGTTTAAAATGCGACCTTTACTATTCTTCTCGCTATTCCAACCAAATACATTTTTTTTCAAAACGACGAAACGCGTGAGTTAGCAAACTAATCCTTCTAGCTTCTCAAAAAAACTCAAGTCGTTTGGACCAATTCTAAAAAAGTTATGCGATTTTAAAAAGTGTCCGAATATTAATGCGAGTCACAGTATATCTCTAGCATTTCTTAACCGAAGCTTTCTTATTAATTTTAATAGCGCATTTTCTAGCTCGATAGATTCCTGATACGAGGAAGTATTAATAAATTCGGTAATAAGTCAAATCACGAATAAACTAATAGATAAAATACTTCCACCTGCAAGCTTCCGGTCGTTTTGATTAGTATGACACGTTTATTTCACTTTTAATAGAAAATTAAAGCAATTCGTCGCTAATAACACTGTCCAACAAAATTGAACTTTTTTTTTCTGTTCTATAACATTCAATAACCGTTTCTTATAGGTTCTGGTGCGCTGAAAACGAATTCGCAAACCGTTCGTCACCATCGGCCTCAGTTTTTCTCATTTTTCGCCCTCAAAAAAACTGCAAATTTTCAAAATCAAATTTCTCAAAAACCAAGGGCGATGGCGACAAACGGTTTGCGGATTCGTGTTCAGGGTGAAAAACTCTAGCAGAATCGCCCAGTGAATATTGCGGAACAAAATTCGTGTTGGACGATTTTAATGTAAACATTTGAGGCAGTGAGTGCAACAACGGACTAACCCCCATTTTTTTTCGAAGTTGAAATAGAAGTAATAATGTATTCCAATAGGCTCTACTGATAGTACTAATCATATAAAATAGGGAAAATATTTGCTTTTCAATGTGGGTTAGTCCGTGACTGCCTCATTTATCCTATGACGAAACAGAGCAGCTATATTTTCACGTTTCATTCAGGGATTATGCACCGCATTCTGCCTGCGCGCTAACTTTGGGATTGCATGGAAAGGTAACGAAAGCCACTCGGTAAGGTAGCCTTGAAATTGCGTACACACATGTGTGCGCGGTGGTGTATGTAAAAATGAGATAGGAGAGAAAGCACTTACTCCGAGACAAGAATCGTCGAGAGTTTTTCGCTTATCATTGCGGTTAGTGGTTCCCAGGCCCAAGGTCGTCCAAGAAGTAGACCATCGCACAGAATCTTTGCCCGGAGTATCTCCAGATGCCGCGGATACCGCTCCCTCACGAATTCGATTAACGGACGACGCCGTGACGTCCTTGAAACAAGGATTATCGAAGGCGTAGGCTTCTTCGACGATCTCTGGGTCTGTCACCAGCACTAAGTGTTTCCCTGAAAATGTTCGAATAAGACAGAGATGTATTACGCAGCAGGTGTAGAATACAAATTCACGCGGTTTAAGCGTCGCGAAAAATGAATTATTTCTCTTCGTATCTCTCGGTTTGTATTAGTACCCTTAGCAGGAAATTATTATTATTATTTCTCTGTTAACGGAATGAGTTGGTTGGTATAATGCACGTAACGAAGACAGCAATGAGGGATCGCAACTTAATTACAATATAAAATGAATATAACAACTTGTAACTTGTAATTAGCACGATGATTAACGAACAGCACAGTGCATTTTTCAGAACCTGGAAGGAGAATATTCGATTGAAACAATTGGCGAATCTATACAGAATTTGTGCGTTAATGTATAAAAGCTTAGGACTTTTGAGCAATTAATGCTCGTGTTACATCACTGAAAGGCCATATGCTCGTAAGTAGGACGAGGTTTGCATATTATAACGGAATACATAACATTTTTAAGCGAAGAAAAGGATTGAGGAAGTTTAAAAGAATTTTTGGATATTCTTCCGAGTGGCCCCTGTGGCCAATCGACGCTAGGTTTGAGGGGAGGGGTGGGGAGGGGGTGTGGACCCTAATTCTAAAATTGTAGCTTCGAGTGTTTATTAGTTTCCAAAATATTAATAAAAAGTTATTTTTAATTTTTTTACAAATTATTTTTTTAACTGTGTGCACGTAGCCTTAACGGGGATCCACCCCCCCACACTCCAATTCGTTGGACGCGTTCCCCTTACTCCGCGTGCCCCTCAGGCGCCTAAAAAGCACTCGCATTTAGCTGAAATTCGAAGCCAATTTTCTCAAAAACGAAGCGGGATATTAAAAAATTGTATTGTATATTTTTGTCTTATTTTGGCCTGTAGAGTTCCCCTCCCCCTCCCCCTCCTTAGAGTATTGACTATCAATAGAGTAATAGGTATCCACCCTGTAAAATAGGAGGAATCTTATCCGCAAGTTTCTGGTTCAAATCTTCAAACTCACATCGGTCCGCTACCGTGCTTTACGCGCTCCTCCGCACTAATCTTGCCCCAACCAATACTAATACCAGGAACAAGTTGGAATGTGGCATGCGTTGTGTCGGAATAAGTCAACAGAAATGCTAAAAGTTTTTTTCATTAATATCTCGGAAACTAATAAATTCCCGAAGCAACAATTTTAGATTTAGGGTCCACACCCCCTCCCCTCAAACCTCGTGACGATCGGCCACTGGGGATATTCGGAAGTACAGCCGAATATTTAAAAAGATTCCACTCTTCTTCTAATTTTAAGCACTACCAATCAGGAAATACTTATCAAGAGCGTGGTAGAAATGTTTAAATTGAAGTTTAGACATGTAGGTAGTTATTGACTTGATTGGGCTTTATTTATTTTAAACTTGCCACAATTTTACATCACATTCGGAGAAAGTAAGTCTAATAATTCTGCGAATGCAAAAATATCTGCGCGAGAGAGAGATGAATAATTTCTCTTTACTATGAGATGAATTGCTTGCAAAAATATCAATTATTATTCAATTGACAGCGATTTAACTTTTGCTGGACGATATTAGGTACGGCCACCCCAAATTACACAAACAGTCTTATGTGTGAAAAATAAGATTTTGTAGCAATTTTATTGTATAACACAATTACGTTGCAGAATGTCTTCTAGTTACCTGAACGCAGATAGTAAATGATTTCTAAGACACACCAGTTTCCTTATTATGTAGTTTATGTCATCATAAACGGTGACTTCATCGTACAGATTTATACTTATTTAGTATGTTTAGCAAGGTGCCCTCTGTGCGCGTGTATCTATGCAGTCACAGACACAAAGGATCATGCATTCCATTCTGGATAGCGCTTCTGAAGCGTGCATTTTTACCATGTGTCATTCAGTATCGTGTTATTCGAACAGATCATTCGCGTAAGGTTTACGATCAATTCAATTCTTCATTTCGTTGTGATAGAAACACCAACAGTAAATATTTAACTGTACCACAAGTTAATCGCTCGTTACTTTAATTAGACAAAGCATTAAAACTAGATACTATATATTTATCATATTTTGCTTTCACCAAATTCTGTCCTTATCGAAGTTTAAGAGCCTTCTATTACACAGTACAACAGCCGTTTCTAATAGGTTTTCGGCCCCTGAAAAAGAATCCGCAACCCATTTGTCGCCACCACCCTCAGTGTTTGAAAAAATCGATTTTGGAAAAAAACTGCAAATTTTCAAGTTTGAGCATCTCTTGTATCGAAACGGTAATAGTTATTCGGTTGGTTGTTCCGTTAAATTATTCTATGAACCCTCGCGAACACAATGATATAAGTTATTATTGCATTATGAACATTTAAATATGTTTAAACAACGATCAAAGGGAAAAGGACACCCGAAATGCACCATTTTTTCAGATATTTTTCAATTTATTTCCAAAACTAAGGGTCTGGGAGAAAATCTGACCATTCCACGCGATGCAGCGGACATTTTTCCTTCGAAAAGCATCGACAGAAGTGGCAAGTCTCGTTTTGTTTTCAATACAGAAGCGAAATAGTTTGACAAAACGTGCGGCGCCGCCGATATATATATATATAATATAATATAATATATATATCAATTTTTATAATTGTTTTTAATGCTTCACAATATGCCAAAGTCAAGCGCTAAGCCGGAATTTAATCCGCTGATTGGTTTCTCTACAATTTCACAGTAGTCTACCCCTGTAACTTGTAATGATTACGTGCTATACGTAATAGAGAATTAGGTATATGTACCTATAGTGCCTCTACGAGCCATAGTCACTAATGCTGAGTTTACACCTGACGAGTGTTCGGCCGAGTGAGCCCACTGAGCCGAGCACTCGCCCAGTCTTAACGCACAGGTATTCTATGTAGTACTCGACCGAGTAATCCGGCGGGCAAGATTCTCACTCGGCCGAGTAGCAGACCGATGACTCGGCCCAGTCACTCGTCAGGTGTAAACCTACCTTTAGGTGTGAGGTCACTCGGTGGGGTCTTAACCGATACCCTGCTGGGTACGGGCCGCCAAACGTGCCCGCTACTACCTCTTGCAGGACTGTGTTTACGGAAGACCAGGACAAAACCGAGGTCCTATAGGGTGAAATCTCCAAAGTCACTTCAAGACATGCAGTGATTTTAATTTCAAATAATTTATATTACAACTGTTCTAATGCAGTAGGTACATACAGTGGCTCGCATTAATATTCGGACACTTTTTAAAATCGCATAACTTTTTTAGAACTGGTCCAAACGACTTGAGTTTTTTTGAGAAACTAGAAGGATTAGTTTGCTAACTGACGCGTTTCGTCGTTTTGAAAAAAAAAAATGTATTTGGTTGGAATAGCGAAAAAAATAGTAAAGGTCGATTTTTAAACTTTTTTTTGTGAGCTTGTAATGAAAATTAAAAAAAAAACCGGTTGCAGTAAGTTGTATACGTGCCTAAAATTTCATCAAAATCGGTTAGCTCGGAGCAACGTTAACCGATTTTGATGAAATTTTAGGCACGTATGCAACTTACTGCAATCTACAAACGGTTTTTTTTTTAATTTTCATTACAAGCTCACAAAAAAAGGTTTAAAAATCGACCTTTACTATTCTTCTCGATATTCCAACCAAATACATTTTTTTTTTCAAAACGACGAGCTTCTCAAAAAAACTCAAGTTGTTTGGACCAATTCTAAAAAAGTTATGCGATTTTAAAAAGTGTCCGAATATTAATGCGAGCCACTGTATACCTTACTAAAAATGGATTTGTATTTAATATGTGCTGACAATGAGACAATTTTTTAAATAGCCAGTAGCAAAGTTTAATCGATGCCTTTTAATAATGATAATCAATTTCTTCAATTTCTTTTTGATTTTATTAAAATCGACATCGTAACACTTTAGGGCCCCGTTTTTGTCCTGGTCTTCCCTAAACACAGTCCTGCAATAGGTAGTAAGAGAGGCCACGTTTAGCGGCCTATACCTAGTAGGATATCGGTTAGGGGGGTATGTATACCCGTTTGAACCCTCGGAAAGTGTTATGTTTACGAGTGTCTGGAAATAGAGTTGGGTCTCTTCTTCGCGGATACCGACGAAAAGTACAGTTGTCCTATACACCTTCGTTGTGATAAAGGGAACAAGTCTAGGTAAATTTTTCATAATCATTCCAGGATAATAATCCATCGTGATTGGGTCCATAATTTCCTTTTCAGCCATTTCTGCTCTCACAACGCTGGAATTCATATGGTCAGTTTACCAATGGTCTCTCAATTGGATGAATACCCTTTATTTTCGCGTACTTAGGCAATCTTAAGCTTGGACAAGTACCTAACGAATTAAGAAAAATTCCGTAGCTTTGGTAAATGTGTGTAGGTAGTTGGATATTAACCCTGAGTATCACGATATTTTTATTTCACCCAGAAAAATTCTTATCGGTGCATGTTTGCCCACGCTTTAGCGTAAAAATAAGCAAAAAGTTCCTAGTGTCATAATTTTTATATAAATAAAAAGTATCTATGTATTATATGTTAAGGGGTGTACCCGTTTGAAGCCTCGGAAAATGTGTACAATTTGTGGATTTTTTTACAAGTCAACGGCTCGATGAAGATTTCCCGTCTTTTTACTATCTTTACATAGTATTATGAACTGCTTAAAAAAAAAGTTTCAGTTAAAAAACTACTGCTTTTCGGAAGTTACGCATACATATCCGAAAGTCTCTCGATTTTGGACGGCTAAACGGTGGGCCTGAAAACAGCTGTATGTCGCGTCTGAAATCAAAAACAATAAAATCTTCTTATCAAGTATGTCAATAGCTATCGTCCAACGGGGCCGATTTTGATAATTTTGAAAAATAACGAAATGGTGAGAGATCAAAGGTGAAGTTACATTTTTCTAAGAGAAAATGCCACCTTCTCTCTTTATAAATAATAAACGGGGAATCGGAATAAAAAAAGCCCTCGTTGGACGATGTGGAATCTTATTACGATCCTGCGTGCAAAATTGGAAATGAATTGGTTGAACGTAGCGCCAGTTTTAGACCCACCGTTTAGCCGTTCAAAAACCAAGAGACTTTCTCATATGTATGCATAACTTCCGAAAAACAATAGTATTTTAACTGAAATATTTTTTAAGTAGTTCATAATACTATGTAAAGATAGTAAAAAAAAAACGGGAAATCTTGATCAAGCCGTTGACTTGTAAAAAAATCCACAAAATGTACACACTTTCCGATGGTTCAAACGGGTATACCCCCTTAAGACCATGGACATAGGAATGTAGGGACGAAGGAATAGTTGCGGGGGGTGATATCCTTGCGGGAGGGGCGACGAGTTAACGTACGCCTTTGCTACAAATTATTTTGTATTAATAATTTATTTTACCCTTTAGGGGCTCGGTTTTGTCCTGGTCTTCCCTAAACACAGTCCTGCCAGAGGTAGTGGGGGGGGAGGAAGGAGTTACGTTTAGCGGCCCGTACCCAGCAGGGTAGGTATCGGTTAAGACCCCGCTGCGTACCTCGTACCTAAGTCACTATAGCTCGTAGAGGCGAAACTAATAGATTGAAAAGAGTATTGTTAGATACAAGGATGTCACCAAACTGGTTGTACAACGCGACAGAGCGTCATTGCCCACGAAAGTATGTAGGTACATAATTCGAAAATGTAGGAAAATATGTTTCGATTTGAAGCTTCGTTTTGGAAAAATGACTGAATATTTCTTAAGGGGGTATTCTACCTAAAATTTCGATTTTTTTTTGATTTTCTAATAGTTTAGGGTTTCGAAAATATCTCCCTAAAATATTAAGGTGAAATTCGTAGAACTCCCAGAGTTATAGGGGCTTAAGGGGAGGTTCCGGTCTAGAGCCCCAAAAAATAGGCGATGTTTAGGAATTAATTAAAGGAAAACTACTGTATATAATTTAATGGGACTTGTCGCATTGAATTAAGGATATCTTAAGCTACAGAAATATATTTTTTGTTTTACAATTAATCATTGTAGACGGCACTGGGGAGTCGTTAAAGTCGAGGCGTCAAAAAAATTGATCAAAATCGGTGGGACCTGTATACTCAAAAGTTATTATCCGATTCCACTGAAACTTTTTTTATTTTGAAGATTATTCTTCTGTCTAGGGGGGCTAGAAAAAATTACAAAAAAATGACATTTTTTTAGAAAATAACGACGCTTGAAGTTTGAAATCACTTTTCCCTGTATTTTTCGTCCTTTCAACGCCTTTGAAAATTACAAATTTTCAATTTTTGTATTTTCTCTGGTTTCCTTCCCAGCCAGAAGTATATTCTTCAAAATAAAAAAAGTTTCAGTCGAATCGGATAATAATTTTTGGAGATACAGCGCCCACCGTTTTGAGAACACTGCTTCGAGAAAAACGCGTTTAAAGTTTTACGCGAGTGGAATGTTACGGATTTCAACAAATCCTTTTAAACACGTAATCTTAACACTCTGAATCAGGTAGTTTTCTAAGGGTTTAGGGGCAAACAAATATTATCATTATCAGTTTTCAAAACAGAAAGCTAAAATTTAGATCGTCGCAGAAAAATAAATCAGAAGGATCAAAGAAAAATTCGAGTCAACATTACAGCTGATTAATTAAATCATGGACGTCATATCGCGATGATAGGATTGCCATTATCGACGTTCCGGAGATTTGAATGCCATTGCAATACATAGTAGCATCGCTGTCAGGGTTAATCGAGACAAGCAGAATAAACAGTTTAATTCTTAAAATAGTCACGTATTCCGCAGATCAGAAATTCCATTAGTTAATCCTCGTTCCATTCGACAGGATACAAGTTTAAGGTTTGGGCGGGTAATACATACCCAGAAGAAATCTTCGTAATGATGAAATCTGGTGGGAGTTGATGTTTGAGTAGGCACGGTACTTGATTATGAATATGTCTAATTTAGGTGTACGTATGTACTTTTCCACTGAAAACGCCATTAATAACCGTGCCATGTACAATTTTCTTCTTGAATATATCTGCATATTACTTAGTTGCAAATTGCGAAATATGTCGTCTGTATAATTTCAGCGTTTATGCATGGACCGGAGAAGATTATTTTACTTTTATGAACCTGGTTTCTTCCTACAAATGGCACTGCTGATCTAACTTGTAAAAGCAAATGCAGAATCGGTCACTAAAAGTCTACAAAAGCTACAAGATACGACACACTTCTCGTTAAAGTTCGGCGAGCAATATCCGAAATTATTTTTAAAACAAATAAAAATAATATCTTCTTTACAATTAGGAGGCTCCTACGCGCATAAAGTAGATGTGTTTACAAAGGACCGTTCAACAGTTTAAAAGGTTATTTTACATTTCCGTCGCTGGTAAAAATTTGCATTCTCTATCTGCAACTTGGATGCGCACTTTAAACCACGCCAGCCGCAATTACATAATAGTTTCTTGTAGCTACCGATCACCGGACTCGGAAAGTAGAAAAACAACTCCGAAACCGAGCGTACTTTACGAACTTAATTTTTCACCTGATGTATTTCCAACGTTTCTGCATTATGTACACATAAAGAAAAAGCCCACCACTGATTGCGAGTAGGCGTATTCGGTGTGCATACTCAGCGTTCCATGCGCGACGCATTCCACCGAAACAACGCACCGATAACGGCTACCGTCCTAAACGTGATCTTACAGAACGCATTTTCCTTGGAGAATAATTTACGTACCAGATCTTAAACGTCATTCCACGAATAGCAATTCCAAGTTCCAACGTGCTCGGGCAAGAGACTTTCGTGTTCCATCGTGTCAATGGAGTAGCGCGCCAAGGTCTGCCTTTAACGTGGATATACATACAACGCATCAATTGCGACGCAATAGCGAAAAAGATCGTGCGGGACGATAACGACTGCTGTACCTTTTGGGCGCTAAACTACGTTCCCTATAACTCTGCGCGAGAATCTCTATTTATCTACAATATCTACAACGACTTCACTGATCAACCTCTAAAGATCCATGCTTTAATGTTCGTCAGAATATTTTCCTACGCTCCCGATGGTACGTGCCATTTTAAGATGCAGGATGTTCGACGGTATAATATAAAATTCCTAACGTCTTGGGGCAGGCTAATTTCTCGCGTAAGTGCGTCACTCTTATTTTCTATCCGATCGGTCAATTGGGAAACATATAATTATCCATTGTTTCCGTGGGGGAACTGTGTTGTTCTCGATTGTGTACGCGGTCGGTATCGACGGTTGCAGAGGAGCCACGGAGAGGTAACGCGTAGCAATAAATTCCACTCTGTTGCGCAAGAAATTCCATCAAGTTTATATCCACGCCTCGCCTTGCCGGAGCGCGACGGTAGGGACAGGTAAGTGCCGACGAATCATTGTCCTCGATGATAAAATACTATTTATTGTTGGCAAGAGCGAGCCAGCCTGCGAGCGGTCGTGGCGATAACTTGAACTCGGCAAACTAGAGCGCGCTCGAGCGATCGAGGGTACCGCGAATGCGAAACCGCAACGATCTGTCATCGAGCGTTCCGACCGCCAGCCGCCGGCAGCCGGGATCGTGAAATTCGGGGAAAAGCCCGTTGGAACTCACCCTTGTGTCTACGCCACTGCCTGTAAAGGAGCGCAGCGACGACCAGCAGGAGAATCGTTGTGAGGAAAGTACCGACCACAGCCCCTGCCACGCTTCCTGCCCCGAAACAGGTATCCCGTGGCTCGTCCTCCATTGCTCCTTCTCAAACTCTCCTCCGATGCATTTCCAACACGGCTACACGGTGCGGCGTACTTTCGCGTTTACTCCTGCAAGGAATTTACCGGCCCCGAGATTGCGTGGTGACTAGGGTCCGCGCGCGCTGTTCTCACCGCGACTCCGTCCTACGACGTGCATAAGGAGACATTATTTTCACTCGGCGAGTCGTTGCCCTTTTACCGAAGAATCACCAACGCGCGAATCGAGGACCGTCCTACTGCCGTGACACCGTGCACGATACTGGGAGAAAGAGAGCCAGCTTTGGCAGGAGGGACAGAGAGAGAACGGGGACCCATGGATCGAGTAAAACAGGTAGCTGCGCAACAGGTGCTTCTGCCTGCGTGGTGGGGATTCCACCATTCCACCTCTACGCGATCCGCCGGGCAAACGGCGCGGGCAGGGGGAAGGTGGAACGAGCATGCGGGCAGATAGTGGGGGCACGCGGCATTCCTTCGCCGTTTCAGAGCTGACCGTATTTTCTGTTACCTAGCCTAGAAGCGCTGCGTGAATGCAAACTCCGTAGGCGTGTAAGGAAACCATTCGTGCGTCGATTAAGGTTTTTTTGTTTTACTGTTTGTTCGAAGTAAAAATACCGACATCAACGGGAACAAAAATTCTACACGGCAAACTACATTAGCTACGATTACTGGGATTTTTAAGGCAAATCATTGAAAGTAAAAATATTTTCATAGGGATATATGTACACCAAATGCTTATTTACATGTTTATTATTGTTGGAGTTTTTTACCAGCAATAATGAATAATCAATATTACTTTAACGTTATTATAAACAATACTTTCTGTAGTTCGAATGTAAATATTGAAATATCTCCTCTAATTATGATTTATATATAATAAAAAATATTCATAGCGAAATACATATCTTGCAGTGTGTCATTTAAACTTAATAAAATATAATGATAATTAGTATACAGAGTATCGCGTACAATAATAATACATCGTAATTGTACAATATTATTACTTCCAAATTTATATGCGAGTATATCGAGCGATCAACATTTTCTTTCAAAGTAGTTTGAAGCATAGTTGTTTGCGAAATTGATAAAAAATGCGAAATATTTCTAAGAAGTCACATCAGGAATAATTAATCGAATAGTTGGCGAGAGTACTCGAAAGGGCGATAATAATTTGTTACCCTCCATGGATAACTGTTTATAAAGGCGGTACGGAAATGAATCAGTTTTGTTACTTTTCTTTATTTTACTGTGTCGCATTTATAACTTAAAGTCATACGTGTTGCAAATGATTAATTCCAAATTCGCTTATTCAAATATTCTTAATTATTTTTCCAACAGTACATGTTAAGTGCCTATATAGTTTCAGAAGTTAAGAATAAAGCTTGAAATATTCAGTAATAATCGTTTTAAATACAATTAGTATTGCAATCTTATAAATAGGAAACGAAGCTAATTTGAATATATTGTTAAATCATTATTACGAATTTCGTGAGTTATTGACGATCAAAGTTAGATGCGCGCCAGCAAACCTGATTACTTCGAGCGTATCGTAACGTACCGTTTTCTACGTGATTCTTTCTAATTTATATGCATTTGATCTCGATCTAGTTTGTAGACACCGGAAATCCTAAAGTGTGAAATTATAATTAACAATCTATAAAACTTACATTGAAGCTTTCTTCTGTATTACAAATTTAATTTCCGCGATTACGGTGATTAAAACATATTAAAGGTTGCATCAAATTGAGAATAGATAACAGGAATATCCTAAATGAACAGCGCGATATTAGGATTTTGCATGCAAGTGAATTATCACGATTATAAGAAATCAGGTTTATTTATAAAATAATTATTTTCGAACAACTGATTTTAAATTATGTTAAATTCAGCTCAGGATTCTATATATCGTGTAAATATTGTTATCGCAATTGAAGTTGTTTATAAACAGATTGTCTATACCTATTTTTATAATTCATACCTCAATGAAGAGAGTAAAAATTATAAATAGTATAATAATACGTAGAAAAGAGTTCACAGAGAATACAAATCTTATTATAATTATAATCGAAAATCTTATTACAACCTATCCCCCATTAGTAGTTGGCACGTATGAGTGGGTTGCTAACAGTTAATTATCATTATTCATACATGCATGATACGTACTTTATGTAACGAATTAAAGCATTTTATGTTAATTAATACGGTATTTGTCTTACCGATTGTATTAATCAAAATATTACATATTTGTGGCTATATATTTACCAATTACAACGTCCATCATACAATATAAAAGTTTGACAAAGCTTGATCTGATTTCATAAACTACTATAAATTTAAACACCGTTTTAGGACTAAAATAAAATTGTGTTATACATGTGGTACGTATGAATATGTTTGAAAGTAGCGCCGAAATAAATATAGAACGTTTAGTTGTCCTCGTGAAATGTTAGATGGCGCGAGTAAAACTTTTAATCAACGCGGTGTAGAAGTCTACCTTTCAATTTTGTATGTGGTTCTGGTATACTATTCATTCCACACTATAGTCAACTGTAGTCGAAATGATCCAATGTGATTAACCGAGATTAGAGATTGCTGGCGTAGGAGATTCTATACGAATTCTAGTCATAACCTGTAAAGTATGAATCGCAAAATGTAACAAAAGTACATGTTCGTGTATTAAACGTTGAATATTACTATGTCACATGTACCAATCGATTTTAAACGCAGATCATTGTACTTAAAGCGTGATATTCATGAATGTAATAACCGCGAGGAGAAAACATAATCGAGGTGCTGTAACCTAGCTTAATTTGTTAGACAACATGACGCTTAATCCAAAAGGTTTAACAAAATTATTGGATATCCTTGAAGAGGAGAATCTTGACACGAGTTTGGAAAGTCTTTGCAATCAAATGCATCAGTCGTTTCCAAAGGAAGATAGATTCAAAGTAGGAATGACGTTGGTTCTTCTTTTACAACACATAGATTTATTGCCGAAAAATGTTCAGCGCATTATAGCGGTGGCATTGCTGTACGACCTTTATAGAGGAGAGCCACTGGCTTCTACACCATTCGCGCCTGTTTTCGTACAGGTTTTAAAATCGCAGGAAGATACGAACAATGGCGTACCAAAGACCAACTTCTCAGGACATATACCAGTTTTGTCCCAGTGGGAGAGAAATCTCTTGATAAACTTGTTAGGGTACAATCAGAAAGATGTTTTAAAGAAAACCGCACGACAGATTGTGGATGAGCTGTATTTTGCATCAGTACCACCCATTGATTTAAGTAATTTGCAAGTACAATTAACTGAACGCCATTCGGAGCTACCTGCCATCGCTAAATGTGGAAATCCAGTGATTCTACCAGATATGGATCATTCCAAAGTGACAGAGATTGACAAGAATGCAACGAAGAGTATGACAGATGTCTTAATCGCTAACGAGCGTCCATTACATAGCCAGAGCTATCGTCCGGAGTTTTTAAGATTAGCGCCACCTCTTTACCATTCAGTCGACGAGTTACCGTGGTTCAACATCACGGAGCCTGCTCAGTTTACAATTGAGTATGACACTAATATGTGTGTTTCCAATTGTGCTGGCGCAGAAGCACGCAGATTAATGGGTAAAGCATTTAAAAGTGTATTGACGCTACAACAGCAGCAGGATCTGGTTAATGAATTAGACAGAGATCCAAAACTGGTATACCACATCGGCCTTACCCCAGGGAAGCTACCAGATCTGGTGGAAAATAATCCTTTGATTGCAATTGAGGTCTTGTTAAAACTTATGCAATCAAGCCAAATAACAGAATATTTCAGCGTTTTGGTAAACATGGAGATGTCCCTCCATTCAATGGAAGTGGTCAATAGATTAACTACTACCGTTGATCTACCAACAGAATTTGTTCATTTGTATATCAGCAATTGTATTTCTACATGCGAAACTATAAAGGATCGTTATATGCAAAATCGTTTGGTACGCTTGGTTTGCGTTTTTCTACAATCCTTAATAAGAAACAAGATCATAAATGTGAAAGAACTTTTTATCGAGGTTCAAGCTTTTTGTATTGACTTTAGTCGCATCAGAGAAGCTGCAGCTCTATTTCGCCTACTAAAGCAACTTGAATCTGGTGATATTGGTGGACTTAATGCACCAGCTACAAATAATAAATTAGATATGTGTTAATGGAATTAACATTAAATCTTTCAAGTGCTGATAATTGATAGGCTAACGACATTTTTAGCTATTTTTTTTATTAATTAAATTACAATGAATTCAGATGTAACGTAGTGTTTAACAAAGCTTTTTTTTAAAGTGAGCATTGTAAATTTAATCAAATTTTATACATAGTTTTGATGCGTGCGAATAAATAATTAGCTGCAACTCATTTATTTTTTATTAATTATAAAAATATCAATATGATACTATTTTCAATCAAAAGAAATGGGAAAGACATTTTTATAAGAATATACACACAGAGTATATTTATTTACATGTCATGATTTTCCATTGTTGCAGCTAAATACAATATATTTATATCATGATTAGGAGTGTATTATAACATGTGTGTCGTGAAGAATAATGTAAATTATTTTCTAGTAATAATAATAAATTGTAAAAATTGTTATGAGACACAAATAATAAAGCTATTATTATTTTCATTCAGATTAAATATTACTTATGAGAAGCCGATATAGAAGTGTTTTAAATTGGAACCTGTGGAGTGGCAGCGCCGTAATGCTCTAACTAGTCCTAATTCCTAAACCATGTTCACAAAATATTGTAGAAATGTTCGCCGAACGAAATAGAAGTGTTCTAGACGGGAACCTGTGGCTTGGCAGTACCCTAAACCATGTGGAAATAACGTACACAGTTGGCGATTTTGGTGCAAGTGGAACGCACCCCTAGTCTAACCTTCATATAATTCGTAATCCATAGCCGCGGGAAAATATAATAACAGAATCCAGAAACGGTTCGGAACGGCGGACGAAATGTATATATTGAACCTTTTCCGAAATAACATGATATATTTCTTGTAATATCTTCTGATGCTTGACAGCAGAGCAATGTCTTCTCTAACTCTTAGTAAATTAAAAAGAAAGACACCTACAGAGAAAGTTGATAGAAGGAAAAAGAAAATTGATCGATTCGATGGATTGACCGAAGAAGAAGTCCAGAAATATACCCTGCCAGATTATCTTGCAATGAACTTGGACATAGTGTTCGTTGGAATAAATCCTAGTTTAATGGCAGCCCATCGTGGTAGATATTACGCAGGTCCCGGTAACCATTTTTACAAGCTACTGCATGAATCCGGTTTAACGCCGCGATATTTCAACTATGAGGAAGATTACAAACTTCCTCAGTATGGGATTGGGTTGACAAATATAGTTACAAGAGCCACAAGATCCTCTGCTGATCTAAAGCGTACAGAGATCAAAGAGGGTTCGAAAATCATTGAGGAAAAGCTAAAGATTTATAAACCAAAAATTGCTGTTTTCAACGGTAAATGCATCTATGAGGTGTTTGCAAATAAATTGGGTAATTTCAACTTCGGATTGCAACCGGTATGCATTGGAGAGACTGCACTTTGGGTCACTCCTTCGAGCAGTGCTCGTTGCGCAAACTTTCCTAGAATGACTGATAAATTGCATTTCTTCACTGCTTTAAGAAAATACTTACAATTTTTGAACGGAGAAATTACAGACATTGATGTAAAAGAGTTACTGTTCGAGGGAACATGCAAACAATTTATTCCACGAACTTCTAAAATGTGGAGACGAAAGAACGTGTCTACATTTTTACATGGCGGTAGGATCGCCAACAAAGACACTATCTGTTTGGACACATCTGATGAGAATGTGGCAATAGCTCGTAGCACAGAGTTTATTGTGAAGCATATAGAACCTGATGAAAATAATGAAACTATAAAAGCATGCCGTACATGCGAAATCAAATCATTAGAAAATTTGGATACGTTTTTCGAAAATAATGTCCCTCTAGGAAAGGAAGATATGAAGCTTGCAAGTAGCATAAAGAATGATTTAGACTCGATTGAAATCAGTGATTCACAAAAAGCCGTGAATTCTGAAGTAGAGCTATCTAAAGCTAAAGTGAGCAACAATAATAAAAAGAGGAAGAGTAAAAAACATTCTCAGAACCCAGTTAGAATGAAAGGTCATTATGGAAATAATACTGATTCTGATTTTATAAGTTTAATAAAACAGAGGCTGGAGGAAAAGATAGACACTGATTTCTCTCAGAGAAGTGATTTAGAAAAGAATTAATGGAACAGGGATTCTGCGCGAGTAGTGTGACTGAAAGAGTACAAAAGATATTTATAGATGTACATAATTCTTATGCTCCAATAATAATACATTTTTTTTATACCTATTGAGCTGTTCTGTAAATGTAAAAATGCATGGATAATAAAGCAAACTAGTCCAAAATAATTCATTTGTATTGTTTTTATTAATAACGAAAAATATTGTGGAATATAACAATAGGAATCATTATATGTAAATTTATCTAAAGTTAAATTTACACTTACATATCTAGAAGTATAAAAGCTTAACTTTGTTGGTAAATTCACTGTAGAAATCAATCGATGTGTATAGCATACCCACTTCATCCCGAACCGCTACATAGCAGTTAAGCATTATAAAAGTATAAATGTATTTAATGACCAACAGATAACAAATATACAGATCGACATAACAACTGTGATGTATTAATTGTATAACAGATACTGTAGACAATTACAATTTCGATTTAGCAGATTCCATAATAGTACCCAACTTTTGAGTAAGCATTATGTTCCCAGTGATCTTTAGCTTTCCTCGCATGAACGCCATTTGTGGCTTCAGTTTGCCCAAAGCCTACAAACAGGTGAACGAGCAATACAGACGTGTTTCAATTATTAAGGATTGTATTAATATCGAAGGAAACTTACGATTTGAATCATATCTGAATCCTCAATTGTCAAGGTTGCGTCAGCTTTCCCCGACTTTGGCTCTCCTCTATACAGTTCAGGTCTCTTCAAATCTAGAGCTTTAATGTACCCAACGTTTAGATACATAATTCACGAGAAATTAGTTAAAATAAATTATAAGTAGCTATATTTACTCCACGATCTTGCTAAATTTCCTTTCACCAGAATGTGATATAGAAAAACTGCATTCACTTTCTTCACATCTTCAGGATTTGCTTTCACATACTCGCCAATCGTTGCAAACACTGCATCAGATTGGACACTTTCAGTTCCGGAGGAAAGATTTGCTATTGGTTGTTTAACTTTGGTGTCTTTCAAGTCAACATAAGCACCTGTACACAAAGAATTCAAAATGTTTATTTCACTAGTTGTAGCTAAAAATGTTGCGACAAACCATATTTCAAGAATTTAAATTTCAATAATTCACAATTTGCATAAATTCACCTGTTATGACTGCTGTATTATCCTCCACCACATAAGTCTGGAAATGTATCCTGTTTCCATTTTGCCACATATCAGTTCGCAAAGTCTGTCCTGGGAGTACTGGTTTAGCGAAACGAACCTACGATTCATGCAGCATATTAATTTACATGAAATCGTTCCCACTTGCTCAAGAGAAGTGATAACTGATATTTACCATAAAACTCTTATAGTAAAAGTTATTGATTTGTACATATAATATAAGGGAGTATTCTGGATTTAAAAGATCTTGGGAATTAGTCTTGAAAACGTACTCTTAAAGTACTGTGTCGAAATTCGTAAAATTGACAGATTTATAAACTGCGGCATCAAAATGAACTCAAGTTCCCGCGCAATAGTTACCCATACATTTACTTCAACCATTAGTCTTATTGGCTAATTCACCCAGTTTCTGTGACATGATTCGAAACAAATTAGAAAAATTTTCATAAAAATTGTTTCATATGCTCCTAACGAAACAGATATCTTCTTGCGAAAAATTTGCGATCGCTAAAACGGACAGAAAAGGCACAAAATAAATATATAAATATACAACATAAAACCATGTTCATACATCGATAAAAAAATTGAGAAAGGTAGGAGACGAGACTCGTATCAGTAGAAAAGACGGATACATATTCCATTCTCAACATTCTTATTCTTTAAACTCTTCGTGAATAAGGACGGACCTTATTATCCTTAAACCTGGTACGAAAAATATTTTACGCATTGTTCTTAAATCAACATGTTCCAAATAGGCGGCATAGTTATCTCAGAAATTATTAGATTCATTTGTGCCTTTCCAAACATATGAAGTAAATATTTCGCTATGGTCCGAACAAGAATTATATCGATATTAGTAACAGTCTTTTACGACTCATGAAAGTTGCAAAGTTTGTGCTGAAATCCGAACTTCAAAATTAAAAATTATTTTACATTATTTCTTCTAATTTAGATGATAGACATACTTATGTGGATTAAATACATGCATACATGCAATTTAAAACAATCGAATGACTCATACATTCTACATGGCCAGATGAACGTACAGCGAACGTCTTAACAGCAACATTATACGTATGGAGATTTTTTCAGACGGACAATGACATAAATAATGCAATATACCTTAATAGCTTTGAATAAGTTTGGATCACCATCGGCGTAAGTTTGAAGAACATGACGAACAGAAAATCCAAGAGAGCATAGTCCATGAAGAATCGGTCTTTTGTGACCGCTCATCGTGGCCATATTCATATCGATGTGCAAAGGATTAGTGTCCCCGCTCAATCTATACAGTGCTGCCTGGAAATCATTGAATGAAATTTCAAGTGGAGAATTAAAAACCATTACAAAATATTGTGACTATCTGGAAATTAAATATCTTGCATAAAATAGCAAACAAATGTCTAATAATGAGCAACTGAACAGGATTTAGTGAATTTGGCATAAAAGAATTATTACAAGTTAATCGCGCTATACCTGATCGTAACTAGTTTTTTGAGTAACCGAAGCATCAGGTTTTCTTGTTGGAGGTTCAATGGTCGGTACAAGATTCGTAGATGTTCGTTTGCCCTGAAATCCGCCTGCTCCTATTACGAACACTGAGATCTGTCCAGTAGCTATCTTATCTCCATTGGTAGTATCGTATGTTTCCACTGCAAAGACCCAGTCAAATGAATTGCAATTTCACCTTTCCCTTAGAAAACAATACAGTTATTCATAAAAAATGGTGTTCATGTACTTTGTATAACAAATACGGCACCCTTTCCCTTATCAAGTACGTCCAGAAGCTTAAAACGCGATTCTACTGCAGCTTCTGTTGGCACTGTCTTATGTACTTCAATATATTGTTCCCCGTGCAAGATCTGAAATTACGAATCCATAAGACATCTTTCGAACGAACAGTGGACAGAATAAATTACCTTTGTTGGGTCTAATTGAAAGTTAGGTAAATTTTCTTCAAACATCGAAGATGACATACAATACATTGGCCCATATAGAACATAGAATGTGGGCAATACAGCAAAGTTCTCGTGATTCTCATACAGATAACGTAGATCAGAAGGATCTTCGACTGTAGCACCAACTGTAACAAACGTTTCATTTGCAGTAATGTTATAAATAGGGTAAAAATATTATAATAACTGAATCATACCTCCCAATGCATACAATATAGTATCTCGGTAATTATAAGTGTGTTTATAAACATTGCCACCCTGAAAAGCAAACATTTGTTACACAGTTAAAGATAACAGTATCTAATGTCATGCTACGAAATGGTATCTTATTTACTTGTACAGAATTATTGGATTTCATTTCTTCGATTACAGCCATATATTGCCCTGTCACGTCCTTAAAACACATATAAATTTAATAAGAAATAATCTTAATGGAACGAACTTTTCTAAAGTAGAGAACTGTTTATGTACCTCGACAGAATCAAAATGTTTAGCAGACGACATATCAGTAACAGCTGACCATTTTTTTTGAACTTCTTCAGGAGTGACATCGCTCGACAAATCTTGCCTCAAAGTAGTTCCGGACGCACGAATCATATGATCTAGAAAAACCATTAGTATAGTGAATAAAGCGCAAAAGTTTATACTTTTGTTTAATGGGATATATCTTAGGTAGTTACACTTTCCGGCCCAACCCAATGCAGACTCGATAATAGAGCCATTCTCTGTACATTTCTCGTGACATAGCCAAACAACTACAGGGGCTATTAATTCAGGCTTTAACTGCTCGAAAAAGTCTGCAGGAGAATATTGAATTAGTATATTCAACTATAGTTGTATGTATTATGTAATGTGTACATAGAAAATATTTTTTCAACCTGGTGGTAGGATATCTTCTGTTAAACGAGAACCAGCTGTCGGTATTATTACATTCGTATGTATGTTTTTCTTCTTGCCTTCGATAGCTAATGTATTAGCCAATCCAACAAGACCCATTTTGGCTGAACTGTAATTAGCTTGGCCGAAGTTTCCATATATACCACTGTTGCTAGATGTCATTATTACTCGACCGTAATTTTGCTTCGCAAAATACGGCCACGCAGCTTGTGTAGTTCTAAATGCGCCTTTTAGATGAACGCCCTGTATCAAATCTGAAACGAATTGTGAAAATTGGATATTCTCAACTTTTTCAGCCAGAATTAACAGTACAACTAGGAGTAAAGTATTATGTATACCCCAATCAGTGTCCGCCATTTTAGCAAAAGATTTATCTCGCAAAATTCCGGCATTATTGACGACGATATCCACTCTTCCAAATGCATCAATGGCTGTTTTGACAATTTTCGCGCCATCGAGGACAGAATCGTAATTAGCCACAGCTTTCCCACCTGAAAAATTATTCCTAAGCAGTTACAAAATGATACCGTCACTTTCAAAGTACATTTTCTAATATAAATTATGAAATAATTAAGCCTACTTTATTATGAACGTGTATTTTCTTTTGGTGTAATGAAAATAAGAAATTGTATAATGTACAACGAATTGACGAGTGCTTGTATACTGAATTCATCCTAAGAGTAGACTCGTTCTGCGCAGGGATATACTGTTGATGACATATTTTAAGTTGATTGGTGTGTCAGAACATAGTGCATATACAATTTAGAAGACATGTAGTTTAACGCACATTTTTTTAGTGCACATCAGGGTAGCGCACAGCAAGATTTCACGCACAAGATAGTACGGTAAACTTGCCGATGAACAGGGCCCTCGCTCTTCTCATCGCCGTCGACTGTTTCACAGCCAATGGTATTAGTAATAGCTGGAGTTAGATCACGGCGAGGGAGCGGGCGCGCAAAGCGTGGTATCGAACCGATGTGGTTTAGGGATGCTCAAAGTGAGACCGCGGCTACAAATATCGCGCGATGGGTTCTAAATTGTATATGCACTATCTTGTACGTGAAATCTTGCTGTGCGCTATGCTGATGTGCACTAAAAAAAAAATGCATTAAACTGCATGTGTTCTAAATTTTATGCAAGCTATATTCTGTGTCCTATTTTGATGTGCGCTAAATTACATGTGTAATATTGTACTGTGTAGTATTGATATGGAGCCTCAATTTATTACCTGAAGCTCTAGAATGAAAGATAAGAAGATAACTTTGGAACTTTTGTAGCAGTTACTATCAGATAATACATTAGTCATTTTCATAGTGATCTGAATTATAAATAACTATATCACGACAAATGTTATATTGTATTAATGATGTGTTCAAAAACGATTTTGTATTAAATTTAAAAATCAAACAGATGTAATGAATCTCGACACACATGCAAATGTATCCATATGGACAAGAAATATGTGTACACAATATGTTTCTATGGAAGTAATAATTCTAAATATATATAATCTGACCATTTCTTCTAATTTCTTCAACGACCGTATCTGCTGTTTTAGTGCTACTTCCATCGCCATGTCTTCCTCCGCCTAAATCATTTACCACAACACTGGCTCCTCTTGAAGCGAAGAGCAATGCATACGCACGACCCAAACCTGAAAAGGGAATTAAGGATATTAAAGCATGTGCAAAAAGAACCAAAGTAAGTGCTTAATAATTACCCGCTCCTGCTCCTGTTACTATTACTACCCGGCCGTCGAAGCGCAGTTCCTCTGGACCCCTCATTTCTCAAATTAATATCACAACTGTGCGAGGTGAGATAAAAAACTGAAGGTTTTCAAGGACCGGCGGCAACTTTTATATATGTAAATCTCTTTTTCAGTAATGAGCCAGCAAAATTTTAAAACGGTTAAAGTCCACTCCACTTTCAATTACAAGTGATTATTCTGTTCCTTAAGTCTCGTTCACCTTAGTTAAGTTGTATTTCAAGGCAGGTAAAGTTTAAAGAATCTCTACTTCACTTGGAACTTGAAAGAAGCCTGAAAGGATATTTCAAGTAAAGTAAGTAAATAACAGGTTCACATTGGTAATGTGTTTCAAGTTACTTGAATTTAAGCGACTTCACGTCAATATGCAACATGACTAATGTGAACAAGGTCTTAGATTGGCATACTTGATAAATACGTTCACGTAACCACCGTAGTGTCGCAATCTGGTGGAGAAATGCAAAATTGATCTTCTTACCAGATAAGATTTCAAATGAAAATAGTTTTTTACAGTGACATAAATTAAAAAATTCAACATAAATTGAGCTTTGCCTCCGGAGCGCCTCTCTGTTGATTTTCAGCATAAAGTTAATTAGAAAAATGATAGAAAAACCCCTTTGCGACGAGGCATACAAAATGTTCAATGGTTACTGGACTAACAGGTCTACCTATACATTGTCGATGCTACTACACCCAATAGACACTTCGCGAAGTTTTATTAGTTCTTATTAGATAAAGCACAAAGAGCAGTTGCATGATCACTTTTTTCTTTTTTTTTACCGCTTTTTAAATTCTACATGTATAACATTTTTTCAAATGTAAATTTATATAGACATCAAACGATTTGAATTTTTCATGAGTAAATAGTAAACGGACGCTCATTTGGCCGAAGCGCGGCGACCACGCATCGCCCATATAACACAACAGCAGCGACGAACAATTTGCTTCGGTTGCCGCGCTTCGGCCTTTAGAAGGAAAGTAACCATAAAGCTATGTAATATTTATACGCAAGATTTTTTTAAAACATAAAAGACAGCAATAGTTACAATAGCAGTAGAATTTCGCTAAACTTAAGTCATAAATTACGTTATTTAGAATAGATGGAGGTGTTTATAGTGTACAATCATGGAGAAAGTAAAATGATACTAATATGCACGTAGTTGCTTGATTTAACAGGATTTTTATTCTTATTGCATGTGCTGGCGCCTACGTGCTGCTCTTTGCTTGTCAAATCGCAGTTCCATTTCCTCTAAAACACGTGGAGTGTATCGCACAACTAGCTTCACAGAGTTTTGTGCCTGTTTTAGTAGTTCTACCGCTTTCTCATGATTTTCTCCTTCGACACACTAAAATCATAACGTGTACATTCAATGTAACGAAGTAAATTAAGAAAATTTGTTTGCAAATGTTAGACGAACCACTCCATTGACTGAGAGAAGTTGATCGCCTCGTTTGAGGCCGCCGTGCCGATCAGCAACACCTCCAGGAATAATTCGCGAAATGTAAATTGGCGAATTTTGCTCCTTGCCTCCCATTACATTGAAGCCAAGACCCTCCTCTGTCTTGGGTAATTCAACCACTCGTGGATGCGCATGACCTTCGCTCGCTGCAAAAGCAGCAACTGTAGCTTTAGCTGTGGCTGATGCACGAACATCTTGAGAGCCCTGAAATTATTAACACTAGTACTGTACCAAACGAGCCATGCTGCACATACACAATAACAGTACCTGAATGTCTACAGTCTCATAAACATGTTCATACACCTCACGAACAGCACTGAGGAAATCACTTTGTAATACTTTTTGTAAGGCAGCTAATTTAGTCGCAGGTACTTCACCTCCTACAACAAAAACATATCTGGTTAATGTGAACACATTCAAATGCAACAGTTTGATATTAAATGAAACTTGTCACATACATTAGCTGTATAAGAAAATGAATCAAAGCAAGAATGTTACGTAGAATTGATCACTATATAGTCATACATAGAAAATATAATAAAATTCTTGTAATATCAATTAGTACACTAGTTACGCTCTTTTAACCCTTAATCACAGACGTCTTAATTTTATTTATTAAATCACTGTTACAAAAATAAATCTAATAAAACTATTTTATTTAATGATATATATATATTTGTTTCTTAAGGTTTTTTATAATATTTTATAAAAACAATGATTATAATGTTGTGAGCGCATGCATACTCAGAGTAGGACTGTTCGAGTTCCCAAATATTCGAGTATAAAACCCGCAAAGATATGCGAGGTCGTAAATTAAACATTCAAGCAGCGGCAGTCTTTGATGCCCCGGCACCCAGCAGTATACTATTGTAGGAATATCAGTAGAAATTGAGTCTCAGGCCACATGCCCTGAGCCCTGAGGCCGGCCCTGAGTGAGGCCCGAGCCCCTTATCTGCCCATGTATCTGTCAATTCGCTCGTTCCGACTCCCGAAATATGTAAACAGACAGTTCGCTATCATGCTTTACCCGCCCTCTGCACTAATCTAGCCGCAACCAATACTAATACCCGGGACAAGTTGGATAGTGAAAATCAACAGATGTTTTTCGCAAATATCTCGAAAAGAAGGTCATGCGGCGGTAACATGTATAGGAAAAAGTTGTTCAGAATCTTGATCTTGATAATGTATCCAAAACTCATTGAAATTGGTGAGGATGGAAAACTTCTAAATAATTATCAAATAGTGTACCACTCACTATCAATTGAAGGTACACAAACGCTAGACCCTCCAACATTTTCCAATAGGTTGTGATAGTGAAATAAAAATTTGGACTCATCTCTGAGGAGAGTACTCTGTAGTTAAGGATTAAATATGTTGTAGTTAAGATACATCTAATTTATTACCTTTCTGTAATTTGTCTAGCAACTCGATGGACCTCTTAACATCTGCAAGCGAATACATAAGATTATTAATTGTCAGTAAGTTTACTTGTCGCTGAACGAATTAAAAATTTTACTAATTTTGCACTACTAAGTTTATAAATCTATTACTGTAATGAAGTTTACCGTTTGCTAAAGTGAGAGGTTCGCCCATCGTAACCATGTCTGCAGAAATGAAATATCTTAAAGGGTATCTTATGAAGCAGTTACATTTCAACTGAAAAAATAGAACCACTTACGGATGTAGCGTTTCCTTTGACTGTAAGTCCGACACAAATAGACAGAAATTGTCGAAAAAATACGTCAACAATTCGATCTATCGACCAACAAATATGAACTTAAAATACATGATAACTTGAAAGGTGTCCGAATCTCTCTTCCAAAAGCCTGTAGGGACTTTAGTCCGGGAACAACCAGGGGTGTGGTGTTGCGCGATTCAGTGGGGATTTTGTAATTACACGGCGGGTTCGTGCCCGTGGAGTGCTGAAACACTCAGCTCGCGAGTTTGTGCGGGAATTTAAATGGTTGGAGAAAATAAAGTGAAGCACTTCTGAATAATTTCTATGTTCTGATTTTAATTGATAGCTATATAGACGTTTACTGTACTGCTAACAAGTTCAATCTGCCGTTTTTACAAAGTCGCTCCTTGCTTGTGCCCTCTGAGCGCCCTACTCCTCTGACTCTGGGGCATTCTTCGAAGTTCCTCCTCAGGTCCTTTCGTCCAATCAAAACGATGACATCCCTCAAGCTTCGTCAGTGGGTTGTCCTCTAGCTCTCTCTCCGTCCTTGGCCCTGGTGTGTGGTTTCCCAGCGTAAGCTTGTGGGGCCGACCTCATGGCCGTCCGCGACTATGTTAATGGGAGAGGAGACAAAATCAAACATCTTTTGTATAAGGGGGGAGGTGTTGCGAGTTGCGATTCTCGCTTTAGCGGCGTTTAGCGCAAGCTCTTGGAGTGTGAGGTTCGAACTTTAAAGAGTTAAGAATGAAGTTTGTTACATTTGAAATTTGTATTCGCCTCCTTCCTTATCGCTCGAAAACAATGTAAAAAAAGAAAAGAGGAACGAACGTACGAAGAAGCCTGTTTCTTCGCCTCGCAATTCTTCTCCGACGTTGTAAAAGCACGGACGTGTTGTAATAAAGCTCAACTTTTGATCAATCTTTAAATATCTTTGTCCGTTTCTTAATAGTTCTGGTTAATATTCAATAATTTAATTTATTTCAGTACAATAATCTTTATTTCGTTCAAAGTTATTCGTTACAAATTGTTTTGTTCAATCAACTTCGCACGATTCGCGAGCAGAATCCTTTTGGGTTCCACGGACATAGGACCACATTGAAATTCCCTCAAACAATCAGAATTCCCAGCCGGCCCCGCAACACAGTACGCTGCAATACGCTACCTGGTGGCGAAAATCAGAACTGTAAGAGTAGGTCGCCACCAGGTAGCGTATCGCAGCTTAGCCAATCCCAATAGCCAGCGGCACGAAATAAATTGCGGTATTTTTGACACTTTCGCGCCAAATTTGTGGATCAGTCAGAATAACTGACGATCAGGTGGATCAGAGAGTCATGATATATAATTTAGTGTCGCAAGATTTTCAATAGTGTTCGGCGCAGATCAAGTGAATGATTATTTTCATTGGAAGGTTCTTAGGAACCACTAATATATTCTCATCTGCAATTGAATTGGTTATTGAAACTATTAATACATTTTATGTTAACAATTTTGTAAGAAACATTCATGTAGGAAGCACAAATTACATTGTTGTGTAATAAAAATTGATACTGTTAAACCCTAATACAAATTTTTTATTCCAGTAACACAAAGAGGAATTTAACTTTTATGAAAATGACTGAGAGTTGTGATCCTGCTCATGCAGATAAGGAGTTTAACATAACTGACAAATCAAAAGATACAGATGCCATTGATGAACCAAAAGAATATGCAGAGAATCAGCAAACTGAATCTATTGAGATTAATGACTGTACTAATACAGATGTTGATGTCAATATCCCAAACGAAACTACGGAAAAAGACGACGCAAATTCTATGCACAAATGTGATGAACCTAAAAGCAACGCGTACGAAAAATCTTCTAAGCTAATAGATAGCGACTCGGAAGGTGAAAACATGTCCAATTCTAAATCAAAAGAAGAAAACCCTGTTTATAATAGTTCAGACGGTGAAACGTTTCATTTTGACCACAATGTTTCATTCAAAAAGCATTTAAAAAAGAAAAATGCCATTAAAAAATGTTTGGACAGCGATTCGGAGGATGCATCTAGTATCGTTAATGGTAGCGATGATAACGAAGTTATCTCAAATAAGAAAAAGATTGAGAACATTGTGAGTAGGAATCTTAACAGGTATTTAAACTTTTTTTTTAGTTATCTAATTACTCATTTAAAATCATATTTTGCAGACGCAAAGTAGACTTCAAACTCTAATAGACTCAGAATCCGAAGAAGAAAATGAAAGGCAATTAATTCCTGTAGACGAAAATAAAGAACTGAAACAGGAACATTCTAAATCCAAGATAAGAAAAGTAATATTGTTTTAATATATTCCAAGCTTAGATCAATATAATTGTTATACATGATATTATACTTTAGGTTTCGTTAAGAGCTGCCAAAGAGGAAGCCATGAGACAAATACACAGTGAAACTCGACGGTTAGTGAGGGAATCAGAGATTTCTCTCCCTTATCACAGACCGAAGCAACGGACGTTGCAAGAATTTTTGAGTAGGAAAAAGGTGTTTTCAGTTCTCCCAAAAGCACCTACAATGGCAGCTAAACTAAAAATGTCCTCTGCTATCGTTGAGTAAGTAATTCTTCAACTTCAAAGAATGATGTTTCTGAAATTGTCGTGCAACCGGAAAGGATATGTTTCCTCGTACAAAAATACATTGACCATATGTCAAATTAAATTTCTTCATATAAGGCTCCATTTTTGAGACTATCAAATTTGGAAACTCCTTTAGTCAGGGACCTGGAACGAAATGTTTTTTCGTTTCTGTTCAGCTTCGATAATAATAATTTCGTTTCGGTTAATATCGTTCCTGCTGAAAAGTATTTCATTTCCATCAAAGCGAAAAACAAATTTTGTTCCGAACCGGTTATTTCATTTATAAAAAAACTCGTATAAACTTATTTTAACAATTTTATTGCCTTTGGTACTTATTAAATATTGTATGTTACAGTTATGTATTATAGAATATCGTATATTATGTCTTATGCAAAAAGTTCTAACGAAAAAAAATTATTCCATAATTTCTAACTATTTTTAGACGAGCATTCATTTCATTTACAATTGTAGCATATTTACTGATCAATCTTCCTAATTTGTAGTCCGGTGTGTGTGTACTGAATGACTTTTTAAAAACTATTTTCTCGTGAAACAACGCCCCGTATGAAAAAAATTTCAACCTACACTCTCAACTTACTTTTGCACAAGGAATCACCTTCTTTCTTGTTGCAACATGATTTCGGAAATGCCCTATATATCACTTGAAGCTTATGCCATTTTTTCATTGAATAGTAAAGTCTTGAAAGAAAAGGAGAAAGAAGCAGAAATATTTTACAAATCCTCTGATTCGGAGGAAGAAGAAAGAGAAAATCTTTCTTCATCAGATGCGGAAGATACAAGTATAAAATGTACACAGGTATCTAAGAAGGATATTGTTTCAAGAAAATTATTTGACGACAACAATTTTTCAATGGATAATGATGAGGAAAGTATGAAAACAAGTGAAGCTTCAAATGCAACGAAAGAAGTTGGATGTAATAAGTCCATGGTGAACGATATAACAGAAAACAATGCAACTGTGTCAGCAATACAAGAAATTCATTGTGATACTAATAATGCAGAGAATGAAAGGGAAGTAATTGTGGGACTAGCTGAAATACCTACGGATAAAGAAGTAGATGAATTATTACAAAAGAGAGATGTTGAAGTTGAAGATAGAGAAGACAATTTGCAAAGTAGTGTCAGTAAGAGCAACGATGATGAAAAGAACGATCCAAGCACTGCCTACGAAACCTCCGACGTGTCTACTTCAAAATCCAACGATGATTATGCGAGTATTGTAAAACGATCTTTAGGACTAACTACAGAAGAGTCAGATGAATACAACGAATATGGTTTACCACCACCTACATTCGATGGCTCTCCGATTATACACCAAAAGGAACAGTTATTAAACATAAAAAGTTTGAAACCTAGATTAAGAGGTGCACCGGGTACAATTATTGATTTATCAGATGGTATTAAAGCAAATAAAAAAGGTATAAATTCTCTGATTGATCGATTTGTTTGTAAGCATTCGATAACTCATGAACAAGTTCATGATGCGTCTGATGTTACGGCATTAAACATAACGGAAACCCCGAGTGGAGTATCAATTGTCAAAGAAACGCTTCCATATAAATTTCCGAATTTCGCAAACGAAGACACTAAGCTACAAAAACCTGGAGCGAAGTTAACACGCTTGAAGGAAGAGTTGAAGCATAAAATGGCATTGAAACGGGATGAGGAGTGGAAGCAAAAGGAACAGGATATGAAGGAACAAGAAATAGAGTGGAATGAGTCCATAAATGAAGAAGACGGTTTGAGTGAACCATATTCGCCCAGCATAGAATCTTACATAAGTAAGGAGGATGAATTAGAAGATGACTTGTACACAAAGAAAGAGAAGAAGAAAAGTAAATGTGCTTTCGTAGATGATGAAGCTGAGGTCAGTGACGATGCAATGATAGAAGATGAAGATGAAAACGTAGAGGAAGACGAAGGAGAATGCGAAAGCGTAGTTTTAGAAGATGACGATGATAGCACTGATGTGTTCTCGAACCGTAAACCATTTAAACGGATTGTACATACGTTAGAAGATGATTCAAGGTCTTGCAGTACCGAAAATAACGAGGATATAATAGATAAGGATGAAAAAACAATCTTGCCACGAACAACTATAAGTACAGGCATGTTTAACGCGAGCGAGAAAGATGAAGCCAGTGATAATGAAGGGGACATTCCAGTCTCTCAAGTACATGTCGAAAACGATCTAGAGCATCGATTAAGTCAGACACCACAAGCAAAAACTAACAGCTTTAATTTCATTTCTCCAGTGACTCAATTGACAGCATTAAATATTCGCTTGGAATCAGAAGGCGAGCCAGCCAAAGCGGAACAGCAGGTGCTCATCGATGAAGCTGATCCCTTCTTGATAGAAGACACGCAAACTAAACAATCGTCTAACCAAACATGTGACTTCAAGGAACAAGCAGCATCGCAAAGGAAGTTATTTACTAGTCAAAAAGATATAACAGACGAGGAGCTTATGCAGTTATGCTCAGGCAATTTTATGCAAGACAAAAGCAACTTACATCTATCAGAGGAGCCAAGTGTAACCGAATCGCAATTATTAGGCATATGTTCGGGGACATTTAATACGCAAGTGAACAATACCCAAAAGTCGACGAATGATCTTTTAGATGAATCATCGCTTCACCATAGTGCATACGATAAGAATCAAGGATCAAGGAAAAATGTGAAACCTTGGAATACATTAAGCGTTGTGTCTTCCGATGACGAAGATCCAATAGAAAAAGAAATTAATAAACGATCGCGTAAAAAAGTGAAGAAACTGGACCTATCCGAAGACGAAGATGAGGAAGATAATGCTTCTGCAGCATCGAGCGATGAGGAGGACAATGAAAATGATGCAGAAAAATATATTGATTATGACTCGGAGGAGAATGAAGTAGTTGTTCCAAAGAAAAGCATAAAGCAGTATGCGACTACATTTTTAGACGAAGAAGCAGAACTTAGCGAAAGTGACTGTGATGTATCTGCAGACGAGGATGAGAAGGATTTAGACAAACTAGAATACGAGGAAGGGGACGACGAGGATGTTGACGAAACACAAATGAAAAATCAGTTAGGAAAGCTTCATATGAAGCAAATGCTAGACGAAGATCAGAATGAAGTTAGAATGCTCAAAGAATTGCTGTTCGAAGATGGAGATCTGTACAGTGAGAGTGCAAGAGAGCGAAAATTCAAGTGGAGAAATATAGGTACAGAGTAGAATGTGTGAAAACAAGCAATTAAGAACTCTTTTGACCAACATAACATCTAAAATCTCTAATTTCTTCAGATAAACAGGATGATAACAATCAGCTTCAACCGTCAGAGGACAAAGATGGTTGGGTTGACGTATCAGACGACGAAGATGAAGCAAAGTGGCGTAAAGTAAGGCATGAAAGAGAAAAATTCCTGGCAGAGAAAATGGTAAAATAAATTTTACTGATAGCAGAAAAAATATTTATAGTGGTACATCTTTTTATGTTCCATACACATGTTCTATTTTTAGATTAACGTAGATACTGAGATTGAAAACGACTTGAACAACAGTCAAATATTTAAGCTCGGCATGAAAGTTCTGAAGAGGAAACGAGTCAATGAAACTGAAAGACAAGACACTTTGTTGGAAGTACTTGACTCCACGGAGATGTCCAGAATGCCTCACACTGTAGCAGACATGTTGTATAGTTCAAATTTGAAAGGCAAATCGCGCGTGATACATGTAAGCCAGGCTTGGGAATTAAGTGAACGCGGCGGCCGATTTTCAGAGGCAACGCCTCCTTTTTCCCGCCACGCGTCTTGGCCCCCGCGGCGGCCTAGGTGCTTGGACGGGTCAGACCCGTACCATATGAACCGCGCGTGGCGCATTGGGGTGACATTGTATCAATAGGTTTCCACATCGTCCCAGAGAGCACGAATTTCGATGCGTTTTTGTTTTGTCAACGCGCCACGCGCGGGTCACGTGGTACGGGTCTGAGGTGCTTCAAGCATCTAGGCCGCCGCGTTCACTTAATTCCCAAGCCTGATGTAAGCTGTTATAAAAATAATGCTCATTGACGGACATACTGTTATTGGAATATTTGATACAGCAATGTGTTTTGACTTTTTAGAATGTCATGCAAAAACGTTCATTTCTCGCGAGGGGACAGGAATCGCTATCTCGTTTGGCTGCTTTAACAAGGCAAAAAGATGACAAGCCATCACTGACCTCAGTGAGTTCAAAAAACTTTGTTTTCGCACACATTGACCCATCTGCAAAAAATGGGAGTTCAGTCGGAGAGACAAAAGCCGAATACTGTAAGGTAAAGAGAAAACATTAATTTGTTTTAATTTAAAGTTTGTTTAGTATATAAAATTCTGCATTTGTAAATGTTGAATATATAAGTCGAATAGTTAACAGAAGGTAATACAAGTTGAAGAATTTTTGTAATAATATATATTTTATAAGCATTTGTTTGAAAATAAAGTATTAAATACATATTTATATTTATCGTCGCAATGTATGTATATGTAGTGAATTTGATTTCCTCAGACCAATCACACTTACAAAGTGAATAAACCTGTCCTTCCCACGCGCGATGCGCGAGAGAGATGTTGACAGTGTCATAGCATCGACGAAGTATATCTAGGCTAGACCGGGGACCGCTTTTCGAGTGTACCACGGGGTGCCGGGCGGATCATCCTATGTACTTATACCTGCACGCATACGCCCCCGCCGCTGCGCTGGTGCGTGTCATGCGAAACCGTTATTCGCAAATTTATTCGAATAAAACTTCATTTTATTCGAAATTTTTAGTCGAAGATTATTCGAATAAATAAATTTTTATTATATTGGGCGAATAATGCCCAACTCTGAATGTAAGTACCCCGGCGTATCACTTGCGTTAAGGTCTGGGCACACATAAGTTTGGTGTCAGTCCACGCAGAATTCAAGAACTCTTTCCATGACATTGTGTATTATTCTGTATAAATAATTAATGTGTGTAGCCGGGTACCCGACGGATAAAAAAGTAACAGATCTAATGTCGACTTCTACACGGCATTAACTTATACTCAATAGTTATAGAATATTTTCATTTGCAATTTACATTTTGATAATTCACATTAATAAGAACCATTTATTTACATTCTATTCTCCCTGTCATTTAAGAAGGAACCCGTTTCGCGCATGTAGAATGAGCTCATTGGCTCCGAAAAAGCGTTGGTGGGGGTATAGCCAATAGTGGCTTCTCCCGGCACTAATGAGCGTCAACCCTCTGTTTTCGAGAAATTCGATTTTGAAAAAAAAAGAAAAAATTTGTCAACTTTGAACATATATTGAGTTCAAACAGTAATAATTATTCGATTGCTTGTTCCGCCAAATTATTCTATGAACTCTCGCGAACACAACGATATAAGTTATTATTGAATTATAAGCATTTAAACATGTTTAAACAACGATCAAATGAAAACGGACACCCGAAATGCACCAATTTTTGCAGATATCTTTCTATATATTTCAAAAACTAAGGATCTGGAGAAAATCTAACTACTACATGCAGCAGACATTTTTCCCCCGGAAACTATCAACAGAAGTGGTAAGATACGTTTTGTTTTCAATACAGAAGCCAACAGCGGCGGACGTACCAACAGCCGCTCAGCGACAGCATTGCTTAAACGTGCGCGACTGCCACTGTAACACATACAGTAATAGTTTAACTTACTTAAGAAAAACTATTTCCCTATTTATTTATGCGTGTATTGTGATCTTCCAGGGAGTGATCGGTATAACCGTAGCCATTTGTGGCAAAACCGGAAATAACATAACCTAAACATTCACTAAATCGCCTGCTTTAGAAGCTGCTGGTTTATATATCTCTTTGTACTTCCGCTTTTGCCACAAATGGCGGTAACCAATCAGCGACGATGCAGGTTGTTCTGATCACTCCCTGGAGGATCACTGTGACAAACACACATGATTTGCCATCTATCGGCAATACATTTAAAGCAGGTACAGATGTTTGTGCCTTTTGTTTGACGGCAGTCAGTGAAATGAAAACAGCTGATCGCTTCGTTTTGACGTTGCTCAGCGAAGATAAACCTTTTTACTACGCATCGCCGCAGGTCTGTAACACCTCCGAATCGTTATGACCGATACTTGCCGATATACTCTATGAATTATACTATCAACGATTATTCTACGTAATTAGAAACGTGATATCGTTCTCTAAGCATATATTAGTTACTTGCAAATTATGGCCAGTTCAGTTACTAGCACTGGTAATGGTTATAATTTCAAAGTGGTTTTGCTCGGTGAAGGATGCGTCGGCAAAACTTCCGTTGCATTGCGGTACGCCGAAGATAAATTCAATGACAAGCATATCAGTACCTTACAGGTAAGAAATACCGTTCTACTCATCTCCTTTTCTCTGTTCCGTACTTTTACACGGATTTCAGTAATATTATAACAGCTTTTATTTACAAGAGCTTTACAGGATTGTTTGAGATATTCTCGTGTAAAATAAATTACGGAGTTTCGCCGAATATCTGTTGGCAGATCGTGTAAAACCTTTGCTCATTTTCAGGCTTCATTTTTAAATAAGAAGCTGACTATAAACGGGAAAAAAGTGAACTTAGCAATATGGGATACGGCTGGCCAAGAAAAATTCCACGCCCTAGGACCAATTTATTATAGGATGTCGAATGGTGCCATTTTAGTTTACGATATTACTGATGTGGACACATTCCAGAAGGTATACATTGAAAGAGAAATCCTTCCGCCACTCCTTTGCACTGACTTTACGCCGATATACATTTTGTAGGTAAAAAATTGGGTCAAGGAGCTGAAGAAAATGTTAGGCAGTGAAATCTGTTTAGCAATAGCTGGCAATAAAGTAGATTTAGAAAAAGATAGGAGTGTCTCTATAGAAGAAGCCGAAGAGTAAGCTTTTACGTTCGATTCAGCTCTACCATTTCTAACAGCTGTTTGCACGTTAATCGTACAAATTTTTCTCACCAGATATGCCAAACAAGTTGGAGCCATGCACTTTCACACCTCCGCCAAGTTGAACCAACATATCGAGGAAATGTTTTTGGATTTAACACGACGCATGATGCAGCACGCAGACGAGGTTGAACAGAAATCCACATTGACGAGGACAAGTAGTACACGTCGAAATGTTGTGGTAGTCGAAGACGAGGCTGATGAAACGGAACCAGTTAAGAGTTCCTGTTGCGGCGGTTCTTCGCAAACATCTTAATTTTGAACATTCATTTCGAGATGAATTTTAATGTCGAACAAGTCGTATATATAAATGTATATACTTGCAGGCAGCTGTAATATTTCCTTTTTCTTTTTATCGATACTCTTTTCTGCTATAGGACCATGAAACTATCGTGTAATGATTACGAGGTAACGTCGAAGAAATTGTTATAAACTGCATTTGTGCAATGCAGAAAGTGCACTACGGCACTTCGGTACAGAACCAAATATATTTTTTTTTGTTTAGACTTTATAGCGTACGTGAACAGTCAACGTTGTTATTTTATATTTATAAAAAGTTTACTTATTGTGACTGTTTTCATTTATATGTTACTTTGTTGCATTAAATAAATCAATAATAAATCGACAGGTAGACGTTGAAAGGATCTCGCGATATTAAGAGGATTCGGTGTTCTAACGCGAATGAAATTTTTTTTTGAATACTTTGTAACTGCGATCAAATATCTTCTGTGAAAGTTATTGAATTTATAGACTTTTATACATACGTAAGTAAGGAATTATTTGAAACATCTCTCATAATATTTCAGAAAGAATAGCTCCGATTAGTGTAATTTCGTATGCAAGCACCGGTTATAATGTATGTACATATTGATATTGGTAATTTTATTGTACAAAGTTTATAGAAGCAGCGACTGATGAGCTACGTGTATCGTGAAATTTGTAATATCTCATTCCTTTAAAACGAACGGTAACATAGATTTAAAACGCGAAGCCTAAATAATTTAAGCTAAGCGCAAGTATAAGAAATACTGATTATATTTTGAGAGTTGATCTTTTATGTATTTCAATATTTCATTACATTGACAGATGTTCGGTTGACTCATAAACCAAATATCTTGTTATTCATATATATCATATGGCCGGAAGATTAATTATAATCACCAGGTGTACGTATTTCTGTCATATAAATCTATGTATATTTAAATACCATTGTGTTTTAATAAAAAGTTAATTAACGTATATAATATAATGTTACTTTTTGGGAATGCTTTCGTTTTATAGCTGACAATTTAGATTAGTTTATAATTAGTTACAAATCAAAGGACTATTGGTGAAATACCTTAAATTACATGCACAGTATTCGTGAGACTAAAGTACGATATTCTACTCTATCACAGGTACATACATGGATCATAAGTATCCACAGATTCCTCTATTGTAGCAACATAAATACTTTCTCGTGATGATTTGTTAATTTGCGACACAGCTCCAATCATAGCCGGATAAAGTAAATTTGCGAATTGGTCGCCCTCAGAGACTTACGACCAAGAAGCTCGTAAATTGGACAGAATAAGAAGTTATGAATTGCGTGTTAACACATTTCACGACACATTGATTATCCTAGTCTTGTATAAATAATCATGCTTTATTACAGTAATTTCATTCTATCAATAACAACAAGGAATGTAATTCAGTTGTATCAGTTCTATATAGGTCTGGGTTAGTCTTTTTCGATAACAAAGGTTGCATTAGGCGGTCAGCCTCTATTTTATCCCAGAAACCCATAATGGCAGGACTATTTAAAAAAATGTACAAAGATACTTGATCCTGGAAAGATTAGCGTAGGTCTTTTATCCTTACAGTGACAACGGACACATTATGCTAGACATTACATTACACAATACCCTGACAATGATTTTAATCTAACTGTTAAGTTACGATAATAATGAATAACAATTTTTTTTATAATTTTCACTACTATTTTCAACTAGAAAATAATCATGCGAATTATTCTCTCTTCTTTCTCTCTTTCTGACGAATCTGTTATGCCACAGGCTACGATTACGTTGAATGTTACAGACCAAACGTCACATAAACATGCTAATCACATCGATAATTTATTCCATTGTATTTGGCAAGTTGAAATTGAATTTTCTGGTGTAATTGAGAGTTTTCATAATTTATATAGCTGAGAGGACAGTTCCATTTAATCAGACTAAAATTTTATACATCGCTACTCCGTTTTCGTACTTATGTACAGGACTTCAATACAGAGGATGCCATATACCATGTTTTGCTTTGGCTGCACTAATCAACTATAACAAGATATAATCAATAGCTAAATAATTATGACTTTCATGAGTGTTGTCATGTTCGTTCTCCTTAAATTAATAGAAGTATGCAAGCAAGGCATCATGTACACCATCGTATTTCTGCTTCTCTATTTTTGCCATACTATTTCTAAATAATACTAAATTTTACAATAATTGCATGACATTTTCATGTATCTTTGGTATACCATTAATTTCCATATAGATTTACTCGTTTAATTTTCCAACTAGCATCCGGAGTCCTTCATATTATTTAAATACCTAGTATTCTCAATCCCGAAATTATTGTACCAAGTACCAATTCACTAAAAAATCTTGTGCAGGCTGTATAATTAAACATTATTTATGACATTAATAGGTATGCAAATATTTCTCTATTCGTATATTCAAATATAAAAATATTTTAATCAACGAAGTACGGATGTTATAATTAAATGTGAATTATTATACACGAATTGTTACGTTCACTTCAAGTTCCAACAAGTTTGATATGACTTCGAAGATCTAAAATTGATAAATGAGATTTCTTCTTTTTTTTTTATTACTTTTACAGGCTAAGACGGAAGTCTATGAAACTTGTCGAACACTTCGTTAAAAATCCTATAAAATTTCTCTTCGAAGTTACTTTGCATTAGTTTATACAATATCAAACTTGGCAGCCAAATTTGTAGGATTTCTTCTCTACAACATACACATAAAGTACTAATTTCGTTTCAAATTAGGCCTTCGGCACTTGTCCCTATAGCTTATCCCTTTAAATAATAAATATTTCATCCTGATGAGTGAATAAAAAATCTATGAATTGATTAATAGGGCCTATCGCAGAGAGCGACATGCCGCGCGATGGTGGTGCTCTGACGAGATTTGGACCAAACACCACAGCCAGATTACTCGATGTCATTTTGTTTAAATCACATCTGTCCATTACCTGTAACGGCGTGTTTTACCAATGAATCACAAGCGATTTAGATTCAAATAATTCGATATAACTACTAGACTAAATGTCCTTACCCTTGATAAAAACTGTACGATGTATTTTAAGACCTGGTAATTGTCTTCTGGGAGCTTTTCAAGCACTAATATCTTGACTCTTCTTGGACGTTCATCTTTTGATAAAGCTGAAGCATGAGCACTTGAATACTTCTGCGCGACGTTGGTAAAGAATAGACAGAAATCGAATAGCAATATTTACCTTGAAACTGCGTTATTTCATCGTACAATTCATATGTCATGAGAGGTTCGTCCAATTCACGGAGAAATGTTTTAAGGAGAACTGCGGCTATGTGTGGATCCCCTTGGAAATCGACAGGTAACCCTTGATTACATCGATGCTGAAGTTCTTTGACTACTGCCACGTTAGCTGATCGCCTAAATATTCCTTCCGTTTCCAGTGCTGTAAATTCACAATAATCCTATTATTACGCTATTACACGATGGTGCATAATGGGATGGTTCAACGCACCATCGGGTGTGTCAAGGAATTCAATACACTGCCGCACTATCGGTGGTATAGGATCACCGTTGCTATTTTCTTTAATAAATGGGAGACTCGCTCCGAATTGAGTGGTACCAACTGGCGTTGTTACCGTGCTCTGAGGTGGGCTTGTTGGCAGATTCTTTTTATTCTTTAACATTAGCTGTTCATTATGTCTGAAAAGTAATATAATCAGTGAAAACTCGGTGATACGACATATTTATGGGGAAACTTTCACAGTTACGAAGGAAATGCTCACTCTATTACTTGAGGAGGTATAATAAGTTGTTCGAGATTAATATATTGTGCTAATTCCTCCAAATAATTCACGTACATCATTTTACGCCCGAACTTCGCACTGAAATGATAAAACAAAAGTGATATTAGTACATTAAAATTAGAGATATGTACAAGCTAACAAGGGGAGGACACCATGTGGTAGACACCGATTTTGATGAGCCTTGGCACGATGGATCTATGTCGAAAATAAGTAAATAGGTGTCCGAGCGTTTCTGCCAATGGGCCTTAATAATAGAGATATTTACATAGAAATTATTAAAAATTTCATAGTGGCCGTGGGGGTTTAATGGGTAAAAATCCTATATTACCCTGGCGCTCCCGGGGGATTCCTCCCTGAAGGAGTCGGGGTGCCTTTTGAAGATTTCCCCATGTTAAAAAAAAATTTATAAAAAAAATTTATAAAGTTACTTTTTAACGTGGAGTCATCTTCAAAAGGCACCCCGACGCCTCCAGAAGGGAATCTTCCGCGAGCGCCAGGGTAGTGTGGGATTTTTACCCACTAAAACCCCACGGCCACTATGAAATTTTTAATAATAAACGTGTAAATATCTCTATTTACTTATTTTCGACATAGATCCATCGTGCCAAGGCTCATAAAAATCGATGTCTACCACATGGTGACCTCCCCTTGTAAGAGCGAGAAGGAAGAAAAGTTACCTGATGGCTGGCTTGAATATTTGCCATACGATTCTAATAAAATTGGTTGGGTGTACTAAATATAAAGCTTTTAAATTCTTCTTGTATTTTCTATCGAAAGCTTTATACGCTTGCCACAGCCACGATAACGGTGGCTTATTCTTCGAAGTAAGACCATAGTGGAAGTAAACCAAGCTATAATCCTGCTCCACAAATGTGTCTAAAGTATGCGTGAGATACCTGTCGAGTAAATACATCGTTAGAAAATCCGTGGCGCGTACGATTAAATCGTAAAGATCGTGCGAACGAACCTGAGAAGTTTAGCATGATTAAACGTTTCCTTCCCAACAGGAGGTAATTTACATGCGGATACTACTATTACTTTACGACCAGCGCTATCGTCACCAACCACCTCTACAATACCGTATCTCGCAATATCGAGATAATCCTCCTCGTCGGCCAGTTCACCGTCTAACGCAGCGAGGTCCTCCGCTGCTCATCACAAAAGATTATTTTCACTCTAACTTTCAACATTAAACTGGCTTTCTGTTCTCCCTTTCGCCTCCTCTCAAGAAACAAATACCCAGCATGATTTAACGCTAACAAATGAAAACAACGTGTCATCTATCCCTGACTCGAGCGCGTCGTTATACCATGCAATAATAAACTGTACAATGATCTACATAATTCACCTGCTATGCCCCAAATGCCATGACATTTAGTGGCTACTAACAGAAGATAAAAGGTCACACACCGGATTCGATAACTGGAGCATCTACCAAAGCTTCTTCAAAGTTCTCTTCGATCGTCCCATCGCTTACTGGGCTCTCCAGATAATCTATCCCAGTCCCGGCACCACTGCTAATCAAATCCAATTTTTCTTCTAAAAGCTGTACAGCTACAAAACGATTATCTTAATTATATTCTACAGTAATTACGCAAAACTACGTTTAAGCTAGTTCTGCAGATATTCCTCGATGGATATTTTAAACTGCGATAGAAGCGACGGCAGTACGAACGATACACAGGGCTTAGCGGAGTTTCTGATACGAGCGGAAAGAAATGATGCTTTGCAAGAAAGTAAGTCGAGAATGTAAACTTTAACTTCCGTAATCCAATTTTTCGGAACTAAGTCTTCTCAAGGTATTGTTAACTTTCCGGTTGTATCAGAAACTGCACGGGATACTTCCTATTAATCCATAGTTCTTTCAGCCGGCGTTGGTAACGTGGGGAAATGTAACAAGAGTAGTAACGTGGGGTCCCACATACCTTGCGATTAATTTAGTGTATTATAGAAATCCATATCTTTAATTAAATTTGCAATACCCAAAAATACTTAACTAATTAAGCATCTTTAATTTTCAACAAAAATATAATTTCTAAATAGCTTATATAACGAACAAACTAAACGCGTTGTTAAAAAGTTATACTCAATTTAAAATCTGGGATCTGTGAGATTCCACCTGACCAGCGCCGGGTAAAATACCAATATTATTATGTAAAACTGTCTTCAGTTTCGCGCGACGAGCAGTTGAAATGCGATCGCCACTTGAGATGTCTTACCATTATTCGAAGTGGTTTGCAACTCGGTATCGTCGAACTCCAAATTGGGCTCGTAATCGTGGTAGTCGGACAAACTTGGGTATGGGTCTTCGACGTCATTAGCTGTTGCTATTATACAAACAAAAATATGCGCGTTAAATGCGTATACCAAATATGCTTGAATGAATCGCGAGCCACCGCCTCGGTAGCCGCGATTCATTATTCAATCAATGGTTCATAAACAGACACTTGGAGACTCTCAAGTAACAACTCGAAAAGACCACCTTTGCGTAAGAGGTATCGCGGCAAATTGATAAGTAGTATACATCTCGCGGTTTCTCGTTATATATCATTTTCCCCGATCGCGTTACGCGGCATCGGATGTCCGATAAACATTTCGTAGCTGTTCATCAGTGTTTACAAACTACCGTGAGAATGGTTCGGGCACTACGGCCGGAATAATTTTACCAATGCCAATAGCGATGGAACGTAACCGAGGTACGGGATTGTGTCAAGATACCGTCGAACTTTCCGTTTCCCGACACGCGTCATCCGTGTCAATACGCGAATTTAATTCGCAGCTTATCGACGCGCTTTTCGCCACACATCGGCCCGAGACTCATCGTGGGACGTTCGTTCCAGGGAACGAACGAGGGAAAAGAAGAGGAGAATGCCGATGCCGGGCGAACTGTTCCGATCCAGGCCTCTGCGGCGATACGTGGTTGACGTGACGTTTATTTGACACCTAAGGGTAGCGTCAACAATCGCGACGGGCAAGCTCACCTGTCAAAGTTCGCGACGGGCTAAGCGTCGGTTGATAGTCCGCTTCCATTTTCTGGCAACTGCGCGACAAAACAGTGCCGTGATTAAATAGCGGGGCCCTTTTCTGCACCCTGCGTTTACAAACGGACAACGTTTCTCTTCTCGAACGACATTATCTCGACGCGGTATGGCAAGCCGACGTATTCACGTCACGCTTTCATCTGTGTGTCGCTAATTGTAATTCGTAGTCGCTCGTCACTCCCTTTCCCCACTGCGTGATTAACGAATATCTTCATACTGGCTCCTATTGGCCAATCCCTACACATTCGCGATACGAACGGCGCGCGCTAAAAATACGGGGATCACGTGATAGATTTTAAACGTTAAATTAAGACAATTACATATACACGCGTACGTTTTGTTTGCAAATAAATAAGCATTGAAATATAGGTCACTTAGCGCGATGCGCCTTTGGCTTTTTAATCGCGGCACAGATTTTAAAATCACTTTCGAAGGAGCCGCTTCCGCGCGATTCTTTTCGTAGTGCGTTCAAATGTTTGTAGCCGGGGGCTTCCTGAATTCGAAAGTTTCAAGTAACGTCTTTTCGTTGGGATAACGTTGACTTACCGTTCGAAGGAATTAGTTGGATTCAATGATTACGAAGTGGTTTATGCTACTTAATTTGAAACTTCTACGTGTAAACGAAGAATATGCACTGGAATTTCTTCTTCAGTTCCATCGAGATAAAAGGTAATACTTGTATGCATTAATTATTACTGAAAGATCGAGCGAAAGATTTGACGAGATCGTACAAGTTTTTAATAATGAATTACATCTGGAAAACACTGGTTCTAAATTTTATTACGGTAAATACATGGTAATTACAGATGTACGTATACATAAATTCATAATTTACTGTAGTAAAGAAATGCAGCTTCTTTTATGGACATATATAACAGCGCAATTAACTAAAATAAGTATATGTAACATTCTGACGGAATCATAAACAGAAGCTGTAATGATCGATTGGATCATACTTAGATCAATTTTGCACAAGCTACGATACTACTTCAGTTACTTTCTTTAACGAGACTAGTTTCACTTGTAACGTAGTTGAACGGTTTCATAAGGATGGTCAGAGAGAATCAAATTGAACGCACAGGTTGTCGATTTCTCATTCGCACAATTTACTTTCAATTATTTATGTTGCACAATTCCACTTTGTAGGCACGCACGATTGCTAAAATCGTAATAGACTCCTTGAAATTAAGATCGGACGTCACAATTGAGAGACAAGCCGAGGCAGTTAATTATTTTCTTGTATAATTACGAGGCACATCGTATAAAGTATTTAGAGTAGTAAGAGGGGTAACTAAGTCTACAAGATCAGTTTCTTGCACCGCAGAATCGTGAAATCAACAACTATTGATGACTACTCTCAGTGGAAGAGATTCGAGAGAAGACTAGTATCGATCTTGAAAATATTAAATAAGGATACATTAAAAAGAAAAACTGTTTAGTTGATTACACGAAGTCCAACTAAATGATACTAGATATTATTATCTAGTATGCTTTAGTCTTCGCTTCGAGTTACCGTTACCTAGAATTGCTCAGTTTTAAGGGAAACATTTATTTTTCACATTTCAATCTTATTTGCTTGAATTTCACTGTAGCCTAAACGGTTTACAACTATATATAGCTTATCAGCACATCTTCTACAACGGTGTTTTAATATTCTCTAATACACAGACATATTTTTACATGGTAGATTATTAATTTAAATTCTTATTTAAATGGCAATGACGATTAGAACGACCGCTACGCTTCCTACTTACATTTTGTGAAATTTTTTCCCATTAGAATCTACAGAGAAACTTCTTTATTGCAGTTGCGTGTATACTCTATTATTGTGTTTTTACATATCAGTTAATTGTTTAAATATCTAGCATCTCGGGCAGAAAAGTTGGCAGCTCGCTTCGATGTATGTAACTGACTGTGTAGATTATTATGAATGTCAAAGGAAATTGAAGGCTGACTTTAACGCCTTCTTTTCTGATTATAAATATAAGTTCATTTTCCAATCGTAGTTATATTTCATACAAAACTTTACACGTTCGTGGCTTATCAGTATTTCATAATTTCTCGTACATTTTGTTCAGCAGTCTCTTTGTAAACATAAAAATAGATTTATACATCTTATTGGATTATGGAATATAGATATTATTCGTACAGGTATATATATATATATACGCATACATGCACACGAATAATACATATATCGTAATGCACGTCATTGTAATGCAAAAGGTATTTACTATATCACTTCATCATTAGTTATCCTATTCGATTGCAAAATACAACCTCGTATGTCTGCAATAATCAAATTTATGTATGTATAATGATTACATTTCGATCGATTCACATGAAAAGGCAGAGTGTTCTTCTCCGTGATAAATTATTATTTCACAACTATGGTAAATGTTTCGCAATGACAAAATATATATGTATTCACAACGTTCTTTTTCAAATCCGTATGTCACATTGTATTTCTGTACAGGTCGCACGATATATGTGTGCAATAATTTTCATTACAATTATATAAATATTATTAATCGTATAGTTCTGCTCATGATTAGCCTTACCTTAAGATTTAAGGAATAAAGATCGAGTGTCGTTTATGATACAATTCCATGTGCTCCAGCAATTTCAAAATACATAATGTATAATACATAAATCGTGTATACTGTCAATGAACGAACGTTATTAAAAACGTGTTACGAAGTCTGCGACTCGAAATAAAACTATTAAGTTCGTGATTTAAAACAGAAAGGTTGGTCCGTGTCTTCGAAGGCCAATATCGTATAAGCGTGATTCGTTTATACGCGATAAAAGACTTAAAACGCAATGTATAATTCGGTATGCATTAAAAATTACAGGCAACTTACGACTCGAACCATACTAGTTATCGTTTGCTTCTTATTTACAGTATCGTCAATTTCGTCATTTCTTAAAATTCGGTAATGAAAAATATAGAATGGAGTATATGTACAGATAATGCGATTCCTATTAAACTGAATACTTAGGGCCAGATTTTTTAATTGGCGTTAATCTGAGGCCTTTAGCCAACATTTGAGCTTCAAGGTCGCGATCTTCATCTTGATACCTAAAAGAAAAGTACGTTTCTATTAACTGCTAGATGTCACATTCGGATTGTTCATGTCATTGAAATGGATAACGGCTATATTTCGTGCAGGTAAAAGGTTACGATTATCGATTAAACGTAAAAGCAACAAAATGTTTAAATGATCCTTTCGAGTGAGAACAAATTATTAATCACCATTTATTGAATATCTTTCTGTCTGTGAAAATATACAATATACTTCCATTCGTTTCTTTTTTTTTTTTTTTAAATATGTGTTGAGATATGTGTTTAGGAAATAATTACCATAAACACATACAACAATATATTTTATTCTTTTCGGAGTGTCTGTTAAAGGACAGCTTAAAATTTAACAACAGTTACATCACTATAATTCTAATGATGCTATATTTTTTAACTCTGTACACGGCTAAAAATAGTTTTAAGTACAACTAAAATATATTCATTCTTACATTGGCACTACAATACAGTCATGTACGTGAACACGCCACTTTATCACGATGCAAAGAAAACAAAAAATTTTGTAAAAGAAAAGAGTAAAGAAAATAGTGTATATAGGAATGACCATGCGTACTTGAAATATGAAAGAGGGCTCAAAAAAAAAAAAAGAAAGAAAAACGAGTCCATGCTTTCATGACATGCGTAATAAATTAAAAATTGCTGGCCAATAAAAGAAACTGTATAGAGAGCGCTACTCTGTTCATTAGTTCTGATTATATAAACAGAACATGTACTGCATTGTAATGAAAGGTAATATTTAGTACTAAATTTCATAATATAATGATACGAGTTGTATTCAAAATTCATTAAAAAAAAAAAAATCAAATCCGAGATAGTATCTTATTGCACTTATGAAATGCGAGCGATGATTAAGTATCACTTTTAAAATTAAAGCGAATACAAAAATAAAAACGAGTATCAGGATGTGAAAAATGTTAAAGGCCCTTTGTTAACAAAGAATTCTATTACGTTAGTGAAAAAGAAGTATACGAGTAAAATGACTATCAGAGTGAGCACAAGTGATGTCTCATTGAATTCGTGAGAGAAAAGATTAGGCACGTGCGAGGAACAGGCAACTGTATGTGTAGGGAAATGGGTTAATGCTTGGCATGTAGATTTACACCACCTTTGTCGCTCTTCTTCTAAAAGGGCGATCAGCGAATCCCGTTTCGCTACTATCTCCAACATTTCTGTCAAAATCTCCCCTTCCTTTTTCACGTCGGCACTGGTCTTTTTATCATCTGGAAAATTTAAACAAATTTTGCAAAATGATTTGGTAAAAGGACATTTAACCCCTCGTGATCACACCGGGTGTATCGCACTCCAAAAGCAATTTTCGAGTTCAAATTTCGCGTCTTTATGACCTCCAAAGCGGATTCATCGTGAAAAAAAAAATAAAAATGAAAATATCGCTTTTTTCTGCAAGCGCGAAAAGTTAAAAGATTGAAAAATACGAAAATGGTAACTGAAAAATGACGCTGGGGTGCAATGAACCCCATGTGACCAATTTGTGATTGTAAGAAGGTGTGATCACGGAGGTTTGAGAGACTTCGTGGTAATGCGTTGAAATATTAACCATCATCAGCTAAACGTTCCCGCAATTCTTGCTGCAGTCTTTCGTGGCGATCTTCAAGCTGAACCTCTTGAGCTCGTACCAAAAGTTCCTTCTCGTATCTGCGCAATTCCGTGCGGTCTTTCATGAGATCAAACCACTCCCTGAGTAAATCCGCTTCTTCTCGATCGGAGCACTCTAGATGTTAGAAACGTTCTTCGTTTAAATATCTGCATCGAAATCTTTGATAATGACAGCGGCTCATCTTACCTCCCTCTCCACGAAGAGCTTTTTCAACGCTGACACCTCTACTTTCTAATTCTCTTTGTTTCACTTCCGTTTCTTCTAGTTTCCTTTGGATTTCTTGAGCCATACGCAGCCTTTAAAATATCCATAATTTTAATTTTCGAACGACTCTTGTACGAGGAATTATTACATTATTAAGTGTTGAGAATATAAGATATTCTCGTGCGCATACCTTTTCAATTGTGCTTGCCTAGCTATACGTTTAGTGGTCTTTGATTTACGAGAAATACTATTGCACGATCCTTCTGTCACTGTGACCTTCTGCATGCACGATGCTGACACTGCTGTTGTCTTTGTATCATCTTCTGATAAACTATCATCTGTCAAGTTCAATACAAAGTGTGAGAAACAAACTTCTTTTACTTGATATATGTATGTGATATATTGATGTCATTAATACCTGATACTTGTGAAGTAGGAATGGTGTAATTAAGCGGAGGCGGTGGAATTGGCGGTGGATTCTCATTTAGGACGTTTCTTGTGAGCATACTCTCGCAAACACTTTTTGGTCTTGCATTAGTCTTTGGCGGTGCGATCTTATCAAGCTGAAAAAAGAATTTTCTGTAATACTGCTTTTCATATAACACTACGTTTGATAGATATGAAAAAGTTAGATCGCTTCTGAAATTAAAACATATAGTTTCAACATTGAAAATAGAAACTGCAATGATAAAAAGACACTATTAAACTAGTGTAAGCTCAACCACATAAAGTTAACGCAGTTACAAAACACACA